>NW_026712920.1:1217824-2435649 GCF_030625045.1 Achroia grisella
TTCATCAAATCGTAATATAATATTTTTAATTTGAATTTAGAACAGGTACCGATATTACGTTGAGTTTTGTTTCCTATTGTACTATTTTTTTTTAATAATTGTACTCTATAGAGTACCTACAGGTATCGTCATTGAATATTTTGAGATTACATTACAATCTCAAATATGTCAAAACTAAATTACCATTGACCAAATACCTAAATGTACCTAAACTAACCTTAGGTATTTAGCGTTTTACAAGGAATGTGTTCTCTTACCTTTTAACATTTTTTTTATGTTAATGATCTAACAAATTAATTAATAAATTAAGTAAACATTATTCTTTTCAGAGAGGAGAACAGTATGCATGTCGTCGTAATAGGATACTATTGCTATTAGGAGACTCATAGTCCTTACACAGACAGAATCTATAAGTATGAATAGAAAGAAAAAATGTTTATACAAAAAACTTGGCGTTCATAACGAGCTAAAATATCCTACATGAATAAAGAATTTGTGAATTTTCTTTAGCATAATTTTTTAATAAATCTTTAAAAAATAATGTTACGTAACGCTAACGATATTAGCTAAGCAAAATAAAATGGCTTCTATTAAGTCTAATTAATATTTGTTATCGACTCTAAGACTAAATAGTAGCAATATCTAGATATTTTTAATTTATTTTATCTACCATAATTTCTATAGTAAACAATTTGAATAACATATGGAGCTAGACTCAATAGTTGTATAGTTATATAGTCAACTCTAAATAATGTATGTAAATACCTAATTCACATGCTTATAACAACTGTTTTCGACAAGGAATATCAATTTCAATTCATTACCACACAATTTTTAACCATAACTCCACACATCAAAGACTACAATCGTTCGCGTTGCGTAAGAAAAACTAGGGTATCGCTTACAATACGCGTAGTAGGAAACAAAGCCGTAACGTCCAACAATAGAGTCTAAATTCTATGTACGTTTGCGAAGAAGAAGTAGAGTATCAGTTACAGGATTGGCTGACATCGACCCCGCCCAGTAGGGCAGTATCCATTTCACGCACACCTAAAGTCCACCCACAGTACCCAACACATAACGAGGTGTAATCAATACGTTCTAAGTGGCACATAGCCAATCGAAGACAATGGTCGTGAAGGGACGCTCGCCGCTCCCTACTATGTTGAATCTGTGGCTGTCATAAATCTAAGCCATAGACAACTTGTGACACATTCTAAATTTGAATTCAAATTCGTTTGCGTATACCGATCTAAAGTACTTAATAGCGTAGAGTATTAGGTACTTAGGTGCTGTCAGAAGTCGTTTTGGTTGTTTTTAATTCCAAATAAATAACAGAACTGGACAATTTTAGTGTTTAATTCAGTCAGAAATCGTAATTATATAAAAGAACAGTACGATTACTTAGTTACTTATGCATTACCTATAAATTGTAGATATATATTAATAGACATATAGCCTAACTCTCTGTTCACCACAGATGGGTGTATCTGCATGCAAATTTATAGCCTATTCCTGATATATAAGGTATATTATAGCTTATATATCGGGATAATATAAGTACCTAAGTTTCATCAAAATCCGTTCAATAGTTTTTAAGTGAAAGAACCAGAACAACAAACATCCATCCATCTACTCATAACTTTCGCCTTTATAATATTAGTAAGATAAACGTTTAACTTAGATAGAGGTAGTAGCTAAAGTATTATAAAGTTATGTATAAAAACACGACAATTATCTATATATTTATAGTGGTATAATGAAGTTTTTTAAGCAAAACTCCTTGCGTATCTAAAGTACGAAACTCTAGCCACCTTTGACTATATACAGCTACACTTATGATTTAAAAATATATAACAACTATACTGAAACAAAATAAACACTTGGCCGAAAAAAAAAATAAAAAAAGAATTGAAAAAAAAAACAAATAATTAGTGTATGAAATTGTATGAGATCTCAATTAGAATTCAAGTGCGTTTGCATACGTAATCGAGTCACGCACTGTCCAGTTGAAATAACATCCAGCATCCCGGCTATTTTGATAATCATACCGTAGACGCAAACAAATCCCGCGGACAATGGCGGGACGTGACCAGAGACAATACCGCCAAAACTATACAAACTGAAGTAGCCATAGACAAGAATGCGGCCGGTTTTGTAATCAATATGTATGACGAAGTTTAAGTTAGGTTATGGTTTGGTCAGCTGGCGTATTGGACACGAGTTAGTGTAAATAATAATATTATGATTATGATACCAGTGGATACTCTTTTTAGGATTCTGTAGTGAAACGATGGCTGTATGTTAGAGCTACAATGAGGGTCACTGGCAGTTTTGTATATTCTTTTATTCATATTTCAAATATGAGTATTCTTTTTATACATTTGTTTTTTTTTGTTGGTTCCGTTTATCATTGAATGGAAAGGCAACGGGAACTACGCCCATACAACCATGTCTGCATGTTTTTGATTTCCTTGATTTTCAATTTTTGGTATGTCTCTTATTGTTGAGATAATGTAGTTATATTTCCTGAAGAGACCGCGGGATATGTTCTTCACTATGGTAGATTTCAAGAAGTCTTCTGGATAGAGGAACTCGTTATAGGTAAAGAAAAAGTTTGACAGTTAAAAACTATGATTCCAATGATTGAGAATCTCCTGTGCTGAATGTAAAAAAAAGCTGAAGAAACACCTAAACTAATATAAACAATCAGGCTCATGAATACAAATGTTTGTGTCGTGCGAGAAATTGAACCCGCGACCATCGGAAGTGAGGCGGTGTGCTAAACATATTGTACCTTGTCTGTGGTTATGTAATAGGTATATATCAAGAGGACCCACTCACATTGCCATTTTTTTTATCTTTATTTATTAACATGAGACTATGGTCTCTTGTGCACGTCACATGTTTTGTCACTATTCTTCAAACAAATTACAACCACTCTCAAATAATGTACTGAATATACCCTTTTTTTTTTTATCGTATAGAGAAATCTTCAAAAGACCACCCCCCTGTATACTCAATATACGTAGGTATACAGGGGGATGGTAATAATAATAATAATAACAGCATAAATGCAATATGAAACATCGGAGTTCCAAGTTTAGCGGGCGCCTATAAAATATGCAGATACTACGTTGCCGTCGGAAGCGACCGCCAGTTTCCGGTGCAGACAGACCTCTTATCTATGCTTGCTCGTTGTTTATGGTTATTTAAGCGGGGGAATATGAATTTAATATTCACTATGTGGCAGTTATGGTTAAGGTATATATAGCTAAATGAATTTATATGTAACGTTAATGTTCTTGCAACTCTACTTTTCGAGAGTTTCTATACTTTTTTAAATAAAAGTGCAATTAATTTATCATTTTAACATTAAATGATAATATAAATATGTGTATGTAAGTATAATGTTATAGGAAAAGATATTAATTTGTCTTTTAAACCAAGTTTTGTCACACGTTACGCATGTAATGGTAATGTTCTTGAACTCTATATTCCTCTATAAATCTCTGCTTCTAGAGTTTCTATACTTTATTAAATAAAAATATAATTAATTTATCATTACGCATATATTATACTATCATTTAATATTAAAATTATATATACATACATAAGTATATCTATATAGGAAAAAATATACTTTTTTTAATCCAAGTTTTGTCACATTTTATTATGATTGTAATTTTAAAATTTAACATAAAATAAAGTTTTAAAGATTTTAATAGCTATTAGAAATTTCAGACATAATTTCATTTCAGTACAAGCAGCAAAATAAATAAGAAATTATTTCACATTGATTATATATAAGATCTGCAGGAGTAATATAGATTTTTTTAATGTAATTTAATTGGTAGATGGTCCAACTGATCGTAAGTGGCAACCGTCAAATATAAACATAAATACCATTCTATACTAAACTTGCTCATTCTTCTTGTGATGATACAGCATTTCTTATGAATGGTACATAAAAAAAAAGTTACTAAATAAATGACTACCCAAAAGTGCTTTAAATTAATTTGAATATTTTTTTTAAATTAGATTCTTTTTTTACTCATTTGTTTGTTGCTAAACCAACTCGTTGTGTTGCCATTCTTAAGGTTCATAGTGTCATGCCTTATTAGTCATTACTCTATAAATACTGCGATATTCACTAATCTTGATTGACATATACATTTTTATTAGTCTGTAATATACGCAAGATTGGCGGCAAAAATAGGTGAGCCATAGATAATTGATAGAGGCTGTGTATATTGTCTACCTCGTTTACATTTAAATTTGTAACACCAACTCAGTATGGCAGGTAAAACCTTGATATATGTCCTGTACCATTTCTACCTCGGTGTAAATAAATTCAAATTCAAATTATCTTTATTCATGTAGGTCTATTACAGACCTTATGATATGTCAAATCTACCGGCAGTTCGGAATGATTTCGAGATGAGAAGAACTGACAAGAAACTCAGATCGTATTCTTTTCTAATATTGTTTGCAATAATACAGATTCATTTTTAAATTCAAATTTGTGAGAATAGAGTGACCACCAGCATATGCTATTACAAAAGCAATTAGTCTAATCAGTGTTCGTAACCCGAACAGACCAATCCCCACAAGCAGCACCCGTTCTCGAGTATGACGGATGAGCAATCCATCATTGCTCTCGACCATATTAGAGGAGCACATTGACCCGGTCCATCAAGCCGCTACAAATTTGAACTTTATACCGAGCATGACTGTTTCAAATTACTCCACTACGTCTTTTATAGTAATTACAGGATAGGCTAAACATTTAAATTTGTAATACCAACCCAGTATAAAATAAATATGGCTGCAGATTATTCCAAGTAGTCAACTCGCGTATAATTGTCGCGCGCGTCCTTATAGCTCAGAGCCGGCGGCGGGCGCACTCGCCGTAACGAAGCCACTCCGTGAGTGGCAGCTGCCAGTCACATCCACTCGAGATTGTGAAGCATGTAGCAGATTTTTGAAATTCGAACCGTTTTTAATTTAAGAACCAAAATTTGAATTCGGTAGTACCAATATGCTAATGTTAGTATTTACTCAAATTGAAACCATAGATCTATCATTTTTTAGGCCTAATTCAAATGACTGAGTAAGAAATCACTATGTTTATGATACAGTTTTAGTTATTCGTCCCCGGAACAATTTTTTGTAGATAGGTCATTTTGTTAACCATTGGCATAAATTTAATTTGGGTTCCGCTTTTATAAAGTTGTGCCTAAACCCACAGATAAGATAATATTACATACTAAAGCGTAATCTTTATTTGGCCAATGTTAGTTTTTATTTAATTTAGTCAAAAATATAATCCTTTTTAGGAAAAGTTTATCTTTAATACAACATTGCTTTCACAAACTTCCTGTTTTGTTTTTTTTTATTCTGATTTTCCCTCTATATAAACTACAACTGATCCGCGCAACTTTTATCACACTTACATACACAATTTACATTATATATATTTAAATTTTAATGTGTTATTATGTGTTATGTGTTATTCTGATGTATAATCTGTAGGTATTACTGTACTGTAGTTTTGTGAAAATCCGTTCAGTATCCATACATCCATCCATACTCACAACTTTCGCGTTTATAATACCTATCTATTATTAAGATAAGTATGCGAAATATCAACTCTTCAAGCCGCGCAATTTTCCAAAAATCGATTATAAAATTTTCCTTCACATATTAATATATTGATATATTACTCACTGCCGTAATTAATTTAATTTACTACAACCAACAATCCATAGAGTAAGAGCAATATCTACTACCTACACCTACACTGTGGCAGTAAAAAAACTAATGATTCGCTCCCACTAAATCCCACAGATAAAAAAGAGGTATAGATCCACAGACCACTAACGAGGTCAATTTACGGGTCCCGTAATGAAGCAGTCGTCGATGACCGTTCTCGGCCTTCATCTGTCGTCTTGGCCTCGAGTCGGTTAATAATTATTATCAATTTAATTCGCCATTTTTATGAATTGCGACACTTCATTGGTCCGTTGTCGATTCTTGAGTTAACAATGTCATGAATGTACGGCTAATTTTAATATTGCTGTTTTAATTGACGTTGTCATTTTTAGATATTCGATTTAAATGTAATAAAATTTTAAATGAATAATGTATTTATAATGTAAAATTAAGGACTTGCTATTTAAATTTAATATTGTATACATTCTTGTAGATCATAGAGAATATAGTGCATTTTTTATAATGTAGGTACCTACCTATACAATAACATTAAATGTATACCTACACATAAAAAAATTTGAGTGTCTGTGAAATAACTGTTTTTTACTACATGCATATGAATATAAATGCGGTACATACACCAAAATAACATTTTTACAATTTTTGTCTGTCTGTCTGTCTGTTTGTTCCGGCTAATCTCTGAAATTACTGGACCGATTTTGACGGAACTTTTTTGGCAGGTAGCTGATGTAATAAGGAATATCTTAGGCTACTTTTAGTTTAGGAAAAATCTTTTATTTTAGGAAAATACAGTTAAATTCCACGCGGACGAAGTCGCGGGGTCAGCTAGTACATAAATAAAATTGAAGCATCTGTTTGTAATTTCAAATTTAAATTTTTCATATAAAAAGTACCACAACTGAACAACTAAACTAACTAATTAACTACTAAACAACTGATATAAATACATAGACATTTTTTTGTAAATACAAACATAATATGAATAGAAAATACCCAGATCGATACAAACAATCATACTCATAAATACAAATGTTTGTATCGTGCGAGGAATCGAACCCGGGTCCATCGGAAGTAAAACGGTGTGCTAAACCAGACCATCCCTATGGATGGCCGTCACTATGGATATAGACGATTTTCTCTATGGTCGTATCAAAATGTATCCACTCAATGTAATCTAATAACGCAAGTCAAAAACACTTACATTCACCCCGCGATGAACAAAATGGCGACTTAATATTTTTTACGAATGACTTTAAGGTTGAAAATCGTATAAAGAAATATTAACAACAGAGAAAATTACAATGTCATTGTACATATATTTCATACAATAGAAGTACATAGTTGGGTGTAAAATAACATTTTAAATAAATCTTTGTGATGGGGCGCCATAATAGCCATTACGAACTCTCGCAGCGACTGACGCACCCTCCGGTAGGAAATCAAAATGCGTTAGCTTGTGACACAGTTGCGTTTTGGACGTTATTATTACACCCTATATGGTATTGAAGAAATAGTTAATAAAATAATAATAATAATCTCAGGACAATTCACACAGCGCCATCTAGACCCAAATAAAGCTAGCTAAAGCGTGTGGAATTCATAGAAAACACCCAGACCGATACGAACAGTTATACTCATTGAATGGACTGCTTCGGTGCTGTAGCGGTTTAGCACACTGCCTTACTTCCGATGGTCGCGGGTTCGATTCCTCCGTCGGCACAAACATTTATATTCATAAGTATGATTATTTGTATCAGTCTGGATGTTTTCTATATCTATATTCTAGTACTTACCTACACATAAGCTTTAGCTAGCTTAACTTGGCGCTATGTGCAATGTCCTGAGATTAGTATTATTATTTTAATAACTATTTCTTCAATACCAATATGTTAATATATTAGTATATTATTTTTATTAGGAATACAAATGTTTGTGCCATATGAGGAATCGAACCTGCGACCATCGGAATTAAGGCGATGTGCTAAGCTAGATCACCATAGCCGTCATAAAATAATTTTTCGCGAACGAAGTCACGGATACAGCTAGAGGCAAATAATAAGAAAGTTAGATACATCTGATGGAAAATAATAACTACCGACCAATGCAAATTAGAAATATAAAGTAGGTATACCATACACGGCAACCATCAATCGTTACGTCGTTATGCCTCATAAGGTAAACACTAAATCAAATATAAATATTAAGTACCACACAACAATAACCAACGTTACTGTTCTACAACAAAAAAAAAGTATGATAGTGGTAAATCACGTGGCGAATCAATTTGACCTTATTTTAAGCGTCTACCTTTTAGCTACCTCAGTCTCAACTATTTCTATCGCAAAGTTCCTTGATGGCCGCTACAGTTCCAACTGTCGCAGGTTCGATTATAATAATGTCGCTTTAATTGTCAACAATTTGGTTTTTATCAATCTTGCTATTTGGCAGTTTGTCTGCACACAAAATCCTAAATATGTAATGTGGTACAACTTTTATTTAAAAGAGCAAAATGTAAGTTTCTTGGACATTCTTTTTGTAATGATTATGCCGCCTTTCCATTAAGTAAATGTGTTAGCTTATTTTTATTCAGTAATAAATATTAATCTATATATATATGTAACTCAAAGGTGACTGACATAGTGATCTATCAACGCACAGCCCAAACCACTGGACGGATCGGGCTGAAATTTGGCATGCAGATAGATGTTATGACGTAGGCATCCGCTAAGAAAGGAATTTGATAAATTCCACCCCTCAGGGGATGAAAGTTTGTATGAAACTTTATCAATTTTAAAATAGGGGATGAAATTTTGTATGAAACTTTGTCAACTTTAAACCGATCGGGCTGAGACTTTGCATGTATAAATCTACTATGACGTAGGCATCCCGTAAGAAAGGATTTTGATAAATTGCACCCCTAAGGGGATAAATTAGCGAAAGCCGCGGGCGAAAGCTAGTAATATTATCAACGCGAAAGTTTGTGGGTATGGATATTTGTTATTCTTTCACGGATTTTGATGAAACTTTACAGTAATATAACTTATGCATCAGAATAATACATAGGCTATATTTTTATTGAAATTTAACGCAACACAACCACAGCTATTATTTATAAAATATATTATTTATATGAAAATTAAAACATATAAAATATCATTTGACCGATCTAAGTATATTTGTTACGACCGTAGTAATTTATCGACGTATTTACCAATTCGTTCAAGAAACAAACGAAGTTACTATCAATTTCTAACGAGTGTAATCTGCTGATTGTAACATCGCCTACCATCTGAGCATTCGAGCCGCATCATAACGTACCAGGCTATATTTTTTATTGAAATTTAACGCGGGTGAAACCACAGCTATTATTTATAAAATATATTATTTAATGAAAATTAAAACATATAAAATGTCCATTTGACAACAGACGACCGTAGGGCAATATAATTTTCACAATAATTAATTATTGTAACATGTAATGCAGTCTGAATACTGCACGTCCAAGTAACACTGATGTGACCACACGTGCCGCTATAGTCAGGACACTCCCACTGACTATTAGTCTCGCAGTTCCCAATTGTCAAATGTGCGGAAATGTCCCGCTTTTGCAAACAGACAAATTACATAATTTTGACTAATTTTAATTATTGTAACATGGAATGCAGTCTTTATACTGCACGTCCAAGTAACGCCGATGTGACCACCCGCCCGCTATAGTCAGGACACTTCCACTAGCTGTTAGTCCCGTAGTTCCCAAATGTCCCGCTTTTGCAAACAGACAAGCGATATAATTTTCACAATAATTAATTATTGTAACATGTAATGCAATCTGAATACGTCCAAATAACACTGATGTGACCACAAGTGCTGGTATAGTCAGGACACTCCCACTGACTGTTAGTCTCATACTTCCCAAATGTCAAATGTGCGGAAATGTCCCACTTTTGCAAAAAGGCAAAAGACATTTTTATAATAATTAATTATACATTATTGTCATTGTGTTATTATCAATGATAGTGAAGAAAAAAAATAAAAATTAGAATAAGATACGGTGCCGGTGATGAAGCCTATGGACTCAAACAAAAGAAGAACATAAGAATTGAGGAGCTCGTGTGGCTAAAGACCATAAACAAGATTACAAAAGAATTGAGGAGCTTGTGTGGACTAAAGACCATAAACAAGATTTGACACCTGTGAACCAAAAAAATCTAAGTATTTAATTTATCAATATATTGATCAAGTGATGATCACTTGATCAATATATTGATAAATTAAATTAAGTTTTTTAGTGCTCAACCGTACCAATCATAAAAATTAAATTAATTGCATTGACAATAAAAACTGTAAAACAAAGTGATGGGACACTTGTGAAATAAATAAATAGCAAAATAATTAATTTACTTCAATATCAATCAAGATAATGTGATTCCGTTTTTTAGTTGCAACCGTTCCAATATGCCAAAAAAACGGTTACGTTACGTAACGTAACAGCGTTACCGGCCACCCGGCGCGTGCTAATGCTCGTCGAAAAAAAGGCAAAGGAAATTAAAAAAGTACAACTGCCCGCCGTCCGGGCCGTCGGTAAACTGAATTTCGTCGTTTTTCTCATTTCTGAACGAAGTGTGCAGAAGCGGTTAGCAATGCAGCGTGAATACTTATGAGGGACCAGTAATGGAATAACTAGATCGTATATTAATACTTGCCATATAACTTAATATCGCTATTAAAAAATTTATGGTTGTATGTATTTTTATGCCATATTATAGAAATAAATATTTTTTTACTAAAATATAATAAAAAATATGATGGGTGGACAACTCTTATCACTTAGGGGTATGAAAAATAGATAGTAGCCGATTCTTAGACCTATTGAATATGCATATAAAATTTCATAAAAATCGGTCAAGTCGTTTCGGAGGAGTATGGTAACTATTATGACACAAGAATTTTATATTTAAGATAATACTGCTATGTATAATATAATAATATAATTGTCGCTCAGTTGCCAAAATTCAACCATAAATAATTTAAAATATAAGTCATAAAATTATTAAGATTGTTGTAGTATAAAACTAATTTATGGTAACATACTGACAATGAGAACACATCATACATCTCATGTATATTGTTTATGGTTAGTCTATGGTTGAGAGAGACTTCTGTACTTACTTGCTGCGTGAACATTTTCTTGAAGTTTTGCTTCACGTAAATATTGCGAGTTCTAAACAGAACTCCTCCGAAACGGCTTGACCGATTCTTGTGAAATTTTGTGTATATATTCAATATTTCTCACAATAATACGTAAACTACTTTTCATACCCCTAGAGTTGTCCACCACATTTTGTTTTATTATACCGATAAAAATTTCATTTTCATTTATGCATTAAAAATATATACATCCCTAAATTTCCACCCTTCTACCTAAATTTTAACCTTTCTATGGGAAACAGTTACTGTTACCTATGGACGCCTGAAACATCAGTGGTGTCACGTGTGCGTTCCCGACCCTTAAAAAACCTTAATATATCCTTCTTGAAAACCCCCATACTGTAGTCTCTCTAGGAAACCTCGGAAGATAGTTCATTCCACAATCTAAGTTCATTACACAACATCTCAACAAATTCAGCTTATTATTAAATACGATTACTCAAAAGACTCATTCAATTTTCTTCAATTGACGTATTAAACACAGTACAAAAGCAACAGAATTAAATAATACAATTATAATAATGGCCGAATGTTTTACATTTCAAATACACAGAATGTCGCGAGTCCATTAACGTAAAACCGGTTTGCAGGCTCGTCTCGCGTGAAACACGAAACTCACTAATCGGATTTGGTAGGAAAACGACACCCCTATTAAATATATGCTGTACAATGCAAAATCAATGTCGAATATGCCAAGTAGTCTTGTGCTGCTCGACAGCGAACTGGTTCCGAAGAGCGCTTCTAAAGAACTACACGGACTAGTTTGCGAATACCTCGTTTTAGTTCGTCTGATATAGACGACAAAAATATTTATTTAAACTTTCATCAGTGTACAGTTTAATATAGTCCTTACTCCCAAATTAGCGTGAGCTGTATATAAGTTGCATGATATATGGAACGAGTTGTTCAAACAAGGGATTTTAGATCAATCAAATGTTTTAGGTATATCCACTATTTGAGCAATATATTATTGTATTTAACAATAAGATTAAAATAATGTACCAGCTAATTTCTTGCCAGCTCAACTGTCGTAGGTAGCCAAACTAAACAGAAAGAATAGTCGAAAAAAATATGACTTCTAAATATAGTTAAACAACTTCGACTTTTGATAAAATCTTACATGTACATATGTAAGATTTTATCAAAAGTCGATATACTATATATAACATTTATACAATATACTAATAAAATAATACAATAACAACAATATACTAATAAACCAATATAAAATACTATAAACACCAGAATATATATTTGTGTGCTAAAAATATTAGAATGCATATAAGCCTATAGATTGACAAAGTGATTTAAAATAAACTCGCGTAAGAGCCGTGTACTAAAGCTCTCCGAGTAACGAACTATTATGCGCAACACTAAACCCAAGTCGCCATTTTGTGCAGGTAACCTAAATATAATTTTGGCGGGAAAAAAACAAACTGCCAGAACGCGCCCTTAAATTAGAGACATATTCCATTACATGATACAATCGCAACAAAAATCCTCAAGTCTGTATTACAGCGAGCATCATATTTCTGTTGAATTGTTAGCAATAGGACACCACTCCTACCTGGACTATTATAAGGAATGATTTGATAAATATCTCAATAACGGTGTGAAATTTAAGGCGTTTATTTTCTAAATTATTTTATTGTGCTGTCGTTGAAAAAATGCAATGTGGTTATGAAATGGTTGTGGTAACCCGCATATACCCGCCTTTTGCTTTCAATTGAAAAAAAAGGTATACGTTGATTCTTTATGACATTTCTGTAATCTGTGAACTTTACAATAAGATTTTTTTTTATTTATGATACAATATTCAAATATGAAGAAGTTTAAAAGTAGACTAGGCTGGTCTAAGGATCTTTGCCTGTTCCATCACTGAAAAGGAGATGGACGAATATGGAAAAAAAAATTATGATACAATATGCAATAATCTATACCTACTAGTGATCGGCCAGTGGTCGAAATTCGAACACAATCAAAATACAAAGAGATCTTTGAACTAACAATAGCAAATAAACAGAAGAGTATATATGCGTATGTGTGTTAAATACATGGTAGCATGTGCAATGTTTTTTATTGATTTATTGTATTTTTTTAACATAATTTAAAAAAATATTAGCTGTAACACTCCTTCTCTATATAAACTATAAGTGTGCCCATTTTCATGCTCCTTCGTTTGCGCAATTTTTGTAAAAAGGGATACAAAAGTTTTGCTACACGTATTTTTCTAAACAATTGAAAAAAGATCATTGTGTACAAGACTTTCGTTAACAATTCCTTTTTTATTCAAAACATTTGCGTGATTACTTATTTATACATAATGATAAACGTTTTCTCTTCACAATCTGCAGTTATGACGTTACATTTGTTTATGTAAATTTATTTAATAAATATATTCTTTTCTATTCTATTCTACTATAAACAATTTTGTATAAAAACAATGTAACTAATCAAAAGTGATTATATTAAGTTTATTTGAATAAAGATTATTTCCTTTTTATGGACAAAAGAACAACGTGTCAATAAAATATATTCTGTTCTATTCCATTGTAAAAAAATCTTAGTACATAACCAAAATCGTGTATAAAGCAAAGCTACTGCAAAAAATCTTCTAGAACAGATAACAAATTTCAATCAGAGCGTTACATAGCTCCCAAGTGATACATAATTATTAATCATCTCACGACAGTTCCGCAGGGCGTCGTCCCGCCCCCTGTCGGGGCATTTACATAACAATCACACGATCCATCCCTCGACGGCTATGTGTTCCCTGTTAATAGATACTGCACAATGTGCCATTAACGACCATGCGATGCGACGATCTCCCGTTGCGGGCGTGCTGCGTGACTGCTGCGATTTAAGTTGACAGTGTGAGCGGTTCTTTATATGATTTTTTTATGGATGACTGACTCACTTACATGAAATTTATCATTATATTTCACCCAATTTATATAATATCTTTAAATTATAGATTATGTTATTCTGATGTATAAGCTATATTAATGTAGAGTTTCATCCAAATTTGTTAAGTAGTTTTTCCGTGAAAGAATAACAAACATCCATTCATCCGTCTATCCATGCATCATCATAAATTTTCGCTTTCTTCTGTCGGTATTATCCATCACAAACTCGCGATAAGTGCAGATAGATAAGAAGAAAGAAAGTTAACCAAGATATTCTTTAATAGCTCAGTAACTAAGAAGAATTAAGATTCTTTAGTTAAAGAAGGTAAAAATGCATCTGAAAACAATTTCGCTGACTTACTAGATTTATTCATCCGCTGTGACAGGAACCCCATCTTCACAACACGTAGCTGGATGTCGGGTGGATCTTATCGAACGATCATTTTGTTCCACCCCATGAACCACGTTGAAATCAAAAATACACATATACCTACTGGCAACACAGATACTGAACAGAAAATGTATTTTTATTATTGTCATAGATATTGAATTCTCCAGAATGGGGTAGAAGGAGATCGTTAGTAAGTCAGGGTGACCTACGCGGTTTTTTTTTTATAACATGATGATGATATCTTCTTCATTTTTGTGCAACGTCTGTTGAAATAAGTTTTGTACTGCCTTTCTTCATTAGTACGCACACCCAAAACTCCAGGTCGCGGTAGTATACTAACGCGACCTGGACTCCGCAATGGCGCTCGTAGTTCTAGCCCATTATAAAACCATACGTTGTACGTTGTTGTTGTATGGTTTTATAATGAGTAAGAATCCCATACGGGGTGTGTGTGTCCCTCTGGCTAAAGGAAGGTCTTTTGAAGATTTGTCTGTACACGTAAAAAGATACTTAGTTTAAAAAACTGATATTGAATAGCCCTAAAAAATATTTTCCAGGAAATGGTAAATAAATAGCGCTGCGTAGATAAATCCGTAGGAAACAACTAGTATAATATTATATCAACAATCCTATAATAAAACACCCTTGTCAAAAAAAGAAAATAAATATTATATTATATTATATTGACATACCTGTAACGAAATTCAATTGACAAACTGGAACAAATAAATGTGTCGATTTACCATTTTGCTCTCAAATTTCGTTAAGGCGCTTTCAAAAATGAGACTAACAATGTTAAATAAATAGTGTATAGCAAAGTTGCTGTTTTCGTCTGTTCACTCCTTCGCATACTTTTCCTATACCATACAATAGATTTTGATAGAAATACAATTATTTTGGAGATTATCCTTCGGAAGATTATTATCATAATCTAATTTGTATAACAAATTAACGGACCATCCAATTGCAAGTGGTAGGTAAACTGTATCGCGAGAAACTTGCCTATTGCTCTTTTAAATAAATGTTGTTTTAAGTAAATACACATCAACAAAGAAGGGGCATGCTACAGACAACATAGAAACCGCTAGGTTTTTTAGTGCAATCAGATAATATTGTCAGCATTATGAACTTTTAAGTTAATTTCTATTAAAACATTTATAAATTCTACAATTTTATAACAAGCATGCCTAGTGTTAATTTTAATTGTTACATTTTGCTCCATTTTCTTCAATTGTTGTACTACTACTGTTAGTCTGTTACATGCAACTTCGTGCGGGTATCATTTAACTTACTATATTACTAGCTACCCACCCCAGCTTTATATATGTAATGCATGTATACATGTAAGTATACCCGTTTGCAGGGGTATAAATGTATTAAACACATAAACTTTCTTCTAGAATCTAAATTCTACTGCTAAAAACTGCATTAAAATCCGTTGCGTAATCTCGTAAGACAAAGTGAACAGAAAGCACCAGAGACTTTATATTTAACTATGTAAATATGAAAATAAATAAAATTTCTAAAATAAAAGCAGACTAAGTTACTCCTTACAATATTAGTAATCTGAGAGTGAAAGTCCCGTTCAAATCGGACCAGCCGTTTCAGAGATCCAAACGGACAGATAAATTTTTTTTTAATTAGTGTCTCAATGTCGATACCGTTTATACTTACATATGAATTTAGAGAAAACCTTTTAATTTGAAATTTCAAATGGACATCAATTTTATTTATTTCTATACATTTTCACAATAGCCTTAAAAACAACCGAAAAAAACACTTTACTCGTACAATATTTTAGTTTCAATCACAGAGACAATATTACATATTTGAATCAACTGCCAAAAGGAGATCCTCAACTCAACAGTAGATATATTGGTTTGTTTGATTTTGTGTATTCATTTGAGACGTACAAATAAAGCATTATTATTATAAACATCTACTTATGAATCGATGAATGCATGAGCGGTATTAAACATTATCCTGGGATGCACTTCAAGTTGCATCGTTATCCGTGATGACTAGTTGATTCCTTGCGTTCGTCACTCGTCATTATGCACTCACGAGCTGAGTGCCTCCCGGCTCACAGAGTCCTTAATTTGTTTTCAAATAAACTCTCAATGCTTTTGTCATCTCTACTAACAATAAATACATGTTATTTTGATTTGATATGTATAAATATTTTTATGTTTCAAGCTATGGTTATACAGTATATTATTAGTATTCAATCAGTTTCGTATTTTAAACATCATTTTAAAAAATATTTACTTAAAGTACAAAAATCTTAAACGTGGCAGATAAATACAATAGTCATATATACATATATATTGATTAAATAAATAAATATATTCAAGCTATATTATATTACACAAAAGTCTTTCTATCAACACTTATTTTTCTTCTATTTATCACACATACTTATAATTCATTCATTTAATTGATTCTTCATTTTATATATTTAAATTCATCACGAATGCTATTTCTTTTTTTCAAGTGGCTCCACTGAAAATCAGCGCTGTAGTGACACGCTGCGGCACCAGCTGAGTGGAAGCCTTTTCAGCATAGACGATTATTAGTATTTAAGTTTTCTTTTTTACTCTGTACTCTTTTTTATGCTGAATAAAGGATTATTATTATTATTATTACATGTTTGTACATCCCGATTTTGTATGATTCATTTTAAGATAAATAGGTAAAGTCTGTTACTAGTAATTCATTCTATCTTCACAGGTAATTTCATTAGAATCTATTCAGCCTGTTTAGTCCTAGAAGGGTGACATTTTATTACTAATATTAATTAGAATGATTAATTTTACCGACTTAGCTTACGATCGCATCACGTAGCAGTCGTAAGCAATTTTATATTAATTGAAACAAAACAGATTGTATCTGTGCTAAAACTGTAAAGAGGAAAGATTTGTAGATATTTTTTTAATAGATGATAATGGAATGTTGCACCCGCCTGCGCTAACGGTATATGCTGGTGGGGTACCAGTGGAAGATGATAAGACGAAGACGAGATCAGATCAGTTAGCCCATCGCGACAAATTCATCAGGAATTTATCATGATGGTTCAGGGGGAACTGCATGGAGGTCGACCTGACATGGTACATTGCTAGCATGAAATAGTAACAAACATCTATCTATTCATACTTACTTTAACATTTATAATATTAATATGTAATATTATGTTACCTGTGACATTAGTAAGGTTCTAGTGGATATAGTAAAAGAAGTTTGTCATGAAAAAATCATAACAAAATTTTTACGTTCATAATGAGCAAAAATGTTATTTATGAATAAAAGATTTTTGAATTTGAGGGTCCTGTCCAACCAGCGTATACCATCATGGAGGCGGCATCATACCATTTACACCACCATGCATTTATCATCCACTAAAAACAACACGTTATATAATTCAAGACATACAAATCATACATACTACTAACCACAAACACATCCGTTTGCTTCGAATTATTGATAATACTGATAACAAAGTCACTCAGCCCAGACAAAAGATATCTATGTCGTAATTGCCCAGCATATTGGTGAAGACGTTGTTACTAAACGTACGTGTGAATAATCGAATATTATGTGTTAACGTTGAAATGGGTGTAAAGAATAATAACGTGCTTGAAGTGGTCTCCGGTTGGGAGGCAGTAGAACTAATATTTAAGTGCGTATTTATTGGACTGTGGCAATGCATAAAGATATCCGTGAAAATGCTGTGGAAGGGGCACAGGAGGAAATTGTTAAGAAATCACTCAACGATTGAGTTGACTGTGGACTCCTCTATTGGAACTCATTGTTATATTAAAGTTATGGTACGTCTTAAGTTCAAAATTATACATTTTTTTACATCCTACATTACTGACGACCGCGGTGGTCTAGCGGTTTAGCACACCGTTTTACTTACTATAGTTGCGGGTTCAATTCCTCACATAGTACAAATAATTGTATTCATGAGTATGATTGTTTGTATCGATCTGGATGTTTGCTATGTATATTATGTATGCATTTACAAAAAATATGTCTAAGTATTTATATCAGTTGTCTAGTACCTATAACACAAGCTCTGCTTACCGTGGGACTAGATGGCGTTGTGTTAATGTATTTATTTATTAACTCCTTATTACACCAAATATACATACAACGCAGGAATTAAACTTAACAGAGTAATGTATGTACAAAAGGAGGCTTCCAGATAACCTTTGGATATAGAAAAAAAAGATAGAAAGTGGTAGATGGCTCTTGAATTGAATAGTAATATAGATATAGTTAATAATATAGGAGAATGATATTACAACTGAATAATAGATATTATATTTATATACAAATGCAATATATATATACATATATATACACACAAATTTATAGGTAGGTAGTCTGAAAATGATCCGTTATCTTAATTTTATTTTAAAATCTACTGTATATAATTTTATATATGTGAGATATACTTGAATACGCTATGTGTATATCTAGCTGACCTATCAAACTTTGTTTAGCCACACAAATTAATATCGCTATTAAAAAATACATAATAATACAATTTAGGGTACCCAGACCTACTTATACTGAATATACATACCAGCTTACCTGGTATAACATCCAGTTACACAAAAACGTGTAGTTCTAATTGCTAGTAAATTTGAATGAATATTTTATTCCCTTATTACTTTATTATGTGAGGTATACATGTAATATTATCATATATATTAATACATGAAGAAAAAACTTTTAAACCCTTTTTGCGAAATTGCTCTGAGGAATATAAAATTTCATACACTTGTAGTTTAAATGTATAGAGACGGAGTGCACAAAATGCAGTGTTTCTCTTTAATGTATAAACTTCCTATAAAATTTCATATTGGATTTTGAACCAATCTGTTTACAAACAAAATAGATGAAGGATTGTTAGTAATGTGGACTAATGAATCCATTGCTAGCAATGTACTAATTCAGGTTGATCTCTACGCGGTTCCCACTGGAAAGTATTGTTATTTATTACTAGTGAATTTGCCAAGATGGGTCAACTGACCTGACCTCATGCTCATCTTATCATCTTCCACTGGTGCCCGGCTAGCGTAAAATGTTAGCGAGTGCGGGTGCCCCATTCTACTATCATCATTAAAAAAAAACAAATATGATCCGAGTACTAAGCAGAGGGATCATCTAGTACAGTGATTCCCAAAGTGGACGATAGCGGTCATCTTGTTGTTTTTACTTTATGTTTTTAACACTAAACTTTACTACAGTTAGAAATTTACAAAAAATCAATACCAGAAAGAAAGGGGAGTCTACCCAAAACCAAAAAATATGGCAAGGAGTCTACGACACAAAAAAGTTTGGGAACTTCTGATCTAGTATAATATATATACATGTAGTATATATTTCTTATGCCGTATCTTAGAGCAGGGATGGGCAACACACGGCCCGCGGACCGCTTGCGATGCGTTAAACATGTCCAGGCGGCCCGCAAGCATTTCCATGATTGAATTTATTTTTTCGTCTTTCTCCCATCTATATATTGTCATAAAATTAATTATAATAAAATATTATACTTATGTTATACCTACTAACAGATTTTTTTTTCTGACGAGTTACTCACTTGTCGGTGACTTATTCACACATGCAATTCGAACACACCGCGAGAAAATGAGTTTTTATTTCGCACTGAGTTTCGTATATAAAATCTTTTTTTTTTTTATAATTCTATTTTTTTGTTCTAATGTTTATTATTTACAGTACATGTTACAAGAGAGCACTGTAGCACAGGAGCACCTTATTTAGGTTACCAGGGTCCTTATTTTGTATTGCGCAACTTTCTGCCATTTGATTATCTAGCTAACTGACTTCAACTATTATGCACTGCTCCTTTATAATGTTGTTATGTTGTGGTTGTACAAATAAAGCATTATTATTATTATTACATATAAAAGAGTATCACTTAATGTGCGGCCCGCAAAAAATTGGTAAATTAAAATTGGCCCGTTGGAGAAAAAGGTTGCTCACCCCTGTCTTATACCATTACTACTGTTTGGTCTATGAAACTGATTTATCATACCTTCCTATATTAATTATTCAATGTTACTCGATATCTAAAGTACCTAATTTGTTATCTCTAACAGAACTTATTGAATTATTTGTAAAGGACTATCTATTTAAGAATAACCAATTATTTATCTACTAGTTTCTGCCTGTGACTTTGTCCGCGGGAACTTCATTGACAGAGTATAAAATGTAGTCATGTCCCTCTCCGTTCAAAACGCTACACGTGCACCAAATGTTATGACGATTGATCAAGCCGTAAAGGTGCGAAAAAATAAAAAACTAACTCACTTTCGCATTTATAATAATAAATAGCGACTAGCAGTTACTTGCAACTCTGTCTGTTTTTTTTAAATAAAAGATACAATATAATTAACTCGTAATACATGACTCTGTCTTTGTACTCCCGCTCTTTAGTCGCGAAAAGGCAATAAACAGACAGACAAAGGTGATCGCGGGTTCGATTTCTCTGATGAAGAAAACTTATTTTTTTGAAAATGAGAGTTTGTATCAGTCTAGGTGATTGATTGGTACATTTTTTTTATTAATATATACACAATATATATATATTAATAAAAAAAATGTTTTTACATATCTGTATCAGTTCCCGTGTACCCATAAGATGATGGGGCGCGTGAGTTGTCCTGGGTTGTTATTTTTATTAGTATTATAGGTAATATTACCTATGCCCGTATTTTCATATTGAAATCTGTGGCCTATGTGTTATTCTGATGTGTAAGCTATATTACTGCAAAGTTTTATCAAAACCAGTTCAGTAGTTTTTGCGTAAAAGAGTAACAAACATCCATACATACTCACAAACTTTTGCGTTTATTAAGAAATTTATATTTTTTGCAGGGTGTAAAATATCACTACGTAGAAAGCGGTCCGAAACATGGCCGAATAGTACTCATATTGGGCGACGCGCCTGACAATGGGAACCTATGGGGCCCAACATGGCCCACGGTGGTCAGGAGGCTGTCAGAAACTGGATATCATGTCATCAGTCTGGACCTCAGAGGCACGGGGGGCAGTGAAGGTGGCGCGAGATGGGACCTCTCACCACCTCAAGCGGTAGAGGAGTTGTCTGCATTAATGAGAGCACTTGGCGTCTCTCAGAACAAACCAGCTGTCGTAATTGGCTTTGGAATTGGCGGTATGTTGTCATGGTAAGCTTATTGTACTACTACTACTTACTTAGCCCCTCCGATTTATGTCCCGTCCAATTCAAACGGAGATACTACGACGGCCTGAGCCGAGGTTCGAACCCCTAGCGGTGCCCTCAGACTAAAGTCGTAGCCGTCAGGCGGGAGTTGGCGTTCAGCCGTTCCATAAGTCCTTCCACGGGTTTGGAGTGCCATCTGCACTCGCCCCCTATCGTCCGGTGAAGCTGTAAAGACCAGCTGCGGCCAACAGCATTAGAGTAGTCCGAAAAAAAAACTTTCTGTTAGATCCATACGTAATGAGAGGAAGGGATTAGTAAAAAGGTCGAGTCGTATTCATTGAACGGAACGCGAAGCGATCTTAGAGATCAGATTTGCACTCTTTAAATCTATCGATTCTCCTCCGAAACGCCTTGACCGATCGAGACCAAAATTTTATCGAAGATTCGAGTCTCCGTCGTGGTGGTCACACACACCTGGTGTGTAAACTACACACCGGCAACAAACTTAGTAATAATTCCTTCCTATTGCTTTCGACATTCAAATTCAAATTCAAATTCAAAAATCATTTATTCATGTAGGACATTTTAGCCGCTTATGAACGTCAAATTTTTACATTATAATTTTATTTTTTTCCCTACCGTCCAGTTCGGTATATAGATTCAATTGAGAAGAACTGGCAAGAAACTCAATTGAATTACTTTTTTTTTAAAGCCAGTTTATTTACAATGTATATTTATATAGGTGTCTATGTCTAACATTAAATGAAAATTCAGTGCATGAACAACTATTGCCATGCACACTCGTCATTCAAGTAATCGTTTAGTGAGTAATAGGCTTTGCTCAGTAAATATGATTTAACAGATGTTTTGAATTTATTTAAGGGTAATTCCAACATATCCTTTGGTATCTTATTGTAAATTTTTATACCTATTCCCATAAAAGACCTATTAACTTTTTCTAAACGATACTTGGGGACAGCAAGTTTGTCTTTAAATCTTGTATTAATATTATGAATATTGCTGTTTTTTGGAAATAAGTCAAGATTTTTATGAACATATAGGATATTTGAATATATAAATTGAGAAGCAACGGTGAGAATATTTGCCTCTTTGAATTTCTCTCTTAATGAGTCACGACTCTTCATACAGTAGATCGCTCGAACGGCACGTTTTTGTAATATGAATATATTTTTAATATCTGCCGCTTTTCCCCATAGTAATATTCCATAAGAGAGTAAACTATGAAAATAACTAAAATAGACTAATCTAGCAGTATCAGTATCAGTGTACTGTCTAACCTTACGCACGGCAAAAGCTGCTGAACTTAGTTTCGCTGCAAGGCTTTGAATTTGTGCACCCCATTGTGTTTTATTATCTAGTGTGATTCCTAGAAAGACAGTAGATTCTATAAATTCGAGAGATTCGTCATTTAATTTAATATTGCAATTAGTATTAAAACTTTTAGACAGAGAGAAATTAACACATTTTGTTTTTTTAGCGTTTAACATAAGATTGTTAGTTGTAAACCAGTGCAGGAGACGCCGCAAAGCACTATTTACATCGTCATAATTATTAGTCATTCTATTAACTTTAAAAATCAATGAAGTATCGTCTGCAAATAATACTATGCCGCATCTATCCTGCATGGCATATGGGAGATCATTAATGTAAACTAGGAATAAAAATGGACCGAGAATAGATCCTTGAGGTACACCCATTTGCACAAGTGACCCGTCAGACGTAGCGTTGCTAACCTTCACTTTCTGTATTCTATCAGATAGATAAGATTTTATTAAATTTAAAGCATTGTCTTTGACGCCATAAAAAGCAAGTTTTTTTAGCAATGTATTATGATCAACGCAATCAAAAGCCTTAGAAAGGTCACAAAAAACACCTATCGCATCCATTTTAGTTTCCCATGCAGCAAATACGTGTCTAAGCAACTCTGCACCTGCGTCTGTAGTTGAACGACCTTTGGAAAAACCGAATTGACTATTGTGGATTAAATTATTTAAATTGAAATAACTGACAAGCTGCATAGAGATTATTTTTTCAAAAATTTTACTGAGTGCTGGGAGTATAGATATAGGTCTATAATTTATTGGGTCACTCCTATCTCCAGATTTAAAAAGCGGTATGATTTTACTAATTTTCATTATGTTAGGAAATTTACCTTCATCTATACATTTATTGAAAATAAAAGCAAGAGAGGGCGCAATAATTTCCATTATACTATCTAGTATTTTAACAGATATACCCCATAGATCCTCTGTTTTTTTATTATTAAGCTGTTTGAATATTTTCATTATTTCTACTGATGATGTATGTCTAAAGTTAAATACAGCTGATGACTTGCTAACATTGTCTGTTAGTAAAGTTTCAGCAGCAGACGGGGAAGATTTTAGAGCCTGTGTCGTAATTAATGGAATATTAGTGAAATAAGATTCGAATGTATCCGCGACCTCTGTGTCGGAATTTACCAATTTGTTATTAATATTTAAAGCTATTTTACTATTTTGAAAATTAACTTTTCCAGTTTCGCTATTTATTACTTTCCAAGTGGCTTTTATTTTATCTTTAGATTTAGTTATTATTTTACCTAAATAGAGAGACTTAGCTGTATGACAAACCTTTTTAAATATTTTCGAATAAGATTTTACATGTTCATGAAATAAGGGATCGGATATATAGCTTCGTTTTTCGTAAAGTTCGTAAAGATTAGCCCTAGACTTATAAATACCAAACGTGGCCCAGTCACAAAACTTTGATTTTACACTAGTTGAAAAGGTTTTTGTTTTAAATTCACTGCTAGCTTCATGTTCAATTAAATTAAAAATATGTTCACATACAATGTCCGGGTCATATTGAGGTACTATGACACTAGATATTTTATGTTCAATTTTATTTTTAAAACGTGCCAAATTCTTTTGTGTTATTTGTCTGCATGTAATTGTTTGAGTCCCTTTGGATCCCTTAGTTTCAATTATAACTTTTTGTCCATAATGATCAGATCCAAGACAGTCGAAATTCATTTTCACCTTTACTTCACAATTACAAAAAACATTATCTATACAAGTGGCAGAATTTCCTGCGACCCTAGTGGGTTCTAAAAAAAGATTGTGCAAATTAAATGATTTAAATAAGTTAATCAATCTTAAGCTTATTGAGCATTCCGATAATAAATCAACATTAAAATCGCCACATACAAATAATGTTTTATTCCTCCGTGCGACTCGTCTCAATGCTTCCTCCATAGCCAGTTCAAAAGAATCAAAACAAGCCGATGGCGGACGATAAACGCAAATTATTATACAAGTAACTAATTCTACGCAAGATAGTTCAATTGTTTGCTCAATAGAAATATTTACAATGTCTTGACGGTTTTTATATTCTACATCATTTTTTAAAATAATAATTGACCCGCCATGAATGGCATTGTTCCTAGCAAAAAAACTAGCTATATTATAATGTTCAAAAGGACAAATTATTTCATATTGTTTAAGCCAATGTTCTGTCAGACATAACACCCGTACATTGTTAGATTCTAAGAATAGACTTAATTCTAATTCTTTGCTGGAGAAGCCACGAATATTTTGATGAATAATGACCATATCCTGTGGCTTAACCAATGTCGTAGATGTTAGTTTAAATTAACACATGTCACATTATTAGTATTATTACTAATATTACTAATTAAATCCGTTATACTACTTATAATGGGATCATAAATGTTATACGCTAGTAAACTAGCAATAGTCTTTTTTTGTTTTTTAGGAAGATAAAAATTACCTCCCGTCATATAATAATTTGTAACAAATTAGTTACTTTCAAAATAAAATATATCATTACAATGATATGTCATCGAATAAATTAAATTATTTATACTATAAATGAACTTATTCTGTTCATTAGTCAGGGATTGAGAGTAGGGAAATGCGCATAATAATATTTTACCTATACCAAGCTCCACTATATTATATAATGATTTTATTAAATTAACTATATCAGATTTACGCATATGCAAACAATTCCCTAACGCTATTACTAGGGTCGTGTGAATATCATATTTTTCATTTACTATATTTCTTATAATCTTATATATACCTGATCCCGGAAAACAATTATTTATTACTTGTTGCGAGAGACAGTTCGATAATAAACTACCTAAATCCTTGCCAAATTCATCTGAATAAATAATTGTTCTCCTGATGGTTTCATGTACAGTGCTGCATTTATTTACTTTTGTACTGTTTCGTGTGGGTAAACATGAAACGTCTGGTTCCGTGACGGATGAGATATCAATGTTCAACTGATTATGGTGGGACGGTTGGATATAGTTATCAGACTCTGGTGAATTACAGTGACATCTATCCGTAAGAGAAACAAACCGCTCCATGTTGTAGTTACCTAATTTTATTAAATTATCCAACTGATCAGAATATTCATGTATTTCATTCTTAGCTGATTCGTATTTCAAAGATAAATTGGACAACGAGTTCTCTAATAGTTTAATTTATTGTGATAATTCGTCTATTTCTAAATCTTTGTTATATATTTTTTCTTTACAATTATTTAATTCTATTGATAAGTCAATTTTTTGCTTCCTAGTAATAATTGATTTTAAACACTTTTTATGACTTTTCACTAAATTTTCTGATTTTCGAATAAATTTATTTAATTTTACATATTTTTTTAACTTATTACTACTATTAATAGGTACTTTATTAGGACTATAGGAGCTTGGTGTATTTGTCAAATCTATGGTCACAAGGGGCAGAGCAGATGTTTGATCACTAGTAGTATTTAACATTTCTGTATACAGATCCATGGTCTCGTTATAACTACTCAACCGCCTGTGATCCAACAAAGATTTATGTCATCATTTGATGTTTTTTTATGGATGTGCCCGCCTGCGCTAGCGGTTACGCTTGCGGGGCACCAGTGGAGGATGATAAGATGAACATGAGGAAGAATTTTTTCTTCATTGGGTCATTGGGCTCCCTAAAATATGGTCGAACGCAGTGATGGCTGGCTCATCCGTCATACTCGTGAACGGGTGCTGCTTGTAGGGACTGGTCTGCTCTAATCATTATGTCTGATTTCCTCTTATTAATTGTTTAACCAGTTGGTTATGTATTCAATATTTTTTCTTTTTGAGTATATAATTGAATTAGTGCTAATTGGTGGTTTGTATTCACACACTTAAACTTAAAAATGTAAAGTAATAATAAAATTATTTAAAAGAGCAACACGCAAGTTTCTTGCTCGTTCTTCTTGTGATGAGACAGCTTTCCGAGCGAGCGGTAGATTAAAAAAAATGTAATGACTATTCAAAAGTGCTTCAATGTAAGTTTATTTGAATAAATGATTTTCTATTCTATTCTATTCTATTCTTCAAATTTAAAATAGTATTACGTATTGTTTTAAATTTGAAGAAAAATTCTAGAAAAAATTATATACTGTTTTAATTTATACTATAACTAGCAACTCACCCCGGCTTCGCCCAGGTGTGTGGTGTTTGTATTATACATATAAACCTTCCTCTTGAATCGCTCTATTAAAATAAACCGCTACAAAATCCTTTGCGTAGTTTTAAAAATTTAAGCATACATAGGGACGGACAGACGGCGACAACGAATTTGTTTTATATTTTGTAATAAAGATTAAGAAAAGTCACAGGATCTTGCCACTTTTTATATATTTTGGCAATGTTTTAACCGCCATAATCACGGTTAAACAGAGGAGCGGGTAAATGGTAAATAATATGTATCTTTTATGGACAGAGCAGACATATGCGTCAACCTTCACACATCTTCATTTGTAGCTACTATTGAAACTCGCTCGATATTCATCTCGGCAAACTAATCACAGTATCTTCACGTACACTTAATACACTTTCTGATCACAATTTTTGTTTTTATTTATTTAAACCAATCACTGGATTCCAGGCATTAGAGAGCCTTGAACCGTCTTGCCGATTGAATTTTTAATATTTCTGTATTTCGATGGCCTCTCTGACCACTTGGTCATAAGTTTTTCCTAATTATACGTGTTATATATATTCATTAGTGTTAAATATATATACCTATAGGATTTAAGACTATTACACATTATTTAAGCCCCTAATCTATAAAATCTCGACCTACATACAACATTAATGTATTGGCTCATACATTATTAATCCAATTCTGACGTAACGGACGCAATGTGTCATGATTTTAATTTAAAAATTTTATTTCCTAGTATTATTATTATATAAGTGAAAGTGTGTTTGGATGGATGTTTGTTACATTGTCTCTCTGATCCATCCCCCGTCCAATTCAACCGGGGATCTAAATTACGACAGCCTGAGCCGAAGTTCTAACCCGTAGTGGTGCAGACTAAAGTCACACCTCAGAAAGGAGTTGGCCTTGAGCCACTCTATAAGTCCTTCCTTTGGTTTGGAGTGTCACCTGCATTCATCTCCTATCGTCCGATGAAGCTATAAAAGATAACTGCGGCCAACAGCGTTAGAGTAGTCCGAGAAAAATATTTATTTATGATCAATGAACGAACGGGAGACGTTGACTTCCCACAACTTTACCAAATATGTAATGAAAATCGTATAACTATATACAATACCTCACAATCCTTAAGTGGAAAAACAGACAAATATAAACAGCAACTTTGCTTTATACTATTCATAGATAGAGAGTAGTTTAAGTAAATGTTGAAAGAATGTACTTATTACCAACAAACTCTTATACAGTTTGAATACAAAAATTTTAATAAAAAAAATTATTCATGATATACATTTTAGCCGCTTACGAATGGTTACAAGTTTTTTATAATTAACGTATTTTTCCCTACCAACCAATTCAATATACAGATTCAATTAAGAAGAACTCAACTGAATTTCTCTTTTTTTACAGCCAATTTATTTACATTTCATACCATATAACTGTTTTGTCTAATATTAAACGGAAATCTTGTGTAAGAATCATTGCCTTGCACGTTTGTCATTTAAGTAATTGATGTAAATACCTACATAAAAATCTGCTCTAGAATACTATGAAATTTAATATGCAAGAATCAACCAGCAAGTAGTGAAACTTGTAATGTACCTACGGGTCACTCGTCTCGGAAATGAATTCTGCACCCATTAAGTTGGTAAACAATGTGACGGTGAAGATTAGAATCTAATTAATCATCACCAGAATCTAGCCCAAAAGGGAGATGATGCAAACCGCTACTACAAAATCCGTAAAAATTATTTATGTAATTACTTGATTCATAAATAAATTATTCACTAGTTAAAATCACGTATCATACCTACCTATACACGGCCAGTTCCGTATTGCGATAACAAAACATTAATTAACGTATTTTGGATTTAGATAATATCAGTTTAATGAACACAAAGATGATTTACATGTGTCAACATTGTTTTATCGAAGTGATCTTTGCATCTTACGGGTAAACATTTTTTTTTTACATAATAGCAATGACAAACTCTCTCCCCTAGGGAGGTGACCTCTTAGGGCGAGTAATAAAATTAAAATTACTTAAGCTTACTTAAAAAACTTGGGAAAATCTTTTTTTGTTTTTTTTTATTACGCATCTTACAGGTAAACATTTTTTATGTAATAGGAATGACAAACAACCGGACGGTAAATGGTAAGTCACTGTTACATGAACAGCGCCATTGATGTTATCATGCTAAAACTATAACAGATTTTGACATATATATTAACATAATATATAACATAAGTCTCTCTAAAATAATATATCCTCCAAATAATGAAATAATTTCTCAAATTTTTGCTTACATATTTAACTAACGCTCCTAAGAATATCCTTCAATTATATAAACAGGACGAACAGAATAGACCTATGCAGGACGCAGAGCTACAGTACCTACCTAACAATAGCCTAAAACCCTCAATAGAAAAAACTACGTAGGTTATAGAACGTTAAAAATTGTCTGAAGCCTAATACCTATATTTTATAGGTAAGGTTAATACATTTATTGCCATCAAATCCTCAAAATTGATACTATTATATTTATGTGTGATAAGTCTAGACTTATTTATCACGGTCTATTGTGCAGTTTACTGAACTGTTACGTATATTTATTTATTAAATAATTCCGTTAGTTACATATAGCACTCACATTTTGTTATCTCTGGCTACACCTGTTCGTTCACCTACTCCCGTTACGTTTCTTTGTTATTGTACCGTTTATTGTATAGTAAAAAGATAAAAAAGTAAAACTTATCTACTTACAATGGAAGAGTCATAATAAATTTAGATCTTAGAATGACTGAAAAACCTAATGTAGTGATTGTGACAACACCAATGGTTCCCCAGAGTCGGTTAGAATAGAATAGAAAAATTCTTTATCTATACATCTATACATATAAATAAAATTGGAGTGTCTGTTTGTAATAACTGCTATTTACTACATTCATATGAATATGAACACGGTACATACACCAAAATAACATTTTTTACAATTTTTGTCTGTCTGTCTGTTTGTTCTGCTAATCTCTGAAATGGTTGGACCGATTTTGACGTAACTTTTATTGACACTTAGCTGATGTAATAAGGTAAGTAACTTAGGTTACTTTTATTTAAGAAAAATTCTTTTATTTTAGAAAATGATAACTTTCATCCGTGTGGAATTTAACTAAATTCCACACGGACGAAGTAGCAGGGAACAGCTAGTTCAAAATAAATTTAGTGAAAATAAAAGTGACCTAAGTTACTTAGCTGATGTAATAAGATAAGTAACTTAGGTTACTTTTATTTTAGAAAAAATCTTTAATTTTAGAAAATGAAAGTTAAATTCCACGCGGCCGAAGTCGCAGGGAACAGCTAGTTCAAAATAAATTTAGTGAAAATAGTCACGTTTAATTTTTTTTATTCTACCACTCATTCAGAAAGCGGACTCATCTCTAGAAGAATGAGCAAAAAACTTGCGTGTTGCTCTTTTAAATAAATGTTGTTCAGCAATACACTTTTAAGTTGTTTAGAAACAAATAACCAAACGCTGTTAATTTGAAATTACAATCAGACTGTTCAAATTTATTTATATATTTACTAGCCGTCCCGGCAAACGTTGTTTGGCTTTAAAATAAAAATAAAAATTTAGGGGTGGACTACCCCTAACATTTAGGGGAATGAAAAATAGATGTTTGCCGATTCTCAGTCCTACTCAATACGCTCACAAAATTTCATGAGAATCGCTCAAACCGTTTCGGAGGAGTATAGGAACGAAAACTGTGACACGAGAATTTTATATATAAGATAGTATATTATAGTATCAGGTGAGTCGTAAATAATTTTCTCCTGTTTACTATAAAAATATGTAGGAAGGTGATAACAAAATACCTAATTAAGTTGACACAAATATTATTCCCGGCGCAGGGGTCAAATCCGTGAGCGGCCGAGAATTGTGTAGGTATACCTCACTGTTATCAACAATTGATAAACGACGCGATTTCATACATTCTTATTCTGTGTGTAATTGTAGTATGAGGCAAGAGTTGGCCTTCAGCCACTCCCTAAGTCCTTCGGCTGGTTTGAAGTGTCAAAAGTGTCGTTGTAAATAGTTAAAAAGTGAATCATGATAGGATGAGAGTATGGTCTCGCTTGTGAGCCCCTCATAGGAAATTAACCTGGAAATTATAATTAATTGGATAATCTAGTCAGAAACCGTGCGTAGAACCTACTTAATATTGCTGAAACGTTGCTGTCAATGAGGTCATTAACCTTAACACTTTTATATAATTGGTATGACAACATGTTGGCCATCCACCTGATGGTAACTGTCGTTTACAGTCATAACAGTACTGTGGACATCACGTTATCATCTGATATCTGATTTCCGTGAATAAGTTTCATAGGGGAAAGGGAATACTCCATAATCTGGACTAATAACCCCATTACTAGCAATGTACCATGTCATGTTGACCTCCATGTGGTTCCCCTGGAAACCATCGTGATAAATTCATGGTGAACACGGTGGGCTAACTGACCTGACCTCATGTTCATCTTAACATCCTCCACTGGTGCCCCGCCAGCGTAAACCGATAGGCGGTTGCACCTTTCTATTATCATTTATAAGAAAAAAAATAAGTTTAGTACAGCGTTTTCGTCTTTATAGATTTAGTACTTTTTGCTTCTAGGTATTTAGCCCACTGTCACGGTCACTTGATAAGCAAGATGGCCATTATTGGGGCACTTCATCCGAATCTCTACTGGCAGAATCCGCCAGTTTTCTGCAACGGCGCTCTACATTTCGTTCAGGTACATGATTAATCGAAAGTTTTTCACCTTATTAATAAAAACTAAAATCTATAAACCTACTTTAACCATTTAAATGTTCCGTTACTTAATTTTAGACTAGCTGGCCTACATAACTTCGCTTTTATCACGTTGTCATTGTTTATGTACCTAATATTAATATTTTTCATTATTTTTATTATAAAGTTATGTTTTTGCGTTATCATTGCATAGTATAATGACATTATTTTATGCATACGCTAGTGGTGGTCACTTTATTCAATCACTGTCATTGTATATGTTTATATACTTAGTATAATACGTATTATTATCAACGGCGGAACCAGGGGGGGTCATGGGGGTCATGAAGAAAAGAAAAGAGTATTTCGTCAGTCTACAGACTGACTAGAGACCTGACTAGAACTGACGAACGTCTGTTCGACTTGTAGATTTGACTTATAAGTGTTATTCTTTATACAAATAACTAGCTACTCGTCCCGCCTTCCCACGGTGTACATGTATTATGCATATAAACCTTCCTCTTGAATCACTCTACGTATTAAAAAAAACCGCTTGAAATTCCGTTGCGTAGTTTTAAAAATTTAAGCATACATAGGGACAGACAGACAGCGACATCGACTTTGTTTTATACTATGTAATGATTATGTATGTTTCAAACGCCGGAGCATAAGAATTTAAGAAAGGCTAAGGCGGGGTAGTTATGTGCCACAATGAAGGTTGGGAAACACTACTCTTGAAGTACCTAATGATGTGCAGGTTAATTTTCCAACAGGACACATTAATTATATTTTATGTAATGGCTCCGTTAATTGGTGTCGATGTTTATTGTCCTACAATTCTGGTATAATTAATGACCACTCTCACATCAAAACCTTTCCCCCGTTGATAAGGCGTGATAAAAGTTACACAAATTATAATTACCAAGCACCCAACATGTAATTATGAAACATAGGTATTTTATTTACACAGTGATAAGTTATTATGTATATGTATCTACAAGTGAAGGTAATATATGATTTTGATATGGGACATATTTTCGAAAAAAGCATCGCATTTTGAATATGAATTTTAATTTTCTTCTAAATTAAATTAAAAAAATCTCCACTTCTTTCTATATTAGATCTAATACATATCCATACTAATATTATCAATCGCGAAAGTGTCTGTATGTCTGTCAGTTTAGTAATAAAAAGATATTTTTTTATGACTCAATGTAGAAGTGAAAAAAGTTAAGAGTTCTCTTGATACCCACGAGGATAGCCATAGGCTATCGTTAATCTCAAAAAAGTAAACGAAGCCACGGGTAATAGGTATAATATATTAATAATTATGTACTTTGTCAAAATAACATTACTGGTTATACTTATTACTTATATGCATATAAATATATGTACAAACTAATATTACCTAATTATTAATAACACACGGTTACAAATACATATAAAAATGTCAAAGAATTCATATGAGAAATCATTATTACTCTTTGGATTAAAAAAAAAATATGTGTGGGTTAATATAGTTGATGGTTTTTCTTCTAGTGGCCATATTTGCCGGAGCGGTGGCTAGCTGAAGGCGAATTACAAGACGGCGAGGATGGTCGATGGACCAGCTCGCGGGCGTGTGATTGGACAGGCGCTCTCAACTATATCAGAGGTACAGCACTGAAATCTTATTTATGATCCCAAAATATATATATAGAAATAAGTAATATATAGAACTAATACTTGTTAATTATGTTAAACAATCACTGTAAAATTACATTTAAGCAATAAATTGCGTTTTATTTCATACTAGATGTGCCAGAGTCTGTTATAAATCTGCCAGAAAAAAGATTTAATTTCAAATAAAACCGTTCCTTTGCAAAAAGCTTACTATAAAATTGAAGAATTCGTTAACGATAATAATGTTTTTATAGAAAAACTTTAAATCCATAGCACTGACAATATTATTTGATTACACTAATAATGAGTGCGTAGTGATTTCTATGTTGATTATCGCATGCCGCTTACTTGTTATACTGTAATTATTTATATAAAAAAACATCTATTAAAAAGAGCAACACACAAGTTTCTTGCTCATTCTTCTTGTGATGAATCTGCATTCCGAATGAGTGGTAGAATCAAAATATGACTATTCAAAAGTGCTTGTAATTTGTTTATTTGAATAAAGATTATTTCTATTTCTATTTCCGCGGTTTCACCCGCGTATTCAATGAAATTCAATCAAAAATATAGCCTATATGTTATCCTGATGCATAAGCTATTTAACTGTAAAGTTTCATCAAAATCCGTTTAGTAGTTTTAGCGTGAAAGAGTATCATCCATACTCACAAACTTTCACTTTTATAATATTACTAGCTTTTGCCCGCGGCTTCGCTCGCGTGAATTTATCCTCTTAAGGGTGGAATTCATCAAAATCCTTTCTTAGCGGATGCCTACGTCATAACATCTACCTGCATGCCAAATTTCAGCCCGATCCGTCCAGTGGTTTGGGCTGTGTGTTGATAGATCACTATGTCAGTCATCTTCGAGTTATATGTATATATACTTAGATTAAGATTGCCATTCTTTCTTGCTATTGTTAAACAGGTGCCGCTTGGTGGCGCATCAGGTCTGGTCATATCGTGGAAGCACCAGTACTCCTGGTAGGAGCTACCACTGGCGCGGCTCTGGTAGTCGCTTCCGCACTCCACTGCAGCGCGTCCAAGATTCGCCTAGTGGATAAACCAGATCCAACCGACGAAAAACTGCCGGCGATAGTACTGGACTTTTTAATCGGTAAGATGCATTCATTCATATTTTTTATTTCTGAGACCTTTCTGTTTAGCACACCGCCTTACTTTTAATGGTCGCGGGTTCGATTCCTCGCACAGCACAAACACTTGTATTCATGACTATGATTGTTTGTATCGGCCTTTGTGTTTTCTATATATAATATGTACCTATCTATTTGTATCAGTTATCTAGTACCCATAACACAAGCTTTAGCTAGCTTAACTTGGGTCTAGATGGCGCTGTGTGAATTGTCCTGTGATAAATTCGTGGTCAATTTGTCACGATGGGCTAACTGACCTGACTTCATGGTCATCCTATCATCCTCCACTGGTGCCCCGCCAGCGTAAACCAATAGCGCAGGCGGTTTCCATTCCATCATCCATTAATCATAAGATAACAGAGCAACCACGTCTCAGATATATAAGAAAACTAGATTATTTTTCGGACTATTCCCCGTCCATTTTTATATATCCATTAAAAAAAGATACGAGAACCACAGATATATAAGAAAACTAGATTGTTTTTATATATTTTTCAATACAAAGGCAGTAGGTACAATTAAGGAATCACCTCACAATTGTAATCTAAATGCATGCAACGCCAGTAATAAAAATAATCTTTGTGTAATCTTTAAACAATAATATTGTAACATTATTGGCTCCTTATCTTAGAGATTACCGAATAAATTGAATAATAAAATATCTGCGGTCACCACACTGACGATGTTAATGTTAATCTGCCATAGTAACGCCGATAATTCTCTTTTTCTTTATACAATAATTATACTACATCAGGCGAGCCGTGAGCTTGTTTGCTAATCTAACTAGTACAAATAAATATACTTGAAACTACCTAATTTACAACCTTATTAAAAAGTATGAACTTTCCTCTTTTAAACTTTATAAACTGTGCCTGTGACATCATCCGCTTGGAAGAATAGTGGATTGGATAACATTTTTAATTCTTTAGACTAATTTATAACAAGCCTAAACAAATTTCAACGTTCTAGCCTCAAAAATGACGAATTTCTGTACAAACTTTCATCGCCTATTTTATTTTACCCCTTAAGTGTAAAATTTTTATAAGTTTTGAATGTCATATTTGTTTTTATTTAATCGACATCCTTAAAAATAAATTTCAATATTCAATATTTATTATATAAATTATTTCAATACAAACTTTCACTTCCCCTTACAATCCTATTTCCGCATTAAAAAGTAGCCTATGTCCTTTCTCAGTGTCTAGACTATCTGTGTACCAAATTTCATTTAAATCGGTTCAGTAATTTTGGCGTGAAAGCGGGACAGATAGACAGACAGCACCTTTGCACTTTCTGTTAGACCTATATTTAAAACTAAACCAAACTATATTATGTAACCTACTCCATTTATTGAGTATCTCCCCAAAAACGAGATATAATATCTACACAGGCATAAAATTCTATTTCGAATATTTGACAAAACCTATAACGTTTTAGACAGTGGAAAGGAGATGCTTCTAAAATCGCCTTACCCTCTACTCTTGGGTAATACTAGGATTTCCTAACATGTTATCACTCCCATTTAATACGTTCTGGGCTTGCACGTGATAATCGTATGATTTAAATACATGTACGATATTACGCGACACAAACAGCGTCCACTCTATTATCACACGAAAGTAAAATCAAAAATACATTGCTTCATTATCTGTGTTTATTTGCATATTTTTTTCTATTCTCTGTTGATACATCGTGCATTATTGTTTGGGTTTGAAGAGATAAGGTTATAATTGCCGAGATTAGAGAACTCAAGATTTGTTCGAACTCGAAAAGCATCCGGGAAAGATTTTCAAAGTTCTGAATGAATCCTTGGTAATTTTTATGTCAGTTACAGATTGAAACTAATCTAAATTAATATATAGATAAATGTTAATGTTAGTTGGACTCTGTTATCCGCATTGGGACTCTCATCTGGGCCGTTGTTCGTGTAGAGCCGAATCTACTAAAGTAGCCAGCCAAGGTCCTCCCAGAAGCGTGTCTTCCCGGTGTCTTCACAGGCTCACGGAGCGACCTCACCTATTATATATCAATGTGACCGATTTTTTTTACTAATATATAGACATTTTGTTCTGAGGGAAGTAAACTCCAAACCCACTGCAATTTGATATTTTTTTCACTGTGTGAAAGGTGGGTATAGGTTGGTAAATTAGTGTAAATTATTCCAGTGTGCAGACTTCTTTATTATGTCAGTCCATATAAAACACAAAGTAATGATCGTCTGAGCAAACCTCAGGCAAGTCCCCTATTAAATAAAATTAACTCCTAATCGATAAGAAAAAACCACGGCAATGCAAAATATATCAGACCAAATGACTAGTTCTGTGACAATTAATAATGTATTCATTTTGTTGCAGAAAAAAAAGCACCCATACTAAAGCAGCCTCAAGAAGTATCCAGAAGCATGTTAAGGGGTCTGCTGGGAGCGGTAGCCGACCGAGGGCGAGAACTCACCAGCAAGCTAATGCATGGTACCAACGACAACAGTTCATTAGTAATACCTGTTCAAGGATAACTTGGGAGAAAACAGTGGAATAACTTTTTATATACAAATACAAAAACATGACTGAGAAATAACGCAAGACAAAAAAGTGTTGTGTTGCTATCGTTTTCGTTGTCTTACAGTATCTTACAGTAAGAAATTTTGTTTTGGTTTTGTTGAATTCCATTGCTAGAGTCAATAACTAAAAATTCCCTCCTCCAGTGTGTAAGTTTGCTTTAAAGACGAGATTCGAAGCTGAAGTACTTGGTACTGAGGTTCCAGATTTTTTGCCACGAAGGATGTATACATGATGCTTCTAGTGACGTAAAATTTTATGATCTGTGGCAGCTTCAAATCAGAGAAATGCCTCGGTTGTTAAAATTGTCTTTCATGTGTGCAAGCGTAATTTTGTAATACATATTTAGAATCGAATAAGACAATTATAGGTTTTAGTTAATACTTTCGTTTATTGGTCGCCATTACTGTTAGTGTACATTATACTAGTTCAGATATTTTTAATTATGTTAAAAATATTATGAATCAAAAACAACATTATAGTTGTAACGATGTATAATTGAAGTCTTTAATACTTACCATTTTATATATTTTATAAAATGAATTGTAAAGTTAATTATGCATATATTAAAATATCTTTGTATCAGTAGTTAGTACTTAGGTAACATAAGATTGGAACTTAAATAATTAAAAAAGATTTATAGTATCTTCTTTCAGTTGTAATAATTTAAGTTCATCTCACTTTTCAGAATTATAAGCATATGTAAGCCTCGAACAATTTATGGATGAGTTTATTATTTGTTGAATAAGGTCATTCTTTATCTCTACATTATTCACAATAAAAAAAATATTATTAATATACTGTAGACATTATCTTTTGAGCCTATGTTGTGATTGATTGTATTACCTATAACGCCATATATATTATAACTTTATATTATATTATTATATTGTTACCAATTTATAGGTGGCAAACAAGAACTTGATGGTTACCATAGCCTATGGACGCCTGAAACACCAGGGGTGTCACATGCGCGTTGCCGACCCTTAAGAAACCTTAATATACCCTTCTTGAAAACCCCCATGCTGTGTCTCTCGAGAAAACCTAAGTTTAGCTCCTCTGAAACCGCACTGTTATTGTGGTAACCGTAATTAAGGTACTTTAAATACCACCAATGTGGTTATACACTCTGTACTGAATTTCACAAATAACCCTATCAAGTTCTTACGATTCTAATTGTGGTAATTTTTGTGAAGCTATTGTGGTAAACGTAACTAAAGTACTTTAAGTACCACTAATGTTCTTAAATATATTCTCGGTACTGACAGATTTTTCAAATAACTAAATAACCGTATCAAGTTCTTACCGGTTACCAATTGTGGTAACTTTACTGAGTTATTGTGGTAGCTGTAACTATACTTTAGTTAACTACTTAGTTAACTACTACAATGTAATCAAAATTTATAGTATGTATGTGCATCCATTGTTACTAAAATCCTGTATTTACAAAATATGATTATCATACTGTAAGAATGTACGTAGTAAGAAAGAGTTGCGAATTCATATTTGTGTGTAAGTGTATATATGAGTGCGTGTGTGTTTATATCTGTGCGAGAAGATTTCTGTAATTATTGAATCTCTACTGATACAAAGAGACGATGAACATAATGTTATGTAAAATCTACTATCGTTAAAAATATAATTATAAATTGATATTGTTTTTATCTTAGCGCTCGTATCACTTTGTTATCGCAAAACATTACCAAAGATAATTATTTATAAACAATTAAGACATTTCACCAACACATAGACATAATTAATTTATAAATTATCTTTATAATTTTATGTAAATAAAACTACAATAATAAGTGCAAACGCCTCTTTTAATACGCAATATGCCCACAAAAAGCTAACCATTTATAAATTTCGCTATCAATATATTATATTCACAATTCAATAGAATTTAAAACTGGTTTATGATTACAGTACATTGCACGTTCGACGCAATGTGAGAAACATATAGAAATATTATTAAAATTCACCTTCAAGACTGTTAGAACCGATGGGGTAAACAGTGATATTATGGCCATAGTTCAAGTCACTACCTCTTGATTTATTTTGTTTTATTATCGATATCTCTGTAACCGTAGTTAGTCAGAAATATAAAATTAAACACTTTGGTAAGAATAATTATAAGTAAGATACGAACTTACAACCTATAAGGTACATAAGATTATTTAATAATATTTCTATATTCATTATTTGTAATAATTACAAATTTTCAATTGCCTAATTAAAAGTATAGCAAGGAAGATACTTCATATCACATTAGCTGAAATAATGCGTAACAATATTACTACTGTTGGGAATTGACTTTATTTCTTTAATTAATTTGCTGTCCGTTGTTAAATAACCCGTTTATATGTGTGAAAAGTATTTAAACCTCTACTGTGAATAATATATTATATATACATAATTGACTGCCTCAGTAGTCTAATGATTCAGCACACTGTCTTACTTGCGATAATCACGGGTTTAATTGCTCGTATGACACGTTTCTATTCATGAATATCAGTGTTTGGGTTGGTCGGATGTACTATGTAGGTATGTTATGTATGTATTTACAAAAAAATATATTTAAGTTATAATTATTTGGTGGTCTAATACCCATAACATAATCTCGGCTTTGTTTGGTACTACATGGCGTGTAATTCACACAGCGCCATCTTTCTAGTGTTATTATTATTATTAAATAATATATATATTTTTTAATAATTATTATATAACATAAGATAACTTCAATTGTTTATAACTTCACTATTAATAACACTCTTCCCCAAAAACAGTTGAATAGTGACGACGTGAACAATTTTCAAACAGGTGTAATACATTCAAGACATTGAGTCTGATAAATAAATTGTTGAAACATCATAAATTTAAATAGCAACTGCATGAGACTCAAATAACGTACAAATTAATTTAAAAAATAAATGTCAACCGCCCAATACTCTAAATATAGTACCTACGAGTTTAAATGAAATATACACAAAACTATATCAATAGCTGTTATAGTTACGGTGACGATTTGTGGTAACTTTATTAAGTTACTGTGGTAATCATTTAAAGCACTTGAAATACCACCAATGTGCTTAAATATACACTCTGTAATGAATTTCTCAAATAACGAAACTATATCTACAGCTGTTATGGATAATTGACAATGTTAGCTGACATGTCAGTGATGACTGGAATAAATTCTAGAATTCTTGTATAACAGAATAGCAGAAGGTAGGTAGTAGACCACTTTGTCTCCATTCATACATTTAAACTTGTTATAACCATAAATTGTAACAAATCATTTTATAGTATGTAAAGATTTATTATCTTTACATACTATAAAACATAGTCGCCGCAGCTGTCTGTCCGCCTATATCTTTTAAATTACCAAAGGATTTTAATGCAGTTTTTAGCAATAGATAGTGATTCAAGACGAAGGTTTATACATATGTATAATACAGCGTGTTATAATATAGAACAAGCCGAGAAATTCAAACATTTTGTGTGGTAGCCAGTTATATACAAAATGTAAACAATAAAATTCTGTGTATATTCCATTTGCAACTCAGATTTGCAATTGTTGAAACAATATAGGCCGAGACACAATAATAGGCACACGTATATATATAGCACGTTTACTTACATTTTCTAGAAGTGTAAAAAATGAGATACTGTGAAGAGCGCTATACAATGTCGATTTGATTGTATAATTAATCATAACAAACCCAATCTACCTATTAGAATATTTATTAATTAACCCCTAATATATATATATATGTATTGGTAAATTTGTTAAAGTTCTCGCTATTACCCCACAACGCTTTCTTATTATGTCCTTAAGTTAGTTGGGAGAAAATGCCATAAGGCTCGCCTATTGTACAAAAGTTTTGTTTGATAATACAAAATTAAAAATAAATATTTGACACTTTCTTATTAATTAAGAAAACAGCATGAAAGAAAGGAACAAAATATTTCAATAACTAAATTGGGTTTATACATGGAACTTTAGTAATTGAATTTTGTAATCTACCGACCTTTTCACGGTTACAATTAAGAACTACAATGCGAACTAACCGCATCTGCAACTCTCAAATGGTTCATATAAAATTGCAAACCTATTTTATTCAGGTACAATTAAGAATTGTTACTAACAACCTTACTAAGCCCCTGGCTCTACACAATGAAACGAAATAAACGCTCTACGAAGTGAGGCAATTAACTTCAATATATTTTACAATTTTTTATTAACTTTTTAAATTACAAATCAAAACAACATTGCATAAGCAGACTAGATGCAGGCGATATATACTACTCAGTCAATTATTTAGAATACCAATGAAAGAGACAGATAATGGAAAGAGATAGACGTCGAAACTTGTTGCGTTTTATCAATAAATTTCATGTAGACATTCCGAATTACAACGTGCCTTTAGTCCAAGTAGTTCTTAACTTAATTAAAGTCGCTATAGTGCTGTATTTTACTCTAAAAACTATTATTTCCGTACACACAAAAATTATTAAGCAATAGATTACTGAAAGAACAGATTTAAATTTCGAATAAAAACCCGCGCAATTGTCATGACGCCATTTTGTGACGTCACTCGTATCACCTTTGTAAATTATGTCAGTAATAAGATGCGAGTAATGTTCTCTGTAGTCGTACTGCACTATAGGAGTTAATGAATAAGGACATGACAGATATGACGTCATATGATATTAAGAACCGCGCTCTTACCAGTATTTGTATTGTATTTTAATCAACAGATGACTCTCAGTTTTTTTGTCATAGTTCTACTACAGTGTACCCTTTTACATTTGTGTAATAGAACTATAGGATTACAAACATACAAAACGTACAGTTTTTTTTTTTAATTTAATTTTTTATTACAGTAATTTTTTTTATATACTGGAATAGCAACACAAGGTTTGGACCCAGCCTTGTTTTTTTTTTAATAATGATAAGAGTTGTCTCTTATCCATCGCTAATATACATGAACAATACCACGTATAACGACATCTCGTTGGAAGTCTAAAGACTAAAGAATTAAGCCTCCTGTACGGCATAACTTCACAGAATATATTATCAAGCAAATTACATACGGTTGCGACATCCATTCATATCCATTATTGTCTATGGAAGAAAAGGTTACTTCAAAATGCCTATCACACCTATCTAGAACATTCCATTGAACAATTTTGGCACGTTATTATTAGTACAACCTGACATCCATCTTACACAAATACTAAAGCCATAGTTTATCAGACCAATATAAACTTACAAATAAATAACTTTACACATAAATTATTGTACATCTTAATACTAACATTATACAAAGATTGTCGTAATGGCACTAGTTTTTTTTTATTCTATATTTTAGTCATCCGAATCTATTTGTTACTTAATTATAAAATCATTCTTTTTACAATTCCGTTATCAGATATTTAAGAATTTAAAACTTTAGCAAGTGGTCCAATTTTGTCTATGGAATTACTTTTTTTATATACAAATAAAACAAAGGAATAAAATCATAAATACATCAATCTTAGAATTATATTGTCGGTAAAACTATTTGAGATTAATTACTGTCAAATTCTTTATGATATAGATATGATAAGAAGGAAACAAAATAAATTATATTACGTTTATAGACATATTTTAAAATTAATAATACTTACCCCTAGTAGTTTAGTATACATTGAACTTACAAACACAAGTCTTCTTATTTATATTCTACAAAATGTATAAAATTTCAATACAATAAAAGTAATTTCTATTTAAATCTATATCTACTAATATTATAAAGAGGTATAGTTCGTGAGTTTGAAAATTCTTTTAGTGTTGAATAGCTCATTTATCTAGAAAGTATATAGTCTATATAACATCACGCTGCGACCAATAGGAGCAGAGTTGCAATGTAAATATTGAAATAACTGAGAAATATTGACGCAGATAAATTTGCGCGTAAAATGTATAAATGAACTATATAATAATGTTATTTTCCATTAAAATATGATTATAAAAATTCTATAACAGTTACAAATTAATAAAACATAAGCATTTTGTTCTAATAAATATGTCATTGGACCACTTTATATTATGTAACGTAAGAAGAATTATCTTTAGAAAACATTATCTACAGTATATAAATGCATACCTCAATTGATATAGTGGATAACTTAGTAACAATATAGTACAATACTCCAGCTAAATCTGATACAGCTAACATAAAAAATTGACAACAAACATATATTCTTACCACGTAACTAAAAAATACGACATAGAAACAGATTTGAATGGAATACCACAAAAATTAAGTTTCTATGATTTTTTAAAATAATTAAGTTTTAATTAATATAATTTAATTTAAGTTTAATTTAAGTAATTTAATACTTAAGACAATATTCATAGAAGTATATAAATTAAAAAAAAAACAATAATGAGGTTGAAATTCATGGAATATATGAAGTACAAAAAACAGTCATTTTGAAAATAAAACTTAATTATCGTATCGAGAATTCAATGATTTTCTAAGCATTTTGCTTTGACCATTTATCAATACATTAACATAAATAATATTAGCAGAAGTTAAAACTTTGTCAACATTTCGACTAATTAGATTAACTAACAAAGCGAGAACGTATCAATTTTATGTCACATTTTTTATGCCAACTGTACACAACCAAATTTACACTGTTGTTTCACCATTAACATCAACGTCAGAAATAGCTTCACTCACACAACTGTCACTATCGGCGGGCTTCAGCGTGACGTCACTATTCACTGTCACATCTAAGCCCATCTCCTTCCGCGGGGTCCTCTCTTTATCCCTACTGGTTATCTGCGTGTACAACTCGTCCAACTCACTAGCAAACGACACTGGGCTACTGTCACGATTCACTTCCGGACAACTCAACGCTGGCGTCGGTACGTATTTCCCTAGCTTCGGGTTACTTTTTATCGTCTTCCGCCAACCCGGATCGTAATTCACGTACTGGCTCTCGAGATTCGACACGTCTTCGTTACTGAAACTTATCTCGTTCGGACACATCGATGACGGCGAAGGGGCGTACAGGCCATGACTTCGTATACTCACCTCGGACATTTGGTAATTAGGACAGTAAATATCGCTTTCGTTCTCGAAGCCCTGTTCACTGGCGTTTGTGCTGCATGTTTCAAAGTCATACGTCGTTTTGGCCATGAAAAAACCTTCTTTATCTTCATCTATTTTTTCCTTCGAATCGGTCAAGTCGTTGTCTGGATTCTGGAGTAAGTTGTCCATTTCTCCCAAACCTGTCTCGTCTAAACGGTGCGGGGTGCTCGACCGGTTGATTTCGTCACTGTTCATAGTGCATTCTTCAGATATATCTTGTAAGGACTTATCTATACCATCTTTGGCGTCTTGCTTGGGTTGAATATAGTCTATATATTGGCCAAAGCTTTCTGTGTCAGTGATTTCATTGGTCGAGCATAAGGCACTGTGGGTCTCCTGAAACGAAGTCAGTTCTGAGTGAGTGTTTAATGTCTGATCGGAGCATGTATGTGGTAAGGCTATCTCTGAAGCTGAACTGTATTCTAAACTACATTGCTGTGAAATTGTTCGCATTTCTGGTTGTTCGCTTGCGTGACTTTGTAGACACTCTTCAGAGACACTGCTCCTTTGACAAGAAAATGGTTTTGGCGCATTAGCCTTAACAATCTGATGCTGAGGTACCTGAGTTTCAGGCACATTTGTATAAATATTCATAATCTGAACCCTAGGTTTAGTATCTTCGTTTTTGTTCCACGATTTCCTGTCCATTGAATATTTCTTATAGTTATCTTTCGGTTCCTCCTCCAATAAGTTTGGATTAATCACATTACGCGTTTCTTTGATCCCATTATTTGATCGCTCCACATGTATATTAGTATTATTGACTTTTGAACCTGAGTTAATAATATTTGCCATGCCACTGTAAGCTTCTCTAGTCGGTAACGGAAGGGAAATATGCGAATCATTATCACAATCTCTTCTAACAGGGAGTTCCAGGCAATTTCTCTTCATATTCTGCCTCTGTTTCTTAAAGAACTTCTTAGCGACATTCATTTGGTTAGGATTATAGAATATTTCTGGACCAACATTACCGTTTTCAGGATATGTCATCATCGAGTTATTTGATCTATATTGCTGTCTATGTAATACGACTAAATTTATATTTGCTGCTTTTCCGTTAGTGTTTTTAATATGATCTTTATGAAGTGTCTGTCCGTTTAATTCAGCTCCAGCTTTATAAGTTCCGCTATTATTTGTTTTTGAATTAGTTCTATTAGAACTTCTACTGCCAGATCTAGATCTGTTGTCATTGGGTATCGGAAGAGTCATGGGGGTAGTAGAAGTGGGTACACCAGGTAAATTCTGTTGATTAGTGTCAAAAACACTCCTATTCCTGCAGCACTGCTTACTCTTCTGCAGATAGCAATGCATCATCGACCATTGCGCTCTGACGTCACTTCTAGCAATCCCATAGAAGAATAGTATAAAAGTGCCCAATACGGTTGCGCAGACGGCGTAAATAATACTGCATATATCCTCCTGGTAGGGCAAATAGGCTGGTAGAGGTCTATACACTGTGATCGCCCCACAAGACCAAACAGACATGTACAAACACAATACTATAACTTGCGCACGCAACTGTATTATTGGAGTATGTTCTATATCATCAATTTCCGAATCCGCAGCAGACTTGATACTTCTTCTCTCCGTGCCCTCATTGGTCTGATTAGGTTCCCACATCTCTAAATCCACATTCTCAGTCGCTTGTGTCCCTTCTGATAATTGTACATTCATATTCCTGATTGTACAGCGTATGAGTAAGAATAATATAAGTAAGAATATTAGCAATATACCACCAGGTACAAATAAAGCACTTAACGCTGGAGCTGTACTTAAAAAGCATTGCGAATAACCTGCATAGTCTTTTAAGTTGACCGCTCCAGATATTCCGCATACAATCAAAGCTATCCCCCATCCTACTAAGTAGAGCCCTAAAATTGGCTTCTGTACCGGCACATCGGGAGGAATATCATCTTCTGGTGTCCTGACAGGATTGTGCGTCTTTGTCACCCATTTGTACATATTACTAGCTGATACGCACATCCATAACAAGCAAGAGAGAGACAGATAGTGTATCAGCAGTCCCAATATTTGGCATAACTTTATATCTTCCGTTTGGTATATGCCTAATGTGTACATGAAGCAAAGTAGGCCGATGGCTATCCAAGTGTTGATTAATGCGTGTTTGGTCTTCTTGGCCATTTGTATAGCTGGGTAACACATGATGTATGTAAGTGTAGCACAACTAACGCACCCGATTAGTATAAGGCTGCCGACGTATACAGCTGGATGGGAGACCTTGAATCGAGCTCCGTCCGTTCTAGCCCCATAAATACCAGTTTCAACGTTCTGCAGTAGTCCTACATATGCCAGTTTGGTGCAGCTTATGATAATCATATCGGATATAGCGTGAGTTATTTTGCAATCTGTAATTGGGAAATATAGTTTAATACATTACTAAAAATTTATACATAGTCCAGATACAAAATCATATGTATGTATGTATTTAAGTAGTCTATATATTTTTTTTTTATATTTTATGATATTAGTGGGCTAAATAATAAATACCTTATAGACTAACATATATATGAATTAATATTATAATCTTATATATAAAAATCTCGTGTCACAATGTTAGTTACCATACTCCTCCTTAACCGATTTTATGAAAATTTTATATGCATATCCAGTATATCTGAGAATCAAGTACTATTTTTCATACAACTAAGTGGTAAGGGTTGTCCAACCCTAACCTTTTTGTTTTGTGGAGAATTTTTTTGTAGCGAGCATTAAAAAATACATACAACCCTAAATTTTCACCCTTCTAACACCAACCCCTATTTTTTTAATAGCGATTTTAATTTGTGGCAAAACAACGTCTGTGGTGTCAGCTAGTATTAATACAAAATTGTCTCTGTGATCACGGCACCGACGATGACAATCTGCTACAGTAGCCCTGATATACCAATATTATTTATTTATTCCTTTGCACACAAAAATGTATACCTACATGGGGGGCTTAATGCCTGATGGCATTCTCTACCAGTCAACCTTTATAACATATTATGATCTGACGAATTTGTTAAATATTAGCAAGTGATTTACCCGTGGCGGTGTCATCCCAGCGCGGACTGCGCGCGGACCAGAGAGCGACACGTGCGGCCGACGGAGACGTGCGCGCGCGCAGCGTCGCTATCACCGGCTCCAGCAGCACCTCCCCGCCCCCCGCACCGCCCGCACCGCCCGCACCACCCGCACCACCACCAGACTCCCCTCCCGCTGTGGACCGACGCGCACCTTTAGTAGATACCTTTACACCTTCACTTCCCCGTCAAATCCCGTCCAATTCAAACGGGATCGAAATTATGACAGCCTGAGACGAGGTCGGAACTAGTCCGAAAAGTGCCATAAAACCCTAGTGCTCTCGCATCACTAGGGTTTTAGGGCACTTTAGCCTGAGAAGACTAAACTCATATAATATAATAATAATAATACAGGGCCATCTAATCTCAATCTTGTATTATTGGTACTAGATAACTGATACAAATACTAAGATACATTTTATATCATCATCATCATCATCATCTTAGCCCGGCAGACGTCCACTGCTGGACATAGGCCTCCCCCAAAGATATCCACGACGATCGGCCCTGCGCTGCTCGCATCCATCGCCTTCCAGCGATCTTGACCAGATCGTCGGTCCACCTTGCTGGAGGCCTTCCCACGCTGCGTCTTCCGGTCAGCAGTCGCCACTCGAGGACTTTATTGCCCCAACGGCTATCTGTCCTACGAACTATGTGCCCCGCCCATTTCCACTTCAGTGTCGCAATTCTTCGGGCAATGTCAGTCACTCTAGTTCTTCTGCAAATCTCCTCATTTCATATACATACATAATATACATAGAAAACACCCAAACACATCATACACATTAATACAAATGTTTGTACCGTGCGAGGAATCGAACCCCCCACAATCGGAAGTAAAGATTCCACGATTTTCCATCATATTCTTTATCGTTGACACAATGGATGCCTTACCCAACTGAAATCCAACAACCGGCGTAGTGATTTCCATATTCATGTCTTCCCTCTTGGTACTTCTTCCGTAATAGTCCTTCGCTCTGTAGCTCCAGTAGGGTCCGCTTTCGTTCTGCTCCGGCAGCAGAGGAAACAGTGATGCGTCCTCGTACATAGCCACCACTAGGTCTTGAGACTTGATCTGCAAGCTCCCTGATTCTGTTGTGCTGTACAGAAATGATTGTGGTATCTGGAAGATAATTATTTAGTTTTTAATGCCATTTTTTTAGCAAAGGGAACAAACTAGCTTGCGGCTCACCTGATGGTGAGTGATTACTGCATGAGCACCCATAACACCAGGGGAATTACAAGGTCGTTGCGTGTCTTTTAAGACATAAGCTGTTTTATTGAAGGTTTCAATATCCTACAGGTTTGGAAATACCATTGCTGGAAGATTTCACAAAGTGATTGTGCATGGCAAAAGGTTTCTAGAAAAACGCACAATCAAAATCGAACTCGCGACCGACTCGGGCAGTCATATACTGGACCTAGATGCAACACATTATAAATAAGATGCAAAAATAGTGAGGGTGGAGTACCTGCACGCTGGCGTGTATGTATGCGTCGGTGACGGTCAACAGCCGCTCCACGGTCCGGTTGGTGGTGGTGCAGTGCAGGCGCGGGGCGGCGGCGGGGGCGGGGGTGCGGGCGGGGGCGGGGGCGGGGGCGGGGGCGGGGGCGGGGCCGGGGGGCGCCGGGCTGTACCACAAGCACGTCACGCCGCTGAAGCCCTCGCGCACGGGGAACCGCTCCACGGCCAGGTTCGCCTGTACCCATATGTAGTGGTGTGATCGAATATGTGTTTAACGTAAGAACGATCAACATTAGGATCAAACAATAAGTTGAAGTAATACATTGCATCTCTTGAACTTATTTTTGGGTAAGGTCCGAGATGCTGACATGTACAAGTCTCGCCTTCTACAATTAAAACAAATAGAAAATATCTCTCTTTATATGGTCAAGTACATTACGATATAAGTTTGTTATGATGGTTATAACAAACGAGGCGGAATCCCAGCCGTAGGGAATTTCAGCCGAAGGCGAGAGCGTAGTAGAGTCAAATGTGTTAAAACGCACGTTTATCGTACGACGTTTTTCAATAGATTTAATTTTAAATAAACTCAACTTAATTTTAAACAAAACTATGATGCACACTGTTGCTTTCCTGCTGTTTTACTTTTTAAATCGGCGCGATTTTTTAAATCAAGTCAAGAGACTTGACTATTCAAAAATGCTTATATGAAATTTATTTGAACAAAGATTATTTCTACAAACCAAATAATTCCTTTTTATAATATTAGTATAAACGTGTGATCACCTTTTGTCCGTGCACGTTGTTGATGTATGCAGAGATGTCCTCTGCGGCGCTCAGCATTCGGGTGCAGGCGCCGTGCTGCTGCTCCGCCAGCGACAGCACCGGCTTGCTGATGTTCATCGCTGCACTTATCACGTCCAACAGTTTTGCACCTGGATATAAATTGTTATCTTTATTACTAATATTATAAACGTGGAGGTTTGTGAATATGGATTGATGTTTGTTACTCTTTCTCACAAAAACTACTGAACGGATTTTGATGAAACTTTACGGTAATATAGCTTACACATCAGAATAACACATAAGCTATGATTTACGAAATCTATATATATAAATAAAATTTGAGTGTCTGTTTGTAATATTGAAATAACCGTTTTTTACTATATGCATATGTATATAAATACGGTACATACACCAAAATAACAATTTTTACAATTTTTATCTGTCTGCTCCGGCTAATTTCTGAAATGGCTGGACCGATTTTGACGGAACTTTTATTGGCAGGTAGCATATGTAATAAGGAGCAACTTAGGCTACTTTTATTTTAGAAAAATAAAGTTAAATTCCTTGCGGACGAAGTCGCGGGTACAGCTAATATAATGATAAATGTCAAGTAATGTGATGCAGACGAAGTTACGCAGGTTCGCTAGTATTATTAAGCCTACTTAAAAGGCTTATTTATGCACACTATTATTGCGCCATATTCTCGGGGAAGGCATGTTTTGATTGCACATGCGAAAAAATCTAATTATGACAAATTTATCAGGAATTAACAACAATGGTCATTACTGCAACAAATGCTATTTCTAATCCCCATTCCTAGCCACTAGTTATACCAGTCCCATATGTCACTTAGACCTAACATAATAATCATTTTTGTTAAGTCCTGGTGATTTGTAAAGATTAGATTTTCGCATTTGCCTAGCCGATGGAGGTTAAACTATTAAGAAGCTACTGAGCTATCTTGCATTGGCATACCCGCTATAAATATTATTGTACAGTCGGTACAGTTGTACTTTTTTCAATAAAATACAGCCATATTTTATTGAAGAAAGTTTTACTTAATTTAACCCAGTTTTTTGCAATATTTTAGACATTTCATGAAGATAATAATTACGTAATAATTTCTTTTTATATTACGTAGGTGGCAAACAAGCATATGGCCCATCTGATGGTAAACGGTTACCATAGCTTAAGGATGCCTGAAACTCCAGGGGTGTAAGTGCGCGTTACCGAGATCCCGTCTCTATGTCACATGAGATTGAGCAAAATTAGAAAATACTCCCAATCCCCAATAAATGCCTTGCGTATTTATTGAATGTCCCCTTCAAAGAGATCAGTAAAATTAAAAACCAAGTTATTTACTCACCTAAGTCCCTTTCCTCGGTTATGTACTGCATATAATTTTTGATAGCATCCGCAATGAACATTACATCATCAGGATCTGTAATTTCAGCCAACGGATATGTCTTCTCCTGAATTAGCATCGCCAGTCTCTCCGTTGCATTCAAAGCAGAATACTGCACTAAACTCACATTCAATAAAGCAAATTGCTGAAGTAACTTGGTCACATTACTGATGTAGGAACATTCTGTTGTGTTTGCTGAGCCCCATGTAGCATTAGCATGGCAGTGCCTATAGGCTAAACCATCCCCATTCCTACAAGGTACTGCCGCAGTATGATTCAATAGCAGCTGAGGCCAGGAGTACAAACCTTTGTTGTTTATTGTATGATTGGTCATACAATAACGGGTTTTGTTTGAAAACACCAACACTTCAATAGTATGGTTGTGCCCTATGAAATTTGTATCGCTGTAAATACACGTCCAATTACCCATATGATGGTTTGTTATATTAGGAAAGTATACTGCTGTCTCGGCAATACCTTCTTCCATCATGTTTGTATTTGTAATATTGACATCGCAAACTTCTAACATTGGATGGACCCATTTCAGTTTATAGTCAGTCAAAGCTGATGCAAATGGTGCATTACATGTCAATGTAAGTGTATCACCTTCAAAGACAACTTGGTCATATGCTGGTTTCACTATTAAAGTCTTTGAAGGTAAAACATTGGTACATTCTGACAGATCTAAGTATATCCGCAGTTTTTTCACTACTTTTGTCGCCATGTTCTCAGGGAAGGCACATTTTGGATTGCCAACAAGTTTGACACTGGTGTTGGATGCCCAGTCTCCAACCCAGAGCATATTGCAGTCACATATCAAAGGATTATCTGATATATCTCTGTAATTAATAAACATAATAATTGTCCCACTGTCAAGCATTGCATATTATGAACTTATTTTTGAGTAAGATCGAAGATACTGATATATACAAAAAAGCCCTGCCTTCTATAATAAATAAAATTAGTTAACTATAATAGTTTTAAGATACAAACATGTTCACAATTAACTGAAAGTTTACATTGTGTTAATTCTATAAAAAATCAGGTACAGGTCTATTACAGATTTTTTATTTTTCCCAAAAGTAGATTAAATGTGTTAAAAAACTTTATACACACTACCACATGTTTGACACACACAACCCTAGAAGTATAGTCAATGATAATAGAATATTAATAAAACTTCAAACTTAAATTAATTATGGTTGAATTTCAACCACTGGGTGATCACTATTTATCAGTTAATACTTACAATTGTTTCAGTTCTATCAGATAGTCAAAAGTGCCAAACGCTAACACTGATATGTGATTTTGTGCTAAGATCAGTCGCTCCAAGTTGATAAGTCCCTTGAACATCTCTTTGTAAATCTTACTGATCTGGTTATTTGATAAGTCGAGCCTCTGTAGAGTTGTCATATTGTAAAATGCATCTGACTCTATTAAAGATATTTGGTTCTTGCTTAAGTCTCTGTAATATAAATTGTAAATAATATTAATTACTTTGAGGATCACAGTGGTCTAGAGGCTTAGTTTTACTTTCAATGGTCACAGGTTCATTACATACATTCCTCATTATCATTCATGATTATGATTGTTTTAATCGCTCTGGATATTTTCTATGTATTGTATTGTCATTATTGCTGTCAGGGTGTTTATCTATATGCATTATTATTAATCATAGAAAATGGCTATCAATTTGCCTAGTATGCATAATACAAGCTGTACTTTTTTTTGGTATTTGATGGTGTATGAAGATGTATAAATTCTATTGTACTCCTTGTTTGTTTATTTGAATGAAATTACAATATAGAATGGGTGCTAGTACTTAACAGTATGAACAAGGTACTGCCAATTTCACCAGGAATTAGAACAATACTCTATAGTTATAACTAATTTAAATTGTGACAGTATACTGTTCTCTGATTTAGGGTAATTCAAGAAACATATTTTACAAATTAGATCAAATTCAACTTACAATTTTTGTAAATTTGGTAGATGCAGTTCTCTTGATAATGTTGATATGGCATTACCAGACAAATTCCTGGAACAACAATCTCTCATTTAGAATTAAAGAAACTTTTAGATTCTTTTTTCAAATTATGTAAATTACTTACAGATTCACCACATTGGTCCATAATTTGCTTAAATCAATTTCCTTCAGTTCGGTGATCTGTGCCGGCGTCCCTCCACATTTTAACCTCAGGAGCTCCCCTGGCATGGGCTCGGGGGCTCCTCCAGGACCAAACATCAATGGCGTGTCGGTGGGTTTGTTGCTCTTACACAAACAGAGTGATGGACAATATCCAAGCACTCTGTACACACACACAAACACTAACAAAACAATCACCCGCCACTGCATGACGACTATTTCAGATAAAACTTTAATTAAATCTATGGCACAAAGCCAATTACGAGAAATAATCACATTTTAGAAAATATTTATTTCGTCAATGACAATGTTCAAGGATTTTCCCAATTTAAAGTGTAAACAGTAAGGATTTTCACAAGTGATCAGATAATTATAATACTATCAGTAAAGAGCTGTTCAAGATGTGTAACTTTGAAAAATAAACAACCGTGAAATAATAGACACAACAAGTAGCAACAAATCCGACATTTATAAAATTTTGACGGACTGAACTGAACTGATCGAAAATGAACACTTTGATTGATTTAGTTGAAGAGTGAGTGACTGGAACTTTGTACTGGATGTCATTTTTCAAACGCGTTCATAGAACGTCAAAATGATACCATAGACAACTGTCAAATCAGAACTCAAAACTGTCAGAACGTCAAACTTTTAAAACTTGAACCGTCTCTCTTGTTGACCGTTGCTTTTGTTTTCCTTTGGTTTTATTTTTACTATTTTCAAATGCCTATAATTATATATATTTATCATGATTGAACAAAGGTATTCAGATAATAATCAGTCAAAACGTGACATACCTTCCTTTATTGAACCTCGGCCGCCTCTTATATTGCATCCATTTATGAGGCCTCGCCCACAAAAGGGTACTAACTTGATGGAATTATACGAAGACGAATCTGTGAGTGAAGAACCTGAATTAGTACAAGTGTACCTACGGCTGAAGCCATATCATGCCCAGAATAATTTGTACGAAGTGCGCTCAGATAGAAATCTCATAACATCCGTGGACACTGCCACTGCTGGCCATGGCCGAAGAACACAGCACAACATATCAAAAATGTACACGTTTTCTCATATATTTGACTCTGAGACCACACAAAAGGTAAGTTTAATCTTTATAGTCCTTCTAGCCATAACCACAGACAGTTTTATAATTCTGTAATATGTGGAAACTACTGGAGATACTAATTGCATTTCAGTAGTAGGCTTGCATCAAAAGTAATAAAATATATGTTATATTTTTTTTTATACCACTTAGGTGGCAAAGAAGCATACGGCCCATCTGATGGTAAACTATTACCGTAGCCTATAAAAATGATGACCAATTTTTTCATCACACAATATTTGTAAGCAATTATTTGTTAATTAGGAGTAAATGTGTGGTCCTGGCTTTATTAAAACAATTTTTACAGGCTACTAACTTTTTTAAAAGCCTTCCAGGTTGTTATATGATTTAAATTTTGCTGCAATTCTCATGAAACATAGTGTTGATTACTTAATGAGCAGTAGCATCAATATTTTATCTACAAGTGGAAAGGCATAGGTATAAAACCATACAGTTTAATCTTAATTAATTTTCAATTTAAAGTTTGTGTTTTTTTTTTCAGGAAATATTTGAGCATGTGGTAAAGGACAATTTAAAGAAACTGACAGATGGTCACAATTTCACTCTACTGACATATGGTGCTTCTGGTTCTGGCAAAACATACACACTAATGGGCACAGTGGCATCTCCAGGTCTGGTACCTCGCTCCCTTGAGTATGTGTTCAGAGTGGTTGATGCTGCACAGCAACCTGTCTACAAACCTTCAGAAGGTGGAGCTGATAAGCTTAATAATGCTGAACAGGATTATGAATTACAGGTATTGTTTTTAGCTATTGTAATTATCTATGATAATTGATATTGAACACATTTTTAATGTAATTGGAATATACAAGCGGACTTGATGGTAAATAATATCAGTTGTTGATGTGGGTACTTTGATTATTATAATATAGGAGGTACTTAATAAAAATGAGATTGGAAGTAATGCAGTAATAGCTCAACATGGTTGTTTGTTTGATATTTCCAATACAGTCAGTTTATGATGACATTTTATATGCATATTCAATAGGTTTGAGAATGGGCTACTATATGTTTTTCATACCCATAAGTGATAAGGGTTGTCCACTGCAAAAAAAATATTTTTATTTTTTGGACCATATATTTTTCAACCTTTTTATAATGTGGCATTAAAAATACATACAACCTAAAATTTTCACCGTTCTATCACCAGCCCTATTTTTTAATAGTGATTTTAATTTATATCCATGCTCACTAAAATGTCCAGACATGTGGCGGCGTGGTGGGCCGGGTCAATGGGCTCCCTAAAATATGGTCGAGCGCAGTGATGGCTGGCTCATCCGTCATACTCGTGAAGGAGTGCTGCTTGTAGGGACTGGTCTGCTCTTATCACTACGACTGATTTAATCTTATTGCATGATTATATTTGACCCAAAAAATTAGTGCTTGTTGGTAGTTTGTATTCACACGTTTCGACTTGTAAATGTAAACTTACAAGGGTTATTTAAAAGAGCAACACACAAGTTTCTTGCTCGTTCTTCTTGTGATGAGACAGCTTTCCGAACGAGTGGTAGATAAAAAACAAAGTGTTATGACTATTCAAAAGTGCTTAAATTAAGTTTATTTGAATAAATGATTTTCTATTCTATTCTATTCTATTCTATCGCTAAACAATGTTTGCAGGGTCAGCTAGCGTCTCTATAAAATGCTTCATTTTATAGAGACACTAGCTGACCCAGAATGAAAGATCAAACTCAGTATCAGAGTTTCCAAAAAACTAGAACTGAATACTACAGCCTGGAACGACTAGAACCAAACACTACAGCCTAGAACAACTACAACCAAATAGCTACAACTATAAATAAACAAACATTAAATAACACCCCAATCCGGCTGGTCTCTGTGGGGAAAGATGACTATTACCCTCCAATAAAATGCTTATCTATCTATAATAATCATGGTTGTTCCAGTGGGTGAAAAGACTGAGGCAGGTGTCAGCTCCACTGAGAGACAAGTACCGACGCATGAGTGCAGGGCTCCGCAATGACTTCACAGCTAGCAGTTTAGACCTGTCCAACAGAACTAAGCACTATGTGTGGGTAAGTATTCTTGAGATATCAGTTTATTTTATACAAGCTATATACTGCTGTTTCTCTGTGTGAATTAATATATAAATGTATTTTATATATTAATCCAATATATGATCTATCAGTGTGCCAAATTTGATTTAAATATGTTAGTGATCTTTATATGATACAGTAACAAAGATAAGTTTTCAATAACTTTAGTATTTATAGTGTAGGTTTGTTAATAAATAGAATTACATTTATATTTAGAAGTTATTCAAAATATATCATAATATTTATTTACTATAGTTACTATAATTATTATAATAATAATAATCTCAGAACAATTCACACAGCGCCATCTAGTCCTAAGCTAAGAAGAGCTTGTGTTATGGTTACTAGACAACTGATATAAATTTGAAGATATATTTTTTTCAAAAATATGTATATAATATACATAGATTGGTACAAAAAATCACTCATGAATGCAAATGATTGAACAATGTATGTAGGAAATTGAACCTGCAACCAACAGAAAAAAGACAGTTTGCCACACCACTAGACAACCAAGTCAATATGCAATAATCTTTATTTTCAGGTATCTTTTGTAGAAATATATAATGAGGGAATATATGATTTGTTGGCAAGTTCAGACAGGAGATCATCTAGTAAACTGCAAATTAGAGAAGACTCAAGTGGCAATGTGTTTGTTAAAGTAAGTTATCTTTCTTGATGTCAGTACCTTGTGGGTTATACATACCAAATACCAAAGATATTCTGAATCTGAATGGCAGGGATAATGGGAGTTTTATCATGCAATTAACAGATTGTTAGTGGTAAGAATGGTCTATTTGTCTCACGGACAGTCTGCCACATTTGTTACGTCTAAAAGTATATAAGATTTCATTATTTTCGTTTATTTAATTTGAGCTGTTTTATTCTTGTTCTTATTGTGGGAGAATCGAACTAAGGACCATTAGGAAAGGAGTCAACATCAACATAATTCAACAATTAACATATATGCTAGAGGATTTAGCATATATGTTAATATGTAAACTAAAATTACAAAATTGTATAATTTTTTTGTTTGTAATAGATCAAGTCAAAATGTCTTGGAATTTCTTACATCTATAGCAAGCTATAATACCACCGGGTAATAACATGGTCTGCATTTGTTAAAAAAAGTTTGTAATACATTCAATCTTATAATACTGGCGCCTTTGCGAAGTTGGGGTGATGTTTAATATGATTTATACAGGGTGTGGTTTAGCTGATGTTAAATATTATGGTTGTTAATAATACAGGGTGTGACACAAGCGTTCGTACGTAGCGGCGAGGAGGCGTATGACGTGATGGTAGCTGGGAAGCACAACCTGCAGGTGGCCGCCACCGGTGTTCATGCGCACTCATCACGCTCGCACTGTATCTTCACCATCACTATGCTCACAGAAACTGGTATGGTTTTTGTAAATTGTTAATAGTAATCTTGCATAAAAACTTTATTTCTAACTTTTAACTAGTCATCAAAAATATTTGTTTTTTTTAATAAAAGTTTCCTATGATCATTCTAATACTTCCAAGAACATGTGTACAAAATTTCACGATGATCAGTTCAGTAGTTTTTGTGTGAAGGCGTTACAAACATCCCTACATTCACATTTATAACATTATTAAGGATTGTATAAAGTTGTAGCGTGATGATTATCACTTCACCACTATAGCGTTATGATGTGATTTATTTCCTGTGGTATGTATACAGGTGTAATATTTGAACTACATTAGTAAGTTTATTTTATATTATGCTACATTTCGTATTAGTAACACATACATTAAATGTGGAGTTGTAACATGGACTTTATTTACAATGGACTTAAAGTCATGGGGAGACGTAAACTAATGAGCCACTCCATTAGTTACCATTCCATCCAGTGTGGACAAAAATATTACAAATGTAGGCACCTATTTCTACAAAGTGCGAGCGAGAAGTATACCAGTGAAATTTCTCTACAATCCTAAAGATCTTAACCTGTTTAGAACTGCAGTAAACTTCATACTAGAAGCTGTACTAGCAGGCTCATATCTAGGTTGCGCAGGGAGTGAAATACGAGCTACGTACATCAGTAAAGGACTGCTCTGAGTTCCCTCTCTTCCACATGATGGATCCGGCACCTGCACAGTGAATCCATAGAATGCTAAGACGTTCATTTATCTTGAAGTTACTGGATATGAATATATGAGACTTACAAATGTAATTATATATAAATGCGTGTAGAGGGCGTGGCTCGCACCGCGTCCGTCCGTCTGTGCGACCTGGCGGGCTGTGAGCGAGCGCGGGCCACGCGCAACGCCGGCGCGCGCATGCAGGAGTCCCGCGCCATCAACTCCTCGCTGCACGTGCTCGAGCGCTGCCTGCACACGCTGCGTCGCCGCCAGCGACACGCCGGCGCGGTGAGTACTCTACTACTGGACTACTGGACTACCGGCGGTACGGTGTACTACGGCCGCGCGTGCAGCAGTCCCGCGCCATCAACTCCTCGCTGCACGTGCTCGAGCGCTGCCTGCACACGCTGCGTCGCCGCCAGCGACACGCCGGCGCGGTGAGTACTCTACTACTGGACTACTGGACTACCGGCGGTACGGTGTACTACGGCCGCGCGTGCAGCAGTCCCGCGCCATCAACTCCTCGCTGCACGTGCTCGAGCGCTGCCTGCACACGCTGCGTCGCCGCCAGCGACACGCCGGCGCGGTGAGTACTCTACTACTGGACTACCGGCGGTACGGTGTACTAAGGCCGCGCGTGCAGCAGTCCCGCGCCATCAACTCCTCGCTGCACGTGCTCGAGCGCTGCCTGCACACGCTGCGTCGCCGCCAGCGACACGCCGGCGCGGTGAGTACTCTACTACTGGACTACCGGCGGTACGGTGTACTACGGCCGCGCGTGCAGCAGTCCCGCGCCATCAACTCCTCGCTGCACGTGCTCGAGCGCTGCCTGCACACGCTGCGTCGCCGCCAGCGACACGCCGGCGCGGTGAGTACTCTACTACTGGACTACTGGACTACCGGCGGTACGGTGTACTACGGCCGCGCGTGCAGCAGTCCCGCGCCATCAACTCCTCGCTGCACGTGCTCGAGCGCTGCCTGCACACGCTGCGTCGCCGCCAGCGACACGCCGGCGCGGTGAGTACTCTACTACTGGACTACTGGACTACCGGCGGTACGGTGTACTACGGCCGCGCGTGCAGCAGTCCCGCGCCATCAACTCCTCGCTGCACGTGCTCGAGCGCTGCCTGCACACGCTGCGTCGCCGCCAGCGACACGCCGGCGCGGTGAGTACTCTACTACTGGACTACTGGACTACCGGCGGTACGGTGTACTACGGCCGCGCGTGCAGCAGTCCCGCGCCATCAACTCCTCGCTGCACGTGCTCGAGCGCTGCCTGCACACGCTGCGTCGCCGCCAGCGACACGCCGGCGCGGTGAGTACTCTACTACTGGACTACTGGACTACCGGCGGTACGGTGTACTACGGCCGCGCGTGCAGCAGTCCCGCGCCATCAACTCCTCGCTGCACGTGCTCGAGCGCTGCCTGCACACGCTGCGTCGCCGCCAGCGACACGCCGGCGCGGTGAGTACTCTACTACTGGACTACTGGACTACCGGCGGTACGGTGTACTCCGGCCGCGCGTGCAGCAGTCCCGCGCCATCAACTCCTCGCTGCACGTGCTCGAGCGCTGCCTGCACACGCTGCGTCGCCGCCAGCGACACGCCGGCGCGGTGAGTACTCTACTACTGGACTACCGGCGGTACGGTGTACTACGGCCGCGCGTGCAGCAGTCCCGCGCCATCAACTCCTCGCTGCACGTGCTCGAGCGCTGCCTGCACACGCTGCGTCGCCGCCAGCGACACGCCGGCGCGGTGAGTACTCTACTACTGGACTACTGGACTACTGGACTACCGGCGGTACGGTGTACTACGGCCGCGCGTGCAGCAGTCCCGCGCCATCAACTCCTCGCTGCACGTGCTCGAGCGCTGCCTGCACACGCTGCGTCGCCGCCAGCGACACGCCGGCGCGGTGAGTACTCTACTACTGGACTACTGGACTACCGGCGGTACGGTGTACTACGGCCGCGCGTGCAGCAGTCCCGCGCCATCAACTCCTCGCTGCACGTGCTCGAGCGCTGCCTGCACACGCTGCGTCGCCGCCAGCGACACGCCGGCGCGGTGAGTACTCTACTACTGGACTACTGGACTACCGGCGGTACGGTGTACTACGGCCGCGCGTGCAGCAGTCCCGCGCCATCAACTCCTCGCTGCACGTGCTCGAGCGCTGCCTGCACACGCTGCGTCGCCGCCAGCGACACGCCGGCGCGGTGAGTACTCTACTACTGGACTACTGGACTACCGGCGGTACGGTGTACTACGGCCGCGCGTGCAGCAGTCCCGCGCCATCAACTCCTCGCTGCACGTGCTCGAGCGCTGCCTGCACACGCTGCGTCGCCGCCAGCGACACGCCGGCGCGGTGAGTACTCTACTACTGGACTACTGGACTACCGGCGGTACGGTGTACTACGGCCGCGCGTGCAGCAGTCCCGCGCCATCAACTCCTCGCTGCACGTGCTCGAGCGCTGCCTGCACACGCTGCGTCGCCGCCAGCGACACGCCGGCGCGGTGAGTACTCTACTACTGGACTACTGGACTACCGGCGGTACGGTGTACTACGGCCGCGCGTGCAGCAGTCCCGCGCCATCAACTCCTCGCTGCACGTGCTCGAGCGCTGCCTGCACACGCTGCGTCGCCGCCAGCGACACGCCGGCGCGGTGAGTACTCTACTACTGGACTACTGGACTACCGGCGGTACGGTGTACTACGGCCGCGCGTGCAGCAGTCCCGCGCCATCAACTCCTCGCTGCACGTGCTCGAGCGCTGCCTGCACACGCTGCGTCGCCGCCAGCGACACGCCGGCGCGGTGAGTACTCTACTACTGGACTACTGGACTACCGGCGGTACGGTGTACTACGGCCGCGCGTGCAGCAGTCCCGCGCCATCAACTCCTCGCTGCACGTGCTCGAGCGCTGCCTGCACACGCTGCGTCGCCGCCAGCGACACGCCGGCGCGGTGAGTACTCTACTACTGGACTACTGGACTACTGGACTACCGGCGGTACGGTGTACTACGGCCGCGCGTGCAGCAGTCCCGCGCCATCAACTCCTCTACTATTGTGCTACTGGACTAACTAAACTAACAAATATATGTTATAAAGCTACAAAAATTTTTATTAAATAACAAGAAACGGAAATGAAATAAAAATTACCCGTAGATAAGAATTGAATTATTTAAGAACTTCTTGTTATCGATTCTTCTTAATAACTGGAAAGATTGAGAATCCGTTTTATTATAGAATCAAACCAGTCGCTGTTTTATTACCAGTTATCATGTATTTGTTTACCGTTGCTATAGAACACGACCAAACCACTCGGTGTGGTGCCCTACCGCGAGTCGAAGCTGACCCGGCTGCTGGGCGCCGGCCTGTCGGGGGCGCGTGGGGAGGCAGTGAGCATGGTGGTGACGCTGAACCCCGCGCCCGAGTATGCCCACGAGTCCCGCCACGTGCTGCAGCTAGCAGCCGTCGCCGGGGACATACGTTAGTGTATTCTCTATGCCTTTTTGTAATTATTTTGTGGCTACGCTTATAATGCGTTTTGCCAACACTCAACACCCTTCCATTAAGCGGTCAAGCATATTTAAATCTGTTGTCATATTTATATAAATGTTATCTGGAGAGCCAAAATGATTAATTTTGTTTATGATTCTATGACACTAGGAGAACAGATAGAAAAGGATTATGCCTTGTTGATACTCATGGTACATTAATAGATAATTTTCTCAGGAGATTAGAGCAATTCACAAAGTATATACCGAAATTACCTCTTAATAAATTTAGAACACACACACACTTATTGAGCAAAGCCTACTACTCACTAAACTATTACTTAATATTTATCGTTTATAAAATGAGCATGAACTCAAGAGTTTTGTTAACCCATCGTGGCAAATGGCAATCTACCACGATGGTTTCCGCATGGAGGTCAACCTGCATGGTATAGTACACTGCTAACAAGGAGTATAGTAGTAAGATTTTACAATAAAATATCAGAGTCTGTTATAAATCTGCCAGAAAAAAGATTTAAATGTCAAATAAAACAATTCCTTTGCAAAAAAGCTTACTGTAAAATTGAAGAATTCGTTAACGATAATAATGTTTTTATAGAAAAACTTTAAATCTATAGCACTGACAATATTATCTGATTACAATAATAATGAGTGCGTAGCGACTTCTATGTTGATTATCGCATGCCTCTTACTTGTTATACTGTAATTATTTATATAAAAAAAAACATCTATTAAAAAGAGCAACACACAAGTTTCTTACTCATTCTTCTTGTGTTGAATCTGCATTCTGAATGAGTGGTAGAATCAAAATATGACTATTCAAAAGTGCTTGTAATGAGTTTATTTGAATAAAGATTATTTATATTTCTATTTCTATTTCTATCAGTCCACAATACTAATAATCCCCTTCCCTAAATATAACTGTATGTTTTTTTACAAATGTAAGAATATTATGTGATGCAAATTTTCGTACTAATAAATAATTTTTCTATGCAGAGGTGAACAACACAATAGCAGAAACTACACTTGAAAGCAGTAGTCAAAACTCAACGATCACGTCGAGTGCTGAAGTTATGAGGCTACGCGCAGACAATGAAAGACTACATTATGAGTTGGTGCGGTAAGTACTATACTAAACTATCTGTGTCCGCGGTTTTACCTGCATGAAATTTATAGCCTAAGTGTTATTCTCATGTATAAGTTAAGCTATATTACTGTAAAGTTTCATCAAAATCCATTCTGTAGATTTTCCGTGAAAGAGTAACCAAATATCACTCATAGGCTATAATTTAAAAAGATATGTAAATTGGGCGAAATATAATGATAAATGTCAAGTCAGTGTAATGCAGACGAAGTTGTGCGGTTCAGCTAGTATAATTTATATTAGAATTGACAAAAATATAAAAATCATGGTCAAAATGAGGATATAATTTATATTATATCTCTGAGGCCGTGTGTAATGATTATTTTTATTATGATACAGTGCCCAATCTAGTATCAAAGAGCTATATGCGAACATGGAGGAGCGGCAGCAGCAAGCGGCGGCAACAATGCAAGAGTTGGTGGATGATGCCAAAGACATGACGCGGCAGTACTACGAGGCTCAGCTCGCAGCACAACGCTCCAAGGTACCTTCATCATCATCATTTCCTTAATATAAAAATCAAAAATCATTTATTCATATAGGATATTATAGCCGCTTAAGAACTTCAAATTTTTTGTATTATAATTTTTCCCTACCATCCAGTTCAGTACATAGAATTAATTGAGAACTGGCAGGAAACTCAACTGAATTACTCGGAACCTGTCTGCATTCTCATATATGCGTTATGATATTCTGCATTCCTGCAATAATCTGTAAGAAAAATCCTATGATAATCTGGAAGAAAAATCACGGTATCTTATCACGTTTTATTTATTTTCATTGAGTTCCCGATATTTCGACAGTGTTTCAATCGCCATGAGTATGGGTAAACTGAATAGCAGCGGGTAGATGGCCAATAGAATCTTTTGTGGGCAGATATATATGTCTACCTTCACACATCTTCGTTTGTTGCTACTATTAAGTACTTAAGTTAGTGTAAAGTGTAACTTAGGTACTTACTTATATTACTTATTCAGCATATAGGTTTTTATTTATACACGAATAGTAAAACTTACTGACCACCGGATGAAGTAGTAACCGTCGTCTATATATATCATGATGTTCTGATATGATAAACACGCTACTCCTCATGTATTCACTTAGCGAAGGGGGCTGTTCAAGTATTACGTAAGCAGATTTATCACAATTATTTACCCCCCATCCCCCTTGTCAGCAAAAGTAAGCAAAGCTCTTACCCCTCCCCCCATGCTTACGTAAACATTTCTCAATTAATGTATTGTTTTTTTAGCAAAGACAATGTGACGGTTGCCATTCGTGTAAAAAAGTAAATTACGACCGATGACGTAATCATCATACAGACTCCCCCACCCCCATGTCATCCAAAATAAGCAAAGAAAAGACCCCCCGCCCCCCTATAGTGCTTACGTAATACTTGAACGGCCCCAAGGACTCAAATGTCATGCTTCCATATCCTATAATTTCACCATTATCTCACTCTTCAATCAAAACAGCTTACAAAGCAAGCTGGTTGAATACTGAAATACGAGAAACTTAGATATTAATACAAACGATTTTTTTTACAAAGCTTACTTCGTGTCTAACATTTATACGTGGTCTAGAGGTTTAGCACAACGCATTATTTCTGATGGTCGCGGGTTCGATTCATCGCACGGTGCTAACATTCGTATTCATGAGTATGATTGTTTGTATTCTATGTCTAGTACCCATAACACAAGCTCTGCTTAGCATGGGACTAGATGATGTTGTTTTAAATATCCGTATTTTTATATTTAGATGGATGACCTTATAGAAGAATACGAGAGTCGACTGAAGGCGGCTGTTCCTGCTAACGCGGACTCGCAATTGCTTGAAGATAAGGTATACAGAAATCTGTTTTAAAACCAAGTTATAATAATAATAATAATTCTTTATTACGACGGGAAGGGTATTGTTGATAATGTGAACTAACGGTCCCATACTTAGCAAATGCACCATGTCAGCTTGACTCTCCCTGGAAACCACATAATAGCATCCATGTATATATATGCCAGAATATATATATATTGATATATGTATATATAAATGTATTGTTCAGTTTATTTTTATCATATTTCAGATTACAGAGCTGATGACAGAAATAGCTATATTAGAGGTAACATTCATTATATCCTTTCACATTAAATGCATGTAGAGATGACTCAAAATTCAAAATCCTTTATTCATGTCTATTGCTGTTTCTTATGGTATATCACATCTACCGTTAGTTTGGAATTATTAAGAGGTGAGAAGAACTGACCAAGAATAGCTTTATCTCTTGTATTGTTTTCAAATAAATGTTGTACATGTTTACAATCATACATATTCATTTTTAAATTCAAATTTGGGGAATAGAGTGACCACCAGCATATGCTATTGCAAAAGCAAATAGTCTAATCAGAGTTCGTAACAAAATATATGGCCACAATTTTGACTGTAGTAACATTATAATAATGTTGTAGGAGAACTTAACTGCAGAGCAGCTGGCACGAGCACGCGCTGAACAGGAAGTACAACACCTCAGAGCTTGTATCGACGAAAGAGATGGTATTATAAATTACATTACATATAATATTTTCATTGTAATCATTATTTTAAGACATGCTTAAAATAATGATTACACACACAACAATTAGATGTGCAGTCACATCAGTTGACGGTTTGACGGCCTCGGTGCTCTGCTAACCGCTTTAATTCCTATGGTCGCGGGTTCGATTCCTTTTGTTTGTTGCGTGTTTTCTAAATATGTATTTATAATAAAAAAATATATAAGTTGTTTAGTACCCATAACAGAAGCTCTGCTTGCTTTGGGACTAGGTGGCTTTGTGTAAATTGTCCAGGCATATTATTAAGGGGTATGGAATAGCCTCCAAAATTTTCGTAAATTGTAAATGTAATTTGTAAATAAAAAGCGTTACCAATATTGTGATAATAGTTGTAGAAATAAAACTATATTTAAATGTTAATACAGATTCTTTTATTTCAGAAAAAGCTTTTGAAGATACCAATTCAGAGAAACGTGAAGATGTAATGGTTTTGAGTGATAGTGAACATGACAGTGAGGAAGAAGATGATGACCCATGTAATGAGAGTCTTGAACCCACCTTTAAAAAGGAAGATATTAATCGCTCAATACTGATTAGGAAGAATTTAAATTCCCATAATACTTCTAGTGACTCAACTCAAAACAATAACCAATTTAATAAAAATGATACCATTTTTGAAAAAAGTAACGACACACTGATGGAGCATGAGGGTAGTGATGCTTCTGATGAAACTAGTAAAGATTCAACATGTGAGGCAGGTGATGACAGTCAATCTATACAAGGAGCCATAGACAAATCGCTTAATAATACTAAAACAGGACAGTGTGATGCTGAAAGAGAAAGCAATGGATTGCTAAATAAATTAAAAACTACCGATGTTAGAGGTACTTACTGTGTTCAAACATTTGAGGAATATAAAGTTGGCGACATAAATAAAGAAGAGAAGTTGCTTTCACATTCCAAAGCTCCTTTCTGTGTCAACTATGATTTTGAACAACTGAAAAATTCTGCTGTTCCGGTTATTGATACTGATGTTACTGAAAATGCATCAATAACCACAAAAACTGAGGAAAATGAGGAAAGCATTAAAAAGGACAATGATGTAAATATAGATATGAAAAAAAATGATATTAATGAAATAAATTCTAATCGAAAAGTATCACAGACTTTAGTAAATAAAATAATAAATTCGGCTAAATCTACACCGGGCGATAATTCTTTGACGCAATTTGAACAGTTGGAACTTGCAACTAACACCTGCATTGAAACAAAACAAGTAGGTAAATACCTCACTAATATCAGAATTCTTAATGAAAAAAGGACTTACTTTGATGAACAACCTGTTATAAATGAGAATAAAAACAAGGAAGAATCAAATACGAAACCCGGAAACACATATGATTTAAACTCTAAATTAGTTCTAGGAAAACATGTTAATATTGACCATATAGATGATAATATTAATCATAATAGTGATTGTGATATTAAAAAGAATCCTGAACTTTTAAACGACAATAATAATTTACTGCGCTCTCCGTCCATTGTAAAAGATGAAATAATAACCGACAATTTAAAACCTAATACTTTTAAAAAATTACTGGGAGAAAGCTTGACTAGACCAACGGATTTAGCATCTGCTCACAAGAGCATAGCTTTAACAAAAAAACATGACTCTGTTGATATATTCGAAGGATATGATTCACCGCAACAATTTAATAAAGAAATAGACGTGATTGAAAACGCACGTAAATCTATTGAAAAATTGGTATTAGCTCAAAAATCTGCAAGTAAAACACAACAGAATGTTAAAAAAGTAGATAAATTACTAACAAATACTAAAATCGTATCACCCATAAAAGATAGCAGACCGAGTATTTCAAATAAAATACCTACAATACTCGATAACCCTTTGAATAAAATGGGCATGGTGGAAGACAATTTAAATATACAACAAGGATCTACTATTAGCAATAATACAATAGAAGATTTCGATAATATATTCAAAGATATTACTGCACCTAGACCAACTGAATTTGATCTACTACTGCATCAAGAAACAAATGTTACAGGAATGGTAGATAATGAGAAAATCATGACACATAAAATTGATAAACTCACAATGAATGAAATCAAAATTGAAGCTCAAAAACCGACTGAAGTAGAAGATGTGAAATATAATTTAAGAAATAAAGCGTCTATGAAATCTGAAAGTCTTAAAGTTTCTAATACAAATATTAAGGATGTAGAAACAGATGAAGTATTATTTGAAAGTCAGGCTAAATGTGAAAGCAAAACTAAACCTAAAAGAAATTTGCGTTTAAGGAGACGAAAGAATCAAAATGAAGAAGAAAAATCTGATTCAGATAGTGCTAATTTGAAGGACATAGTTAATTTGCAAGAGGAATTCTCTGACGTTACACTGGACATTCCGCCGCCTGTGAAAATCGTTAAAGATATCCATTCTCCTGAGAAATGTAAGTTTGAGGATGAAAATAGGCCTCCTGTCTTAGAAATACAGAGTTGCCCATCGAAAAGGTTAGTGATATATGGATATTTCCATAAATACATTCATACTATACAGTCAAAAAACAATTAATAAATAAGAAAAGTAAAAACCTGATTATATTAAAACATCTACACAAATTAATGTTTTCTGCTTCAATTAACATTAATTTACGAAATTAGTTGCAAAAATTCATACCACAATTCACTTCTGCACTAAATAAAAAATAAAATATAATTTCAAATAATAGCCTTATTAAAATATTTTTTATCTGTGCAGCGTAACCCGAAGCCGTAGAAAGTTATTCACTCCGCGCGTAGAACCCCTGGAAGAATCTGTGGGTCCCGCAGGCGACAGCAACGAGCGAATCTACGTTCCACGACCATCGTACCACCGCGCGCGAGCACGCCGCAAGCTGTAAACGTTATACTTTAGTGGAGCTAAGCTTTTTCGTCCTTATATTTTTTTATCAAAGTAACAACCATATAAATAGCAGAGTTTATGTATTGACATTAATGTAACCCATATTAATTAAAAAATAAATAGTTATATTGTAGTTTTATTTTATAAATGATCTGCGCAACTTTCTTATGGCTTATGTACCTATTATTGTGATTATAAGCTATGAATATTACTGTAAAGTTTCATCAAAATGCGTTCATTCGTTATTGCATGAAAGAGTAACAAACATCCATCCATACTCACAAACTAGCATTTATAATATTAGTATAAGAGTATGTATAATGTTATCTGTGGTAAAGTAACATTACAGGAAGAAAACATATTACTGCATATTTAGGTTTGATACTGGCTCCTAATACTACTTGAAAGAACATTGGAAACTAGATTTCACAATTGCATGTACCTACCCACAGAAGCCAAAACGTTCTTTATTCGAGTTAATTGGTATAGTGATATCCTAAATTGTACTACTAATGCTAGTGAGTAATATAGTATGTATCATAAAAATACGACATAACTTTCAAATTATTTTTCTATCAAAATTAAAACAATTTTTATGAACAATGGCACATGATAACGTGATGTGGTAGCGCTGCTTATGTATATAGGTGACTGTAACCGATTACCATCGAAGTTAGAATTCACGATATTTTGGTGGGAGTCGGGATAGTAAAGTTCTAAAACCCAATGCTGTCAGTTCCAATAGCAAATACTGAAAAGTTATTTCCGTTCTTACCGTTATAATCTATTTTTCATCATTTCCTTTCTGGAAGCCGAACAGGAAACTATTTTTTCGGCTGTACGTGAAGTCACATCACTGGTTCATAGACAACTACTCCCAAATGTCAATGTCAAATCGAAGACATCACCAAATGCAACAATTTCGTCTGAATTCAGAATTGTTTACACACTTGTTGTTCAATATTCATTGATTTATTTTTATTTATTATTTGTTAAATAATATATTTCTAATTTATGAAATAATTTGCGATCATGGCAACTAACGCCAGAGTAGCCGTATCGCAAATATTGCGCAATAAAGACGAGGCTGGTGATGAGGAAGATGAACCAAAGAAAAAGTCACGAGAAGACTGGAGGAAAGCCAAGGAGTTGGAGGAAGCGCGGAAAGCTGGTACTGCTCCTGCTGCTGTCGACGAAACAGGTAAATAATCCATGAAAATAAACCTCAGTCTCACCTATTTAAGACCACAAACTGTTTGCTTTATAAGTTGTGTTTCGGTTGTTGGGTGCAGATTAAACGGTGAAATTACATAATAAGAGACATGATATCTTAGTCCTCACATGCCACAGTTACCACTTACCATTAGGATGACCGTCAGCCTGTTTGCAATTGCAATTATATAAAAAAATCAATCACGATAAACAAAAGCAGTGTCACTTCATAACCAAACTCATTGTATGTTGATCTCTGTTCTCTGTAACCTCTAATTTGGTGTCATTTTGCATACACCTATTTCCCTTATACTTTTATTGTTACATTGTACTTGTAATCATAATTAATGTTTATTTATTACACTTTTACATGGAATATACATACAGTTACAAGTATATCACTTGGTTTCCAGGGATAATGGTGTAACCTAACATGGTACATTAATAGCAGTGGGATCCTAATCCCGTTGTTACTGGAGTGGGAACACAACTACTATTTTAATAAAAACCAAATACTAGTAAAAATGTGTATTCTTCCCAAAAGGGCTCATAGCGAAGTAACAAAACAATTAGATAGTCAAAAGTGACATATAAAATATAAAGTTTATGTATAAAAAGAATGGTAGCCAAGCTGCCAGTAACACCCCTTTTTCCCAATAACTGTAAAGTTATCAAGCATCTACTGAAATGTGCCTTGTACAATGTAGGTACATCAAGGATTCCATTTACCATATTGTTGCTCTTTGACAGTACTGATAATCCCATCTGCAATATGTATTATATATTTCTTTTTTTTTGTCCATCTTGCTGCTTTATTCCACTTGAAGACTCAATATTTATTAGAATTTTTTCCATATATATCCTGCAATCAGTCAAAAACTATGAACAGATGTTGTAAAAGTTATGTCACAGGTAGAGTGTGATTCCGAGCAGAAACATGAGCATATCATTCTTAAGGTGGTTCTGATTAGTCATCGGGTTGCAGTACTGTACACCTTTTAAGGCGATGTATGTTGTCAGGGAAACAATTAACTATTAACATGTATTATATAAAAGTTAAATAAAAAATATTTATTTTAAAGGCAAGGACATCAACCCTCATATACCACAATATATATCCTCGGCACCATGGTACTATGGTACCTCTGGACCTACATTGAAACACCAGCGGCCCCAGGAGGACAGAGAAGCTGGATTCACAAAACTAGACACATATTATTACAAAGGAGTGGATAATGTAAGTTAATAATCCTGATCATTATAATTTCTCTTAACCATTTGAGTGCTATGGGCTTATACTCATGTACGCCTAAAAATGCCAAGAAAGATAATTGCTTTTGATGATATATATATTCCTGAAAAAAAATGTGTAAGTCTTCAAAAATGTGCCCAATTCTAATCACTTCTTCCCTGTGGAGCGCTTGATGGCAATTGATTTTGGGAGCACTGGCTCTTCTGGGGATTTTGGGACCATGCGCAGGAGCACATTCATACTGTACTGTAAGGGTTATGATTTCAGAAATACCCCTCAGAGCTTTGCCTGTGTGCTCATAACTTTATGAGTTATATATATATTGACTTAATATATATAGTATATGTCACTGGAATAATGGACCATTATATAGTAACAGAATTTCTAAAATCAATGCAGGTGGAGTTTGCGTTGCTTATCATAAAATCTGCTCTCTATCGTTATAATATTAGGGTACATATTATATTACCCCCATATTGAAAGATATATATATTATAATTACAGACAAAGGTAGTGACAAAATTCAGGAAAGGTGCATGTGAGAACTGTGGTGCCATGACTCATAAAAAGAAGGATTGTTTAGAAAGACCTAGAAAGGTAAGTGCATGTATAGTTTTAAATTCTACATTTTTCTATTTATTAAAAATAAAAAGATTGATAAACAACCTCTGCATGAGGTAAAAAACTAGTTGCAATATGGATGTAGAGTCCATAATCAAAACTTGATTACTAATAAAGAAGATAAGGCCAGTAGCGGTGTGCAGGTTTCCGCATTAAATATTTGGCTTGTGGTCTTACACAGTTAATAGTTTGAATTAAACAAAATAATCTAATTCCATTAAGTAATACTACTATATACAGTATAAATTAACTTTATTTCAATATCAATTCAATATTCGATAGTCTCGGTGGTTGGTTTAGCACACTGCTTTACTTGCAATGGTTGTGGGTACATACATTTGTATTCATAAGTATGATTGTTTGTATAAGTCTGAGTAATCCTATTGTATGCTATGGCAGTAAAATTACATATGGATGCATGGCAACACAGGAAGATCACCACAGCCGAGTTACTGGGCTGGCGTGGTACAGGTGAAGGATGATAATCAATTCTACATTTGCTAATATATGCACACAGGGCTGTCAGTTATAAGTTTCTAACTTATTTACTTTTTAAGTAAAAATATTCTGTTGTTTATCTTTTTACAGATTGGTGCAAAATTTTCAAATGCTGGTATTGCAGCTGATGAATTTCAACAACCCAGTCTGAATCTGAGTTATGACGGAAAACGTGACAGATGGAATGGATATGACCCGTCACAGCACAAGGCAATTATAGAAGAGTACCAGAAAGTTGAAGATGCTAAGAGGGAGTTACGGGCGCAGAAGTTGGAACAAGGTTAATTATTGTTTTTACATAATTACCCAACGATGTGTTTTTTTAATGTACGATAATGTAATGGTGCATCTGCCTACACTAACGGTTTATGCTGGCGGTGCACCAGTGGAGGATGATAAGATGAACATGATTTCGTTAGTCGTGACAAATTCACCAGGAATTTATCATGATGGTTCCCAGTGGGACTGCATGAAGTTAGGAGGCTTACTGGGGTTATTAACCCACAATACTAACAATCTCCTGCCCGTCCTTAATCAATGTGTTGACAAACAAGAATAGAATTCTTTTATTCCTTTGCAATCAGTATGTCTACTATAATCGGATTGGTTGACAAATGGCAATGAGAGTCTGCAGTCCATTGATTGCACGCAATGGACTGCAGACTTCTTATTTAATGACGCCCTCGGATATACATTCAGGAATTTAGAACTGGAGTAACATTTTAACACACAATTACACAAAGTGAATAAAAAAAAAAATGTTTTTTGAACGGGCTAGGATATGCATACAATAGGTATGATGAGGAAGAAAGGGGAGGGAGATTGTTAGTAATGTACTGGTGGCTACATTACTACCAATATCTGGTTGATATCTAGGGATTATTCTATACACTGAAGGAACTGATTTCTGATATACAGCTCACGCTAGTTTGGGAGTTAGGACTGCATCAAACTGTACACTGATAAAGGTTTAAATAAATAAATAAATTCATATATATCCACAGATCCCACTGCAATGGAAGATGACGATAACGCTGAGGAAGATGAAGACAAATATGTGGATGAAGTGGACATGCCTGGAACCAAGGTATGGTATATATATATTCTGTGTTACATGAAAGGTTTTGAAAATAAAACATTGTGTAAATAAAATTAACTATGAAGATTCACACAGCTCCATCTAGTGCTTGTGTTATAGGTAGTAGATATAAATACAGTTTCTTTTTGTAAATATATACATATTATACTTGAACACCTCCAGTCCACACAAATGATTATTTGTTCGTTCCTTGAGAATTAAAATAATATTCAGGCAGTATATGAAATATCATCATATATTTCCTTTGTTAAATTTAGTGAAGAAATATATAGAAATATATAGCATTGATAATCTGTGCCAATGTTTCATAGAACTAATCTGTGCCGGATACTGACATACTTTCTCTGTTCTTGTTCTCATTTATGAAAAAGTCTTTGTACTGTCTAAACACATGTTAGGTATGATACTGGGGGCTGTATTTATATTCGTTTTGTTGTATATAAAAGTAGTATATTGAAATAAAAATAAATTACAGAAACATAAAATTATGCAGAACAGTATAAAATAATTAAGATTCAGGTGTACAACAATTAATCAGTATGTCTGAATAAGCAGGCAGTCGTTTTTTATTTTCCCGCGCAAACGTAAAGCGCCACAGATGTAGAATATTGCACGGCGCGCAGCCGCAGTACGACAGATGACGAGCGCGTCATAGCTGTATGCGCGATGTTAATACTACTATGAGTATACATATATAACATGTGTTCATCAATGAAATAAAATCTATATGTGTATTAATTAAAACTGCATATTAATAACTGCCAACAATAATTTTTGCCTCTCAGGTGGATTCTAAACAGCGTATCACAGTGCGTAACTTGCGTATCAGAGAGGACACCGCCAAGTATTTGCGAAATTTGGACCCCAACTCGGCGTACTATGACCCCAAGACACGCTCTATGAGGGACAACCCCGACCCGGCGGCTGCAGAGTAAGCAAACCTAAACCGACTTTAAAATTGGATAGATTCTCAGTTCTAAATTACACTATTAGTCAAATAAAATATTAAATTAAACGATGACCAAAAAAATCAAGAGGACCGTTTTTGTGCAGAATATTTTACTCTATAATTTTTATTTAAAACATTTTTTCATATTTTTTACCATTATAGAGTTATTTTGAAAAAACTAAATCTTTTTCCACCCATATTATTTTTTAATTGTTTTATTCCTCTCTCGTCGACTTTTTTCTCGTCGAATTTCTTTCTGAATAATATTATTTAAGTATTTGCGGACTTATTTTTATATGTAGCGTCAAAATTTGTCACATCGTAGTGTAATTTAAAATTTAATTTTATGTGTGATAGTAATAAAAGTTAATCTTGACTCGATATGTGAACATACATTTTCTTTTGACATTTTATTATAGTGAATCATTATGATAAATAATAATTCACAGATCCGAGTACGCGGGTGAGAACTTCGTGCGGTTCACTGGCGACACGTGCTCGCACGCGGCGGCGCAGCTGTTCGCGTGGGACGCGCACGCGCGCGGCCTGGACGTGCACCTGCTGGCCGAGCCCACCAAGCTGCAGGTGCTGCAGCGGGAGTACCGCGAGAAGAAGGACCAGTTCAAGACGCAGGTACCCACCACCACATACACATACAATCATAACGCAGTTACAGATAGTGACCGTTCAAGTATTACGTAAGCAGATTTATTACAATTATTTACCCCCCATCCCCCTCAGCGATAGTAAGCAAACCTCCCCCCATGCTTACGAAAATATTTTTCAATTAGTGTATTGTTAAGGTTTCTTAAGGGTCGGCAACGCGTATGTGACTCCCCTGGTGTTTCAGGCGTCCATAGGCTACGGTAACCGTTTACCATCAGATGGGCCGTATGCTTGTTTGCCACCTAAGTGGTATAAAACAAAATTGTTTTTTTAGCAAAGAGCAGGGATGAGGGATGCCATTCGTGTAAAAAAGTAAATAACTACCGATGACGTAATCATCCTCTAGACACCCCTACCCCCATGTCATCCAAAACATACAAAGCTAAGACCCCCCGCCCCTCTATAGTACTTACATAATACTTGAACGGCCCCAAAGCAAGAGAAGAAGAACCAGTTCCTAAGTATCATTACACCATTAGAAATAGCAGGAGAAGTAAGACCAGTTCAAGACGCAGTTACCATCAACGACACACGTTTTAGAAGGGAGGTAATAGCAGGATGTATCTTGATACATCTTGCTCGACTTGGAGCATCCAAAAAGCGTTACAAAAGGTGTTAAAGATATCACGTGATTAATGGACGACTTTGTATTGTAGGTGAAGCAATCAGTGCTGGAGAAGTACGGGGGGGCGGAGCACCTGGCGGCGCCTCCGCGGGAGCTGCTGCTGGCGCAGACCGAGGTGTTCACCGTCTACAACCGGGACGGAACGCTCGCCCACGGCGCTGAGAAACAACTCGCCAAGTGAGGCCGCGACACATCTTATCTTACTAATGTTATAAACTAGACGTGCCCGCGGTTTCACCTGCATTAAATTTCAATAAAAAATATGGCCTATGTGCTATTCTGATGCATAAACTATACCACTGCAAAGTTTCATCAAAATCTGTTCAGTAGATTTTGCGTGAGAGTAACAAACATCCATACTCACAAACTTTCGCGTTTATAATATTACTAGCTACTCGCCCGGCTTCGCCCGGGTGTACATGTATTATATATATAAATCTTCCTCTTGAATGACTCTATTACAAAAAAAAAAAGGTTGAAAATCCATTGCTTAGTTTTAAAGATTTAAGCATACATAGGGACGGACAAACAGCGTGTGTGAGTGTGGTTGAATAGATGGAGGGATGGATGTTGGTGTTACTCCTTCACGCAAAAACTACTGGACGGATGTTGATGTAACTTTACAGTAATATAGCTTACACATCAGAATAACATATATATATGTAATTATAAAAGATATTATGTAAATTGGGCGAAATGTAATGATAAATGTCAATTGTGATGTCGACCAAGTGGACCATCGACGCCGTTTTCATTAATAAGTGTTAATTTTATTGTACTTATAAACATTATGATGAATATTCCAGGAGCAAATACGAAGAAGATGTGCTGATTAATAATCACACTGCAGTCTGGGGTTCATACTGGAAGGATGGACAGTGGGGTTACAAATGTTGCCATTCATATATAAAGGTATGTGTACCACAGTAAACTTTGTACAAAGTCATCTGCTTATTCACCTCTTACCTATTTCATTTCACCATTTAGCTTCTTCTGTATGCTTTATTTCGGTGGAAAGATTAAGTGTTAAAATTACTATAATTGTCTTTCGTATTTAATTCATATATTTTCATTTATACCAATATTAAACTTAGAATAGGGGACGCCCTAAGAAAAGATGGATGGATTGTGTGAAAGATGATATGAATAAAAGAAGAGTATATTTAGATATGACGACTGATAGAGATCAGTGGAAGAGAATGACATACTGCGCCGACCCCAAATAATGGGATAAAGGCAAGGCAATGATGATGATTAAACTTAGAATAGAAACATTCGAAAAATTCGCAAATCGCTTGCAATTCCCATGTTATTGCGGGTGCTTATGATCGGCGGTATTCACTTACCATTAAGTGAGCCGCTAGGTCGTTTGTCCCCTATGCTATAAAGTCATCACTATGACGACTTTATTCTTTGTCTTTTAAATATCACACAATTAAACAAAATGTTTAGTGAAATATCGAACATAGGCGACCAATAAAAATTGAATAAAAAAGAATATAATAATGACCCTGAACAATTTACACAGCGCGATCTAGTTCCAAGCTAAGCAGAGCTTGTGTTATGGGACAGATGAAAGAATGAGATAAATATGAGATAGCAGTAAAATTATAGGATAAACAGCCATGATGCCTTATTATTTCCGAATAGCAATATATGGGGTATAATTATATATTATACTACCTCTCCCTGCAAACGTTGTTTTGCCTTAAAATAAAAAAAAAATTAGGGGTGGACTACCCCTAACATTTAGGGGGATGAAAAATAGATGTTGGCCGATTCTCAGACCTACTCAATACGCTCACAAAATTTCATGAGAATCAGTCAAGCTGTTTCGGAGGAGTATAGGAACGAAAACTGTGACACGAGAATTTTATATATAAGATAATTATACCTCATATAATATTATATTAAATATATATTAATGAGAATGAACAAATCTAATTACAAATACCAATCGCGATTGATTCGACTTGTAACTACATTAACCTATTCGCGACTAAATTTAGAGTGACCGTCCACTTGCCATCCTGTTTTCTTGTACCTCTTGAATGCCGTTCTTTTGAGCCATCAACTGATGGGAAAGTACTGGGATATATTTTCCAAAATATCCCTGTATCCATGCCGATTGTGTAACTACAAGTAGGTAGTTGTATGGACCTAGGGGATTTATACCGGTAACACAGTAGTAAACAACGAAAACGTTATAACATTCTAAAAAATATAAAGCATACACACTACAAATAAAATGTTATTAATTAATTTTTACTTATATTGTTTAGATGTCATACTGCGTGGGAGAGGCTGGCAAAACTGTAGTATTAGATGTACAAGAACCAAATACGACTGCTACCAAAGTTACTGCGGAGAAGAAAGAAAAAGGTGGGTGTAAAAAGAGAAAGCATATCAAGAAGACTCCTCAATATCCTTAATCCTACTATTCGATAGCAAACACTTTTTTTTTATAATAATTCTCCTTTTTTCCTCTTTTTGAATAATGAGGTAGAATAATAATAATAAGGTAGATGTCTCAACTATATCAGACAGCAGTTTATACCTATCCTGTATAGAAACTAGTGATTAAAAGTTGTATAATATATTTTCAGCAAAATCAGACAAGTCTGACTCATCATCATCAGAATCTAGTTCCGACAGCAGCTCGTCAGACTCCGAACCAGAAATCAGATCCAAGACTGAGAAGACAAGCAAGAAGAAGAAAAATAAGAAGAAGGCGAAGAAAAAGAAGAAGAAGGATCTCAAGAAGGAAAAACGAGTGGAGGATAAGTTAAAGAAGGTAAAATTTCATATTTTAACGAAATACATTCAATATCCGTATATCAGTCTAAATTCATATAGTGTGACTCCCACCCTAAAATATATTTTTATTTTGTCAGATTTTTAGTAATTTTGTAATACTGTGAGTAATATTGTAATCTGTTAATTTTTTTATTTCATTTTTTTCACGAACTTCAATACATTTCCAAATGTCACACTTATCAAATTCCCCTGCCCTTCTATTATACCTTATGGATGGCTTTTTCCCTGCGATTGCGTCTGCTTTTTATCCTTCTTAACGAATGATGATCTTATGGATGACTTTTTACCTGTGATGCTTCTATTCTACATGCTTCTGCTTTTCTAAAACAGAATATCCGTTTTAGAAAACCAGATGCATGCATGAGCATGTAGATGTTCTTTTGTTTATTAGTTCGTTTTCATGTTACAATTAATCTTCATGTAAAATTTCATTAAGATCCGTTTTGGCCGTGGAAAGATAACAAACATACAGACGCACCTTCGCATTAGATAGATTGTAGCGGAATAGAAAATCCGTTTAACTCATACTCATATGTTTAATTCTATCACTCAGGCTTTGGAGAAGGAAGAACGCCAACAGAAGCGGGCTGACTATCTCCTATCTGTAGACGAGAGGAAACGTCCTTACAACAGCATGGTGGAGGTCAAAGCACCCACTGAAGATGAAATGGAAGCCTACATGATGAAGCGGCGAAGAGAGGAAGATCCCATGAGCCAATTTCTCTCATAAAAATGTTGCTGCAATTATTTAAGTTATAATTATGTATATAAGATATAATAAAAGGTTTATTTGACGAATTTTATAAATTTCATTGAATTCTGCCTTAGAATGTAGACAGAAAATACTGTGTAGATTCGAATCTTCGTCTATGTAATACAGCCAGAGTGAAATAGTTAAATAAAGGCCAAAAAGTTAGTAAGAAGTTAGAAGTAGGTAGAAAATGGGTTTTTTTAAGCAACCTTTTTATTTAAATGATAATAATAAAAATACGGTTATTTTCCTAAACAACTAGGTATCCTATTCAATTGATCCCATCTAATCCTTCAAAGGTTGAAGTAGAACGGAGGAATAAATAATGCACCATGTAATTTTAAAAATTGAACCGATTTCATATATTATAATTTATGTCTATTTATTCCTTTGTTTATAAAAATAAATAGATATAATATAATATCTTATTTTATTATATTAATGAACTAAAATGATAAACTTCTGAAGTGTGCTTAGGGCAGAATAACTTTCGTCTATAACAAAGTACCAAAGCAAGAATATGTATGTGCAAGATATATACATATTATATAATTGGCTGTTGAGTTTGAAATTTTCAAATAACAAATTTATATAACTATTTAAGGAACAATAAAATCCTGTTTTCACTACGATCATTCTGTTAATGTTGCTGTAAATAGTGATTACTTGCTCAGTGGTCTGTGTGTATTTAAATGTTGCGTACTCATTATGATATCACGCATTATATTATAGTATTCATAATCCGTCCTAGTAATAAACCGATTGATCTAATCTTAATACTTGCTTAATGCTTCGTTTATAATAGTAGCATTTTATAAATATATAGTAATATTTGGTAGTTTTTTGTTGCAGTAAATAAACATTTTTACCATACGGAATTAACGAATGACACTTCGCCATATTTCTGAAACGTCAATCAAATAATGTTTTGTTCGTGTCATTTTTTAATTTCATTTCCTATTTGATTAGTAGACCGTCCTATTAGTTTGTGATTGTTTTAATAAATATATCGTTATGATGGCTGAGGACACGACAGCCGATGCGACTAGAAGATTAAACGTTAAAAAACAAACGCTGGATGACGCTTACGCGGCACCGGCGAATTTCCTTGAAATCGATGTTGTGAATCCAGTTACTATTGCTGGTGTTGGGAAGAAACGCTACACGGATTACGAAGTTCGCATGAGGGTAAGTCAATGGACATCTTGTAATCAAAGTTCAACGATATACGAGCGCCTTACACATATCTGTTCTCTTTTGTGGGCGTATTTTTGCTTTGAGTTTGCTTGACGCGTCAACACCTCCTTTACACGGTTTTGGGAGTAACAAGATCTCTTTCTTGATTGCAGACGAACCTGCCAGTGTTCAAGGTAAAGGAGTCAAGCGTGAGACGGCGGTATAGTGACTTTGAATGGTTAAGAAACGAACTGGAAAGAGACAGTAAGGTGAGACGAATGCCATTAGTCATCTGCTGATAGTAGCACGTATTTGTGTTTGTTATCAGCATGCAATGCAGTGGTTAACGATACTTCATTAATAATAGCCATAATGCTTGAAATTTGTGTTTTTTTTTGTCTGTTTAAGTAACAGATGATTCATAATTTATCAGTTGTCATAATACACATGTGACGTTAAAAACATACTTTATAAACAAAGGAAATGTAAAATAATATACTTATCGTAATGTAACTCTTAAAAAATATCATTAAGTAAACACTGGGAGCTGAAAATAAGAAATGTATGCATTCTATACACTCATAAATAACCATTCTATTCTTAATTACAGTGTTATAGAATAAGTGGGTATCATATTAGATATATAACAAATGAAATGTAAAAGCATTACACTGCCATTCAATAAAAAGTTATGGCTAGTATCTGATCTCTCTACTAAACTAAATGTGCCATGTTCATACTTATTATATTTTGAAATAAACAAAGACAATATTAAAACATACACAAGTCAAGGACTTTTGACATCCATGTATTGATTTTGCTACATATTGTACAATTATAACTCACTATCAATTTTATAATAAACTATGAAAGCTATATAATACTAAAAGGGTCTTTCGTAATTCGAAGCAGTAGTTCCTGAGATGACATAAAAACAAACTTATTACTTTTATAATATTTGCATATGTATGTGTGACATGGATTGTTTATTGCTATCATTAAACAAGTTTCTAGTCCAAATAGAATAATTTTATTGCAACTTCCAAAATAAGTATTTATAGCACCTTATCAGTTAATGTGTAGTTAATTTATATATTTTAATAGTGATAAATAACAACATAATGCAAAACATTGTAAAACAATTGCAAAAAATTTAAAGGAATTGAGACAATGTGAGGCACCATACTCTATAGTAATACTAGGTGTCTCGAAAAGTTTTAATTTCTACATATAAATTAATGTTGTTATTAAAAAACAGGGGTTCATTGTAAAAAGGTAAAAATTTGAAGTTATATGTTTTTCAATGCTAAATTATAATAAAATAAAAACAAAAGATTTGTCAAACAATAAAATAAATATTTAGTGGATCAGCCTTATCATTAAGGGATATAAGAAATAAATGTTGGCTGATTCTCAGATCTACCGATATACACATAAAATTTCATAAAAAAAAAACTATAAAGCGTTCCGGAGGAGTTTGGTCACAAACACTGGGACACAGAAGTTTATACCACTCTCAACAGGACTATAATGATATCCCACCATATAACTTTTTTTAAAATATATTTGTTTGGATTTCATACAGATTGTGGTACCACCTTTGCCTGGGAAAGCCTTAAAGAGGCAGCTGCCATTCCGAGGTGATGATGGTATATTTGAAGAAGAATTTATAGAAGATCGCAGAAAAGGTATTACATCTTACAATTTAATAATTATATTAGAAACAATACTTTAATAGGATGGAAATTATACATATGTAGAATAAATAATAAGTTTTATTTTAATCACTTGTTTATTCTATTTGAAATTGGACCTGGAGTTCCCACTGCTGTAATTTAGTGTTTATATATTGCTATATTTTCATACCGTAAATTATACGAAATATGGCTAGCAGGGAGGATGAATGTGGGTGTTTGTGGGTATAGAGAAAGAGGCCCCATATATCTATACTCACCCCACGAGTCTTCTTAAAGTTTGTGTGATGCCATTCAAGAGGACTAAGATGTCATGCCTCATATCCTGTAATTTTAATGCATAATTTGCACTAGGGATGTTATGGATATGAAATTTCGGATACGGATATAGGAATTATTATTATACCGGATATGGATACGGATGTGGATATGATAATATTTCGGATTGTCTGTTAGCTGATAAAATTGTTACATAACGTGTCTCAATTAGGCTCCGTCCTTTCCGACCTTTCCGATATTATCCGAAACTTTATTTCGGATTCATCTACGGTTACGAATATTTTTTTTATATCGGATATCCGATAGTTTCGGTGATTATGGCTATTAGTGGAAAAAATATATAATAAATATAAACTAAATATATTTATTTATGTTTATTTTATTTTCTCTATCCATGCAAAGGTAGTCTGGAAGAAATTGCTTAGCAATAAGATCGCTATCTGTAGTTTTAATTATTAATATATATTTACTATTTTAATTATTTTCTATATTTGGTGCAATCAAGAGTATAAATAAATAATATATTTAATATTCCTTTCCAGGCCTAGAAGTATTCATCAACAAGATCGCTGGTCACCCACTAGCCCAGAACGAGAGGTGCCTTCACATGTTCTTGCAAGATCAAGTCATCGATAAGAACTACGTACCAGGCAAGATACGGAATACATAATAGCCAACTATGGAGCTTGCCGCATTCGACTTTTAAGACTATTCTGTTTATGTTTATAATTTATTTTTTTATTTGTTGTTTTACGGCTCTGGATACAAGTCCTTTTGAGCCTTATATAAATTACAGTCCAACTAGGATTGCCATCTATTTTTTTGTCGAGACAGTCCAGTCCAGTTGTGCAATACAGTTGTACCAATTTATAATTTTAACATATTCAAATTGAATAATAACAATTACACAAATTAAGTTTCATCTGTCATGATTATGATTATATGAGTACATAATTTGTCGCATCTGTCAAATACGAATTGACTTTAAATTGAGTCACAGAATCAAGGCCCTCATTTCGTTGCAAAATGCCGAAAAATGCACGGAAATAAACAAAAAGTGTTCATTTTCGGCGTAGATTCAATGAATACGCTGGTCTAAGTTAATTTACCTGTAAATAAAAAAAGTCTTGTTCTCTAGAACCAATGAATACAAAAATACGATATATTTCATAAGGTAGGCAAATTTTTAAAGTTATTTAGTAAATACAAATGTTTGCGTAATATATACGTATATTTACATTACTTTTTGTGTTTTTTGTAAATGGCAATCCTGAGGTATTTCTACCCCAAAGAAATGGAAATAAATCATCATAATACCGAAAACACACAATACAAAAAAATAGCTAAAGCCGAATAAAGAAATAAAAAAGGGAATTGTTTTAAAAGTCGAATGTTTATTACCGCTATGAAGTGATGAATTGTCGGATATAATAGTATCATAATCCGCAGTAGCATCATAGACTTGAAAAACTCGATCAGGTTTCCCGCCACTTCATTCCACAGACTAAAAAAAATACCATAAATAAATGTATTTTTAAAACGTTTTTAATAATATTTCATTTTGTAAAAATGGAAATGTGAAAATATAGTCTGATGTGTAATAGATCCGTTTGTTCATCATATAATTAAATCAATTAGAACAAAATTGTTTATATTAAGATAACGTTATCGTTTACAATTAAGCAATATTATTGGAATTGTTGAAATTGTTTATGTATTGGCTTCATATATTAATCAGTTATGTTAAGGATTTCTGTTAAATAAACGTCACTGGATAGTTAAATAAATTTTAAATATACTTTAGTTTTACTTAACTTCTTAAGTAAAACTTAAGTGGATAAATATAATATGAAAACGTATAAATTGTATTAAAAGTTTGGGATACTCAAAAAGCAAAACAGAAATCGTATTTCGACAGATTAAAACTTAAGCATTATTTTAAATCTCATTAATATAATTTATGATACAATTCATTAAGGTAGTTATTATTTATTGTCTTTACTCAGAGTTTACACATAATATACGTTACATATTAGAGGGGTTTCGTAATACAGATGTATTTATCCTATAATATGTTGACGTCATGCGAGAAATTGCAGGAATTTTATATAGATATATAACTAGATATAGTTAAGGATTGATTTCATGTTACGCCCGGTTTACATTATGCCAGTTACTGAGTCCAACATGACAGCATTCATATGTATTGTCAATAAATAAAAGTTTTTTTTTAATTTGAGGCATAGATATATATACAGATTAGATGCAGTTGATTTCCAAATGTGGACTGTGATTCCAAATTTGATAATTTGAATAATTTTGATAGCTATGTTGACTTTTCGTATAACCAAAATTTTAGAAGAAATATTTTCATCTGTCAACATTTACCATAGAAGTATCAATGCTTTCTTTGGCTAGTATTTACAAATTCAAAAATAAGTTTCTGACTATGTAATTCTTACTAAACTACCAATAATAATTATTTGAAATTTAGGCGAATTTTGAGCATTGTATTAGTGATATAACATCATATTTTTTTTTACAAAATGTATTAATTTCCCATTGCGAAAATTTGTATTGGCGATTAACATTCAAATGATTGATAATTCTAAACATCACTATTCTAATTTATATCTAATATCAACTCTACATCATATACGGTACTGGAATCAAACCTGTTTTAATATTCCATTTCCAAGCCAGTTAACTGGAATATTGTAATTTGGGTGCCATGACCAGTTCACGAACTGGCATCGGCCTGGTGTTGCACTATTAGAAAATTACGTTGCGTCATATCATTATTATTTGCAATAAATGATAATTTATGTTCTAAACGCTTCTCGAAGGTTCTCAAGCAGTTAAAAGGAAAGGCAAAATTAATCAAGTCTGAACCATTCGATTCCGTAGCCTAATATTATAAATTGAGGGTGTAGTATAAATAAATTGTGTATTGATGTTTGTTTGAGTGCAGACAGAACTAAGTGTTGGCGGTGACATATATATATACTCGACGGCCTCGGTGATGTAAGGGTTTAACACATTGCTTTACATCCGATGGTCGTGAGTTCGATCCTCGCATGGTACAATTATTTGTATTCATAATATTGTTTACAAAAAATGTCTAAGTATTAATATCAGTTGTCTAGTACCTTAACACAAGCTCTGCTGACCTTGGGAACAGATGACTGCATGAATAGTTAAAAAAAATGCTAGCGATCCGCCCTGGTTTCGCACGAGTGTAAAATTATGGGAATTTCTATTTATTTGGAAAATAAATTAGTGTCAAATTTACTCGCTGATTAACATTTCTGTAGAGGTGAAGGCGTGTATGAAATTGAAAGAATAGAATAGAATATTAAATCATTTATTCAAATATACTTACATTGAAGCACGTTTGAAAAAAAAATCTTATCAAGAAAACTACCATTTTAATTATTATATTCATCATGAGAAACTCAAAAATAGATATATTTTTTGAGTTTGTTATGATGAATAACTAAAAATGCTAGTTTGCATGTAAAAGAAAGATAAACGAATATTCACAATAGATGTAATCATTAATTACTATCTATCCTTGGATATTACAGATATTATCACTATAAATGTTATAGGTATACTTATGTATAATTGCTTTTATTGACCAATAAATTATATTTAATTTCGTAGCGTTAATATCATTGTAAGTCATATTATACTGGGAAAAATAGCGCCAAACAAAATTTTGAAAATCATGACCTATTTCCACAGCGCTCGTCCGAAACATATGGTAGTTGAATAGACAACTGTAGTAATTTTCCATTTAGTCTATGACTATTTTTTATATTGGGATGTTTGGGCTATTGTCTGTAGCACTGCGACCTACATAGATCTATTGTGCTCGCCCATTTTCAGAGTTCGCTACATAGACCCGTCAGCGACAAGAATTGAAGGATATTCTTAGGAGCTATGGTTTTTATCTCCTCAGGATAGAGTGTAAACTTTCTAAAGTAGATATTACGTTTATGCTTGAGTGGGCTACCACATAGGATGTGTAGTGGCGTTTCCTCTTCAGTTTGGCAAAATCTAAGTTCATAATTAAGTAGTGCTTGTGATATTACTAGATAACTGATAGTAATAATTAAATATATGGTGTAACGTCATTTGATATTTGTTCGCCGTCATAACGTCCATGCATTCTGTCCGCACTCAGCCCTATAAAACTTTACTTGTGATAACGTTATAAAATATACATTGATTTGTTTACATTTGATGGCCTCCAGTGTGCAAAGTTGATCGGTAGCAATTTTTAATTAATAGGGACCTGAAGGTCCCTCTATCATCAATTACGTCACATGTTAAGTAGAAATAGTGTAAAATATGTTAAAATACTTAGGTTTTTTTCACGGATGATAATGGAATGGTGCACGCCTGCGCTAACGGTTTACGCTGGCGAGGTACCAGTGGAGGATGATAACAAGATGAGGTCAGGTTAGATGTGGTTTCCAGGGAACCACGTGGAGGTCAAACTGACATTGCTAGTAATGGGGTAAGGTATTAAATATATAAAAACGAATTTTATTATTTTTAAACTTTACCACCTATGAATGTGGGAGTATATATTACTGAAATGGATGTGACGTCGACGACCTAGAATTGTTAATAACATACATAAGACCCCCGATCAACTAGTTCACTGTAGTGACGTCACGATGACGTCGGTAGGCAGCGTCGTTCACGTGTAACTAATTTGGAAATAGTTGAACACCAGTAAACATCGGTTACATTGTATTATGTGGATCATATATAGGTTAATAAATAAATTTGCTATCATGTCATATTATTGTTTTATTTGTCTTAACTATGACTATATACTGACTGCGCATTGGATATAGTAAGCAAGCATTACAGAAAGCTACGAACATATTAACTTTTCTAAATATTCGCGCCACTATTCATAAGAACCTTCTCCTGACAACAAATACAACAGTAAGAGTATTAACAAATACGGTTCAGCCGTTTACGCCTGAATCCGTGACAAAGGGATTCATTTTTATATATAGATAGAAATATATAATATCTTTATTCAAATAAACTCAACATAAAAACTTTGAATAGTTATATTTTTTATTTGGAACACAGACTCATAAGAAGAAGAATGATCAGGAAACTGGATGTTAATTGTAAAAATAATCCTAATTTATCTACTACTCACTACTTTAGATAATTTAAGTAGATATAATATACAGAGACTTGCACTATGACAAAAAGAAACACTTTATAAGTCACAATAATGTAATCATATATCTTACTAATATTAGTAACGCGAGTGTTGGATGGATAGATGTTTGTTACTCTTTCACGCAACAACTGCTGAACGGATCTACATGAAAATTTACAGTAAGTAATATAGCTTACGCACCATGAGAATAGCACAGGCTAAAATTTGAAAGGATATTATGTAAATTGGGCGAAATATAATGATAAATATGAAGTAAGTGTGATACAGACGAACTTGCGCGGGTTAGTTATTATTTTCCTATAGCTTGTTCAGATTTGACACTGTTGAGGAACCGGCCGCGCGCCGTGCTCACCAAGGAGTCGTCCTGTCTCCATAACCTCTGTCCCCTAATTTCTATCTCATCGTGCCAAGCCTCTTGAGTTTTCCTAATAAATACATTTAATTCTTATTATTAACATATTTAATCGGGTCTTAACACGAATCATTTTATGTTAAATAAATAGATTTATGGTAACACAGTCAGCTATTTTTGGGCCATGTATTTTATCTTTTCATGTTTCGTAGATACTTATTATTAATTAAATTATTGAATTATTACATAGTATTAATAAATTTATTATAAATTAAAGTCTTAACAATATATTTTATGGTAAATATAGGTTTAGTGTAGTTTGAAGGTATTTACCATTAATATGGTAAATAAAGGTATTTACTAACCATATTAATGGTAAGTAAATACCTTTATTTATTTTAATTAAGAACTATATTAGTAATAAATACCAAATATGAAAGTTTAAAAATAACTCGGCCTAGACGGTATCTTCGGTCTAGTGGTTTCGCACAGCGCTTTACTCTTGATGGTCGCGGGTTCGATTTCTCGCTCGATACGAATTGTATTCAGCGACTAGCGATATATAATAAACCACTAGACCACCGAGGCCGTCAAATATTATAACAATGAGTACCTGCAATTGTCAATGAGTGGCACAGTATTGGGGAATATGTTCTGCAGCAGCATCAGACAGGGCAGAACTACCACGGAGAGGAATTGAATCTGTTCAGCTGGTTGGTTGATGCAGCGGCGTCTGTCCATCATGCTAAGTGGCGTATAGCCCATCTCCCGTTCTTTATCTCCCTGAAGAACACTTCCTTCGTGAGTGATCATATATTTTATTTATATCAGGCTACTAGGCCCATATTATATATACCTTATAGACTAATATACGTATGAATTAATATTATATAACTAGTATATTGACATATTATAATAGCCTGTGTGGTCACGGCACTGACGACGGCAATCTGCCACGGTAGCGCCGATACACCATACCCTACGGCCAGTAGTCCTCTATCATGAAGGTGGGCCACATGTTAGTGGGGACCTGGGTCAAACGCCTTGAAACTTTCATTGTGACTTGACTCCAGCTGCGTCCCCCTCAATGTCTGGTTACTTTTGGTTCGTATATAATCGAATGTCCTACTCCTATATATATACATGTCTGGATATAAATTCCTACTGTTACAAATAAAAACAAATTTCTGATTATCGACAGATGACGATAAATTCGCCTTCTAAGAAGTTGTATTAAAAAATTCTAGAAGATAAGACTGAAGACTTCTTGTTGCGTTCACCACAAATTTGACTATCGATGTTGTTTTACAATTATGTTACTATATTTTTTTGGAGAGTTAACCACTTGGTAGTTTTTTTATAAGCAAATGTTCAACAGATTATCTACATATTGTCTGGAAGATATTTCGTAAGCGATAAGACTGCCTTTTGCACCCTATTACTGTATTAATTTAAATTCCTGTAGTACATCTGTTGCAATAAAGAGACTATACATAAATTTTGGATCAGGCGGTAGATTGATAGATTGAAGTACAATTACGACGGCCTCGGTGGTCTAGCGAGTAGCACACCGACTTACTTCCGATCGATCCGGTCGCGGTTACGATTCCTCGCAAGTCACAAACATTTGTATTTATGAGTATTATTGTTTATATTGGTCTAGGTGTTTTCTATGTACATTATATATGGTATTTACAAATATCTGTATCCCTATATACAAGCTCTGTTTAGCCAGACACTAGATGGCGCTTTGGGGATTGAGATATTTTTTTTTTTTCATTATAAAACTCGCACCTGATTATAAAATTCGGCATAAATTGATTCAGCTGTCGCCTTTGCAACGCCAAATGGTTTACAACAACCGGATAAATCACATGTTGTCATTAATATACCCTGCAACAAAAGGTCATTACATTAATGCAATATCTTGCGTGACTCAGTGGTCTATTACCAAGACTTACCCCAAAGGACGTAAGTACAAATCTGCACAATTTTTTAAAATTTTATTTCCACACTTACAGCTATTTTTACAGGTCTTAGCCTAATAAAAATAAATGTAGCTTATAATAGATAAAGCAATCTTCGTGAATTCATTCAGAGAATAAGAAAACAGATCTATTTGCTCCTCTGTATGGTTTAATATACGCAGTTTTTCTGTCTGATTCTGCTAAAAGGCAATAAAAAGAAATTTATTGAAACCACTGCGATATACTCGTCTTCAGACATTATCACTATACTACTGACAAATACAACGAAAAGGCAGAAATAACAGCAGGTAGTAAAACCTTCAACATCCTCCGATGTGAGTTATCAGTCCAGTCGTAAGCATGCTCCGCGACAAGAGGCGTGAGTTGCGCTCTTATTTGGAAGTACACTGCCAGGTCTGTGCACAGGATATTGTATTTTATTTCCTCCATAACACGATTGCGGTCCAAATCTGGTAACTTTCTGAGGATATTTTTGTTCTGAAAATATTTCATGTAGAATTCATGAAATATTTTAACAAAAAGACTAACAAAAATCAGATTATCATCAAAATGCCTGTTTCGATTCTATTTATATAAATAAATATAATTAAAGTGCCCCTATGTAATACAAAATTAACAGATTCTCACTAAATGCATATGAAAATATGAAAGTATATAAGGTACTTTCATCAAAATATTAATTTTTTTTTGCCTGTCTGTTCGTTCTTGCGAATCTCTGACTTTGACGGGACTTTCATTTGCATAAAGATAATATTATAAATTTTTTTAAATAATTTTACTTTAATTTTTAAAGTTTATGTTTGCCATTTCAGCTATACAATTAAAAAAAATATCAAAACCCTGTTAAATACCTCAATAATCTTCTTTGCGAGGAAATAGTGATGATTTTCAAGCATCGACGACTTGTACATTGACGCCAGCGGATGTTTGCACAGAGTTAGGAAATTGTTATTGTAACCTGGATGGTCCAGATCGTGGCACAGTCCTGCCAGCATCAGTGCTACCGTCTGTCAACAGCATCTTAGAATTTGAATAAGGCCGTTCGATATCGCCACATAAACTACGCCACAAGAGTCACATAATGAACGGGTGATAGATGTAAGGCATATTCAATAAATAAATAATCCTGGACATTTAACACAGCGCTATCTAGTCCTACGGTAATCAGAGCTTGGGTTATGGGTATTAGATAACTGATATAAATACTTAGGTTTTTTTTTGTAAATACATACATAATATACTTACATAACACCCAGATCGATACAAACAATCATACTTATGAATTCAAATGTTTACACCGCGTGAGGGATCGAACCTCCTACCAGCGGAAAGCGGTGTGCTAAACCGCTAGATCACCGAGGCCGTCTATGTAATACTATGTATACATACATCTATATAGTCAATGAATTTCCTTATTTATAGTAAGAAGGTTTTTATGAATGAAAAAAATAATAAAGTTGCGTGAAACAAAATAAAATTCATTGTGAATTCAATATTCAATTAATTCGAAGAAATAAGCATTTAGAGTAATAAATACTTCTTGCTTCTAAAATCGTTGTCACTCAGGTTACGAATAATTAGATTAAAGTACTAGAATGAACAGAGATTAAGTGCGTAGCGGTTTCTATGTTGATTGTCATATGTCTAATCCTTGTTGTTAATTAAATATAAGTAATTCAATATTTATTTAAAAGAGCAACACACAAGTTTCTTTCTCATTCTTCTTGTTTTGAGTCTGCATTCCGAATGAGCGGTAGAATCAAAGAACTTGACTATTCAAAAGTGCTTATATTAAGTTTATTTGAATAAAGATGATTTCTATTGCTATTTATATTACCTCCACGAAATCGAAGTATCCAGAATTGCTGTGCAATATTAAATACATGGTATGGGTGAAACAGAAGGCATGCTCCGAATTGTGGTAAGGGTTACGTCTGTAGCAGTTCAGTATTGTGACTGCAAAGTCTGCCAGCTGATGCCGCTCGAAGTTGTGGTCCGCAAATATCTCCATGAACATGTAGCAGATGAGACCTGGCATGTCTTCCTTGCTGCCTTCACTTATGTGGTAATCGTAACTGTTGAGGTGGCATTTACACATTTATAATAATAATAATATTGTCTCAGGACTGTTTACACAGCGCCATCTAGTCCCAAGCTTAGCAGGACGTGTTATGGGTACTAGACACCTCAAATAAATAAATAGATTTTTTTTTTGGTAGGTAACATATTTACAAAATATACCCAGACCGCTACAGAGTTACAAACACTCAAACTCATGAATACAAATGTTTGTACCGTGCGAGGAATCGAACCCGCAACCGTTGGAAGACGGTGTGCTAAGCCGATAGATCACTGAGGCTGTCAATATGATGAATATAGTTGTGTATAAATCAGCTACTTAGTAATTATTTACTTAAGACCATCACTTACCTTCTGAAGTTGTTTGGTGGCAGTACAATACCATTGGTCTCCATTAGTTCCTCAATATCATGCTTACAAGGCTTCAAGTGTAGACTGATCAAGTCTGAATACATCTTGTTTAAATTATCCTATAATAAATAATTACATATAGTAATTACTAGGATCGCCAACTGCACGTGAAACCTCTGACTCCGTAGAAGTACACACGCCATGGTAACCGTTCACCATCAAGTGGACCGTAAGCTTGTGTTAGGTTTTTTTATTAATGAAAGTTTTATATAAAATATTCCGTTAATATTGGCAAATAAATGTAAAGTGGCAACACTGTCTAATAGATTGATGCATGGATTGACATTGAACTGACGTAGCGGAAGTGGAAGGTTGTCGTAACAGAAATAGAAGGTTTATGCCGGTTTTAGTGCGGCAGAGACAATGGCATCAGTAACGATAGCAGAGTTTATGGAAATAAAAGTGGCCCATAAAACCTACACCTCAGTCACAAGTGTCGGGCACTACTTGGAGTTTCTCACCCTGCCTTACAAGAATCCGGTACCAATATGGTGGTTACCTGGATTGCTAAAAAATCTTCACTATCCTATTGGAAAGGGAATACAAATAACGAGCGGTCTGGTTGGAGTTTTACTGAACTTGTTTGCTACAATTTAAAAAAATATTATGACCAGAAGGAGACTGGGTGTGCTGGTTATTATAATTATAAAAAAGTCACTCACGTGATAAATCTTCTTTTGTTGCATATTGTAGAAGTGTACTATCAGGGAGCAATGGCTGATGAATACTTTGAATACAGTCTCGTCTTCCTTATTGAACGGCAATGCGTTTGTTTTATTTGTTAACTGCACTACACCTGGTGTATAAAAGGTTTACTCGCAATCGTTAAGAAATTTAAAAATAAGTAAAAAATACAAACCCCTAAATATATCTCCAATTCTTAAGTTAGATAAAGCTGTGATGCACCCTTTCTAGGTTTGTTAAGTTTAGCATTAGTTAATTATTTGTCCTCAAGGAAGTTCAGTTCCCCGGGGATTGTTGCCCCCGGAGCCAGGGTAAAGGGGCCCCGAGGCCCCAACCTGCAAACTTCTAGGGGGTTGCGTAAAACTTATGTTTGTTTAAAATGGTCATGAGTCAGTCATTCCAGTGCGTGGGAATAAATTCTTTGACGATATAGAGCGGTGCGATGAAAATGTTGGGCCATTAGCCTGATTGCCATATTATTGACATAAAAGAATATTGAATTCGAATTTTGTGAATTCCTTAGTTAAAATTAGTGTGTAAGGAAGTAATTTATTCACCAATGACTCCATGTTTGTCCACAATTGGTGCAGCGAGACACGTCCGTACGACTGCTCCCGTAGTAGGATCAATCTCCTTCACGAATCTAGGGTCCTTGTACGCGTCTCGCACATTCAGGAATTCTCCTGTCTTGGCAACTAGGCCCGCTGGCGTTTGTTCTTGGCTTAAACTGCAACATTATGCAACTGTTTAACATCTTAAATAACACAATAAGTAAGTTTGTTTGTTACCAATTTATTTCTAAATGACTTAAACGATCCATTAGGGAAATACATAGCGTTTGATAGAAAAAACATCTGTCAAGTTATATTAAAAATATGGGAATTTAAAATGTATTAAAGTCTTGCACAAGCAAGACTTTCAATAAAATACGGTCTAGCTTGACCCCTTCCTTCTTGGATGCATGGACGACCGACAAACAACTATTAAGAATGCGTTTCATGATGTAAAATCCCAAAATATAATAAAATAAACTTTCATTCTCCACTATCTTGAAATCATAACCATAAGGTTATGATAAATTTTCGCAGAAGCGACTTATGAGTATATAAGTGATATTGTAGACAAATTACTTTATTTTCATTCTCTTCTTTGGCATGTTTGTCTTCTCCGAGGCCCACCCATCGTCCCACATGTCGGCCTGAATGTGTTCACCCACGTGATACTTGTCGATGATGAAGAAGCTGCTCCTCATAGCACCCATAAACGACTTCACAATGGCCTACGTTAAAAACAATACACACGTCAAGAGAGAAGAGGATTGTCACTAATGAAGACTAGTGGCTCCATTATTAACAATGGGCCATGTCAGGTTGACCTTCACCTATAAGGAACCCATTCTTATAAATTCCTGTGTATTCATGTTAATTTTACCCTTGGAGGTACACTTTCCCCGCTAGCGTAAACCACTAGCGCAGGCAAGTGCACCATTTCAAAATAATTCGTCAGGGAGGAAGGAAATTGTTAGTAACGGGGATTCGTGGCCCCATTGCTATCAATGTACCATATTAGGTCACTACAGAACATAGTGGTCCTCTCTGTTCTGTGGTGACTCTGTAACACATAGTAATTACTATGGCCTTCGGTGTTTTTTTTCATAATGGATGATAATGGCGCATCCGCCTGCGCTAACGGTATATGCTGGAGATGATAAGATGAATGTGTGATCTGGTGTGCTATTCCATTATCATTCATATTAAAAAGTATAAATTGTCATACCAACATATCAGTCAACATGGTGTCGATAGAAGCCAAATCGCAGAAATAGTTTTGCAACAACGCTCGCAGTTCCTCATTGAGATGAGCAGTCTTCTGTAGCGTGACACGGGCTTGTGCCTGATGAACTGCAGCGCCGGCCCAGCATGCCACGCTTACTACTGTGTATACCACATTCTAAAAGGGTAGGAAAAGACTGTTGGTAATGGGGGGACAGGGGATTGTTAGTAATAAGGAAAGCCAGCGTAAACAGTTAGCGCAGGGGAGCACCATTCCATTATCATCCATTAAAAAAAACTGAGGCCAACCCTGGCCCCATTTTTTTTAAACCCGCCTGCGCTAACGGTGGCGGGTGTACTATACCATTATTATCCATTCCAAATAAAAAATGATTATGATGAGGGTTGGCCCCATTTTTTTAAGTTATAATAATGGAACTGTTCAGCCGCCTGCACTAACGGTATAAACTGGCGGGGCACCAGTGGAGGAGAGCCATCGTGGCAAATTCACCAGGAATTTATGATGATGGTTTCCAAAGTCAATCTTATTTGGTACATCGCTAACACTAAAGTTAATTCTAAATTATGTGGAGCCGTAAGTAAATGGAAGTGTACCGAGTGGTGAAATAAATATTAGAAATGTAAGCACATAGTAATTCGAGCTCACTTCATCGTAAGGTTCCGCGGTAGTTCTATACAACTCTAGCACAGCATAGCACTCCCCGTCAGGTTTTACCACCGGCATCAGCAATGCAACCTTTGCGTCTACCCACTTGAGCCCTTCTGCGAATCGGCGGTCGCGTTGCACATCTTCTAAAAGTAGAAACTCCTTGGTTGCTGCCACATGAGCTGCTGCTACTTTTCCTTCCTCTAAGAATGAGATATACGTATTTTTTTTATCTTACTCTGTTAAGTAAACTTGTCAGTTTGATTCTCTAGAATTCTAGATACATGGCAGCTCATGAGGAATGTTAACATGACGATGTGATGTCGCTGTTTTATGTTACTGTAGTTACTTAGTTACGAACGAAATATGAACATGCAAATTGTGTTTCTACACAATTTTGACAATAGATGATGCCTTGTATAAAATGAATGAATAAAATAGATGTTGTATAAAATGATTACTGACCAATGGGTATGTTGACTTCGTGTCGTTCTGGTGTCTTGGTATTGTGTGGCATCATGACAATTTCGTTTCTTAGACTATCAACAATGTATACGAAAACGCCTGAAAAGCAAACGCAAATAATGTGTTGTGGGCGTCTTAGGGATTTACAATTGAATGAGTAACCGTCGCATATTGGGGTGTGTTTTAGTTGACACTGAAATGAAGACGATATCGCTTACCTAGTATCTACTATACTGGATTAACTAAAACATTACAAATATTTGAAATTATTATCTTTGTTCTCTGTTCCGAGTTGGTTATAACTTGTTTTATATTTATGCTTTGAGAATGGTCTTCAAGTTCTGGTATTGTTGGAGAATTTTGATTTTGTAGCAACTAGCACTTTGCTACTGTATGCCATAGGTATGAAATAAGACTTTAATAATATTTCTGTAGAGTGAATATTCCAATGTTTGAGTTAATCTAGTATTGTACTTGGGATCCATGAGAGATGCCATAAAAATCTTGTTAACAATATCCGTGGTGTTGTTCACGTATACAAGCGACGATTACAATTTATTATCAGATTATTTGCGATTTCAATTACTAAATAAAAAATTGTACAATTAGATGTTATAAAACTTAAGGTGACAGTGTAGTTATGTACATAAAACACTAGTACCACTTCAATTTCACATACAAAAATGAGGGGGGCATGTTGGGAACTTACCGGCACTGTTAGTGACAGTCTTCAGAACCATAGCCGTTTCGTACAACAAAGAGTCAAGATCCACGCTGTCCTCTAAGAACACATTGAACCTGTTTATGTCTAGATATCTCCCGTCCCTTACTTCCTCATCTTTCAAACCTTTCCTTTCTATCTGCGCGTACGGAGCTATGACACGCCTGGTCACTTTATCCAGCTTATCAGAGGGGACTAAAAAATGCGAATGCACTTTGGACATGTTCGGACGTTTGTTATCGTCACTTTGATTTATGGTGTCGAGTCTGCTTTTGACGGATTTAGCATTTTTTGGCGTCGGGTCGTACATAATTTCGTAATATTTATATTACAATGATATATGAGGATTGTGTATTTTATACTACTTGTAATGTCAAGATAGCTGATTGACGTGTGAATTGACAGTTTATATTAGTTCTTTATATGAATTATTTTTAATCTTACATTATTAGTCAATAGATCAACACCCGTTATACTAGTAAACGAATGCGGCTCGTAGGAACTGGTCCAATCTAGTAACTGTGCTATGACTGATTTATTTTGTTACTCAACTAACTATTTATGTCTACTATTTGGCAGTTTGTATTCACACAATGTTCTTAAATATGTAAATCTGAACAACATTTGTTTAACAGAGTAACACGCAAATTCCGTGCTAGTTCTTCGTATGATGGGTCTGCATTTCGAATAAGTTATACAATAAAAAAATATGTTTCTTCAAAACTGCTTATATTAAGTTTATTTAAATATTAAATCAGTGCTATAGCCATTTAACATGCGGCTATAATTTATCACGGTCGTGAGTTCAATTCTTTTGATGCATAATTTTGATTGTTGTATTAGCCCGTATGTATTTACGGAAATAAATTGTTTAGTACGGTAGCAACGATGGGTTAGTATTACCACAGATAAGAGAATATTAGATAACAATAATCCAGGACAATCCATAGTGCCATATAGTCCGACGCTAAACAGAGCTTGTGTTATGGATATTAGACAACTGATACACATTTTTTATAAACATATCTATTATACATATAAAACACCCAGAACAATACAAACAACAAACATATTAGACATGACTACGTGATATTATCTTATCGGTAGTATTTGCGTACTGAAAAAAACAACTTATTTGTTTCACATTTTATTACAATTTATTAGAGAGGATTGTACCTGTCTTTTTTTTAATATATTGTACGAACACATAGGCAGTGGCGTAAACAAACCATCTGAGGCCTTAACAATCCGAAAATACCCTTCCTTTATCTAAAATAGACACTCGTTGCAATTAAATTGATTAAATACAATTTGAAATTAATATATAATGGAAGTAATTGATTGTTCCTGTAAGCACGGCCTTTTGAACCAGGGACCTCCAGGGCCCATGGTATGTTCCCGCTTTGCTAACCTACCGTTACACCACTGCAGTTAGAACACCTAATATTTACAAGCTAGAAGGAATTAATTGTGACAAAACATACTAATATATATATATTTAAATTGTCCAAAAGTGTAAAACAACGTAACAACCAAGCACTGCAATATAATGCAAATAATATAAAAAATATTTTCATTCGTCTAACACTGCATTGTGTATCACAAAATAATCTAATATATAAAATTCTCGTAATCTTCCGTGGTTATACTCCTTCGAAACGTATTGACTGATTTACATGAAATTTCATATGTATATTCAGTTTAGGTTTGTAACTAATTTTTATACCCCTAAGTGTTAAGGGTGAGCCACCCCCACAAATTCTTATTTTAATTTTTCGACAATATTTTTTATTTTTATTTATTTATTATTAGCTGTTCCCGCGACTTCGTCCGCTTGGAATTTAACTTTATTTTTCTAATATTAAAGGAGCCTAAGTTACTCCTTATTAACATCACATCAGCTACCTACCAAAAAAGTCTCGCCAAAATAAGTCCAGCCATTTCAGAGATTAGCCGGAACAGACAGACAGACAGAAAAAAATTATATAAAAAATTATTTTGGTGTATGTACCGTATTTATATTCATATGCAAGTAGTAAAAAAATATTATTTCAATATTACAAACAGACACTCCAATTTTATTTATACGTATAGATGTGGCATTAAAAAATACATATAGCCTTAAATTTTCACCCTTCTACTACCAACCCCTATTTTTTAATAGCGATTTTAATTTATATAGCAAAACAACATTTGCGGAGTCAACTAGTTAAATATAAGGACGTCTTCCGATACATTGTACAAGATCGGAATTAAATCAATCCATATACAAATTTCCCTGTACACGGAGGTATTAAATTTAGTTTAAACAACTTCATTGATCAATAAAACATGTTACAAAAGGCGAACTTAACACTAGAAGCATTAATGCACTAATTAATTTGACCAAAGTAAACTTTGTACAAAGTCTTAATTGCTACATGTGTAAATTATTTCAGCTGCCAAGTAGCGTGCTTTGTACACTGTGTTACGGGTGAGATAGGGTGTTGGATTTACAAGGTACTGAGCAGTGTTTCCCAATCTTCCTTGTGGCATGCCCCACCTTAGACTTCCTAAAATAATTATGCCCCTCATCCCCCTATCTAAAATACATAATTTTTAATATTATAAATTGAATTTTTCACTTACATACATAACTGATATGTTTTACGAAGAAATCACTATGATTATTAACGTTACACACTAAGTAAATTTTCAAAACATACAATTAATGTAATACTGAAATTCAAATTCCAAATAATTTTAACAAATTATTGAATATTAATTATTATTTTTTCTATATTAATTTAATTTTGATGATAAAACAAATATTTAAGAATTTCCTTGTTTCGTTTAACATGGCACGTTAGCACCAAGATCAAGCCTTTAAATGGCCCGGAGCAAAAGGGACTCGTGTCGAGTCCATTTTTTAATTACCCGGCTTCACAATCAAACTGACCCCGTATTGGGCGTGGGGCCCACGTTGGGAAACACTGGTATAGTGGCAAGACCTTAGTCCTCCAGAATCGCAGTTCATGAGCAGTACGATGAGTATTATCTGGTGACGTCATACCTGCATATGTATATTGATTAATAATAATAATTTATGAATTCCTCCTCTCAAACATGAAACTGGATGGAAACAAATACATATAGTACTTTTGGATAATACAATGCAAATTTACAATTACAATCAATTGTTGCGATGCGTCTGAAATAAGTACATATATGCTATAATACAGATATACTGTATATAAATCACAAATATCATAAGCAACAGTTTCCATTTTTCCATCATGCTATAGCTATTCTATTGTAACTACATAAGAAAAATAGCAATTATCTTACTGATCCGTGTTTAAAACACGGAGCAAGTGGGGTTGACATATTGTAAGAAATATATTCTCTACGTTAATCTCAGGACATCTCACACAGCGCTATTCAGTCCCAAGCTTAACAGAGTTTGTGTATATATATCGAACATAGCACAAACTCTGCTATCGTACATAGATATACATTTTTAAATATATTATATAGAGACAAAAAGGCGCTAAAGCACGCACGATTGACAGTCGGCGCGCGCGGTTTTTCTCGTTCGCTTTGTTTTCATTTACATGCACAGTCCTTTTATGTCAAAGAGCGTACGTGTAAAGGCATGTGTGTATTAATATAACCGGATATTCGAGCCGTGTTTGTGAGCCTTAAGGTAAAGTAAGGGACATTTCACCTAATCAAGCAAATACATCGCCTAAGTCACTATATTACAAGATTATTACTATCTGAACATTTACTACTGTACTGGCTATTAACATAGAGCTTGAAGTAGTGACGTGCATATATCGTATCGATAAAAAAATATGTATCTACAGATACGGATACCACTCAATAGCATCTAGAACAGTGTTTCCCAACGTGGGGCCCATTCCGCACAGGAGGGCAATTTGATTATTAAGAGGGGCAATTCGAAAATGGACTCTTTATAAAAATGATGAAAAGGAATAAGATATAAAATTTTTCATTATATGTTTTGAAAATTTACTTACTGTTTCAATAACAATTTCCTTGGGATTTCTCCCTAAAATGTATTATTTAAGTTTCCTAAGTGAAATATAATAAAATTATATGTTAATTGTGTGTTATTTAATGGCATAAGAATTTTAGAAATACTTTTTAGTGCCACGCATGGGGCGTGGCACTCGGGACATGGGACTAAAAAACTTGGGAAACACTGATCTAGAAAGTGACGATAAAAAATGCGTATCCGCGTACAGATACTCTCATTACTGTCTCGAAGGTAGTGAGTTTCTGACGCAAGTCGAGGCATTAACAACTATGCGACGAGGTATAGTAACGATATTTAATGTAATCACAGATAATATAATATATGTAACATATCAGGTCAATCAAAAAGTAATGTCCGTTACTTGTTGGTTATATCCATTAAGTCCGTAACTCTCTCGGATATCAATGGATGCGCATATTTGGCACATCACTAGTTTTACTACTAACATTTAATACATTCATTGAAATAAGTTTATATGAATGAAAGACTAGAAGTGAATGAGAATATGCATACTTAAAAAACTATTACAAAATTAAATCACAATGCAATCTACCTGTCTGATAACAAGACAGGTGAGAACAACCACAAATTGGTCGGAATGCTTCATCTCAACTGCCAGTTATTACAAATGCTAATTCTTAAACAATTCATTGTCAAGACAATATAGAATTGTACCATTCTCGGATTAATAGTTTGTCGATGTTATCCATCTACCACAGCATTTTATGGTTATTATGATCAAACAATTAAATGAAAAACTTTATATGTTGCATGTTATTAAAATGTAACATTCTCATGTATTGTTCATATATAATATACATGAGAATAATTATTATTGGAAGACATTATCAACGTAATTGTTGAATTCATGTCTGTACATTTGTGCGCGCTAATCTCAGAAACAGCTTAACATATTTGGATGCGGTTTTCACTAATCTATGGTAAGTTTCACTTAAAATATTTATGGTATTTCAATGGTTTGGAACAACACAATTATAAACCAATACTATAATACTATAGTGCATATATACGAGTATGTAGTCGCAAGTTCAACTAGTACCGAAATATAATTGACATATACATGTTTTTTGTAACTACAAATATTTTTTTTGTATTCAAAGAATAACATGTTTGAATACAAAGAAACAATTATGGAAATTACATGAGATTTTACTCAGCAAGCAAAACATTAATGCGAGAATAGTCTTAAATATAAGTATAAAAAGGCGCGAAAATTTGCATTCTCATGTCATTATATTATATATATAATAAATAGTGTACACTGATAATTATTGTATTCACCCCAAATTGAAGTATTAATATGCACTATTATATCTATGTACAATCAAATATGAAGAGAGTAAGAGCTGAGTTCCTCATCAGTTCTTAGCTCAAACTACATTCCCAACGGACAGTACATTACACTTATCATAAATGTTTGCAATAGACCTACAAATTGTAGAGATACATACAAAGATATTTTGATTTGATTGGATAAAATTCATAGAAACAAGTTCCATTCGTCCACTTTCCATCTGCACTGACATGGACAATTGTCTAATCGTACAAGACACAATTTTAAGGCCATGTTATCGGCTTCCTTTCTCGCTTAGCTGGCGGACCATCTATTGATGTTGTCTGTAAAAAAACATTTTTATTCAATAAAGCTGTGTATGTTACTAATTTTTACCCGCGGCTTATCTCGCATTGAATCCATTAAATAAGTATTGGAGATCATTACAATAGATATTTTGATTACTGGCTGTTAGATGGTGCTGAAGTAGAAAAATGTCGTTGGTTAATTTTATTTTGTTTTTTATAAAAAAAAATTGTTTTTTTAAATAAAAAGTATTCTATGTTCATTCTAATACCTCCAAGAATATGTGTATAAAATTTCATGATGATCAGTTCAGTTATTTTTGCATGAAAATGTAACAAACATCCCTACTTTCAGATTTGTAATATTATTAAAGTAAGGATGTATCCAAGAGAACACAAAAGGAAATGAGGGTGTCAGAAAAAGAGGTGGGATGACATAAGGGCAATGGCTGGACCAACATGGAGAAGGTAAGCATTGGACAGAGAACATGGAGTCTATTGGAGAAGGCCTAGGTATTAAACAAGCTAATGAACCTAGGCAGTGAAATAACAATAAACAAAAACAATATTAACTTTACCATCAGAATATAATATAAAGTCTATTATTAACTCTATTTTTTTTTTATAATACTGTCTTTCCAAAGATTGTCTGTAAGAGATTGCATTAGCGATTAGACCACCTTTTGTACTTAGTTTTTTTTTTGTTCATGTCCTTTATACATAATAAATAAAATATTAAAAAAACTGTTATGAGTATGATGGTTTATATTGGTCTAGGTGTTTTCTATGCATATAATGTATTTACAAAATAATATTTACATAACTATTTATATCCATTGTCTAATACACATAACACAACCTCTGCTTAGCTTGGGACTAATTGGTGCTGTGTGAATTGTCTAGAATTATTATTATTATATTTTCCAAGAAAACAATTTGTTTGTATATAAATAGTTTTAAGAACTTCTGTCTTAGTCTGTGTGTTTGTGTAGGCCATTCTCAGAAACTATTAATTGATATAATTGTACTTTTCATTGATAAATTGTAGAAAATAATAACACATAGGGTTTGCTTCAGTCAAATTAATTCACAATAACATTGAGTTGAACTGTTCATTATTATAAACACGACGCGCGTAATGCCGCGGGCAGAACTAGTTAAAAATGGTTTAGTAGTGATACATACCGAATCAATACACAGTTTTCGTTTGGACATATCAACAACGTTGTTTACAAATTCAGATTTGATATCTAATCTCACTAACTTCACGCGCCCGCACAATTGATCGGGAGCTGGTTTTAGTCTCTCTGTGGGCCATGGATGTAATTGTTTTCTATTACAATTTACATTATTTACGTTAATCAATACTGATTTTGGTTCAGGGCTCGTCTGACGGTTCCTATTCATTCTTCCTCTACCTGTATCTCTTGGTTTTCTTTGACCGAAGGGCACGCAATAACTGTGGAATATTTCTAATAACTCATGCCTAGGTATACTGTCCATATTTGTAAAATGCAGGTGCCTCTGTAAACAGTAAATACATATCAATTAAATTGTATTCCAAACAATAACAATCTATAAAAAAAAATAGATGCAGCAAATTACTTCATGTATAATGTGTATTAGTTGATCGTTTGTTAACAATTCCGGATGTAGTAACATGTCACACGGTACAGACATTATGGTTTTTATATATTACACCATGGCAAGACGTAATTATATGAATTTTAGGAAAATGTGTTTTAAAAACTTTTTGTTATCAATTTCATTGTACCACAAAATAAAACGGACTCCCTCCAAGAACTTTACATCAACTGTCAGTCGGTCAATCAGTCGGCTTATCAGCTGTTGCCTTCAGTCAAACTCTGTACGTCACAAATAAATGACGTTTGACGGTTACCACAGGTTAGGTGCGGTAACAAATGTAGAACAAGTAGTGAAAATTAGTTTTAACACATAAACGAGATTGGAACAGTTTCATATCTCGTTATATATATATATATACATATATAGTCTACGTCTACTCTTAAAACAAATACAATTATAAGAATAATAATAGAATGGAATAAAAAAAAAGATTATTTATTCCATTGTGATTCATTTGTTGTTAATCTTACTTGAAATATAAACAACTGTGTAGACAACTGCGTCCATATCAATAATATGTAATGGTAAACTGTGTATGTTTGTTTATTACTCTTTTGTTAATAAATGGGTGAAATTAATTGAATTTATGTGAAATAAATTATCCCATGAGGAGGTTAACTATGTCTCAAAAGATAATCGCAATAGCGGATAACACATAGTACCTATTTTATATATCAGAAAGTTAGAAAAGACTAAACTATTACAAAGAATTTAATACTTAGTGAATTTATTCCATTACAATTAAAATGTTATTTAAATCATCCTTGAAGTAATAATTAAGCACAGTAACACATTTTCAATTGGAACTAAATAATTTAAGTATCGGTTATCGTTACTAAATGTCATACAGACAGCACTAGTTGTGTTTTGTCTATGATTGTAGAACAAGAAAAATACAATTTTGTCTTCGGATATATGTCATATTTTGGTTTGGTCTCTCTGTCATTTGTGTGCTTCGATTGTTTGCTTTACTATTTCTAACGTTTATTTTATATTATCGCAAAGATTTTATTCGTATTAAGTTTCCTTTACGCCGACAACTACTCTGTTATTTTGAGCATTCGAACGCTTTCGCATAAACTCTAGTATTATAATAGTTGGATACTTTTGTTTGGTTTTAATTTTAAATTCAGTCAGCTCGTGTATATATACCTTCATGTTTCTATTAAATATTACTTGAAACAAATCTGTGCTTTAGTGATTTTTAAAACACGCAAATGCAAATTGCCGTTAACGTTTCGATGACAAAACTAGTTCGAGTTTCGGCGGGAGCGCGGTGGGACTATGTTGTTTCTCGGTGCCTTAACGATTGGTATGATAACTGGGCTGCAGAATGCCACCACCGATTTGCCATCGACGACCAGTGACGTCACGGAGGTCCCTGAGTCCACGGAAAAAGCGACCGAGATGGGGTTGCTGGAGACGACGAAGTTATCGGGACCCCAAGTGGAGGACTTTGTGAACGTTACCGTTCAGGAGCAGCCCTCGATGTGGGAGCTGTACCTACACCACTGCCCCAAATGGCGGCCGGTTAATCATGTATTTTTTCAAGTGGCCAATATATTTTTTCTGCTCTCATTCTTGGCGCCTCATACCCCAAGTGGGTTAATATGGCTGAGGGTGGCGCTGATCATTGGCTGCGCGTTCTCGGGCTTGTGGGCGTGGAGCGTGGAGTGCTACCTGGACGGTGTGCTGTGGAACAGTGCATTTATTGTGATAAACTTTGTGTACTTCTCAGTGCAGTTTTATTTGATGAAGCCCATCAAATTTCACAAGGACATAGAGGAGGTGAGTATCATTTTAATTACAAGTTCATTTCTAATTTTATTGTATGTATGAAAAGTGTTGTGGTTTAGTGGTTAATACCTCAACTAAATCCCAAAGGATGGAAGTTCAAATCTGGTTGACAACATAAATATTTGTTTATTAATTTCTATATCTGAATACATACAATACTGAACTGTATACAATTAAGTATAAAGAACTATTAGTACTAAAAAAATTGAGATATGGTTGTAGGTAGCCCACTGCCATGTTGGGTTAAGTTTTTAGTGAAATGTAGGTATGTCATGTGTTGCATTCATTACACAGGTAATGTAGACTTCTTATGTTTCTAGCTAAGTAAATTTGGTTTACAACAGTTATTGTGCCTCTGTCTACAACAATAACATTAGTGGAAGTATAACCATCACTCCTAAGAATTTCCTTCCATACTTGGCCCTGACGGGTACGGGTACGGGTAGCAAACTTTGAAAAAGGGTGAGCACAATAGCTATGCTATGTAGGTTGAAGTGTTACAGGTTTTAACATCAGACAATAACCCATAACCCTAATAAAAAAAAAATTCACTTGTGGCATCAGTTTGTTTGATTTTCCAGTTACATAAAAAACTGTTAATTATGTGTGCAATAATTAGATAATTTTGCTTATGTACACAATAATTAAACATCAAATAGGTACCATTATTTAAACAGAGTTGTTTACAAATGATTTACATTTGTCAAGTCATTATTTTACTTCTGACATTATAAAGCTACTGCTGTGCCCATAGTTTCACTCCCATGAAATTTATAGCCTATATGTTAATTTGATGTATATGCTATATCACTGTATAGTTTCAACAAGATCTGTTCAGTAGTTTTTGCTTGAAAGAGTAACAAACATCCATTCATACTCACAAACTTTCACATTTATAAGATATTTGAAATAGTTTGAAGCTACAGTTTTATTGAGAAACATAGTCTATTATAATGCCTAAGATCCAGATTTCTATTATTTAAGATTTTTATTTTGGACTACTCTAATGCTGTTGGCCCCAGTTGAATGTTACAGCTTTACCAGGTGATAAGAGGGCGAGTGCAGATGACACTCCACCTGGGGAAGGATTTATGGAGTGGCTGAAGGTCAACTTCTGGCTGACAGATACAACTTCAGTCTAAGGGCACTGCTAGGGGTTCAAACCTGGATCAGGCCATCATAATTTCGATCTCTGATCGAAATGGATGGAGGATCCATTGGAGGGGATTATTGAAGGTGGGGTTCGGAGGGGATTATTGAAGAGGCATATATTAAATGTGTATAACCCTGGACAATAACTGAAAAACAGTGATTTGTTGCTTGAGCAAACAATACACTGATGTGCTGCTATTTTTGTCTCACACGTTTTTTATACTTATATTGTTAACTGATTCCTGTAGTTGTGAATTTACTTTTCATCTTTTTCATTTATGTAACTGTACCTTGGGTATGTGCCATTTAATGCAAATAAAATTTTTATCTATCTATCTATCTATTAAAGGGCATCAAAGCAAAGATCCTCAATATCTGACATCTACTGGCTATTTTATTTTTTAGAGGATGATAATGGAATGGTACACCCGCCTGTGCTAACGGTTTACGCTGGCGGGGCACCAGTGGAGGATGATAAGATGAGAATGAGGTCAGGTCAATTAGCCCATCGTAAATTCATCTGGAATTTATCACGATGGTTTTCAGGGGGAACTGCGTGGAGGTCGACCTGACATGGTACATTGCTAGCAATGGGGTCGAGAGTCCACATTACTAACAATACTAATAATCCCTTTCCCCCCTCCACTGGCAATTACCTACGACTTTGTCTGAACAACCTTCATCCTATATTTAATCCCATTCTACAGATAATAACTTATCAACTATTATCGTAGGGTTAAGCTTTAAAATCCAGCTATGGCCAACAAGAGTTAGAAAAAAAATTATTTAATAATGCTAAGCTTAGATATATGTAGCCACTTAGAATCGTAACTTGATTTATGACACCGATCAACACAGTGGAACAGGCTACTTATAGAGAATTAGACTATATATGTATACGCTTGCAATTTCGCTAACATAGTCAACCTTATTTGGTCTATGGCCTTGGATAAAAAACTTGATTTTTATTGGCTCACAATACTATACGCGTGTTGATAAACTAAATTAGAGTCTTTGGTACAACATTTTACATTAACTTTTTAATTAACATATATTAACATATAACGATTATATGCCTTTTTCGTTCTTTTTTTTATCTTATTGGAATGGCAAAGAAGCTGACGGGCCGGCTTATCATTTATTATATTTATTTCGTAATTTGCAAATATTACAAAGCTAATTATATATTAGACCCCGCACTAGGCGAACTTGTATCGCGGGGGCCCCCAAAAGAATTTCCCGACGTTCCCGACCAGCTGTTCCCGCGACTTCGTCTGCTTAGAATTTAACTTTATTTTTCTAAAATAAAAGTAGCCTAATTTACTCCTTATTACATCAGCTACATGCCAAAAAAAGTCCCGTCAAAATCGCTCCAGCCATTTCAGAGATTAGCCGAAACAAACAGACAGACGGACAAAAATTGTAAAACATGTTATTTTGGTGTATGTATTTATATTCATATGCATGTAGTAAAAAACGGTTATTTCAATGTTACAAATAGACACTCCAATTTTATTTATATGTATAGATTACAGATCAGTAAAGTAGATTTGCAATATCATAAGAGTCTGTAATATACCCACACGAATAAAGATATATTAATTTGATTTAATTTGAAAAAACATTCGAGTTCAATTCTACATCTTGTACTGATTATATTTGAATGCCTTACTTTCTTTTTGTTTGTCAATAAAGAAAGTAAGGTATTCAAAATTTAATATACTACTAAATACACTATTTTATTATTGCCAACTTTTATTATGGTCAGGCAACTGTTGGCCTATATTTGATACAACACCAGCACCACCGAAATCATGTCCCTCACGTAACGCACGTAGTAAGATTTCATGCGTCTGAACCCTTAATTTCACTGCCAAAGCTCAACATATAACCAAAACACAATACATGTTGATTAGCGATTGAAAATTGTGAGACAGAGGTACACGTAGACAACTTAGGTACGGTAAAATAACATACGCGATTAAATAGAAAAAGGACATTGTTCAAAATTAGAACCTAGAATTATCTCCTTTTATATAAGTTAATTAAATTAAACGCGCCGTCTTAATCATTATCTAAATACTTTTAAAATCTTATATATTAAATTCTCGTGTCACAATTTTCGTTCCCATACTCCTCTGAAACGGCTTGACCGATTCTCATGAAATTTTGTGAGCGTATTAGTAGAAGTATCGTAGGTCTGAGAATCGGCCAACATCTATTTTTCATCCCCCTAAATGTTAGGGGTAGTCCACCTCTAAATTTTTTATTTCTACTTTAAGGCAAAACAACCTTTGCCGGACAGCTAGTGATATATAATACTTCTGGTAAATTTAAAACTTTAAAGGAACAATTAATAAATATAAATTTAAAAACTTTAAAAGCTTGTAAAGGCATGTCTTGTAAAAAATGTACATTTTAATACTGCCATTTTTCTATTTAACCGACGATATAGCACTACGAATGGAATTACCTACTCTCTTTTATGCCCTGTTGATACATTTTTTTCCTAAATATAATCTTATGTAATAATCTTCGCTTTGATCCATTAGTCGTACTTGTGGTAGGCGTTTGAGACATTTGTTAACTGAACTGACGGACTGAATGATTCTTAACGAAGTATTATATGAAGATCGTATCACGAAAACTGAGTTAGGCTATTTATTATCTCATATAAATATGAGCCTCGGTGATCTAGCGGTTTAGCACATCGCTTTACTTATCGCGGGCTCGATTCCTCGCACGGTGCAAACTTTTATATTCATGATTATAATTGTTTGTGACGTTCTGGGTGATTTCTGTATATATTATGTATGTATTTACAAAAAAATCTAAAGATTTATATCACTTGTTTAGTGCCCATAACACAAGCTCTGCTTACCGTGGGACTGGATGACCCTGTTAATTGTCCAAGGTTATTTATTTATTACTTAAGTAGCTTTGCAGTGAAATTACAGGAAGAGGCATGACATCTTAGTCTTCTAGACTAGCAACGCATAAACGATAGGGCACCATTTGATAACTAAATATGCGCAACGCTGTTCATGTAGGCGAGGTTACCACTTACCATTAAGTGGACAGTAAGTTTCTTTATAATTTTATTTATATAAAAACCTACTTCCTGTTAACATTAATTCTACGATTTTGTCATAAAATACCAGCAATTATGTTGCACGAAATTCATGTACCGTCCAACTCAGCGAACGGAACAGACGCTTTCCTTCATAATAATCGTACAGTAACCTTCATAAAAACATTTCCCGTATATTGAAAATGAATGGATAAAAGATGTTAATTCAGTTTTCTTCTTATGTAATGATAATTGTAAGTAGAGTGTAGGTTTCTGCACTGTCGAGCAAAACCTTCACGCGCCGAGGCCGTAGTGCCCCCAATTTCAATATAGCAATTTGACAGTTTTAATTGGGGTATTATTAATAATAATAATAATAATAATAATATTTATTCATGTGTACATTTTACATGTTTACCCTTTGTATTAATAGCTATTTCAAAAATGGAACTTGTGTGTAAAATGTAGGGAATAAATTTGTGGATGTATAATCGAAACGGTGGGCATTGGTGTAAATGAGAGTGTGTATGTATGAATATATGTGTGTGTGTATTGTTCATTTTGCAGAACTGTGTGTTAGCCGTAAGGTGGAAGTATTTGTTAATTATTTTTATTAATCTATATATAAGGTTATAAAGGCAAAGGAAGGCCGAAAAAGAGATGGATGGACTGTGTGAAAGATAATATGGTAAGATAGGGAGTAAATAACGAGATAACCGCGAACAGGGATGATTGGAAGAGAAAAGATATTACGCCGACCTCTAATAAATGGGATAAGGAAGAAGCAGATGATGACGATGTTAATCTATATACAGGAAAATGATTCCCTATTTTTTTATACTATATGATAAGGAAGAAGCAGATGATGACGATGTTAATCTATATACAGAGAAATGATTCCCTATTTTTTTATACTATATGATAAGGAAGAAGCAGATGATGACGATGTTAATCTATATACAGAAAAATGATTCCCTATTTTTTTAATATATAGGCGGCAAACAAACATACGGCCTATTTTTTTTAAGGATGATAATGGAATGATGCCCCCGCTTGCGCTAACGGCTGGCACTAGTGGAGGATGATAAAACGAGCATGAAGTCAGATCAGTTAGCTTGGCAAATGGCAATTTACCACTATGCTAGTATACCTCGGGGTACCACGTGGAGGTCAACCTGACATAGTACATTATTAGCAATGGGGTTATTAGTCCACATTAGTAACAATCCCTTTCCCACCTGTCAGACGGCATTCCCCGTGAAAGGCTGGACCAATTCCGCTAATTCTATTTTTATTGTGTTTGTTATTATCAGAAGGTTCTTAGAAAACGAAAGGTAAAAATATTGCGCAGTTTTTTTTTTCTATTAATTATACAGTTGAGAATTTAATATTATGAATATTGAATTCTCAACTGTATTATTAAGTCTATGTTTTGATACTATAATTGTAATGTGACGTCATAAAATGTAGGACCCTTCCGTCCATCCCTACCTAGAGGAGGGAACCCCGATCTGATTTTATCATTTTTTACGCGATGATTGTACTCTTCCAATTCCAAACTTTTGTTATACAATGTCACACTTTGTCCACTCCTCTCCCTCCCTTATCATGTTACATCATTTATGGATCACCTCTAAACACCAAGTTATATATTACCTTATTACCTAATATTTCAACTGACTGTACACCGCTATAATATTATGTAGTTTCAAAATACGAGTATGTAATTAAATGTAATATTCGTTCAGCGAGCGTGAACGACAATAGTGGTACCGTGGACATGGTGTTGTAACATGTGTTTTCTTTTTTAAAATCGGTTAACGAGGGTAATGTTAGAAGGGTGATATTTGAGGGTTGACTGAATGTGAATAAGGGCTGGGATTTGTCAGTTATAAAAAATAATTTGCTAGATACAGAAGATTTTTAGAATTTTTTTTGGGTGTTGGTGAAAAATTCAATATATAAAGTTATAGTAGATGTAGGTCCATCTTCATATGCTAACGGGAGCTCCTGACTCCGGCAATGGCGCTCGTAGCTACATAGTCTAGTTTTATAGTGGGTAAATTGGGTTAATTATAGTGGGTATAATATTCCAGTAGATGTAGATTATTCCATATAATAATAAAAAGTTCTATCTTCATTCCTTGGGATTATCAAACATTTAAAACTGCTTTTAAAACTAATCAATATTAATTAATAACCGATTACTTAAATAACAAATGAGCATGGCAATAGTTCATTACAGGATTCTCGTTTCATTTAGATAATCGTCTGCGTACTTCAGTCTCACCTATTTCAGCCGTCAACCAGTTTGTTTTGTAAGCTGTATTTCGGTTGTGGATTACGATTAAGCCATGAAATTACAGGATAAAATGGATGATATTTTAGTCCTTCAGAATGGCAATGCGTGAGCGGTATTAGCATCACATGATAACGTGATGTCTTAAGTATGTATACGACGGTTATAACTTACATCAGATGGTTTATTATATTGTGTGCTATTCCTATTACTTTAAAATCCTCGGAACGGTGAGGTAGCTCCGTGAAGTCTGTGAACACCAGGAAGCTTCTGCGCTTCTAGGAGGAGCTTGGCTGGTTACTTTACTAGTCTCGGCTTTACACGCACAATGGCCTAGATGAGAGGCTAAATGTGGAGAATAGAGACAGAGAGAGGGAGAGAAATATGGAGATATTACATTACATTTACAAAAATGTTAAAATCAATGATTAATTGGCGTTCCGTCAGACTTGAAGTTTCTTGCTCATTCTTCTTGTTCCTAATGAGTGTTAGAATAAAAAATATGACTATTCAAAAATGCTTGTGTTGAGTTTATATGAATAGAGATTATTTCTATTTCTACTCTTTATTAAGACGTACGACTCAGGGATCTAAATCTAGATAGTTAACAACCCTACTTGTGTCTGCCAAGATGCTGTGGTCGCATTCAGGCTTCAGTTTCGATTGCATAATCAAATAGTACTAATCTATTGTCTCTGCACCACGCTCTATAAGCCAGATATTGCTTCATCTCTTTAATTGCATCTGGAGTGTCAACTAATTCTGCTATTTTGAATTAATATCATCTCGTTTCAATATATACTTACTTGCTTTTCGATCCCAATTTAAAATATTTTTATTCCTATAAGTAGATATATTATAGACATTCCATAGGAATCTATATATTTATGGTCAGTTTAGAATGTCTATACATTCCACATTCTGGACTGACGATAAATAATAAGAATAAAGAGAGGAATATCGGGTGTAATTGTTTTAAAAAGATATGTTTTTGAAAAATAGAGTTTGTACTTTAAAGTAAGTGGAAAATCTATACATATAATTAAAATTGAAGTGTCTGTTTGTAATATTGAAATAAACGTTTTTACTACATCCATATGAATATAAATACGGGACATACACCATAATAATATTTTTTACAATTTTTGTCTGTCTATCTGTTTGTTCCGGATAATCTCTGAAATGGCTGGATCGATTTTAAAGGGACTTTTTTTAGTAGGCAGCTGATGTAATAAGTTAAATTCCACGCGGACGCAGTTGCGGGAACAGCTAGTGTATACATAAAAATAGAGGCCTAAGATATACTAGATCACTTTTTTTATCGCCTTGACTAATGCTAGACAAGCTAAGCTAACTGTGTATTTATGCCATGAAGTTTTAATAAATAAATACATACCTAATTAAATTATATGTACCAGTTGTAATGATCCCAGTAAAGAATTGTATAAAAGTATGGTTTGATCTCTTTTATTTAAAATACGGATGTGTACTCGCTTTTGATAGCTCAGGCATGAAATAATGTCAAAACGTTTGATCTTTACAAGTGAGTAGGTAGGAGAAATACATTACATAGGTACTATATAATTCACGTTATATATGGAGTATGGACGCTGGAACGATGGAAGTAAAAAGTTGCGACAGTAACATAAGTTGCAAAGTAATTCATTTCAGCATGTTGTAGGGATTACACAATGTTTCATAAAATGTATAGGACAGGTTCACGGATGGATGTAATGATAGAGGATGGCTGAGGAACAGATGGATGGATTCTAATTTTTATGCAACTGGAAGATATAATAATAATAATCTCTGGAATATGATCAAGGCCATTCTTGATTAAATCCATTTTGATGGTAGAGGATGACAGAGGAACAGATGGATGGATTCTAATTTTTATGCAACTGGAAGATATAATAATAATAATCTCTGGAATATGATCAAGGCCATTCTTGATTAAATCCATTTAAATGGTAGAGGATAACTGAGGAACAGAGGGGGGAAAGGGATTGTTAGTAATGTGGACTCATAACCCCATTACTAGCAATGTACCATTTCAGGTTGACCTTCACGCGGTTCCCCCTGGAAACCATCGTGATAAATTTCTGGTGATTTTGTCACGATGGGCTAACTAACCTGACCTCATGTTCATCTTATCATCCTCCACTGGTGTCCCGCCAGCGTAAACCGTTAGCGCAAGGGGGTACACCATTCTATTATCATCCATAAAAAAAACTGAGGAACAGATGGTTGGATTCTAATTTTAATGCAACTGGAAGATATAATCAATCAAATCAACAATCTCAGGACAATCACACAGTACCATCTAGACACAAGTTAAGCTAGCTGAAGCTTGTGTTATGGGTACTAGATAACTGATACAAATACATACATATCATATATAGAAAACACCCATACCGAAACAAACAATCATGCTTATGAATACAAAATGTTTGTGCCGTGCGAGGAATCCAACCCGCGACCATTGGAAGTAAGGCGGTGTGCTAAAGCGCTAGACCTCCAAGGCCGTTAATATAGATAGTATTTCTATGATATAGAGATCTGTGATGTAGACAGTATCTATGTTGAATTTTTTTTTATGGATGATAATGGAACCGGTCCAACCGCCTGCGCTAACAGATTACGCTGGCGCTGGTTTCAGTTACCCTATTGTGCCAAATTCACCAAGAATTTGTCGCGATGGTTTCCAGAGGGGACCGCATATAGGTCAATCTGATATGGTGGTCATTGCTAGCAATAGAGACGTTAGTCCACATGACATGCAATCCCCTTCCCGCTGTCTCACATATGTCTGCCACTAAGCATCTTGCATAGCAAGATGTATTCTGTTTAGTAACACATAGGTACTAAAATTACTTATAATTATCACTGAAATTAGGATGGAAAAATAAAGTACAAGATAAGTATAAAGAAGTAGAAGCCAGCCGTCACCTATTTTGTCGTTCTAATTACTTACATTTTTTTTTTTACAAAAACCGACTGCAATAACTAAAAAATAAATGATAACAATCTGAAAGTGTACTCTTTCAAATAAAAACGATTATATCAAATCGGTTTACAAATGACGGAGTGCTGAAGTAACAAACATTAAAAAAAACAGCCTACTTTTTTGGAGTTGTTTAAAAACAAATAGTTTCTCTTCTTTGTTGCGTTGTCGTGTAATAACAGGTTTATTCAGCTGTTTATTATGTGTACATTACTGTAGTGCAATTTAGTTATGGCAATCCTTTGAGGAATGGGTCAGTGGGGCACAACAGTGTGAATGACCTCGTGACGTCACGACTTGCAATAAAATGGGGTGAACTTTACAAGAGACGCGAATCGATGTAAAACTCACTAACGATGTTTGCTGAAGATTAAATTTTATTCTATAGGCATTAAGAATCAAAATATTACAGCTTAAATATAATTTTCCAAAATTATATTAGCTATATTTATGTGCTATTGAGGTTGACTTTGTAAAAAGTATATATAGCATATGCGTTGCGTTGATGCCTCAATCTTACCTATTAAAGCCGCTAAGCTGGTTATTTTAAGAGTCATAAGAAACAAGAAACGTGATATCTCAAGTCCTGTTCATGTTAGATTCATTTACCATCTGGTCAACCACCAACTTATTTGCCAGTGCAATTATATAAAAAAAATTGAATTAAATTTCATCTGAAAAACCGTCTCTATTAATTGTTTCATATATTTTTTGCTATACTTATGTCCTGAAAACCGTAATAGCATATTTCCTCGAGTTTATTCTAACGCCACCTACCACTCTTTCTCTTCTCTCCATTACTGAAAGCATGTCTGGAAGAAATTGCTTAAGCGATAAGACCGCCTTCTGTACCTTATTACTCTAACTTCATGTTCTTATATAGACTTAACAAATAAATAATTAAAAATAGTAAGTTTCTATTAAATGAATTGTGTTATATATACGTATTATATCATTGCTAGTTGTATATTAAGTCTCTTATTTTTTTTTGGGTCGCGTTTATGAAAGTTTACCGAATAAATTTTATTTTCTCTATCATCTCCCCTTTCAAACCCTTATTACCTTTTTTTGCATTAAAAAAAGCAAGTCACATGCTTCCTCTTAGGGTCTAAACTATCTGATTACCAAATTTAATTTAAATCGGTTCAGTAGTTTTAGCGTGAAAGCGCGACAGACAGAGTTACCTTCGCATTTATAATATTAGTAGGGATAAGGATGTAATGGATGTGCAGGGCCACTTATAAATAACACATGGTACTACATCGCGCCGAGCGCTCGCTTGGAAAATATCGATTTAATACTAACATTCTGCCCTAAATGCGATATCCAATTCGCTACACCGATATGTTAGTAAACAACCAGCTTTACTTAGCTAGCTTACTACAAAGTCGCCAGCTATACATAACAACCTTGTCTTCAGGCATGGTATCTAGAACGTACCACCGGCGTGCCCCAATCAGTTTCACTCGCATGAAATTGATTGATGATTATAGCCTGTGTTATTCTGATGTATAAGCAATATTACTGTAAAGTTTCATCAAAATCCGGTCAGTAGTTTTTACGTGAAAGAGTAACAAACATCCATCCATCCAGCGATCTTGATCAGATCATCGTTCCACCGTCGTCTTCCGGTCCGCGGTTGCTACACGAAGACTTTACTGCCCCAACAGCCATCTGTCCTATGAGCTATGTGCCCTGCCCATTGCCACTTCAGTTTCGCAATGCTTCGGGCTATGTCAGTCACTCTGATTCTTCTGCAGATCTCCTCATTTCTTTACGATTACGCAGAGAAACTCCAAACATAGCCCTCTGCACTGCTCTCTAAGTGACTTTGAGCTTATTTATGAGGTCCATAGTTAGCTACCACGTCTCTGTGTCGTATGTTATTACTGGCAACATACAGGTCTTAAAACTTGAGTCGTCTTGAGACTGCGGTAAAAGATATCAGAGGACGGGCGGTAGTGTTCTACTGAGTAACTACCATCATACTGCGATCGCCGACCCGCATGCCAAGCGTGGCGATTATGGCAATATCCCCATAAATGTAACAGCTAGCTAGCTACGAACAAAAATTCCTGCATCTTCAATGCAGTTTATCCAGTTAAATAAACGCACTACATATTACAAAACACTCAAGTCTCAAGTTCATAACTTTCCTACGATGCATCCTATTATCTTAAACTGTTTTCGTTATCTAATTATGTTAAGCGTCCCTCAAATTATGCACTTAATCGCATATTTAAATAGTTCACTAAATTACAGGCTTAAACCACCACTACTTGGAAGCATATCAAGATGGAGACTTCCGAAGTTTTAAAAAGTTCTAACTGGAGACTATTATGCAAACCCAATGAAACTCTATTACCTATTGCATAAAGTATATTTTTAATGTTGATGACAAATATATACATTTTAAATTTCAACATTAAGCGGAACATAATAATGATATAGTATTGAAAGAAGGGGATTGTTGATGTGAACAAATAACCCTATTGCTAACAATGTACCATCCTGGTTCACCTCCACTTGGTTCCCCCTGGAAACAATCTTGATAAATTCCTGGTGAATCTGCCACGATGGGCTGAACTGACCTGACCTCGTGCTCATCTTATCATCCTCCACTAGTGCCCCGCCATGATAAGCCGTTAACGCAGGCGGGTGCACCATTCCATTATCATCGAATAAAAAAAGATCACATAGTATTCTAGCTGACCGGCACAACTTCATAGTTTCACACTTATCCAATTTACATAATATCTTTTTAAGTCCTTTATGTTATACTGATGTGTAGGCTATATTACTGTAAGTTTCATCAAAACAGGTTCAGGTTCAGGAGATTTCAGGTAATGTTATAAGGAGTACTTTTATTTCAGAAATTTCATTTATTTTAATAAAAAACAGTTTAATTCTGCGCTAATGAAGGAAGTCGCGGTTAACAGCTAGTAAATAAATATTGTCATAAAGTTATCTATAATTACAAGTCCATAAACAAAAACCCTAAACCCCAGATCAAGCATAAAGCACGTTTTTGTCGTCAGTTTTTTTAACATAATACCTGCTCGCTGAATCTTTGCAGTATTTCTAAGGCCACGCCTCAATCCTGATAAATAGATTAACCACGACCCCTTATGTTTTTTATGGCTTTTATCTTCACACTGAGTTTTTTGTTACGGTCAAATGTTTTATGTTACACAAAAGATTTAAAGACCAAACGTTAAAAGACGTTTAGACGAATAACAAATGAAGGTCATTTTTAGGTTTCGACTAGGATATCTTACCGGCGCTGTAGAATTTGTACAAATATCTGTTTTACTTTACAGGATAGACTTGTACCTATCTCTCAGACAGGCTATTTATTATCTCATAAAACGTAAATGTAGTTGCAGGAAACAGTTTGTATTATATAAATCATACGAATACATAAATACAATAATATTAATAATATTCCCTGACAATTCACACCATCATCTAGTCCCATGTTAAGCAGAGCTTGTTTTATGTTTGCTAGAAAAGTGATCCAAATACTTCCTATTTTTGTATTAATATATATATAATATACACTAGCTGACCCTCACAAGTTCGTCTGCGTCGTACTTAACCAATTTACATAATATCTTTTTAAATTATAGACCACCAGACCACCGAAACCGTAGTACATAATGAACAACTTGATAAATAAATATAAAATGTATTTAAATTAATATAATAGAATAAAGTAATTGAGTAAAAAGAATATCTGATGTTCCATGGTGCTGGAACATCAGATATTCTTTCTACTTTTTACTTGTTTTTGTGTTTAAGCACCGGTTGCCAGTATCCAGCTCAGGTAGGTGTTGTCCTTCAGCAGCTCCATAAGTCCTTCCGCGGGTTTCGAGTGCCATCTGCACTCACTATCGTTCGGAGAAGCTGTAAAGGCCAACTGCGGCCAACAGCATTAAAATAGTACGAAAAAAAAACACTCAGCAAGTGCATGTTGTCAGTTTGACATTCCAGTTACGTAAAGAAATATTCTCTTTTATTACATTGTTTTTAGCCGCAAATTCGATTCTCGCCGTGTTTTTCTCGTCGGGTCGTCTACCTGCTTTCGTTACGTTACCTGCCCCTTTCAATAAATCCACTCAATACGATACAAATGATTGCTTTTGCATTGAAACATTTACGGTTTTCTTAGACTGTCTATTGTGCTTCTATTGTGCGGTTTTTACATTGTTACCAGTAATTTATAGTGTTACAATACTCTGTTTTCAACTGTATAAGACATTGTTACTGCAAATTACCGTTTTAATGTCAAAGTTCGTTCCCATTAAACGATGCGAAGGTGCAGTCATTTCTGCAAATGGTTTCTTATTGCAATCCATATAAATAATGAGAATTACCGTGGACAATCCACACGGCGCCATCTAGTTCCAAGTTGTGTGTTTATATCAGTTGTCTAGTACCCATAGTACTAGACAACTGATATAAACACTTATTTTTTTGTAAATACTTACATATTTTTATTAATTTATATATTAGCACACAAAACTGTTTAGGAGCGTGAAGCAAAAATAATGTTTGTACGTTTGTCTTCTATGCCTGCTGTAACAGTACATTTTTTATTTGATGTTAATGGTACATTGCTAGCAATGGGTTCATCAGTCCACATTACTTACAATTCCCTTTCCCTCATTAACATACACTTTGTAACGTCCACGAAAATTTGGTAAAAGATAGTTGCATATGAATTGCGGATTGATATTATATACTGCGGTTTTTGATATAATAACTCTATTTCAATAAATAATAAGGCCCAAATTATAACAGGTTACAACAGAATCCCGCCCACAATGACTAAACTAACGAAGTATTACACCAATTCGCCCACTCTAGAAAACGTTAATATCAGTTTTGATTTATAATAAAACAAAGAGTAAAGATTTATAACTAAACAATATTTTGTTGCTATAAATGTTACAAATTTAGTATGTTTCATATATTAGTAGTCGAAATACGACCATAATAAAAATACAAAAAGATCTTTGAATCTGCAATAATGAATATATGTATTTTACAATATGCTGTGTGTGTCAAATACGTGATAGTGTGTGTAATATTTTTTTTTAATTGATTTAATCTAATTTTTTCGTAATTAAAAAAAAATATTAGCATTGTGCACTCCTTCTCAGTATAAACTATAAGTGTGCAAAATTTCATACTTCTGCGTCCATGAAATTTTCGTAAACAAAGGTAAAAATTTTTGCTTCACGTATTAATATATAGATAGATGAGATAGATAATTATGTATGCTAAATCATAACACCACACAAACGCTTCATTTTGCTTTAATTCCTTAAAAATGGCATGATTCGTTTATCTCATAAAACACCTAAGAGGTAGACAGTAAGCACACTTAGATGCACAATTTATTCATAGAAACACCAAAAACCCATCTCGTTTATTATTCTAATGCTGTTAACCGCAGGTGGCCTTTGCAACTTCACTGGACCTGTGTAGAAAGTATTACAAATTTGCAAAAGGAGTTATGAGACATCTGAACGTCAACTCCTGCCTGATAATCCTTCAATTTAAAGGCACTCTAGCAGTTTGAAGAATCTCAGGCCTATATACAGTAGATACGATATTTTTTAGAATGAGACTGGAAATCGGGCGAAGGAAACATTTTTAGGCGTTGCACTGATTTCTTCGTTTCAGTGAAGCCGTTTTAATAATTGGATCGAATTTATCCTCACACCCTGCAACTTAAGTGGTCACGTACAGTGGGGTTTCAGAGAAATATCCTCACGCGAATATTCAGTCTGTGGAATAAATTACCTACCGAGTATTTCCCTAAAGACTACATCATGCGCATTTTTAAAAAGAGTGTATTAAACAAATCGAACAGAATTATTTTTGATTTGATTAACAAAATATTAAATACAAGCTACGCACCCCGGCTTCGCACGCGTGAACACGTATTATATGTATAAAACTTCCTCTTGAATCGCTCTATCTATTAAAAAAAACGCAGCAAAATCCGTTGCGTAGGTTTAAAGATTTAAGCATACATAGGGACGAACAGACAGCGACAGCGACTTTGTTTTATACTATGTAATTATTGCTAACTATGTAAATAGGGAATTTACATGCCTCCCAATAAAAGTTAAAATTGTGAAAATAAGTCCATACATTGCAGTCATTCAAGTATTTATTTTATAATAAGCTTTGGCGCAGTGTGTACATGTCTTAAATTTACCATCATTTAAATTTAAAACATTATTTGACAATATTATTAAAACGTACCTATACAATGCCCCACGAAAGATGTACTTACTTTTTTGAGACGTACTTGTCTTATGTACTTACTTGTGTAGTTATCTATATAATACAAGTTCTGCTTAGCTTGGGATTAGATGGCCCTGGGTGAATTGTCCATGGTTATTATTACTATGGTCTAGCGCTTTAGCACATCGCTTTACCTCCGATGGTCGCGGGTTCGATTCCTATCACGGTGCAAACATTTGTATTCATGAATATGATTGTTTGAATCCTTCTGGGTAAGTATAATATGTATTTATTTATAAAAAAAGTATCTTAAGTATTATCTGTTATCTAGTACTCAGAACAAGTTCTGCTTACCTTGGGACTAGATGGCGCTGTAACCCTGGACAATTCACTGTCCAGGGTTACTATTATTATTGTTCACATATATCTAGTTATACAAATATAATATATTCGTGAGTCAATTTAATAATTTTAGTATTGTCGTTGTTAGTTATGTCACTGTTTACATACAAATTGTGTTTACAATGCTAAGTTTCATATTTGCTTACGTTTGGCCTCAATTTCATGGTTTTGACACCTTGTTGCTGTAATATAATGAATAAAGTGAAGTAATCTATACAAATAAATAAAATAGAAGTGTTTGTAATTAAATTAACAGCTTTTCAATGCATGTAAAAGTATATACGGTACTTGCATCAAATATAATTTTAAAAAATTGTCTGTTTGTTCTTGCTAATCTCTGAAATGGTTTAACACCCATTTTAACGGGACTTTCACTCGTAGATAGCTAATGTTATAATGAGTAATGTGGTCCAATGTTATTTTAGTGATTTTAATAAAAAATGTGTTTAACAGACGAAATCGTGGGTAATAGCTAGTATTGATCATTTGTAAATAGACAAATAAGTTATAGTAATCTTTTTTATTTTTCCTTTTTTAACCATGATGGTTTTTAGGAGGAACCTCGTGGAGGTCGACCCGACTTCCATATGGTCTCACTAGGAATATGGCCCCCAGTCCCCCAACAATCCACTTTTACTCTAATCCTCTTCTCTCTACAAGTCAGTCAATATATACTAGATTTAAAAAATTCCATTAAATAAATTAAATGGTTGTAAAAAGAAATATTAAGTTAATGTATTGAACTTTAAATAGATTTTTTGTTTGTGAGCAATATTGGTCTCAATATCTCTGAAGTAGACACGGCCGCAGTTTGGCCAAAACACCGTTGTTTTTCTGATTTCATCCATCTTGAACTGCAGATGTGGCTGAATAGTTCAATTTGAATCAAATGTTAATATGTTTTGCAGATTACGTTTTTTTATACTATGACTATGACAAACAAGTATACGGCCCATCTGATGGTAAACGGTTATCGTAGCCTATGGATCCCCATGATTTCAATTTAAAACACCAATGATTTCACATGTGTATTGCCGACCCTTAAGAATCTTTAACATACTCTTCTCGAAAAGCCATTTTATAATTTAAGGCTAAAAGGAAGAAGTTCCTTTGAAACAGCATTGTTCGAGATCTTTTGGTTCCAGCGTGTGGGGATGTGTTCTAAATCCTAAGAATTTTATAAACGCCATGGATGTATGAATGGATATTTGTTGATAGGTGATGACGAATGGTTATAAGCACGAACATACGCAGAAGCAGGGACATCAAACACAAACTCTAACATTATTGTTTTTGGATTTTGTAAAGTTGATAAAGTTTGTTTATAATAGTTTTTCTTTCATATGTATGCTCAGATACGTTTTCATTCCGTTTTCATTGTACATACTTTATGCATGTAAATTATTATATTATATAGGAGACTCTCTACCCGAATTCACGAAGAAATGTGCGCTGTGGGACATATATAGTATGTAAAAGTTATAAACGCGTGATGAAAGTACGTGAGATATTGAGGACGGAAGGTTGACAACACTGGATTATTAGATAAGTTTTCCTTCCTTCACGTTATTTGCTCCTTCCCACCACTGGAATACAGGCGGTATTAATGAGAAAGTGGAGTGCCACAAGTTCTTGACATGTTTCTGTATATCGAATTGTTATCACCTCCGGGTTTAGGAGCGTAGTGTGGTACAAGATGGCGGCCTGTGATCAGTGACTCGGACAAAATAGGCATTGTACAAGCACCCCTCGAACGGAATGGACGAGTCACGTTATAATTGGGCTGCCAAAAATGTGGTCGAGCGCAGAGATAGTTTACTCATCCTTTCTACCCGTGAACGTGTGCTGCTTGTAGGAACGTTTACACTCGTATCATAAGGAGATAAAAGCCATCGCTCCTAAGAATATCCTTCAATTTTTGTCCCTGACGGGTGTAGTATAGCGAGCTCTAAAAAAAGGGCGAGTACAATAGATCTTAGTTCGCAGTGCTACAGGTCTAAGTACATGACAATAGTCCATACCCCACAATAAAAAAATACTCCCTTTATCAAGGAAGGATGTAGGCTATATAACATCGCACTACTGAAAAATGTAGCAAACAGTAGAAATTTGAAGCAGACGAAGTTACGCGGCTAAGCTAGTCTAAAACATGATCAGCCTACTAAATTTAATTAGAATTGATTTAGTAATTTTTGCGTAGTAGTAGATGAATAACAACATCTATTTCTGCTCACTAAATTTCACGTTTATAATATTAATAGGATTTCTCTAATAGCAAAGGTAATTCTAAGAACTCTGTAACTTATTAATTTAGGCGAGGCCTTCAGCACGAGTGAGTACAATATTAATCACCTATTGAATACGACTTAATCAAAAAGTATTCGAAACTTAACTAGATTGCTATTCTCCGCTAACATTATGAAATAATTCAAGTGAAAGAACATTGATTTGTTGTACAATCTTATTTACATTCAGTGAATTAAATTTTGGTTTAGCAAATTTAATTTGCGTGAATTGTTGATGTGAAATAAATGTACAAAATTCTCTCTATAATTCTCTCTAATCTTTATATAGTATAAAATGAAATCGCTTCCGCTGTAGGTTCGCTTAGATTTTATTAATTTATTTATTTATTTATTCATGAACAATGTACATTGTATTTGAATGTTGATACGATGGTTGATAAAATTAATAAATTTACATGTTGTCATTTTACAGAATGTCATTAATAACAAAAAAAAAAAAACATCAAAAATCAACTGAGTACAGGCATTTATCTATTAGTAGTGACTTCAATTTTTTTGTAAAGCAACTCAAACTATTCAATAATTTAAGATCCTTCGGTAACTTAGATCTTTTAATCTACGCAAGGGATTAAAAGCAGTTTTTAGCAATAGCTACATTAGATAGATTATTTTAACATAGATAGGTAGATATTCAAGAGGAGGGTTACTATGTATAATACATATACACCCATGCAAAGCCGGTTACCTCTTAGTAGCAGTTTTATATAAAAGGAATCATGAGAATTTCGTCTACCTACCTTCTACCTTCCTAAATTACTTTAATTTATAGCTTAAAGTAATTTTGGGAAAAATAATTCCAAATGACCCAATTTTACCCAGGAATTTAAAAAAGTGTGTTAATAATCATAGAGAAAAACAACTGTTCCTTTTTTTAATGTGATTTTTTTTTGCAGGTCTACGTGGCTCTCTTCAAGCCTCTAAGGGTGTCAAGAAGACAGTTTCGTCGCGTGCTCATGTGTATGAGGAATGTGCGACACCTCAAGTGCCATGAACTTTACGCGCATGAGAAGGTCACCAAAGTTGACAGTCTCTCGCTAGTGCTGTCCGGCAAGTGAGTTTGTTACGTTTTTGTCTACTACAGTAATATAAAGATTTATCCGCTCGAGGGCATTATCTCCTTTTACCGTTTAATCTTTAGGCGATTTATGCTTATTTTAGGGAATCTTTGATAAAAGGATACTAAATTGAATAGAGGTTAAGAGTAATGAGGAGCATTTCCCGTTTCCCAATCCGTTTGGGGTGTATTTTTCTAGACTTCTTTAGACTACATGTTTAGTATTCTAATATATACTAAGATATTCTACGAAGATTACTTCTTAATTCCTCCAGTTGGTTTACATGAAACATTACAACATAAACAGACACCGACAGTTTTTGCCTTTTTATGTAAAGATGTTGATATTAAACTGAGCCACAGCGAAACATTGCCTGGTGTAACTTCTTGTAATTATGGAATCATCTCATATCTGTTTTCATTATCGTATTTTCAATTTTAGCCTTTATTATTGTTAATTCTATTACAGTTCTGTTTTAATATAGATATTCATTGGCCAGATGTGCTAAGTTATATTTGTTTCTTATATTTCATTGAATGCTTTATAAATTATTTTAACTTAATTGAATTCCTACAATTTAGATTTATCGTTATATTTATATCTGGATCATTTGCATTTGTATTGTCTTTAATTGCGATTGTTTTCTAATTAAACGTTCTTGAATTACAAAACTACCTAATGGCTCCAATTAACCACTTTAGAGCATTTCTTAAAATGAAACGCAGTAATTTTTCTTTGTGAACAAGAATTTTGAAAGGATATCTGTTCAATATTATGTTACTAATAAAGTTATCCAAATGCTTAACAATCGTAGTATTGTTATGAAATTAAATAAATGAATTTAACTAGTCTTCTCACGTGTTAATTGGTTGAATTCCGACAGAATTTCAAATGAAAATTCCAATTTCTAATCGTTTGCCAAATCGTCTCGAGGGTAGCCCTGTTAGCATTAATTGTAATTCCAAGAACCGCATCTGGTTGTAAAATGATACGTTTTCGTTGGGGATGACATCATGCAGTGTAGTTTTGTGTAATGGCGATAATTCGCAGACTCATGTGATAAGCAAATGAATTGGTCGTATATACTCGTGTACATCCGCTTGTGTACAGCTGACATGTTGATTTACATAAAGAGTAATATATTACTCTTTATGGCCTATGTATAATGTATTTTTTGGTAAACTTTATGACCGTTTAGAAAAGTCTTATAAAAGCTACATTATTGGCAAGTAATGTGACATGTGTTATTTTACTAAGTATCGTTTAGAAATTATTTTTTTATGATATGGGTATGTCCTACATGAATAATGATTTTTTAATTTGATTTTAAAAAGAAATAAAATTACATACAATAATTGAATTTGTGCGAAGTAGGGACGTATCGTTAGTTTTAAATAAATTTGAAATTGCCTTGCCTAGCGACGTGCATTATTCTGTATTTGGCCAATTAGTAGATGACAATTATCCGAAGATTGAGCAACTCGGTCGAGGTTATTCTTGTTTAAACGTATATTGATCCAATTTGTCTTGAACAAACTCTTCATTGTACTAATTGGCAGCGTTTTAAGATAGAAATTAATTAATGTCGTCTAAAGGAAGCCAATTTATAACCATTGTGTGACTTTTTCGCCGATCCAAAACATATTTAATTAATAGAGAATGCCCATAACACTAAGCCTCGGTGCTGTAGCGGTTTGGCACACCGCTTTACTTCCGATGGTCGCGGTTTTGATTCCTCGCGCGGTCCAAACGTTTTGTATGTATTCATGAATATAATTCTTTGTATAGGTGTGGGGTGTTTTCTATGTATATTACGTATGTATATACAAAAATAAATGTTTTTGAGTATTTATAGCAGTTGTTTCGCCCTTAACACAAGTTCTACTTAGCATGAGAGTAGATGGCGTCGTGCGATTGTCCAGGACTAATAATATATTATAAAGAGAGAGGGACCGTATTTTTTTACGAGGAAAGTAAATCCCCGATTTTATTAATCGGATAAGTCTTATATTAAGTTTAGCCGTGACATACCGAAAATCAAATCTTACTACTATAATTGAACTTTTACATTATAACTACTTTGATATATTATAAATAACCTGGTTGCTTTGTCACGAAGTAAACAATAACTTAGGAAATAGGTCGAGCGTCGTGTTTAATTTTAGGCAGAATTCGAAGCAAAAAATCTATACTGTCATTATATTTACCACGTCCTCGTTAAGCTGGCGACCAGATAGTGAGGTTTCGCTGTAACCGACATTACAAAAGACGTATACACACTTTGTTTTCTTTTTATGTACGTTCCTGCAAGATTTTGTTAAAGTAAATTCAAGTATGGAATCTGAGCACTAGTATTAATTTTCGCTTCCATTATTTGTATCTACTTCTGGTTCCAATAATTTTCCTTTACGGCATTTTTTTGTCTATCTGGTACTGCAGTAAGTTCTATTCTAGAACGTATATCTAAAACTGCGTTAGCAGGCTCTTACCAGATTTGACTGAGCAGGGAGAGAAACATGAGCGGTGAAGATAAGTTTTGACGGACATACGTCGCTAAGAGACCCCTTAAGCCTACACCTAGTACACAAGTCCTGGGAATTGCTCGGTATGTCCAATCCATGGAATGGTAAAAATTCTAATAGTTTTGGAGGTCATAACTTGTGGTAGTAACCCACAACCAAACATGTTGGGGACTCGGGGTGAGCCCCTTTGCCCCGGCAAAAACTCAGACGGCAACAATTGAATTTAAGGCATAAGCATTTAAAGTTGCATAGATTAAAAAATCGAAATAATAATATATTTTCACGACTGTTATCCCAGATGGGACAGTCAGAGGGATTGTCAACTTTTGACCTCGTATTGAACGGAACTGTTGACATGTACCTACGCATTTCGCTAGGAATATTTAAATCCAAAGTGGCAAGGGGCCAGACTACATCTGTTTCTCGGATTAATTTAGTTTGTAACAAGCCTTCTAAGCCATCTGGTTAAAACGGACTGGAAATATGAAATAGACGGCCTAAAAAAGGTCATTAGTAACACAAACCCGGCGAAGTGACCTAAATAAAGGTCATCAATTTCGCGAATCAATAGGTTATAGGCTAATTTGTTTGGTAAATTTTTCTTCAAAACCTATATTTTGGAGGGATTATAGATAATATTTGAGAGACGTACCAGATAGTTGTCTGGCACTGTCAATACGTCAGCGAGTGAAGTTGTAAGACTATAAATCTAAACAGGTTTACCATTCTCGGTGCGAAATTTAGAAATTGCTATATTAAGATGTAAGAAAGTGCAAATAGAGTACAAAATAAAATGAAAACTATGCCCGGTGAATCACGATCATTGCGCAATCAGAAGCTACCGGTTTACAAAAGGCCCCAATCCTGCCAGTATTTAATGCTGATTTTGTAATCATTACGCTTATTAATTCGGTAATGTTGGATTACGTGGTTCAAAAGTCAGATCTCTTTAGTTTTCTAGATGCTGCTTGTGGGGCAAGTTCTGGCTGTTGATTGAATAATTTTGTAACATCGTTTGAATTATTTTAGGATAAAATAATGCAAACTAAATGATAGCATGTGTCCGTCCTCGGGATGGCATCTATCTTCTCGTCAAATTTTATTAGGATCTGTTCAGCCGTTTAATCGCGAATAGGGACCATAGTGCTAGACAGAAACACTTTCGAATTTATAATATTAGTATGAATGCTTTATGTTATTGAATTAGTATGAGTCATTGTATTAACTAAACATTTAATAGAAGGAATATCAAAGTGCCTTGTCAGTTCTTCTTGTCTTAATCATGATTATATTCCGAACTCTATTGTAGACTTGATTATCATAAGTGTTTGTAATAGATTAATATATGATTACATAGATGATTATATTTCCTTTGATTCTCGAAATTAATTATTCACAGTCCTATTATTATATTTATAAAACTGATACTAGCTAATAGAGTAGTCAGGGGTATTATAAACTATCAAAGTTGTGGTGAACGTAAAAGTTGATGCACTATTTTTGTGTCAAACCAGATACGGATTGTTTTGAAGTTAATGAATCGATGTATAAAACCACAAAACTGCGACCCTCTTAAATTGTCATCAAGATGGTCATACAAAAATTTTGAAATTTCATTAAAACATTTCCTTCTAGACCCAGTTAACGATGCGCGTTGATTCAGCAGTCATTGATGTCTTTATAAGAGTTGATAAATGATAGTCCATTTGAAAGCTTTTCAAAGACTTGTTTCTGACGATGCGGTTAGCCACTAACTCCATCTATTTAGGCTAAATTTAGCAATTAAGGTTTATGTTTAAGACGAAGTAACGACCCAAAACTGCTTTATTTATGCCTATATGTTATTCTGATGTATAAGCTATATTACTGTAAAGTTTCATAATAATCCGTTCAAATAATTTTTGCGTGAAAGAGAAATATTCATCCATTCATTCTCATGAACTTTCGCATTTATAATATTAGTCAGATTAGGAAAATAATAAATTGAGAGTTCATTTCGAGTATCATAATTATCATCTGCCCCAATTATGTAATTCGAATAGCAATCAAGCTGAAGGTACATAACGGTAGATGATACTTGAACTTGTATACTTGAACAGCACAACGGACATCACGTTATCATGTGATACTGTGAGCTGTGAGCCTGTCATACCCAGGTTGTCGTTCCAGAGGGCTATGATATGATGCTATAGTATTGTCGCCTTGCTTAGCGGCTGATATAGATGAGACTGAGGTGTGGGAATCTCAGATATTTTTGCAATAGAGCTCTAGTCTAGTTACGCTGGTATACTTATTACAACTTATCCTATATAAGCGACGATTTCCTCTGCTGCGCAACCTAGTAGGTAATCCCGCAGTTGTAGATCGTATAGGATTTAATATTCCACCGAATTACGTGAGAAGTGTTACACATCGGCGTGTCCGACTATTTGCAACTGCGGCAGCACGCACAAGCCACGCTAATCATTGTCCCACTATGCGAGCATTGCAATTATTAAATTTATTTTTAGGTAAGGTCCAAGATGCTGACGTATACACAGAAACCTTGTCTTCCATAATAAATAAAATAAGAATATTTTTGTCATTGTATAGTTTAAGGACTATATAGTAAAGTATAATAGTTTTAAAATATAAACGTGTTGGCAATTAGCTGTAAGTTTATATTGTGTTGATTAAATAAAAAAATAAAATAAATAAATTGTATTTGCGAAATTTCACACTTCTCCCTCCGCGGAGTTTTCGTAAAAAGGGGTACAAAATTTTTGCTTCTCGTATTAGTATTTAGATAGTTTAGATATAAGTGTATTTATATCTATTATGAGTGTTACATCAGTTGCTATAATTTTGTATTGCTGACTCATTTGCGAGCGATGACTCGTATAGATAAATGTTTGCAACAGGAAGGTATGTGCTATAATTGTGATACATTGATTCACCAAGTAGGGATGTCAATTCTTCTAGAATTTTTTTTGAAGTGAAACTTCTATATGTATAGAGCAGTGATTCCCAAGGTAGGGCCCACTCCCCACAGGGGGGTCATTTGATTGTTAAGGGAGGCATTTCGAAAATTGACTTTTTTTAGATTATATAGATCAAATTTTTCATTATGTTTTGAAAATTTTCATTAACAATTTCCTAGTGATTTCTTCCTATTATTTAAGTTTCTTAAGTGAACTATTCAATTTAATGTTATAAATTATGTATTTTAAAAGGGGGGCGGGGACATAAAGTTGTATAACACTGATATAGTGTGTATTAAGATTTTTCGGTCACGAAAAAGCGTTACCTTCGCGTAGAGCTGGTGACAATATATCGCGTTATCCGTTGAAGTTTCACTTTACTATGTGTCCCAGCAGACATTCCTTTTTTTTATGTAACTGGAATGCCAATCATGCTAACATGAAAGACATCACGTTATCATACGACGCCTGTGATATCATCTTTTATTATTAATTTTATTCTGTTTATTATTCATTAGGACTAACAAACAGTAACACAATATATTTTTAAATGTATTACCAACGACGTTAATCACAGTTTACTAAAGACAAGTTAACTGTTTGGCAGCAGAAATAACTTAGTTTTCTACTTAGATCACTTTAATCAATTATTTATATTTCACCTTATGTACAGTTCACCTCGATAAATTGAGAACTTATTATCTAGGTGAACTGTACTTTTTGATCGCCTTGGTGGTCTAGGTTTAGCACACCGATTTACTTCTGATGGCAGCGGGTTCCATTACTCGCATGATGCAAATATTTGTATTCATTTGTATGATTGTTTGTATCGGTCTGGCTGTTTTCTATGTATATTATGCATGTATTTACAAAAAAAATAAGTATTTATATTTATCTAGTACCATAACACAAGCTCTGCTTACCGTGGGACTAGATGGCGCTGTGTTAATTGTCCAGGATTATTTATTATCTTATATACAAAATTCTCGTGTCACAATGTTAGTTACCATACTCCTCTGAAACGGCTTGACTGATTTTTATGAAACTTTACATGCATATTCAGTAGGTCTGAGAATCGGCTACTATCTATTTTTCATACCCCTAAGCGATAAGGGTTGTCCACCCCTTACATTATCTTTTTTTTTGGGCAACAATTTTTATTTATATTTATTTATAATGTGGCATTAAAAATAATTACAACACCAAATTTTCGCCCTTCTACCATCTATCCCTATTTTTTAAAAGCGATTTTAATGTATATAGTAAAACAACGTTTGTAGGGTCAGCTAGTATTAGTGTTCTAGTTATCTAGTTATTACTAGCCAGTTAGTATTCTATAAAAATGTATAAACAATTCATTCTATAATACAATGGCCAGTATTAGACTTTCAACAGAAACAGGTAAAAAATAAATAGGTATAAACTTGAAATGCTGTGATTAATGTAATTGCGAGGAAATATATTTGTAATAATGTTAATCGTGGCCGTGACTTGGTTCGACTTGTGAACCCTGAACTGAACTGAACTGAACTGAACTGAACTGACCTGAACCCTGAGCTCGTAAATAATACTTCACGTTCTTGTTTTTATCTGCCCATTAAAGTGTATTGTGACGTCGTTATGCCTGGTTTCTGGGTTCCGTAGCGTAGCGGGTTACAGACAGTGGCTTCATTTTTTATATATAGTATTTTTTTTTTGTACATGATAATGGTGCACCCGCCTGCGCTAACGGTTTACGCTGGCGGGGCACCAGTGGAAGATGATAAGATGAGAATGAGGTCAGGTCAGTTAGCCCATCGTGATAAATTCATCTGGAATTTATCACGGTTTCCAGGGGGAACCGCGTGGAGGTTTCTGGGTTCCGTAGCGTAGCGGGTTGAAGACAGTGGCTTCATTTTTTATATATAGTATTTTTTTTATATGATAATGAAATGGTGCACCCGCCTGCGCTAACGGTTTACGCTGGCGGGGCACCAGTGGAAGATGATAAGATGAGAATGAGGTCAGGTCAGTTAGCCCATCGTGATAAATTCATCTGGAATTTATCACGGTTTCCAGGGGGAACCGCGTGGAGGTCCACCTGACATGGTACGTTGCTAGCAATGGGGTTGAGAGTCCACATTACTAACAATCCCTTTCCCCCTATATATGGTATTCTCGTGTCCCATTGTTAGTTACCATACTTCTCCGAAACGACTTGAGCGATTTTTATGAAATTTTATATGCATTCAGTAGATCTGAGAATCGGCAACTACGTATTTTCCATAACAACTAATAAGGGTTATCCACCTCTAACATTTATTTTTTTCTAATATGGCATTTAAAATACACGCAATCCTAATGTTTCAGCCTTCTAGCTCCAAATCCTATTATCTAATGGCGATATTAGTACTTTCATTTATATGACACAACAACGTAACTATAATAATAATAATATAATAATAATCTCAGGACAATTCACACAGCGCCATCTAGACCCATGTTAAGCTAGCTAAAGCTTGTGTTATGGGTACTAGATAACTGATACAAATACATAGATATTTTTTTTTTTTTGTAAATACATACATATTATGCATAGAAAACACCCAGACCGATACAAACAATCATACTCATGAATACAAATGTTTGTGACGTGCGAGGAATCGAACCCGCGACCATCGGTCGTAAAGCGGTGTGCTAGACCACTAGACCACCTGGGTCGTCACTGGTAATAATATAATATCTCACAGGACAATTCGCACAGCTATATCTATTCCGTAGCTCAACAGAGCTTGTGTTATTGGTTATGATAAGTGATATATAATAAGTGATATAAATACATGGATACTTTTTTTTTGGTAACCGTACATAATATATATAATAAACACTAAGCCTGACGCAAACACTCATGAATACAAATGATTGCATCGTGCGTGAAATCGAACCCGTGACCATCGGTAGGAAGACTTATTACCATTGTGTGCTAAACCACTAGACCATAGGCTAGAATCCAGGGTTATAATACATATATAGATGGTTAAATTCACGAAATCTCCTCTACACAGTTTCTACGAGTTAAAACGTTGATCCGATGTGTCCCATAAAAGTTTAACAGCTACATCTCTTATTCTGAGCTATAAAAATCCGCGTACATAAGTCCAAGTAATTGCTACGGTAAAAGCTGTATTTACGAGGGGCAAAATCAACACAGCTGCGAGTTGGCCTTATACGGAACAAGTTTCAACTAAGCGACCCTTTAATGGCACTCAGCCTGATGGTTGTACAGTATTGGACAGGGCTACCAACCGTATGAGAATTCTCGTATAAGACTTAACGGGAAGGCGCGTGTGCACGCTATAAAATTATGACATAGGTGTTGTTAGTTTTTTGAGTTGAGATAGGCCAAATAAACAAAATCAACACAGTTGCGAGTTGGCCTTATACGGAGCAAGTTTCAACTAAGTGACTCTTTAGTGGCACTCAGCCTGATGGTTGTACCGTATTGGACAATGCTGCCAACCGTATGAGAATTCTCGTATAAGTTTCGTAGGCTACCAACCTCCTTGCATTCACAACAGCCATATAACACAAATACATTTACTGAAGAGTATATTGTCAAAATGTCAAATTTATTTATTAGACTTAAGGGGAAGTAGTGTGTCCACGCTAACGAGCAAGTTTCAACTAAGTGACTCTTTAATGGCACTCAGTCTGATGGTTGTATAGTATCTGACAGGGACGACAACCGTATGAGATTTCTTGTATAAATCTTAAGGGGAAGTCGTGTGTTGTGCTATAAAATTACGACGTAGGTACTCTACAGTATTCGTTTTATCTGTATTCAGAGACCTTGCGTCTTGCCCTTACCCAGGCGTGATAGCAATACTTTGAATCGATATTTTGTCGTAAATATTTTCATGCGGCTCTATTCGGCTTTCTGTATTATTATTACAGTAAATATTTATAACAGGATTTATGCTGTTTCTCAGAAAGTTAATTAAAATTCCAGTTTCTTGCGCATTTTTTAAAATTTTTATATCGTTTTGGATTGTTCATGCGAATGAGGTGAAGATACGTCCTTTTATATTTTTGATGAAAATAGATTTTTAAGTTATTTCTAATTTTAAAAGAAACTTGTTTAATGAAAATCTGACTAGTGTGAATCTTTGATATAAGTATTATCCTATGCACGAAAATTAATCGAGTTTGATTAGTTATTGGATAAATATTTCATAGGATTTCAACGTTTTGAATGGAGAGCGGTAAGGAATATACATCCTTAAATGTTAACACACTGTATGACCACGCGTGGTTCTGCTGTATAGATGGGAAAACAGGGAAATATTTAATGTATTTTATTATTTGTATTTTGTGTAATATATGTAGATATCTATAGTAATTGTATATGTATGTATATATATATAACTTTTATTAATATTTATTTTATTTATTATTGTATATTTTATTATAATTAGAACATTATTGAATTTGTTGAATTTTAAATGTTTTATTTTTCTCAACTTTTAAACATTTCAACATAATATTGTTAATTGCACAGGTGTTACCTACTCACTACTAGCTATGCCTCACTGTTGGGTTGACTGGTAGAAATCTCTCTTAGAGATAAGTCCACCATTGCTCACTCTGTATATGTTTAAGATTAGAACTGTATTTAAAAGTGCAATAAAGAATATATTAAGATATCACACTTTTTTAGAATACAGACGTATTCTCGCTTTTTGTATGCTAAGTCGAGGTTTCCAACGACCATCTTCCTTTCTTATCGTATCTTTCCTAATTCCTTTCCCTGACCATCCATTTTTAAAAAGCCAGTAAGTCAAGACTTGCTTCCCCTAGACGGTGCTCATGGGCAGCGGTAATCATTTACCGATTTGCCGCAAGTTCTTTTGCCCCTATGCTACAAAAAACGAGATTTCGATAGGTCGGACTTTAATACGAGAACATTTTCATCGTTGTACAAGTTTGTACGATAGTTTGAGCTATACGAAACGATACAAAATAATAATGTACGGCTGTACTAACTATACTGTACTGCACTAAAAAATTATTGCAAATGATGTAACAATACTAATATAATTTGTTGGTTATTTGCAATAAAATAAGTTAGAGAGCCAAATCGAGTTAATATACGAGATTTTAAAGGATTTTATTTCTAGGCTAAATGATTTATGGTTGGCAACCCTGGTACTGGCAGGTTAAGCTTAAATGGGAGATAAATATAACGGTTCATATATGTCATTAGGGTTAGAATGAAAAATGCAAAATACAGATAACATACTATCGACAACAAATATGAATCCTAATCTACGAAGAAGTTAGTAGTGATTTTCTTACTCTTTAATGCGATGACAGATATCATGAGGGTTTTATAGAGGTGCCGATTAGAGTTGCAAAATCGATTAATCTTTACTTACATATCCATATTTTCGTGCTAATATTAGACAGGTTAAGGTGTGTCTATCTATGTTTGTTACCTTTTCACAGATAAAGAACTGAACGACTCTTGAAGACCCTATCCTTTATCTAAATATATATAACTCAAAGGTGACTGACGTAGTGATCTATCAACGCACAGCCCAAACCACTGGACGGATCGGGCTGAAATTTGGCATGCAGGTAGATGTTATGACGTAGGCATCCGCTAAGAAAGGATTTTGATTAATTCTACCCCCAAGGGAATAAAATAGGGGATGAAAGTTTGTATGAAACTTTGTCAATTTTAAACCGATTGGGCTGAGACTTTGCATGCATAAAGCTACAATGACGTAGGCATCCCTTAAGAATGGATTTTGATAAATTGCATCCCTAAGTGGATAAATTAAAGCGAGCGAAGCCGCGGGCAAAAGCTAGTCTCAGATATTAATCTGGAAGGGGCTGAAATAGGTTACGAAAGTTTCTGCAGACGAAGTCGTGGGTGACAGCTAGTTGTATTATACGCGCCATAATCATACTGTACTTATAGCAGGATCATGAACTTCGACTTCTTCCAACTTTTTAATAAGTGGAGCAACTTTGATGGGCAAAGAAAACTTCTCCAATCAGTTAAAGTTTTCTGTTGTTGTGTCTATTGTCGTAGATACTGAAATATAAATGTAAAGAGATGATGAAGACGGTGATTGTTTAATGATCACGGTTATTGTCATCAGAATGACATGTGTAAATTTTATTAAATCCATTAATAATATTCTTGGAAATTTATATTTCTTGAATGTTTAATGTTGAATTATATTTTAAACACGAGTATGTACATATATTTTTCTATTCTTTTTAAGGTGTAAGTTTTCAGTACTGAGTTTTGTTTATGAACATCCTTTTTAAACATATATAAAATCGTTATTATTAAAATCTTCCAAACAGAACAAATGGAATAAAGTAGACGAGAAAATCGTCCGTGTTTCAGAATAAAGCTATTATCGTCCATAGACAATTTCTAGAAGCTCATCGTTTCAATTATGCACTATTCATTAACTCCATTACACTCCGTCGGTTCTTTTACATCGTGCCATTAGTGTGTAATAAATATTATGAATAATGAGCTGTCGCTATTGGAATATTTGGATAATGTTGGGAGATGGCAGCGTTAAAGGTTTCGATGACGTCAACGCAACAACCCTGTGCCTTTGTTAGACTTTATTAGAAGTAGGGTTGTCAACCTTCCCCATGGACCCGGTGAAATGGTAGGGAATATTTTTTTTTTCGAACTAATCTAATGCTGGCCTAATGGTATACTCCAAACTTGCGGAAGGACTTATAGAGCGGTTGAAGGCCAACATCAGATTTACGGATACGCTAAGTGCACCGCTAGGGTTCGACCCTCGGCTCAGGCCATCGTAATTTCGATCCCTGTTTGAATTGGACGGGGGATTAATCTGAGTGGTTTTTGGGTTTATTGCTGTTAAGAATCCTGGCAGTACCCTAAATTGTAGTAGTAATATACTAGTAAAAAGCTTGGCAACCTTCTATAGTTGACGAGCGAGTTGCACAAGCGGCTTTGACTCAATATCTCTACCGCGATATAGAATAGGAGTATTCCTACAAGGTTTTTAGCTTGTAGTATTTTGGTAGTTACCTTTGAAACGAGTGGATCTCCATGATGGATTTAACACGCGTAAAATTCTAGGTAAGTATAAAGTTTTGGGAATGACTGTACATATTAAAATTTTATATTATATACGAATATTTTTATATAATATTCGTATATTGGTTCTGTACAAATTAAATTAAACGTAAATACTCAATTTGCACGCTAAAACTTTACTCATAACTTTTGTTGTGTGCCCCACCCCTGCTGAGTGTGCCGAGGTGTTTCTTTTGGAGGACTCCCTCCAAAAGTAACACTTCGGGGTTTTTATCGGGATTGTCATCCGGTAGAAGTCTGGCAGCACCCGTTTGTCTCGATGACAGATATCTCCAAGCAAGAATTCAGTTGGCATCAATTAGGACAATCATTTCAAACTCGTATAGATTTTAAAAACCTCACAGGTTGGCAACCCTGTTAAGGGCGACCTTTGTACGCCACTGAGCTCACTCGGGTATTATATTCGGGGCACACAACCGGGATAATGTCAAGGATCACGAATAGCTTTTATAATTATTTCGCTGTAGACGTGATGGAATCCCACCTAGGAAACGATTTGATTGTGATGACGGAATATTTATTATGCTTTGTTAATTTAAGGACTTTTGTTCATTTTTAGTACGACAGATCATTCGTACTTTAATCTATAATATAAGGAAAAAATAGATAGGTATTTAGTTAAAAGGTTACTCGACAATTTGAAAAAAAGAAGTGAAGTTAAAAACAATTTTTTACCTTGGCATACCAAACTCGCGGCCTCCGACGAGCATTCTGATAGGACAGACCCAATGAGATGGAACCTACCCTACATCATCTATAGGATGAGCTAACGACTTAGTTCAGTCTCTAAACTGAACTGGACGGTAGTAAAATTATTTGAATTTCGTAAGAGACTACATGAATATATGACTGGCTACATGTCCTATATTAATATTTTTTTTTTAATTTGAATTGAATACTGAAATGAAAGTGATAGCAGTAGCATTATGTTTTTAAATATTTGGAATTTTGTCTGTTTGGCTAAACAAGAAATTTTAGAAAATAACTTTACGAATCACTTGGATATTCGCAATACCTGGTTATCTTTGGCTCTAGTAATAACTATTAGTATCTTAAAAGTGCAGGTTCCAAATACTACTCTAATAAAACTATTTATATTTATATAATTTATTAGTACAGAGGCAAATGTTATTTTTTTATGTAAGTGTATTGCACATGGTAAACAAACTCACAGTTCATTTAACGGTGGCAACAGTAATCATGTCATTACTTGACCCCTATTGCGTTGTTATCGAATCAGCCGGTTAAAGTGGTTAAAACACGACCTCGGTGGTGTAGCGGTCTAGCACACCGCTTTACGTCCGATGCTCGCGGGTTCGATTTCTCGCACGGCACAAACATTTGTATTCATGAGTATGATTGTTTGTATCGGTCTGGTTTTATGTATAATATGTATGTATTTACAAAAAAAAATTATCTATGTATTTGTATCAGTTGTCTAGTACCCATAATACAAGCTTTAGCTAGCTTAACTTGGGTCTAGATGGCGCTGTGTGAATTGTCCTGAGATTATTATTATTATTATTAAAACAATTGTGATCCCCTAAAATTCTCATTTATATACAATTTAAGAACCACGTTCTTGTCGATGGAGCTCTTGATACTTCCCACGATTTTCCATCATCTTTAAATGTTGATACGACACGACTCCAATTTTGTCTTTTATTTGCTTGATATAACAGTGTTTTGCTCATACAAAAAGTGAAACATTACATAGCTATATCCAGCCCCTGTTAAATACTGTCTTCTAACGACCAACCAGAGTTTATTAAACTTTTGTTATTAAACTTTTTAATGTTGCCAGTGTTTGGTGTATTACTGCTAATACTATCATAAAATTAGGTCCCCCGTCGCGTCTATCCGTTTATTGTACTTATGTAATTAAAAAACTTTGTTCAAAAGAGATATTTTTTTAACATACAGTAAGAGGATAAAACAAATTGACTTCCAGGTTTACTTTCCTGTAACAAAATCTGCTCTTTCGCTTTATAATCTAACTGCCTACGCGCCCTGGATTTGCACGGGTTTACATGTATTATATATATGAATCTTCACCTTAAATCACTATCTTTGCTGAAAGTGTATTAAAATCCGTTGCGTAGCTTTGCTTAGTTTGAGACTAGATGGCTCTGTGTGAATTTTATTATAGTAGGTGTATTATTATTATTTGAAGAATTGATAATGAGCTATTTTCTAGACTCTTAGATGATAGGGACTACCTTTATCACCTATTGTAAAACAACTTTTGCCGGGTCACCTAGTATTAGTAAAGAAAGTGATACCAATTATTATATTTTTCCAGATTGGTGGTGTCACAGAACCAGAGGGCGTTACATATAGTGTTTCCCCACCACTTCTTAGACTCGCCAGAGTGGTTCGGGGTCTCCACTGACGAGTTCTTCCAGGTATTTTTTTTAATCTTGACAGATAAAGTTATCACAGCTATTAGAAAAAAAAAATTGATCATTGTTTATGCATTTATAGATACAAAACATTTCAAAAGATATTATGTAAATTGGGTGAAATATAATGATAAATGTCAAATAAGTCTGATGCAGACGACGTTGCGTGGGTCAATAGTAAATAATAGAGTTATCAACAAAGATAGAATACCATATGCAGCCAATAAACAGTATGGTATGGTACCACCAAATAAGACCAGTCGTTCACCTCGCCCACCCCACGCGTACAGTGGTACAAGGATAGTGAAAGTGTCATAAAACAGCGATTGTTTACTAAATGGCTGCGTGTGCGCAGCTGTTGCTTAAATCAGTTGCGGATGTAACGTGTCCATTTTCATTTATAATTGGATCCGTGTAATAATTAGTTTTTTATGTAATTTTAATGGCAAACAAGCTTACGGTACACCTGATGGTAAGCATAACACGCGGTGATATAGATAAACTTCATGGGCATCACGATATCAATACGCTTGTGATGTTGTTCATGTTTTCATTCTAGAGTACTGAGATGTCATTTCTAGTATCCAATAATTTCACTGACTAATCTCACCCAAAAGCAGCCCCGCATCTTAATTTTAATATGCGCCACACCCTTAACCCCTCCCTGCCCCTCGCCCCTTCGGCCAACACTTTTGCAATATACATATTAACATACAATTCGTACAAATGGGATTGCTGTTAATTATTATGGTTTTTAGCAGTTATACCTTCATTTTCAAATGCATTGAACACAAACGATGCATTTGAAATAATTTGCTTGACATCCGTCTATTCAGTTGTCAAAGATGTGTCAAAAATGATGAGCTGTGTATTCGTCTGCTGGCAATCTTCTGGCTGCCAAAAACAGAAACACAGCTTACAAAGGAAGCTGTTGAAATAGGCGTGACTGAGGTACTCAGAAAGACGACTTTGTAAAAAGTCGTTGCAGATGTAATATTTCCGATTGCTATAATTGTATCCATACATAAATACTGTGCAATTGACGACCGCGATGGTCCAGAGGTTTGGCATACGTTCTTGTTTCCGATGGAGCGGGTGCGATTCCTAGCACGATACATCATCTGCTCCTTCCTTATCCTATTTATTTGGGGTCATTATAATGTGTTGTCGGCGTTTCCTCACACGATACAAACATGAGTATGATTGTGTGTGTGTGTCTGAGTGTTTACTTTATATATGTATGTATTAACAAAATAATAACTATGTAGTTATAACAGTTGTCTGGTACTCATTACACAAGCTCTGCTTAGCTTGAGAATAGATGGTGTTGTGTATATTGTCCAGGGAGTAAAATAATTAAAAGGCACACCGCCTTACTCCCATGACGCGGATTCGATTTCTGTAAAATACTCCGCTTATCTTCGGAGTACTTGGGACTAAATGGCGCTAAGTGAATTATTAAAAAAAAATGTACTCAGTGTACTAATGTGTCGTACTGATGAACATTACAGGTGTCAATAATGGCTATGGAAGAGTCTCGAGTGCTGGTGTGGCATCGAGACAAGTTGAAACTGTCCATCATGTCGGATGCGTTCCTGCAGGCGGTCTTCGACCACATACTAGGTCGGGACGTGGTGCACAAGCTCATGCAGGTATGTAATGTATAATAATACTTATAGAAACTTGTAACTTTCCTGTGTCCTGCATGCTCATTGTTTTTTTATTTATTTCCTTTGTTTGTGGCAGTATATGATATTTTATTGTCAGATTATTACATATGTATTTATATATGTGTATGTATATATAATATATATATGCTCCACCCATGGTTGACTGGTAGATAATGCCGCATGGTGTTACGCCATATGTACTTTAAAATTATACATTAAAGTTTAAATAAATAAATAATAATATACTACACGTACACTTCATCAAACGCCGTAAACTGCTGTACTGGGTCACAAAATGAGAAATGAAAAATAAAACGTCCCATTGGCTTTTTGGCGAGATATTGCATCTCTGTGCATTTTCTGCCGCATATATCACGGGGAGTGTTCTGAGGAATTGTGCGGATTAATGCTCCAGCTGCTGAGTTTCAGCACCGTACCACTCGCCAGAAACTGAAGTACTATGTAGATCATCTGGATGCCGGTCCTCCACTGCAGTTTTCCAGGAATTTCTTGAGACGCACAACCACATTGTGGAATCACTTTCCAGCAATGGTATTCCCGAACTGATACGATATTGAAACTTTTTTTTCTTTTTTGAGCTTTTTCTTTCTTAAAAAGCCGGCAACGCAACGTACGCAATTCTCCTGATGTTACGGGTGCTCATGGGCAGCGGTAATCACTTACTATAGGTGAGCCTCATGCATGTTTGTCTGCTGCCAAATGTCGCATTTGAGGATATCTAAATTTGTACTTTATCCCTTATACCGTAAAAAAATAATTCCAACTACACAAAGCACTCTTTAGCAAATGCGAGGGTTTCTAATTTTTTTTTATATTCTCCATTGCAGGTGAGCGAAACTATGGCAGTGAGTAACGGCCACCTGCCAAACAGTTACGAAGAAGGTGAAGACAAACCGATGTTGGTGGTGAAGAAAGCGGGCGATGGTCCAGGCATCACCGCACTCTTAAACAGACAGCTACAAGGTGTGTATCCAATGATTGCTTCACTTGATATATGAACAATTGTTTTGACATTATAATCTCAAGCTGTATAAAATTCCAAATATAGAAAAATCAACTGTAATTGTATTAGGTGTAAAGTAGATTTTTCATAATTTGAAATTAGTGATTTAATGCAGTTTAGTATTATTCAAATTCAAATTCAAAATATCCTTATTTATGTAGTTCTATTACAGACGCTTATGATATGTCGAATCTACCGGTTGTTTAGAATTATTTAGAGATGAGAATTACTGACAAGAAACTCAGTTCGTATTCTCTTCACAAAAAAGTTGTACATGTTTACAATAATACATATTCATTTATAATTTAAATTTAGGAGAATAGAGTGACCATCAGCGTATGCTATTGTAAAAGCAAATAGTCTAATCAGTGTTCGTAACCGTAGGTATATTATAGAAACGATTTCACACGGGTGCATTTTTATTTTTTGGATGGTAGCAACAATATTAATACTAAAAACTTGACGTTCAATTGTTATAAATTATTCTTAATTTGTAGAATATCTAGTTGTTGTATTTTATATGCGTAGTCTTATTAAATACCTATCGCTGATAATGTAGCGTTCTTACCATTTACCGTCAGATTGACCGTTTATTTAATTGCTACTATTGTGGTATAAAAAAGGGCGTCACGCATAGACTATGATGATGCATAGGAAGTCTATGGACGCGTGAAACATCAATTAGTGAACTTGAATAGTTAGAAAAAAAAAACATATTAATATCAAATACTGTCCGTACTGTGGGCCTAACTGAAAATCAGCTGGAAACTGTTTCCAGCGTTATGCTGAGTTGTGGTCCACATTGACTGTTTTGTGATGTGTGCAAATTGTTGTTTATATATTTTATTGTTGTGTCTGGACGAGTCCATAAATTCTATTCTATTATGTAGATAACCAATAATAAATAATGTCAAAACAACTGTACAGAAATGTTTTTAGAAATGCATGATGGTCCGTATCAACGTAAATTAATTTATTATTAGACTGAAGCTAATTCATTCGAGCGTACCAATTAAAAGGTTACATCATTAGTGTATCATTTATTATTTTATATTATTTTATCTGCAGTGATTGTAGACGATGACGGTCTGGTAATTGCTTAGTAATTAGCTCCAGGCATTCGTTAATAATAGGTGTATAGGACTATGAACGCATTTTACTATAACATCCTCAATAATAATAACCCTAGACAATCCACATAGAGTCATCTAGTCCCAAACTAAGCAGAGCTTGTGTTATAGTACTAGACAACAGCCAGAAATACTGTATAAGACTCCATGTAGACGTAGAAAACTCCATGGCCAATACAAATAATCATACTCATGAATATAAAGTTTACAATGAGCGAGGATTCGAACCCTATACCATTGGAAGTAAAGCAGTATGCTATACAACTGGACTACCGAGGTCGTAATATTTCTTTTTTCTTATTAAATAACGTCAACTTCAGTAAGGGTTGCTAGCTTTAAAATAAAGGTGTAATCTAGTTCAGGCGCTAGCAATTAAAACAAATCTATTATTCTACTTATGTTCTCCTACATTTGCATAAGTTCCTGTATTTTCTTCAAGTAGTAAACAGATTTTTTATAATATTAACATGTTTCATAAATGCATTTTTATCTTTATGCGCTGCGTTGAGTGTGAATAATTCTTTATTTAACATGTTTGTAAAATGCGTTCTCGGTTCAATTATAATTCGAAATTTGTGCCCTGTAAGAGCACTCGCTAAAAATTGGTGAATGGTGTATATGTCGTTACACGTCATAATATACATAATCTAATGTTTTATAACTTAAGCATGTCTGTTTTGTTGCTATTATTTCTAGCTTAGTCGGCAAATGCTTGCTTTTCTTTTTTTATATTAAAGTTTTTATAACTTTTTTACTAGTTTAGAGTGTTATCAAGCAGACATGCTCAAGTTAATAGCAAAACCAATAAGGTGGTAATTGTTTATGTAATTAATAATTTCATACGTTATTTGCCTTTTTGGTTGATATTAATTTGTCAGTAGCCACATTTAAAAGTATTAAAGTTTTTTTTTATTATTATCAACTAGATGCCAGTCACGCATATAATTTTATGATATAATATATAGTTCTGTAATATAATTATAGTCTATGGAATTATGTATCTTTCAAACGGTGAATTTCTCAAGTCGGTAGTGGTTCTGGAGGTTATTTTTTTCATAACTAGAGTAATTTTTTTTATAATATTAGCATAGATTTGTTTTTGTGGCTACTGTCGAATGATAGCATAAATGTAATGACAAGAGGACTTCTACTTTTTTAGATATTTACAATTTAGAGTATTGTAATTGGCTTTAACGGTTTCTAGAATTTTCAACTTCGCACAGGACCTACATAGGTGCTCAAGGATTTGAAAGTATACTATATAGCCTATGTTACAGATAATGCAGGTTTCTGTAGATGTAAATAAAAGAAATAACAAACCACGATCCGACTTTGTCCCGATGTATTTTTATTGATTTATAATATTAATGTTCTGACATTATTATAAATAATATATACTCTTTGTTATTCGCTGATAATGTAGATTTTTGTAGGTGTAAATAGAATGTCCATTCTTATTGGCTGAATCTGCATTCCGAATATGGCATGGCAGTAAAACTAAAAATGGCTATGCAAATCTTTATAAGTTTATTAAATAAAGTTCTACTAGTATAAATAAATTAAAATTTTTGAAATTACAGATATACCTATATGATATAGTTAAGAGAAAAGTTTAATACCTTTAGTAAATTAGACGGAAGGTAGTAAAGTCCTCTTGTTGTCCGTACCGTGCATCGTATATGTTGTGCTTGTGCTGACGTGCGTGGTGTCGCCGCGCGAGCAGGCGAGCACGCGCCCCTCCTCCGCGCCGCCACCGCCGCCCCCGCGGACCCCTTCGCCCCCGGCTGCTGAGCGCGGATCCCCCTATATCACCCCCTTATTATACAACCCCCATATGTCATATACCCTCCTCCAACCCGAATCCCAATCTCACTACACCCTTTCCTTTATCATTGCCATTATTTCACTACCCTATTGATATATCTGACTTTGCAATACATAAGGGTACCGCTTTTTATATCTACACAGTGGTATTAATATATAAATGATATGGGTGTCACTATTGCTTAGGTTAACACTAATTTACTCTTTATTCTTATTTTATAGTATATTTATTAAGCTTAAATATTATTATTTTATATGCGCTCCGTTGGGTGTGAAACAGTCCTTATTTTTATAACAGCATAATATTAATTAGTGTTCAGTAATAACTGAATACAGTAATAGCTTCGATATTATGTACCAAAACATATATTCATTGAATGTTTAATAAAAGCGTCTACACTCGACACGAGTTGTCATCAGATCGATCGTACTAATCTGTTGGATCTTGCCATTTCACTATTGACAGTTTTTAACGTCCAGTGACATTTCTCTAAAATAGGTCACTTTTATAGTACAACCAAGAAAAATTCAATTAACAAATTCAGTCGTTATCTAGGCGCTTCTAAACTATACCCAAACTCTATTCATTGCCTGATGATGCCTCGTTTATAGGCACTTCCAGTAGCGGTGGTCAGGTTTCGGCACTGAATATTTGTGGTCTGACACATGCTAACAGTTAGTGGAATTAAACAAATGAATTTAAGTCTATTATAATAATATACATTCTCAAAGGTTATATTATTATCACATGTGAGGAGAATGTACTGTTTTGATACGATTATTCGGATATCAAACCATGTGTAGGCGCTATAATTAACAAGTACAAGAGGAACTAATATTGTTTTTTATTTTCTTTCTGTATATCCTTAGAAATTCCATCACCGGCTCTTCGCACAGACATCGAATCTTAATCCTTAAAGTCCAAACTACAATAAATATACATACAGTTGCATTATACGTAGTGTCTATCTATGTAGAATTAGATTGTTTATGTAGAAAGGAATACCACTTATATTAGTCTAACATATATATACTATATTTCATCTAATTCTACTAATTGCACGTTATATTTAATAATTTTATGTGTAAGTATTACGTATTAACATATCATGACATTGTTTTGTAAACGAATTTGTACTATGTAGTTATATATATTAATGTCATTATTGTTTGTATTTTGCATGAGGACGTCTCCATATTACGATTAAGGTTACCAACTTTATGTATTACTAATTATTTAGACTATATTTTCTCTTTCAAATTAATAACATGAAAAGGTAAAGATTAATAGCTAAAATAGTCACATATGTATTTTTTTGTGAAAGTAGTATTTCTCGGGAGATTTAAACATCTTGGGGATTATGATGTATTTAACATGTAGACATGATATTTCCATAATGATTCACAATTGGTAACCTTATCTACCTTATCATCCTAGTCCGATAGTGCTAATATATCTAATCTCTTTATTTAGAATATTATGCATGTGATGTATTAACGTATGTTTACAAAATGAGCAGATACTACTAAACTGTATTTTATGAATTTGTTTTATTAGTATCTGGTTATTAACCCTATGTGTGCTTTATTATTGTACAATATACGTAGTTGTTATTATTAAGTCTAGTTTATGTAAGGTATAATGAGCTTTATAAACGATTACTATCCTTATCGTCCTATCCTTAAACTCCAAATTCCTAAAGCATGTTTGGAAGATCAACATACGAAGGTAATTTTTTTTCTTTTCGTTATTGTTTTCACCCAAACGCACCCAATGAACAATCCAATGTTTTGTTTTACCAATGCTTCGTTTCACTGGGAGAGAATATAAGTATTTTGATGTCACTATAAAGTTGCTTAAAATGTAATAACATTAAGGAAGGGACGATGAGATCAATAAGAGATATTATTTGTTTGTACATAGATAGTTGTATCTATATTGTAAAGAACACGTTTAGAATTCACGCTATAGATAATGCTTAGCAAAATGACACGCACAATATCATAGACAAAATATTCTGGATAACGCAACAATTAACTGTGTTGTATATGCTTTACTCATAATAGCTAATTTTAATCTCCAACGCAAAAGCCGAGCCAAAACTAATGGACCGATTTTAAACTTATTTCTCATTTAAACATAAGATACAGTTTGGCCATATATAATGTCATGTGTGTGTCCAGTATGTCACGCTGTTGGGCTTTATTTTTATTTTAAATAATTAAAAGAAAAGTTTTATTGTTCATGTATGAACTGTTGCAGTTAGAAATCGTGTTATATGATTCATTATTAGAACTGTTAGTAATGAATCATAAATCATACACGATTTTCTATTATTTTTATAACAATAAACAATCGTATTAGTTTAAATTCGTATAAGAAATCGTAGCAACTTTGATATTAAATCCAGGTCATATGTTTTATTTTTAATAAATCTTACTAAGTTATTACAAAATAACACTTATATTTTTGGCTTCAATTTCACATACAATAAAAACAATTAACACCGTCGCTGTATTTGTGTGTGTGTTCAATTAAGTCACTGTTTTATATATATTTTACAGTATTAGAGAAAGTTTTTATACTAATTCCTTTGTCTCACGCATTCATTCTGTCGAAAATAATTTTCTTTGCATTCTGTATTCTAAGTGTGAAATGTGGCAGTGAAGTTACAAGGTTCTTTAATTTAAAATATCCTTATCATATGAACACAGAACGCGAGAGTCAAAGACAGTCGCATTCTGGCAACCTGACGACTGATTGTACTGACTGTATATCAGAGGCCTAAAATAGGACTGTAGTTAGGTGACACAGAGGAGGCGTAATTATAGAACAGACGATATTTTTTATTAATGAGAACCCTGAATCATTATACTTTTTGTGCAGCAACAGATCCAAACGCATGGCGACTCGGACGGATCGAGGAGGCAGACACCGAGACACCAGTGTGAGGACGCGCTTTGCACGTAGCGGTGCGCCCGCGCAGAATGCAACACGCCCGCCGCTAGTGCACGTGAGAATTAAGACTACATATTGACGCGCAATAGTGTCTACAAGAAAGTGATGGACATACTAATACGGTGTGGCCTTTCCGCTTGAAACTAGTATCAATGCAATGGATTTTGAAAGTGAATTGCCAGCTTTATGTCGAGTGATAAAACGCATTCCGAAATTGCCGGTCGTTATGATTTGCAATGCACAACTTTACAATGCAATATAAATTGTTTTATGCACAAATTTATCGTTAAACACAAAACATATTTAAAACAGTTTACAGTGTCATTCCAATGACAAGAAATAAATAATGTATAAAAGTTAATGAATAATAATTATGGTTGCAATGAAATATAAATTAATTACATTATTGACTGAATAGTTATTCTCATATCAAAAAAATACTCTAATCAATTGTTATAAAAAGCGTTTATTAAGTAGGTACAGAATTCTTCAAATATCTCTCAATTGAATTCATGCGATCATGCGCTCCGGTTAGTGTGAATAGGGCCTAATGAAAGTTTGCGTTATTTTTTATAAAGATTGGATATACTGTGGTGTTTATAGAATATATCAATAATAAGGTATCTAAAGCCATGATTTTGCGAAATGGAAACATGATAATAATTATTTTATGTATATAATATACATGTACGTAGATAGATATATAATTGATATTGGCCGCTCCTTTTGTATATAATGTACACATTGTCCCAACATTAATCGTAGCAACGGAATATTAGATTTCTTGTATATATTTATATTATATAGATATAGTATCTGGTGTGTACAAAATATCAATATTAAACGAATTTAAACGAAAATGTACTTTGTTCTAATGCAGCTAGAATTCAAATTGTGTTTATTTTTACTATATTTTGATCGTGATGTTTTTTTTAATACTGATTTTTAGTTCTAACTTTTGATGATCTGTACGTATCTAGTAAATATTAATGTGAAATATAAACATTTGGCATCTGAATTTAAACTTTGCAGCTATTTAAATATCGCCTTCTAAACGGCATTAATTAAAAAAGGAGAAATCGATTTTATTATTAGAGCATTAAAGTCCAATTCCCAATATTATGGAATTGAATATCGCATTTAAGACGAAACTGCTATAACACGCGGTGTATATTGACTGACTGATCTGGTTTTTATATTAATTGATCGTTAAAAGTTGTATTTACTAATTATATTTATAATAAACCATAAACAAACAACAGGTGTCTTAATCCTACAACGTTTTGTATTGCAGTTAGAATAAGGGATGCAAAAGGTGTTCGTAAAGAGTATACCAAGATAAGTCAAGTCATACACATTCATGTTGACCTCCGTGGTCTAATGGTTTAGCACATGACTTTAATTTTGATGGTCGCGGCTTCGTTTCCTAGTACGGTACAGACATTTGTATTTGAGTATGACTGTTTGTGTTGGGCATTTGCGATGTATATTATGTATGTGTTTACAAAAATATGTATTTGAGTATTTATCAGTAGACTAGACAGTCTAGTAGTGGTAGTATTTTAAGGAAGGTGTTACATATGAATGTGGACCGTTATAAGGGCAAAGGAAGGCCGAAAGAAAAAGAGACGGATGGACTTTGTGAAAAATTATATGTTAAGAAAGACAGTGAATAACGAGATGACTGCGAACAGGGGTGAATGGAAGAGAAAAACATGTTACGCCTACCCCAAATAAATGCGATAAGGAAGAGGCAGGTGATGATGTACGTATGACTGCGTCAAATTTAAAACGGTTTTTTTTATCTAGCTTTTAACTTGGTATACTCTATTCTAACCCAATCATAATAAAGCACAATTTGCAACTAATTTAGTATACTCAATGAAGCAATAAATACAGTTACATAATAAAGGTATTGATAACGGTGAGCTACTCATGTAAATGTGTATACATAATGTATGTTTGTTGGTTTGAATGTTATATGAATATACGACATTCCAAATTATATTATGTTGGGGCTAAATTGAATGTACGTAATTAATGTTAAGTCGCATTGACACGAATAGAATATGTTCAAACAAGTACCGGATTAGTTTAGTACCAGAAGTAGCAAATGTGTGCACTGAGGGACCCAGAGGTCCCGCTGTCTGAATATAATACAACAAAAAAATAATTTAAATATTTTTTAATTTGTACAACTTCTAAACCATATAAAAATATATTCATTTATAATAAAAAAACAATATTTACTCTAAAGAAAAATAAAACACAAACTGTGGGCCTCTTGGCAGAATTTGCTACGGTCCTCCCATTACCTTAATTCGGCTCTAAATAAACGAGTATGAAGTAATACGCATAGACTGGCGGGCTGTTTGAATCCACATTTTGCCACTGATATTGCCGATAGTTCCCTAACATTATTGTTCAAGTACCTTAGTTTACTCCTTGACGCTTATTGAAATAGTCTGATATAAACTAAATAAGACTGGTATCTAAGTTTGGAAGTTGTTACTCAGTTGACCAGTTAGCTTTGATAGGAGAAATGATGAACCGAATATATTGTAAACTAACAGTATGTACAGTATGTATTATATCCCAAAGCATTCTTACGGTACCTACCTACCCTAGGAAATTGGGCTATCCAACAGCGAAAGAATTATTCAATTCAAAATAGCAGTTCCTGAGATTAGCGTTTTCAACCAAACAGAATTTTCAGTATATAGGATTTGTATAAATATTTTTTTATTTGTAACTTGCAGCTTATATATACCTATATGTTCCTAACTGGTACGAGTATACTATGTCTGAATAATAATAGGTTCTGGTCGTGTCAAAGTGGCTTTGGAATCGCACTGCCAATGTAGAAATTGATTGTATGCTGCTTTGGTATTTGTAGATACGCTACTCATATTTTGGAGATCTGTATGATTTTGTAAAACAGTCCTACATGTGTATATATGTATACAGAAAAATGCAAATTCAGTAAATTGTCACTACAAACTCACGTGAATTCGTTACGTCGTTTTTTATATGAAAAATACTACACTATCAGAGCTATAGAATCGTAAAATTAAAATATATTTTAATAAAGAGAAAAATATGTTATGCTTGTTAAATATCAGTAAAAATTATATAATATTCTGTATAGTTTTGAGATTAATCTAATAAAATCATATGTCATTTCCAACCCATTTTATCTGAGTGTCTGATCTATCTTATTTCCTTATGCATTTCTATGTGATTCATTTCAACAAATACACATAGGACTGTTCATATCTGCACAGATCTTAAACATTAAATAAAAACTATTTGCTTAAAGACTTTTTTAACATTAACTCGGAGACAAATCCTTGGCATATTATACACTTGAATCTCTAATATGATTTTTATGATTACTGTTAAACTGTGATTTTTTTGGCACGACAAATTGTGATTATGTATAGATCTATTACTTGCCTTGATGTATTTCGTATAAAGAGCACCTGGTGTGTAGAATGCCTTAACAAATTGCCAATTGTGATGAATGCAAATTATTGATGTGTGGCATAAATATAATGGAATAATTGTAGTACTTGTTGAGACAAATAGAGATTAATGAAATAAAAGTAACAAATTGTGTAAAAATGTTTTTTATTCTTGCCACCCTTCTGCTAAACGAGATTTCTACAGCAGTTTGAGCATTAAGTTTGTCATGTAAATAAATAATGATGGAAGCTAATGGACACAATGGAATTAACAATCTCATATTTACATCATCTATATTTATAAATGCAAATAAATAATTGTAAAATATTATTCTATACTATCATGAATCATCAAAGGTCATCCTACCAACACCATGTTGTTTAATATACCTTCTGTACTGTTTATATTTATTATTTTCTGCCAACGCTTTTTTAGCCTCTTCATCCTTGATCTCTTTCCAAACCTTAAAATTCTCTTTTACCCACAACTCTTCCTCTAAAAACTCCTCCTTCTCTTCATCATCTAATGCATTGAATTGGTGTTTTCCTAACTTCATATATTTCCTAATTAAATACATCTTTTCCTCCTCTCCATATGGTTGTTTTAAAATGGTGAATTTCCAAAACCATCTCAAATACCAATATATATAATATACTATTGTGTAAGGTAGGATTATTAGTTGCACCCACAGTATGTCCACAACCTCGGGCTTTGCATATGCACCTTTGATGTCCATATTTTCCTCTATCACTCTCCGAATTATCCTGTCCTGCTCCTCTTTCTGTTCTGCCTTACTTTTCTTATTCTTTTTCCCTTGTTGATCCTTTATTTCTGCCTTAGCTATATCCAATGCTTTATTTCTATATTTTGGTACTGTCATAAAGTATTTTATAGCAGTGTCATATTTAGACCAGGCACTATAGTACTGGATGATGGATATTAAAGTTATAATGACTGATATTACGATCCTAACATCTACTTTGGGTGCCATGCGGCGCCGGTAGTATCTATAGTAATGAGCATAATACTCTTGAGGATTATCCAACATGTAATCATAATCTGCGCGCTCCTCGTCATCTCGTAAAATTTCATAAGCAGTGGCTATTTCCTTAAATTTCTCCTCGGCCAGCTTTTTAGCCTCTTCAGTTCTATGTAAGTCAGGGTGATGCTTTTTAGCCAATTGTCGGTAATTCTTGGCGATCTCATTCTTTGTAGCCTCTCTTGTGACTCCAAGTACATCATAGCAATTCACTTTTCCACAATAAATACCTTCCAAAAGATGATCGTGCGATGATACCGCGGTGATCTGGCACGTTACAGCGATGTACAAAATATATTTTATATATCGAATCATTTTGTGGCTTACAACATAATATATAATATCAATTTAATGACTAGATCAACTTATAAAATACACAGTTCTGAAATATTTTAACTAGAAACTATAGAAAACTTAAATAACAGTAGAAAAACAATTGAATTTTACGTGTGCAGTACAGAGCACAGATAAGTGATACAGAGTATGTTAGTCTGCCTAACAGTAGTGACAGCTCCCAAATTTTGACAGAATCGTACCGTACATACAGAATTTACAGTCATCATCATTACTAACTCCCTAGGAGAGACCAAGTGGATGCCTCCAGGCGAAACTTTGCCCCGGCAGCAACAACCCCCGGGGCATTGGATGGTTAGACACTCGTTGGCAAATATTAATAAAGCGTAAAATTAATATTAATATGTACAATAGAAATAAGATTAGAAATAAACTAAACTATATATATATATAATATACATTAACTTAAGATTTTGTATATAGGCCATATTTTTAAATTATTTAATTTTATATTTTATGTTAATAGATTTTACCAGTTTGGAATATAATCTCAGTGAAAATTAACCTTTACTCGAACGTTACATGTCAGTCAGCACTGCTGTCATTTTCCATATACTAGCACAGAATTGTCAATATTATACAGTTAATCTGTGATGTATGTTTAAAAAAATATTCAAGGAAATCTAAAAATCAAAACAAATCATGTGCCAATTTTATTTATCAAAATAAGATAAAGAAATGTTGGAAAACGTTTTAGAGAGTTTCTACGAAATAATATCGGCCTTTATAACGGGAGTGCATAAACCTGTAAAAGGACAATTAATTAAGAAACATTGTGAAAAGCTTCCAATACATGGCGACATCAGTTTTCCGAATGCTGTAAAATCGTGGCATGAATACTTAACTACACCCGTTGATATTGATCGAGAGTTCACATTACTAAGATTTGTGGGTAAAGAAGAGAAGGATTTAATTGAACAGTCTCAGAATTGGGTTTTACAAATACAGAGAGTGAATGAATGTAGAGAACGTGTTTACATATTTCTCGAAAGAACGCGCGCTATACACGTGGGGTTGTTGGAAGCTTTGAGGAATAACGAATTTATAGCGCAAAGTATACGAGAAGGAACATCAAGAGTTCTTAATGATCCGAATGATGAAAATGTGAACTCCATTACATCTCTGCGGGTGAAGTGCCTTACAAAAACAATACAAAACTTTTGTAGTATTCATTTAAAGTGCAAGCAGTCATCGCCTGTTATTTTAATTAGTTCCAAGTCTTCCAGTTGCGATGAAGGAGTCAGGAAAGTGTTGTGTGGTGCAGTGCTTAATGCAAAAACTGGTGTCAAAGAAATAAAAATTAATGCTGATGAATTTATTAGGTTTGTTGACTTTGTTATTATGTGATCATAACCAAATACCTATTTCATAAATTGGGTAAAATGATATGTAATGTAAAGTTACTTGAATATTATAAAGTGAGAGTAGAATTTATTATGAGGAAAGTAAACTCATAACCACTGCACCAATGTAAGGAATTCTCTATAATTCGAGAGGTACATTATTTCATAGTGATTAAGTTATTGCTATGTTACTATATACAAAACTCACAAGTTCTGAATTGAGGAAAGGCTACTGACTTATGAAGTTTGAAGTAGCTTTTGTCTATACCTTGTTCTATAGGACATCACAGAAACAACTAACTAATCAAGGATATGGTGTACAAAGTTGTGCCAAGATTGTCAAAGTGTGATAAATTGTGTTCAAATTAATTTGCCTATTATTTATATGTACAACAAATATTTGATTATATTTTCCAATAATTAATCTGTACATTCAATTTAATACAATGAAATAACTATTTTAAAATAAGGCAAGGCGAAATTACCTTAATAGCACAACAATAACTTACTATTACAACAAAACATAATAAAACAAATATCTTTTTTAGAATAAGGCAAGGTGAAATGACCTTAATAGCACAACACAAGTATGGAGTGAGGGTGACCACAGATTCTAAATGGAAAGATTTCATAGCACATATTGGAGAATCTGCAGTTGTGTTTGAGTTACTGCAAACGAAACCTAATAGTGCAGTCAAAATTAATTTTGATTGTTCATCAGCTGGTTCAAGCAAAGGTAAATGTTTATTTGTAACTATAACATTTAAATTAATAAATTTGCTCAGGTTTTTAAAACCAGCAGTATTTGCAGATACTACATTCATTCATTTCATAACTGACTACACTGTGGTTGATGGAACTCTTGCTATTTTCCACAACCTATCATCAATCTTGTTAGTTGTTTATATGACACAAGATAGGAGACACTACACAAATATTAAAAAAACTTGTAGTTATGGAGCTAAGACTTAAAACACATTCTTCTAGAAAATGAATTAACAATTCATACATTGCATTAGTAAACTAACTTTTGTGCAACTTCAAAATGAAATAGAAAAAACTGTATTCTTAAATTCAGATATTACAAAACTGCCAATGATAAATATAAAAATCCAAATAAAGTAAATATCCATGAAATAATCATCATATACATAACTATATAGAAATCTAAATAATTTTATTCTTATATTTCAGGAGCAGCATTCATTTTGTATAATTGTGCAAGATTACAAACAATACTAAGGACTTATAATGACAGAGTTATTGAAGGTCTATATCCTAGTTTACCTAAATTTGAAGATGTAGATTTCTCCTTGCTTACAGAAGAGGTAAATATAACTACAATAATTTCAATTCGCATATTGCATGGTGATCCATCTATTTTGAATGTAAATTTCTTTTTAATTTGAGCTCTTAAGGCATGAGATTTTGTAAAAGCAAATAAATTCAAAAAATAAAGTAAATACACTATTACATTGGTCAGTAAAGATATACAAAATAAGAAATATACTAAAGGCACCATAGAAAAAGGTTTAAGTAGTAGACAGGAAAAAATAGTCCTGTTTTCTCAATATAGTGTTTGATTTTTTTCAGGATGAATGGTGTTTGGTTTATAACTACATTTTAGGATTTCCATCTGTTATCAGCAACTGTGTTGAATTAAACGAGAAGTCGTGTGAATTTCGACCTCACCATCTCTGTAATTTTCTCTGTTCTATGGTCAGGGAGCTTAGTCAATATTATAGAAGAGTAAGAATATTAACAGTAAGTATTTTGTCTATGGTGTAACATAAAAAATTCTAGCTATTATCCCCAATAAATATAATTATAATCAATTTATAGTATTTTAGAATCTTAATATTTTAAAACTCTGTGTCACATAGTTTGTGTTAGATGGAATCCTAAACTACTGAATCGATTTTGAAGAAATTTAATTTCTACACTTGGTAGGTTTCGAATAGGTTGTTATCTATTATTTATACCCCTAAATGATGGGTAGCAAATTAGATGGATGTAGTAGAAGCTGGAATGTACAAAAAAAAAAATTTGTCTAGCTCTGGTGGTTGATTAGAATGTATTTATTCTATAAAAATTACATATTTATACATGAAATTGATGTGATTTTGTTTTTTACTGGATAATAGAATCACTTAATAAAAACAATAATAATACAATTATTAAAGAATACACTCAGCTTCTCATGTATATGACAGATTTTATTTCGGTTATTTATAAAGATGTATGTATTGTAACTCACGCTTTACAATATCGTATTTTATTACTCCGTCATCACAAAAACTAATCACTTACCTGCTAACAAATAATTGTCTCATAATGTTTTTTTTTCTCTTACAGGAACCAAGGAAACACCTGCTTCCCGTAATGTTCGCCCGCATACACATGCTGAAAATAATAAACGACACCCTTAAGACATGTCTACATATTTTAAACATTAAAAGTGTTTCACAAATGTAAACCGACATTTTATTTTTATATACAATCATTACCTACCACAGTTGATATAGAAAGTACATAAAATTAAATATTTATTTAAGATATTCAAATGTTTCGAAAAAGTCAATAAGGATTGAGGGAAAGACACTTTTAGAATTACTGGTCTAAATAAGCCGCTCTGCTGTGGCCGTTTACTTTTTTGCTTGCAGAATTTTGTATAAATACCCTGAAATCTAAACACTATTATCTGCAGTACTTAATATCAGTAACTGTAACTACTATCAGTAAGCAATTATAAACGAGGCTAATAAAAGCTACTGCTTTAATTGCAAATATTGATTTAAATCTGTATGAACTATATGTAGGTAGTGGCTGCACTCCAGTGCAGCACAAATTATTCAAAACAAGATGAAACTTGCTCAGTACACCACTCCGCACTACAAAGAGAGCATAGAAAAAAAATGTTTTGTTTGGAAACACAAAGTTCACGTGATTGACCCAGGTATTTTATTGTGAGTATTGGCGCGTCGCGATTGGGCGACCGAGCGGTGCACGACCGTCCCCGACAAATCACGAAGCGGTTTACACGATCGCGCGTCCCGACTCGCCTAGTGTGTTTTTGACATCGGTGAATGCAGTCGTGAGCCGCGGAGCGGATAAACATACTTTTATTTATAGTTTTAATCGAATAAACTCGTGTAACATTCGTGAATACGTGTGCAAACCGGGATACAATAAATATGAGTATTGCTGCACTGATCCAAGCTGCTGAATACATCGAAAGGCGCGATAGAGGTGAATTGGATTTTCTTTGTTTGAATTGTCAATCGAGTGCACTACACACGCACACGTCAACATGGCTCCCGTCTATTTTTGCCATGCCATAATCAGCTGATTTTGACGGAATGGCAGTTTTCTTTGTTGCAGAAGCGGAACACGGTTACGCGTCGAGTTTACCGGCGTACGAAGAGTCTCGGACTGGAAACAAGCGTCCGAAGACGAAGAAATCGCAGGGCAGCAGGTGAGTAGAGTGACAACTCGCTTTCAAACAGTGTTAGTGCAGTGAAGTGAAGTTTATGTGAAATTAGTGCATCCGTGGACGGTTACATTGTATGTTTTCTGTTCCAGGACCACTCATAACGAGTTGGAAAAGAACAGGTTAGTGGTTTTATGTATTTTATGACTGCCGGCTTGTCGTTTCGTTCGCGCGTGGCGCAGTGACCTTGCGAGCGTCTAATCCGATAGGGAAAGAGTGCATGGACGTAATAAGAGGAGCGGGCGGGGCAGATGCTCGTAATCGTAACCCATTTGGCAGTCTGTCGCGGCCGGCTGCTGCCTACTTACGTCACTTTGATCTTCCTCGTCACCTTAACCGGCAATGCACCGGCCGGTTCCTTGACACGTGCTTTGATTATCTTACGATTACACTGTTTATGTAGCCTAGGCCGTGCGCACTGGCCGCCGAGGATGGCTTGCGAAACAAATATATTACACCTTATTTACTGGAAGGAACCAGTCGCTACATTTGAATAGGAATTTAGAACCGGTAACTGTATACCGTAGGTTTGTAACTAGTTATTTTCGTTTACTAACGATATTAGTACTAGACCTCTGTGTTAGTGTGCTCCTTATTTTTATTTATATATTGTATTTATATATACAGTTTAGTAATTTAGTGAAGTAGCGAGTAATTTAGTATAGAATATTCTATATTTACGGTATTATGAAATCAACAAAAGTGTTGTTCAATTTGGCTGCTAAATCAGTAATTTATCAATGAAGTTATTATATCAGTTTAAATAAGTACAGTAGGAATGATTTGGTACGATGACTCAATTTTGGTATACAAATGTATACTTAACAGGTAGTGAGCGAATTACGTATCCACAATTTTTTGTCAATTAAGTTATTTACGTACCTATCTAGAATTCTAGAAACTTGGTGACTACGAAGCTTATTAATTCGATTAGCTATTTTACGTGAACCGAAGATTTTGAACTTCAAATTTTGTTGATGTGTGTTTTTGATAATCACGCGTCACAAATAATATTATAATTATATATTATGACTATAGGTAAATAAGTAATTTCAGACAAATTTATAATAGATAACAAAGAATATGTTGATTGTCTGTGAATACTTAAGATTTTTTATTATAATGAAAATAGATTGTCCATAGTTACTTCTGTTGCCATGTTTCCTGTAATTAAAAAAAAAGAAATAGGTACTTGCACAGATTCACACAAATATTTTGGCGGGCGGGTTTGCATAGAGTGCACAGATAAAACCTTCTAAATTAATCTATGCAAACAAACGCGAATATGCCATTCATTCATTTACTCGTAATAAGAGTTACGCTCTTTTCGGTGATATCTAAGATCTTCCATCATGGTCTTTAAATGTTGATACGACACGGCCCAATTTTGTCTTTAATTTGCTTGATGTAACTGCGTCTTGGTCTCCCCTTCCGCCAAACTAGAGAAATTTGTAACATAATTTTAATACGTACAATAATTCAATTCTTTGTTACGCTAGTATAAGCTCCATAATATAATGTAATGTTATATATAAAATTCTCGTATCGAGCTGTTTGTTACCAAAGTCCTATGAAAAAGTTTTCACCGATTTTTATAAAGTTTTACATGCATATTCAGTAGGTCTGAGAATCGGCTACTATCTATTTTTTATATTCCTAAGTGATACGGGTTGTCCACCTCTAACATTTTAAAAAAAATTTTCGACATAATTTTTTTTTTTATTATAATGTAAATCTAAATGTACCCTATTTTTAAATAGGGATTTTAATTTGTATGGCAAAACAACTTTTGCTGGGTCTACTAGTAATACCTATTTTAGTTTCGCGTTTAGTCTCTCATCTAGGCCGTTGTGCTATCAATCCAGATCCAGGTCTATTAGTATACTAAATTACATTAAATTCTAAAGTCATTTTTGCGATATAAATATATTCACGCCTGTTACATACCGACCTAATGTTGTGTTGTGATTACACATAAGTAATTGTGATAATGTATGTACATTACGTACACATGTATGAACATGTACCTACCTGTATGTGTATAATCTTATCAGTTTTCTCGTAATATATGTAACATTTTTATATCTTACTTTTAGCATACCCAGGTTATTTAAGTCCTAGGTACGTAGTAAAGAAATAGTATATATGTATATGATTATTCTTCGTATGGTAAAGAATCTGCTTTACCAGTAGATAATTAGAACTAGAATGACGAAATGAAATGAAATGAATGTTTTTTTTTTCATTTTTCTACCCGTAATTGCAGAAGGCAGTGAAACATGTTATTTATTCTAATACCTTTGTTACACTTAAATTGAATTAAAAATTATATAGACACAACTAGTAATATATAATTATAAGCCAAAAGCTTATAATTATATATTACTAGTTGTGCCCGAGGTTTCATCCGTATGAAATTTGTAGCCTATGTGTTATTCTGTTGTATAAGCTATATTATTGTAAAGTTTTATCAAAATGTGTTCAGTAGTTTTTGCGTGAAAGAATAACAATCAAACATCCAAACTTTCACGTTTATAATATTAGTAGGATTATAGAAAGAAACATAAACACTTCCTTATTATATGTACTACCTAAATCATTCTGACGTACCAAAACAACATTTTGAGCAATAGATTCACTAGGTGTTTTTTAATAATTTCTCGGGAAGTCCTCTTAGCAAATAACATTACAAATCCCACGGTAAGTTCATCGTGGGTTCAATTCCCGTATCGACATACAATTTTTACCTTTTTTTGTGCGCCATCGCGAGCATCCTCGTGCGGTCGGGCTACGCCCCCCATTGTTACATAGCGTGAGGTGACTATGCAATGAAACCGCAATTAAAATTGATTCCAGTATTATAGATACTTGATTAATGTGTAACAAGATGTACTGACAATAATAATAGTTTATTTCAACATTTACATATCAATACAACACAGTTAGTTATACATTGGACCCTGCGAGGGAAGTTACCTTCGTAACGGTAGGGAAGAAAATATAATATAAAAAATTTGACGTTCATAATCAGTTAAAATGTCCTACATGAATAAATGATTTTTTAATTTGACTTTTAATTAACAGAGTAACAACTGTTGTACAAGTAAATAACTTAGAATAACAGAGAAACAAAGTATATTTCTGATCAAGATAAAATAATATAAAAACACGTTTAATACAATAATATAGGTATATATATACGGTATGTAAACATTAATTTGAAGACAGACAAAATAATAATACACTCTGCTTTCGAATATTTAATCTCACTTCGTTTGCCGTACTGTATTAGGCGAAACTGTATCGCGGAAGTCCACAAAATAATTGCCAAACGATGTTATCCCATAAAACGATAGTACGTGAAAATAATTAATTGAAAAAAGCAATCCAAATGTATACAATAAAGTATATGTATAAAATGTATGGTAAATATAAAAAAAGTAATAAAATTACCTATATTTATTACATTTTTTATATATTAGAAACTACAATAATGTGTGAATTTTGGGTGGCACGAAAGTAAACATATTCGCGGCTGATATAGATGAGACAGGGCTACAAACTTTGTACAAAGTCAAAATGAAAAAGTGTTTATTTCTTCGTAAAGCTTCGTAATCAAATTACAAAAATGCAATGTTGGGATGACGTAGTAAGCCAGCAATGTCTGTGTCAGGTACATACTCCGTTCATATCCATTACAATATATGTTTTTAAAAATAAAAATTAAAAACATTAATCTTACTTCTTTTTAGTATTATAAACGCCAAAGTTTGTATATGAATGGATAGATGGATGTTTGTTACACTTTCACGCGAAAAGTACTGAAAGGATTTTGATGAAACTTAACTGTAATATAGGTTATACATCAGAATACCTATATTATTTCATTAAACTTTTTAACTAACTCCCAATTTCTATATGAACTTTAAGTAAGGATAATCTATTTACAATCATTATCCTTATTACATAGTATAAAACAAAGTCGCAGTCGCTGTCTGTCCGTTCCTATGTACGCTTAAATCTTTTATGTATGCCTAAATCTTTAAAACTACGTAACGGATTTTGAAGCGGTTTTTTTAATAGATAAAGTGATTCTAGAGAAAGGTTTATATGTATAATAATACATGTACACCCGGGCGAAGCCGGGGTGAGTAGCTAGTTATTTATAAAATATTTAAAGGAGTTACTATTTAATAAACAGTACTGTACTGTAACTGATTATTTAAATGATGTACTTTAGTTTTTATATGTAAGTAATATATGAATGTCACTATATAATTATATGAATTAATAATATTAAATTATATATAATATTAAATATTGATAATTAGTTTATAATAATAATGTTGTTATGTCTGGGAGGTCTAACAGGGTCCATATGGATCTACATGTACCAATTAACATCTTTCACTGTAAACATAATGGAATGCAATAAACATTGTATTGAATAAAACATCTTTATATATAAAAATGACATGTCAAGTTGTTTGTCCGCGATGGACTACTAAACTACGGAACCGATTGCAAAATTAATTTACACATTGTATGCAATTTGATCCAACTTGAAAGATATGATAGAATAGAATAGAATAGAATAGAAATCATTTATTCAAATAAACTTAATTTAAGCACTTTTGAATAGTCATAACAATTTGTTTTTTATCTACCACTAGATCTCAATTTATAGTCGCAATATTATTTGACCTTAGCCACAGCAACGCGTGGCCGGGTCTGTTAGTCATTACATAGTATAAAAATCGCTGTCACTGTCTGTCCGTTCCTTGTACGCTTAAATCTTTAAAAAGATGCAATGAATTTTGAAGCGGTTTTTTAAATAGATAGAGTGATTCAAGAGAAAGATTTATATGTATAATACATGTACACCCGGGCGAAGCCAGGGCGAGTAGCTAGTAGGTTATAAATTTGACGCGGGTGATACCGGTACAGCTTGTATTTTTTTTTTGTATTATAATGAAATGGTGCACCTGCCTGCGCTAACGGTTTACGCTGGCGGGGACCAGTGGAGGATGATAAGATGAGCATGAGGTCAGGTCAGTTAGCCCATCGTGACAAATTCATCAGTAATTTATCACGATGGTTTCCAGGGGGAACCGCGTGGAGGTCAATCTGACATGGTACATTGCTAGCAATGAGATCATCAGTCCACATTACTAACTATCCCCTTTCCCCGGTACAGCTTGTATTACACTTACAATTTGTTTTTACAATTAACAATCCAAATTATCTTTATTTGCTAACATTAATTGGTATATTAATTGTAATTGGAGTTGAATCGTCGGCTGTGCCTATCAGAATGATTTCATTAATACTCACAATTACTCACACAACTCCATCCTGTATTGTTTCCATACAAACGTTCAACACTTGCAGGTGTATGAGTGTCTAATGCTACAGGTTTTGTATTAAATTATTCGCAATTGTTCGCATTGATTATTTTAAATTAAGTAATTAAATTTATTATTTTATCACAGATAATTAATGTCGCAATTGATTTCTTAGAGTTTCAATATCTAATGTGCCTAACGTTTGGACTGACATACTTTTTTAATACATAGTCTAAATAATTCTTAAGTTGATATTGTGGCATTATTGTATTGGAGAAGAGAAGTTAAAAGTAATCGTTGATCTTGGTATGAGGAAATAATATGCAGAATAGAATTGGCTTGGAATAGAAGAAAGGTTGTGGTTATCTTTAATTCCATCACAACCCTTCTACAGAATGAATAGAAATCTCATACATTGTTCAAACGTGACCTAAAAAATTGGTTGTCACTTGGTCATTTTTACAGTGTCCAAGTATAGTTGAGTAAAATGAATACTTTCACATAATTTGCATGACTATATGGTAAATATTGGTGATCAATAATATTTCATGTAATATAATATCTACTGTACCAATATTTCTTAAATAAATTATATAATTCATAGATGTTTTTTTTATTCATTTGTTTAATAACAATTGTTTCCATTAATTGTAATAATGTTATAGTCAATGTTACACTTACCCAAGATACATAGTTATTTACCGTTCGAAATTTAAAAATAATATATTTTCGAATATAGTTTTTTTTTTGTAATGTTTAATAATAGATGTAGGTTCTGGCAAACAAACAGACAGCCTTATGTGTCATGCCTTGGGACCTAGTAATTTCACTGTATACTATCTACTCCCCCTTCATAGAATACATAACCTACATATACATATAGTAACCTGCTTGGCGGCTGAAATAGCCGAGACTAAGGTACAAACACAGTCGACTTTTTATACAATTGTAAATGTATATTTTTTTCCAATATTGTTTTTCTTAGTAACTGAAATAGGATTTGGAAAACAAACATACAGCCTTATGTGACATATCTCTGAACCTTTTAATTTCACTGCCATATCACACCCTTCAAAGTATACATATAAACTATAAATTAAGCTGCTCTGCGGCTGAAATAGCTGTACAGGCACAGTCTACTGTGTATATAGTCTCTTAATTGAGAATATTGATATTGAGTTGTAATATTTTAATAGTTCGTCTTCGATCAATAGGCTGTGAAAGCAGTTATTATTCATAATTGAAATATTAATACCTATAAATATAGTCTTGCTATTTGATTATGATTTAAAGTGATTGTAAAATGATTTCTTATATATATTTGTAATAATCATTAGCGATAAGCCGCGCTTCAAATTTGATAACAGGAATACTATGAACAATTTTGTTTTTATACAAGAATTCGATACAAACAACAATTTGAATTAGTATACTTATCTATGCCAATATTATAAAGAGAGAGAGAGAGAGAGAACTAATTTTGTTATGAAGAAATTGAACCTATCACGTACCAATTCAAACAAAACGATTACATGGGCTCCTATATAGGTGCCATCCATCCCTCGCGAAGGTTTTACGGTACATTCGTTCCACCGAGGAATTTTTTATAACGTCATAGTAGCTATGTAGCTGTGATTGATCGACAGTTACATAAACGGTCATATGATAAAAGATTTTCTCGCCAGCCCGCTTTATCTATGAACGTATAAAAATATTTTCAGTTTCACCCCCGTTGAGAAATATTGCCCAGGACGACGCATCTATCATAACGGTTCCGGTATGGCTTTGAAAAAATATATAATAAAACGTTTTAGCTGATCATTTGTCGAGTTTTTTTTTCTTTTTAGTGGCAAAGGAAACGCTTATTATCGGCGCACATTGTCTATGCTTGCTTATAATTGAAAAAGACGTGTGAAGTTCATGTCAATCAATAATTATAGATTTTGTGTACGTATTAGATTTTTTAAATAATTTGTTGATTTTTTTTTTATAGTCGTCATTGGAAATGCATTTTGTTAGTCAGATATTGACTATTATTTCTAATTGAAAATGGCTTGATGGGTTAAAGGTTATGTTAATAACAATTGTATATATTGTGTACATTATTTAAAACATTAAAGTTGCGATAGAGTAGGTACTTTGAAGTTTGCAATCATAAGGAAAGGAAGAATTGTGTAATATTAGTATTAATTTAGTCTGCAATATAAATTTGGAAACGTAATTCTAAAACAATAACAATCTTTTATCTTCTTGCAATATTATTCAAGTTTCTTTTAAGTTATGTATTTAATAATAAATTAATTAATCTTCATTTCAACAATTTAAGCAGTATAGCCTTTAGGTCTTAGCAAGAAAAAAAACATCGTCGAACGTGTCTATGCGTTGTATTTTTTTCTATGTTTTTATTTCTTGACAGCTGATTATGAAATTAAATTGCCAAGGTGTCCAGAGGGAATTAATTGACAGTTTCGACATTTGAATGACAATTGATTGTTAGCTCTCTGTAATTATCTAGATGTTTTAATGCATAATTAAGTGACTCCACTGCTTATTTAATGACATTAGCAGTAAAGTTTTGGTCTCTAATGTTCTATTTTTGAAACAAAAACTACTTTTTCGTTTTCAAATTCAAATTCTTATTTATTCGAATTCTTGTTGGTACAATTTAAAACTTTGTTCCATAAAAATAAAACATCTTTAATGGTGAAGCAAAATTGTATGAGACTAAAGTACCACCTGCTGAATGAATGACTGACTGACGGCTGACTGAATGTAGATAGTCTTTATGGGTTATAGAAATCTTCCAGGAGACCAAAGTAATTTACCAATTAAGATAGTTTTAAAAAAATCAATATATTACGTCATGTACGTTAAAGGTCAACAAAGTGTGGCATGAGGTGTCGTAAAATTAGAAACATTTAAAAACGTGACCCTTGGTGTTTCATGCGTTCATAGGCTACGGTAACCGTTTACCATCGGATGGGCCGTATACTTGTTTGCCACCTACGTAGTATAAAAAAATATCTAATACATAAATGACGACCTCAGTGGTCTAGCGGTTTAGCACGCCGTCTTAGTTCAGATAGTCGCAGGTTCTTTTCCTCGCACGATACAAACATTTGTATTTAAGAGTAAGATTCTTGCTATTGGTCTAGGTGTTTTCTCTGTATACTGTGTATGTACAATAAAAATGAATGTATGTATTTATATCAGTTATCCTAGTACCCTTAAGACAAACTCTGCTTGGCTTGGGACTACATGGTGCTGTGTGAATTGTCCAAAAATATTATTGTATATATTATATACTCTATACCTGAGGTATGTTAAACCATTAGACCACTGAGGTCGTAGAATAATAAAAATAATTACTACTTTAAGTGGAAAATTGATAAATAAGTTTTAAAACATTCGTACAAACTGAGCGGTCACGAGATCAATTTAGTATGAAACGTTCAAAGTGGTCCACTTTGTTTCTCTTTGGAAATAAGTTATGTATTGGTTTTCATGAGTATTCTATCTAAATTTTAGCTTAGTGCCTTTTATCGCATACGACTAATCCTATATTGCTCTTAAAACGCAATAATATCTAGCTACTATACATATTTTTTTTACTTATTAGAATAGAATATAATTTTATTGACTCGTGGCAAGACGAGTCAATAAAATTACCAAAAAATACAAACAACAATACACATTACTATAACAGAGTCAATGTGGACAACAGCTCAGCATAACGCTTGAAACATAGTTTCCAGCGCTGATTTTAGATAAATCATATAATTTACCTAGTATACCTATTTACCTAGATGACTACATGTAAGATTGTAAACTACATCATCTATTTACATAATAACACATCATCTATTACAGTACGTAGCAACATCAGCAATTATGTAATTTAAAATTGTTTTTCTCAGATCTCTAATAGACTAACAAACTACACACCGAGTGACCGACTTATACGTAATCTGTATTTTATTTTCATTATAAACGTCAAAAATGACATCTGTCAAATTTGTACAAGTTTTGGCGCGAATCGTGGTGTCGAGTGCTATCGTATTCTCGGCCTTACACAACTGTCTGTGGTAATGAACAACTCTGTTCCGTTCCCAAGGTCCGCACTACTAATAATATTCTAAGCGTTATTTATCTTATGATACCGCGTATCGCAGTCTATTCTCGCTCCTCGTACACATCCTAAATATTTACATGTGCGCATATCTTTCAATGGAGTTCACAATTTTACATCGTATAATTGTTTATACAACGTCGGTTGTTCTCGCGTGACGCGGTTTGGAGTTGTCTATGCCCGCGCTCCGCACCGCATGCTGTTATTCAAGTAATTTTCCTCTAAACCGGATTTTTTTGGCCGATGGTGATAGAATTGTGATTCTATCTACGCTAATGATAAATTGGCGGCCGCAACGAGAGCATAACAAATGAAGATGACATCAAAGTCAAAATAAAAAAAATGTATTATTTTTTACCCTGATTTTGCGCATGAGTGTCATTACTGTTATTATAGGGATCACTAATTTTGAGTAAATAAATTATAGGCAAAGTGATAGTACAGTTTTCTGTAGGAATTGAAATCGATTAATTATGTTTCTAGTTTTCTACTTACCTATTTAAAACTATAAGTCAATCATTTATGCATTATATTTATTTATTAACTCTTTATTGCTCCAGAAAGAGAAACAATTATACAAAGAACAAACAGATAATAAGTAATAAGGTACAAAAGGCGGTCTTATCGCTTAAGCAATCTCTTCCAGACAACCTTTGGGTAGAGGCGAGAAGACAGAAAACTATATTGTCAAAAACCAAATCATAAGACATTTATGGTCACTTTAATTTTTTTTATCACTATCTCTACTGTTTATTTGAGCTGTCTACCAGTTGAGAAGAGTTGTCAAGAAACTCAACTGCTATATTTTTTTACTCTTTAATATTGGGTACTATCTAAACGTAGGTCTAATATCGATTAGTTTGATCGGACGTGCAGACGTGCCGACTGCGAGTGTAAACATGATCTTTAAATTAGCCCATTGAATTGAAAACTTATAAATATTTATTTACTGAGAAATTATTTATCCTAGAAGCAATTTGAAGTACCTACTATTTCTCAATGACTGTTAATGCTGTCTCGATTGGTTATTCCACAGAATTTCAGTTGAGTGAAGTCATTCAGTAATAATTGAATTGATTTATTAATATTATAGTGTTCATTATATTATTACCCTAACAGGGAAGGTCGTGGGTTTGAATCTGACCAAGATAACATGTAACATTTTTGTTGTCGATTTGGACTTTTGACGGACTATATTTAGTTGTTAGTTATGATTAATACCCTGGTATTAATCATTATCTGAGATTATTATTAAACGAAAGACGGAGGTGGCAAGCCAATGCCATGTTAGTCGAATAGACCCAGCGAAATGTTGGCATATCAAGTGTTGCGTTCATCACGATATTGACATTTGAAATGATTCTGACTTACCCCATCTGAGATATTATCCTCATACTATATTATTATTTAATTACATTATAGTCTTTCCTAAAGTTTTGTTAGTAATGTGGATTAATGAACCCATTGGTGGCAATGTACCATGTCAGGTTGATCTCCACGCGGTTCCCCCTCGAAACCATTATGGTAAATGGCCACTTTTCAAGATGAGCTAACATTTTTTTTGTTCGGGGTTTTGGGCCTATTAGATTGTGCTCGCCCTTATTCAAAGTTCGCTACCTAGACCCGTGAGGGACAAGAACTAAAGGATATTCTTAGGACCGTTGGTTTTTATCTCTTCAGGATATAGTACATACTTTCCAAAGGAGATATTTCGTTTATGCTAACTAAGCTAACCCCTGATGGCAAATTCCCGAGAAATCTATCACGATGGTTTCCAGGGAGAATCGCCTATCAGGGTTACAGCATCAATCCACATTACTAACAACTAGATGTCAGAACTCCTTACCTTATTTGTACGTGGGCAGTTCGGCTGAGTTGCCAGTTACATAAAAAAAAGTAGAATCGTCAACAAGGCTAAATTGAGTTCAGAATATTAACAGCAGACTGCTAATTAAATTGCAAAAACAAGGCTGAAACTAGGTCATTTCTGCACAAAGAGTTGTATCCAATTTATATGGTTCACTTATTTATTTTTAACTACGAACTTTGCATGTTTGCAACAAACAACCTTTGTTATTTACTGACGAAATTGAATCATTTTTACAATTGAAAATTTTCAGTGCATATAGTATAACATCTAGAACTAAAGCTGTAAAGGGGGGGGGGGGGGTAAATAATTGTAATAAATCTGCTTACATAATACTTTAACGGCCTCTATGTTAGAAAAAGGATAATAAAATTTAAAAATGATATAAAATTCATCAAGGAGTTAACTATAGATGTAATGATAGCGCTAACGTGCTTCACTGCTTACTTATTGTAATATAATGTCTAGATCCATCGAATGGATAAAGGACAAGCCCGTTCCCATTGTGTATTGTATTACATGTTTGTAACTGACGCGCTAATCTACTTTAATTATATATAGTTTGTTGTTAAGTTGATACCATTTATCATTTATAATTATGGACGCTACAGTTTCTAAAAATAGCATACATAAATAATATCGTATAGGGACATGTACACACTAACAAAGTAAAGCTTGGATTATTTCAAGATAATTGATGTACCAAATTTAATAGTACACTATTTTGTAAATATATAATTTATATTATACTAATATTGCAAAAAGAGAGTTGATTATAAAAAAGAGAGCCGATTATAAAAAAGAGAGAGAAAGTAATTCTGGAACTACTGCTCCGATTTTTTTTTCCTGCGACTTCCTTGACAACACATAATTTTACATACAAAAATGACCGGCAGTTGAAATTCGATCGCTCAGATTCTTTCAACGATAAGGTCAATGTATTTAAATATCTTATCTACCAAGAGACCAAGGAAAAAAAAGAGTGGAAGGTAAATTCCGGAAGTACTGCTCAGATTCTTTTATCTGCGTGTTGACTAAGCTTGATTTTACTTAAAAAAATTATCTGTAGTTAAAGCTCGCCCAGAATCCTCTCAGCATAAGTTCAATGCATATATCTACTTACGTTTAGTAGTAGCTGACGCTCCTGCGAAAACGTGACGGAACATAAAAAAAGGTAGAACGAAGCTCGGTCGTGAGGATACTGGTTCGTAGCGTAGGTCAATGTAATGCATATGTCCTATGACGTCATAGTGTAGACGTCATCGTGCATTGAACGTGGTTACTATGTGTTTCGAATGAGTGATAGAATAAAAAAATGCGAATATTTAAACTTATATAAAGTTATATACTGTTTTAAACTTGACGCGGTCATTATTTATACGTATAATTAGTAAAAATCACGGGATCTTACCACGTTTTATATTTATTTGCTGAGTTCCCGTTTGCTCAGTTTACCCGTGATCATGGTGGTTGAAACACTGCCGAAATATCGGGAACTCAGCAAATAAATATAAAACGTGGTAAGATCCCATGATTTTTACTAATTATACGTTTTTATATAAAGTTTATTTTAGATATAGGAAATAATTAAAATAATTTTACATGAACTGGTAGAAAAGACGTTCATATCACTAAGCAATATCTTCCAGACTCCTTTCGGTAGAGAAAGTAACATAAAGATAAGAAAAGGGTAGGTGGCGCACGTACTGAACATAAATATGTATATATATGTAAATATACATTTTAATACACATATGTATTAAAATGTAATTAATACTCTGTCCAACCCATGTTCCCCACAGAGACGTGGTCGCTAACTATGGGCCCCATGAACAAGCTCAGAGTCACTCAGAGGGCAATGGAGAGGGCAATGGAGAGGGCAATGCTCGGAGTCGCTCTGCGTGATCGAATCAGAAATGAGATCCGCAGAAGAACCAGAGTGACCGACATAGCCCGAAGAATTGCGACTCGGAAGTGGCAATGGGCAGGGCACATAGCTCGTAGGAGAGATGGCCGTTGGGGCAGTAAAGTCCTCTAGTGGCGACCACGGACCGGAAGACGCAGCGTGGGAAGGCCTCCAGCAAGGTAGACCGACGATCTGGTCAAGATCGCTGGAAGGCGATGGATGCGAGCAGCGCAGGACCGATCGTCGTGGAGATCTTTGGGGGAGGCCTATATCCAGCAGTGGACGTCTTCCGGGCTGCGATGATGATGATGATGATGATCTGAATAGTGCAGTTCTTCAGACAGAATGAAGGGGACCACGAGACAAAGAGGACAGTATGAACTTAAAGGGAAAGAAAATGGGATTTGACAGAGAAACTGGCAGGTGATTGAATGCACCGAATGCATTACTTTAATAAAAAATATTTCTATTTCTCCACAATTGATAAATACATAGAACTAAATTATTCAAATATTCCTTCCGTATCTACACGGAAGGTGATTTTTTTAATATTCATAGGCATTTGAAAGTTATTCCTTATGGGTTATATAGATTACCAAAGTAAGTGAACATGTTAACAAGACGATAATTCTTAATTAGGTACTTATAAAGAACCGTTCTCACTGCATCAGGTTAAGTTTTAGAGAGCGTACTTACACCTCAGGAAAGAAGATATTAAGGTATTTTGTGATTCATATATCATGCTGCATGTTCTCTTCTACCATATATAATCAAAATATAATAAAAAAAAAAAAAATAATAACAGTCACAGTTAAAAAGTTTTTAACACATTTTAGACACATTTTTTACACATATGCGGTATGGAAAAGCTATAACTGAAGTAACTATTATTAATCTATTATAGTTAAAGGTTTTATATTTATAATAATATTTTATGGTAAATAAGGTATTTATCTCTTACGATATTTTAGGTTGCATTACTCGCACGGTACAAACATTTCTATTCATGAGTATGATTATTTGTACGGGTCTGGGTGTTTTCTATGTATATTATGTATGTATTACAAAAAAAATATAAGTATCAGTTGTCTAGTATTCATAACACAAGCACTGCTTACCGTGCGACTAGATATGAAAATGCATTAGTATAAGTTCTATATTATAGTTAAATTGTAAGTAATAAGTAAAAATGAGTGTCCTTATTAGCCAACAATCTGCAAGGCAGTTTGGCGATAATTGTAAAAATAAATTTTATATATGTAATACTTATAACAAAATTTTAAAAAAAGATGGTGCTGTGTTAATTGTCTAGGTTTATTTATTTATTTATATTAATTACGGCGACGCAGCGGCGATCTGAACACGACAATGTGAATGGCACATAATATTTATGATTCAGTCAGGAAATGACACCAATAACTCAATAATTATGCGAAAAAAATGAACATTGTCGCGCGTTGCAACGACTAACTGCTCATGTTTATATTAGCGATACCTTGTTATACTCGTACATAGCTATATATGACTATGTTATCTATATCTACTTACCATGTACACAGTCGAAATTTATTGCTCAGTTCCGCTTTTGTGGAAAGGTTTTTACTAGTAAAAACGCCCGGCTTCGCTTGGTTGCTCATACATTTATGAGGTTTAAATCTATTGACTGGAATTATGTATATTTACTGTTTCAAATATGTCGCGGTCATTATTTGTATGTATAGTTAGCAAAAGTCATGAGAATTTGAATAAATTTTCATCCCTTATATGGATGTAAAGTAAAATCAAGGGTACCCTCACCCTTGACATTATTTTACACCCATACATTTCTACATACACATATTTCACAAACTTTGAATGTTATATTTAATCAACAGCCTAAAAATAAGCTACTAGCTTTAAAAATGAGAATATTTCCGTAAAACCTTTTGTCGTGACAGACAGAGTTACTTTTGTATTTATAATATTAAAATATTTATATTAAAAATACATATTTATGAATTATATATTATATTTAAAATATATAGATATTTAAAATACATATTTATAAATTATAATAATATTTTTTAAAAAAAATTACATATCCAATGGTAGGTAAGTAATGGTATATGTAATTCGTAACTTCCGTACATATTATAAATGTATGTACTTGTAAACATGTAAAGAATTTGTGCATTTCCTACACTCCATGTAACTATCAGGACACCTTACATTTGTTATCGTATCGATAACATTACGCGGTCTCCTTAATGTATTATATATGTATATAATGTATGTACGCTTATATTAATTGCTGTGAGTAAGCTTTGTTTATATATCTGTTTATTAATTAGACCCGCTGTTTATATCTATCCTTACTAATATAATAAGAAAGTAGGGATGTCTGTTACGCTATCACGCAAAAACTACTGAACTAATCATCATGAAATTTTGTACACATGGTCTTGGAGGTATTAAAATACTTTATATATTATTTTTGGATAGATTAGGATTTTTATTAAAAAAAAAAACATGTTTTTATAAAAAACAAAAAGAAAATATGAACAATTTGCTACTACAGCGCAATGTAGCAGCCAGTAATGAAGCAAGCGAAACCCCGGGTATAAGCTAGTGACTTATATACATATAAATCAAAATATCTTTATTCATTTAGGTCTTTTACAGACTTATGAGTTGTCAAAATCTACCACACTATCGGAGTGCATTCGAGCTAAGAAGAACTGACTAGAAACTAAGCTCTAAGCTCTCTAAGTAATCAAGAGACTTGATGACTTGACGTAACGTGTTTTTCCTGGTGATATCCATGTATTTAAGTTGACAGTTGCCATCAGACTAACCATCCAAAATTATCATCAGATTAACCTTTAGTTATATAAAGAAATTGTTATAAAAACATTTAATGTGACTAGAATGTTCTAAAAGAATAAATATTTCGAATTTTAAATTTACTACTCTCTCTTCTCTCTATAGGTAGGTACCCCACCTATAGAGAGAAGAGAGAGTAGGTAGGCAGGCAGGTACCCTAGGTACCCCATTTCGAGTTACCGTGAAATAATAATTATTATTATTTTACGAGAGACTTCTAATGTGCACTGATGACCCCATTGCTAGCGATGCACGATGTCAGGTTCACCTCCACGCGGTTCCCCCTGAAAATCATCGTGATAAATTCCTTGTGAATTTATCACAACGGCTAACTGACCTGACCATTGGTGGCTCGCCATCGTAAACCGTTAGCGCAGGCGGATGCACCATTCCATTATTATGCATTACAAAAAAATATCATTTATATTTTATATTCATTATCCTAAAACTTAGAAGGTATGGAAAATCTTGAGACGCTCTTAGAAAAAAATGTACGGAACCACTTGTTTACGCCACGTAAGTACAGTCGGATGAATAAGTGGATATTATACTAATTTATGGCATGTGGCAACTTGGTTGTTAGTGCTAACAGCCATTTCGTTCGAGATGAATGTGTCTTTTTTGTGAACTATTTGTTATTACACGGCCGTGTTTATGTTCGCGTAGGGTTGCCATCCGTCCGGATTTTCCCGGACTTGTTCTAGTTTAAAGGGCATCTGGGGAGCGCGAGGGGTTTAATTGTCGTCTAGCTATTTAGCATACCGCCGTACTTCCACCGGTCGCGGGTTTGATTTTGAATGTATTCACAGTACAGCTTAGTTTTTTTAAGTTACGTAATAAAATAATACAATTTGAATAATATATTAAGTTTTTCTTTATTATTGCATGAAGGTCGCTAACTTTAAGGGGGTCTTCCTATGTGACGGCCTGTTTTTTAGGGATATTTTAGGATTTTTTTTCTACGACCAGTAAATATTTAGAGCTTCAAGTTTTTTATCATTTATTAACACATATTTGGACAGTATTAATATAAAATTTCAGCTAAAAATATTCAGTCAAACTAGAGTTACAGCGCTCTGAACACCCCCGCCTCGAAAAAAAGAGCTCCCACTTCCTCCACGATTCCGGCTGATCGGCTTATCTGAAAAAAAAAAAAACGGCGTTTTAATTTGTAGGCTTAAAAGCACGGAATGACCTATAATCAAATGAATATAAAAAAAATTGGATTTTTGATAGACATTTGAAATAAAAGTTGCAAATTAGGCGTTTTTTTTTTGTTTTTTGCTATAAAAAAATCGAAGTTTTGAAAATTTTCGATTGATAATAGTTCATTCCATGCGTTTACATATATTGAGTGTGCCCTGTAAATTTCAAGTAATTCGGTCCAGCCGTTTCTGAGATACAATGGAGGAAAGTTTGAAAAACACAGTTTTGAGAAAAACGCGTTTAAAGTTTCAAGTCCGTTAAAAACTATTAAAATATCAACTTACTCTCAATCGGCGATGCCTGGTCCATAGAGTATTCCTTCCTCTTCCTCGTGAAACTCTTTTAAAGCAGATTGTTCAGCTCTTGAGTCAATCCTGGCTTGTTTAACGACATCACTTACGCGCCGCTCAGAGCGTAAGATTCGCTTTTCATCCCGTTTCTCAACATACGCTTGGGCTTCACGACCAACAGGGCATCCCATAATCGACATAACTTTTAAAATACCTTGAAAACCTTCATTAAAGATAATAACTGCTAAGTAGCTAGCAATTTCAACAACTTTGGGACCAGAATGAAGATGTTTAGGAGCGAAAGTCCAAATCAAAGAATTCAAAGATTCGTTATTGTTTTGTGTCTCTGCTCCTAAACAACGAATTAATAATTCGTCTTTCGATAAATCTTCGAAAACCGGTTTGATAGCTTCTTGGACTTGCGGAATTAGAGGTGGTTTATCGTGATGAAATTGGTCCAGTTCATTATTAGCTTCAGCCTTACGCCATTTACACCAACTGTCTTCGCCTTCTGGACAAAATTGATGCTGAGGGTTTTCATCAGAAGAACATTTGTGATAGTACGTTGCCCAAACTTCCTTTCTCATATCTTCAAGCGAATCTGGATGGCGTCGAATTGCTAATCCGTAGAATTTTGTAATTTCTTGGATAACTTTATCAGTAAGTTTACCTGCTCCTTTTCCTCCTATTCCTTTATTGGTTTTATCCTTTTTAACAGCCCGAAGTCTGTAGAAACGTGTCTAAACTTGTATAAACAAATATATTAATAAAAGGGAGGCCAGGTATAAAGCCGACGGTACACAATAGGCCCGGTCTCTAACTGCCAACTCACCGCTCCGAACCGCTCTTTCTTTTACCTGCTGTATCTTTAAAACGACTTCGAATTTTCTAAAATCGCTTTACTACCGTATTCTAGACATGTTAAGGGAGCAATTTATGAAAAAAAAAAATCGATTTTTTCAACCCATCACATAGGAAGACCCCCTTAAATCCGTACTGGGTTGAAAGGAAACGAATCTAGGGCTGAAAGAAATACATAGTGCATTTATAATAATTAAAACTATGCTTTTATGATTTAATCTTTTCTTGGACTGATTTTGAACTTGGCAACCCTATTTTCGTAGGTAATTGCGGCTGCTCCTAAAAATAACCAGTTAATTTATACTAATTAGAACTAAGTTTTAATTCTTGTCCTGACTTTATTTTTAGTATGGCAACCCTATTTTGGTAGGTGATTGTGGCTGCTCCTGTATGGTAATATGTTAGGACGTTATGTTTCATGCGTAAATAGATTTGTTTTTACATATTTTTCTTTATGCTAACAGCCCGTTCCCACTATATGCGGATTTGTGCGTTATTTCCTTTGCCTCTCTTTTTTGTTATTCCCAATACGTTTTAAGTACAGTTGGGTTCCTATTTTAAATCATAGGCGGCTTTATATTTTGGCAGCAAACTTTTTTTTTTCTATTTTTGTTTATGGTTACCTAATCTAACCTGCCAGGCTGCTGTAGGATAATAGCATTTGGATGAAGTTAGCCCAGTGGCGTGCCTTGCGAGAGGCCAATGTCCAGCAGTGGAGTGGTCTACACAGTAGGCTGATAATGATGATGAAGTTAGTTGGGCATCAGTGAAGGATGATTGGATGAGCATGAGGTCAGCTCAGCTCGTCCATCATGATGAATATACTAGAAATTAACCAGAATAGTATCCAGAGTGAATCGCGTGTATATCGACCTGACATAGTACATCGCTAGCAATATCCTTCCTGTTATGATTTCTCTCTTTATATTTTAGTATGAATTTACAATAGTAACTTTGATTGTACAATAAATAAATCAAATATTTATAACATAAATAAATAATATTTATTATACGCATAGATTATATTACAATCCGAGTTAGCAACTAATATAAATATGCTATAGAACACAAATAGTATGTTTGTTTATCATGTACGCGTGTACATAGCAATTTAGATGGAAAAAGACATATGTGGCTACTTCGTATTTCGGTTGATCATAATCACGCAGACAAAGTAGCGGGCAGAACCTAGTTTTTACGGTAAATGTTATCGTTGAAAGAGATTTACATGTAAAATCTTTTATCATGTTTGACTTAGGGATTTTGTTTAGAATCACATATGAAATGTTCATGGAAGATTCCAGATTTCCGCGTCTTATACTGAGATTTACCCTTTGTTTTGTTATTATTCCCTGATCTATAATGTACAACCTTTTCCTATATTTTTACATTTGTGGGCCTCAGTGGTTTAGCGGTTTACCACCCTTCCTTAATTCAAGTAGAGTACGATTCTAAAATGTTACATATAGCTATGCGTATATACCGCCATACTTCCAATGATCGCGAGTTCTATTCTACGCACAGTACAAACATTTGTATTCATGAGTATCATTGTATTTTCTATGTATAATATATATGTATTTACGAAAAAAAAAAACAATCAAATTGTATCAATTGTCTAGTACCCGTAACACAAACTATAGCTAGCTTAACTTGAGTCTAGATGGCGTTGCGTAAATTGTCCTGAGATTATTATCATTATTTTGTATAGTGTAGCATTAGTAAGTGAGATTGTTTGTATTTTCAATGGTGTAAATTGTATGGTGCACATGCTTGCGCTAACGATTTACATTGGCGAGGCACCAGTGGATAATGATAAGATGAGCATAAGGTTAGGTGACAAATTCACCAGGAATTCATCACGATGGTTTCCAGAGGGAACCATATGGAGGTCAACCTGATATTGTACATTGCAAACACTATGGTTATTAGTCCACATTACTTATATTCCTTCTTCGACGCAGTTTGTATTGGTCTGGGTGTTTTCTATGATTATATGTATTGATATAAAAATATCAGTTTAAGTATACATTTCAAGCCTAGCTTAGTTATTATGTACTAGCTGCGCCCGCGACTTCGTCCGCGTAAAATGACGATACTTCCATGTAACCTTTTAACCCCTTGCAACCCTTGTTTTGCATTAAAAAGTAGCCTATGTCCTTTGTCAGGGTCTAGAATATCTGTGTACCAAATTTCATTTAAATCGGTTCAGTGGTTCGGCTTGAAAGCGAGACCGACAGACAGACATACAGATAGAGTTACTTTTGCATTTATAATATTAGTAAGGATTCACAAAAAACAATTGAAGTATTTCTACATTTGTATTCATGAGTATCATTGTATTTTCTATGTATAATATATATATGTATTTACGAAAAAAAAAACAATCAAATTGTATCAATTGTCTAGTACCCGTAACACAAGCTATAGCTAGCTTAACTTGAGTCTAGCTTACATTGCGTTCAAGATAGCTTGGCCTGTTTGGGTTGTCCTGAGTTAATAATACTAGAATATTTCATGGAAAACAAATAAAAAGCCGCAGTGACGTTTGTCGTAGTTAGTATTAGCATATTGTTTTCGGCACGATAGAAGTCTAAAATTAGGTTTCCCTAACGGCTTATCATAAGCCTGATAAAACGTTTGTGATGCTAGGTATGTACCTACATTATGTGCACAATATGTACAATGTACATCTTCTATTGATGCCAAAATTATTTAAAACTTTCCAGTTTGATGGCCTCGGTGATCTAGTTGTGTAGCACACCGCTTTAATTGGTCGTGGGTTCGATTCATCGCACGGCATAAACATTTGTATTCATGAGTATGATTGTTTGTGTCTATCTGAATGTTTTCTATGTATAATATGTATGTATTTACGAAATAAAATATATCTATGTGTTTGTATCAGTTATCTAGTGCTTAACACAAGCTTTAGCTGGCTAAACTTGGGTTTAGTGGTTTTGTGTGAATTGTCCTGAGATTATTAATATTTTTAGTTGTCGAATTGAGATCATAACACTTTTTATTGGGGGTGTTGGGCTATTGTCAGGTGCTAAGACCTGTAACATTGTGACCTGCAAAGATCTATTGTGCTCGGCCTTTTTCAAAGTTCGCTACCTAGACCCGTTAAGGACAAGAATTGAAGGACATTCTCAGTAGCGATGGTTTTTATTTAATTTGACATTGACAGGTTACTACTTTCCAAAAGTTAGGCTAATTATGTATAGATATGTATGTCATTCATACGTTAATTAACAACCTTTAAATCTTATTTATAAATAACATTTAAGCCAATATTATTTCTGCATCCGGAATAGTTAAAAACAAAAAAAAATACTCTAAACGAATTTTTCTAGTGTACTAGTTTAATTTAACTATATAATACATTATACCGTACAGCCCCTCCAAGTCACACATTCACCGCTGTGTTTCTATATGTAAATGTATACCAGAATTTATGGCCAGCCACAACAATTGACTATGAGCGCAGCCCGCGCAGACCGGGCTGAAAAATCTATTGCTGTCTTGAAAACCACGATGAATTTAATCACGAGAGAATAATAGGAATAATATGTTAAGTGACTTACGTCGTTGTGGGGAGTATGTAACGCTATCACGATTTAACATAAATAGGGTAGACAGAGATTTCACAAGTTTCTTGCTCATTCTTCTTGTGATAAATATGCATTCCGAATGAGTGGTAGAATCAGAATATGACTATTCAAAAGTACTTGTAATGAGTTTATTTGAATAAAGATTATTTCTATTTCTATTTCTAAGAGATTTTGTCAACTGTCGCCAGCGTTGCGAAAAAAAACATTCAATATTTCAATAATTTGGTTCTAAAGTAATTTTAATAAATGATAGAATCGTGATATGCTGATAGTCGTTTAATATAGCAGAGCGAAGTGACAGAAGTGTATATAAAGACAATAGTCAAAAATAATATTTTTATTTTAAAATAGCTGTACCCGCGACTTCGTCCACTTGGAATTTAACTATATTTATCTAAAATAAAAGATAGTTTCTAAAATAAAAGTAGCCTAAGATACTTCTTATTACATCAGCTACCTGCCATAAAAACTCCCTTCAAAATCGGTCCAACCATTTCAGAAATTAGCCGGAACAAACAACAGACAGACAGACAGACGAAAGTTGTAAAAAATGTTATTGTAGTGTATGTACCGTATTTTACAATTTTATTAAGATACATTACACAGAATAACAGAGCTGTAGTAAGCAATCACAGCATATGCTTAGATATATTGCCAATTTATAGCGTACACATATAATTTCATGTAGTTTTATTGTTATTTTATTATTTCATGTTATTGCCAATATATTTTTTATCTTTCTTTCTAAATAATTCTGGCAACATTTGCTCGGGCATAATATCTCCGGGTATGAAACGATCGACGAGCACGGTTGCAAATATCTCTAATTATGAAGGGACTTTAAATCTCTTAATTTGTTCAATACCATAATACCTACTGTTTTTAATGACTTAATAAGGGAGTTGAAATTATTCCCTATTTCTATTTCGACCTTTGCAGGAAACAAGGGTTGGGGGTGAGTTTGTAATAGAAAAGTTACTCGAGCGGAGCGATGATGGACCAAACATTTTATATAATAACCCCATTTTAAAATACTACCCTATTCTTAACGTAATCATATATTATTAAAAAAAAACGATCTTGTTTAGCGACGGGGTCTGTGGTTTAGCGGTTGTACACACCGCTTTACTTCCGATGGTCATAATACCATTCTGTTGAAAGTAGCTAACAAATAAATAAAATATTACTAATATCGACTTTTAATATAATAAAGTCATTAAATAGGCTACTGTATATTAGTTTCACCACGCGGTTCCTCCTGGTAACCTCTTTATTCACCACGAGGTTACCAGGGGGAACCGCGTGGAGGTCAACCTAACATGGTACATTGGGGTTATTAATCCTCATTACTAATATTACACTTCCCCCCGTGTAGTAATATTGTATTTACCCCCACATTACACAGGGTGCCTGAATAAGCGATATGCTATAAAAAAAAACAAAATTTGCCACTGACCTGGCCACTTCACCAGCATCTCTATTTCGTAGTTACTCAGACCATTTTAAGCATTTAACACCAAAAAGTGGTAGGTACTTTATTAGGGTTTGTACAGTAATGGCCTAATGCACAAAGGCGCTATTCCAGCTAACTGTAACGGCGCGCAAAACTTTCGTGTGCCACTGTATTTTGCGGTTCAGCAAACTTTCACCACGGCATTGCGCAGGCCGTCTCTATACATATTAACCTAATAAATATATTATTGCCTAAAATATTCAATTTTTGTTATACTCGTATATATGTATATCTTATTAATATTATAAACGTGAAAGTTTGTGAGTATGGATGGATGTTTGTTACTGTTTCACGCAAAAACTACTGAACGGATTTTGATTAAACTTTACAGTAATATAGCTTATACATCAGAATACTATATAGGCTGTAAATTTCACGCGGCTGGAACTGTATATAGTTAGTATATATATACATTTTACTGTGATATCAATCTAATTTGGTTCGAACACTGTTCCACCGATTTTTAGTAAGTTTTTAGTAAGTAATATATATACATAGATACATACATACATAAGACGGCAGTGCCGACATGGCCAAGATGGGTTGCAGATCGAAGAAAATGGGAAATTATGCAAGAGGCATACGTCCAGCACTGGACTAATAGATGTTGAAGGAGAAGCAGAAGATGTATATTGTAACCCTTAGGTTATTTTGCGTTCTCATTATATTTTGTTTTACACATATCTGGACCGCCAGTTTCTACCAGTTAAACATGACTGGTAGAAAATGCCGCATGGTTATAATTCCGCCATACTCTTGTAAATAAGTACTACCTGTGTCGTGTGCATTGAAATAAAATAAATTAAATTAACGTTACATTTTATAAGACTTACATTATTATTATGAGAACTGTCCTTTTGTCTTAGTGATTCAACCCTGATTGAACTATCATTACTACACGAATCAAATACCTTGTTTCTATGAACAATATAATATTCTGCTTGGTTTATACCAACCTTTATGATAATAATACGATAATGTAAGCGTATTACATTGACGATCGTTCATGATACGTATGAAGAATAGATAATTATGTTAAACACTAACTTTAAAGCTAGTGCAACTACAACCGGCATTCGCCCTCTTTATTTGCAATGCATTTACGTTACAAAAAGGCTAAATATTTAATAGATCGTTCGCATCAGACCACCATTTATTACCGTCATGGTCGTTCAAAGCGGACGGTGACGTTTATTTGATCATCTATTCACTTGGTGGCCAGTTGTTTAATGTATTCACTTGTTTATTAATCGATTTCAAAGGAATAGGCTTTAAATTCATTTGTTTTATGTCTATTAAAACTCTTCCTACAGAAGAGTGTACGTCTGTTTGAGAGGAATTACTTTTTTTTTTATTAGTAATACCTAATTCCCGGATATTAAATTCTAGGCTTGTTACCTTAATTACTTATTTACTATATACTACACTACTTATTTACTACGGAATGCAAGAGTACTTTTAGAATATATTTTTACATTTAAATAAAATTTCGAGGACTTTCAGTTTCTTTATATATACAATGTTTATTTATTTCAATTACTTGTACATTATATGAAAATGTATTACGGAAAATATTTTTAGCAGTTTCCCTGTGGCCCAATGATATGAATGCGACCATATTTTAAAATTATAAATATTATAGCCTGTGTGTTATTCTGATGCATACGCTATATTACTGTAAAGTTTCTTGAAAATCTGTTGAGTATTTTTGCGTGAAAGGGTAACAAACATCCATCCATAATAACTTCACGTTAATAATACTAGCTGTGCCCGCAGTTTCAGTATATAAATTTCAATAAAAAATATAGCCTATGTGTTATTCTGATCCATATTCTATATTACTGTAAAATTTCATCAAAATCCGTTAAGTAGTTTTTGCGTGAAACAGTAACAAACATCCATACTCACAAACTTTCGCGTTTATAATATTATTATTAAGATAAGATTAATAAGATGATGTAATACGATGATTAAATCGGAAGATAATAAATTAATTAGTTTTTTTTGTGATGCCAAATACACTTGCGATATTAGACATTTAGATGTTAGACAGCAATTTCATTATTGCCTTGTATGTCCGTACCTAGTTTATTATGCGCAGACAACTTTCGAGGTGGTACTTAACCTAGAAAAGTACTTCGTGCCTTGAGTGTCTTGTAATGGTCTACTTGCCTCGACTGCACGCACATGGCGTTAATACGCGGGATCTAGAAACTTTACCTTTTTGGGGATCGAGAAAAAATTCAAATTCACTCGGAATTCACAGCAATGCTTGGAATCAAGGAGTTATTTATACGTACAATTAGGAAAAATCATTAGATCTTACCACGTTATGTTTATTTTTATTGAGTTCCCGATATTTCGGCAGTGTTTCAACCGCCATGATTACAGTAAACTACTAGACTAGACGTATTCGTCTACCTTCACATGCCTTCGTTTGTTGCTACTATTAAAACTCTATACTCATCTCGGCAAACTGTACCTACTCACGTTATTTTTACTTACACTTATATAAAAATAAATAAAACGTGGTCTCTTGATTTCGTAATTGTAATTGTACGAATAAATTACGAGTATGATCGTATCAAATTTAAAACAGTATATAAGGAGTATTATGCTCAAGGTTAAAAATAGTTTTAATAATAACATACTAACAGTCAGTGGAAATAACTATAGAGTATACGGACCAATTTTGATTGAATTCACAATACAATTAAAACTATATCTTATAAGAGTTGACATTGAGAAATAAACCAAAGTTGAGTCTGTAATCACCGGTAGTGGTTTTAAGAACTTGGATCGTTACATACGAAAAATATTTTCTACTACATGAGGTGCGTAAATATGTTTATGCAAACTATTGGGAATAAATATGAAAAAATTAAGAACGAGCTAAAAAAATTGCCTGTTCAATTTCATACAAACGTCATTGTCTTAGTGATTCAAGCCTGATTGAACTATTAGTTAGAGTATAACAAATATAAAGTTTGATTTCGTTTAAGATATTCTAAATTTAAATATTTAAATTCAAACGAAATTCGAATAGTCTGATATTTCAGAGTAGGCACTAGACCCCCCAATGATGCCATTAGTTTGTTTATTATATACAAACATTTTTAATTCTCAACTTTTAAATCAAACTACTGTCTTAATTGTAAAGAAAATTGTGCGAGCGAATGGGTCTGACCGCCCTCATTCGCATATGTGCCGATCGAATTGTCATAGCCATTATTTCGCTGAGAATGGCCACGTGGCGACGAGTAATTGACGTATCGATTATAGCGGTAGTGGCAATAAACACGGCGAGTCCTGCGACATGACTCGGATTGGGCGCGGCCGGGTGCATGTGAATCGATGGAGCTAGAAAGAGCGCTCGATGTAAACAGCACCGGTTCACCTTGACTTTTGGGCGAGTTCGGGGCCCGCGGCAGTACGATCATGCACTATACGTGTACATGTTCAAGACTCGCTCGAAATCGCAAGTGAACGGACTGCACCGACGCCGTGGCCTTGGTGTCTTTTTTCTCATTACGATATTCGGCAACCGAATGACGTAATTCACTTAGACGATTGTGTAAATTGATTCTATCTTTGCCGTCGGGGAAGATTTGCAAATTGAATTTGGCCCGTGAATTGGAATCTTTTGGAAAGATGCGGTTGGTGCCAGTTGCCGCTGGCGTAGGGAGGATCGTCTCCCAGAACGGCATTATTATTGACGGCAAAATACAACGGTTGTATTACAAATCACATTTCATTGCACTTCGCAAATTTAGTCGTATTTTCGTGTTTCGCAACCTTGGCGTGTAAATAATTTTCAGTAATCTGCATACGAATTATGACGAGATGTTTTTGCAGCACGTGTGCCAATGTGGATTCGTGTATATTATGCTTGTTAGCTCGTCGATTCCAAAACGCGTTTCATACACTGTTGATATTTCCACTTTGATTATTATCTTGTAATTTCATTATAATAATATTGTACATGTGTTCAGTTATCGAAGAAGTTTATTTAAGCTTACAAATTGTGGAGTTCCGCGGGTGGCAACGGGAAGAGAGGCACAGAACGGCGACGCACAAGGAGGCGGTAATCACGCCGTACCGGCTCGTGATTACTGCTATTGTCTTCAGGAAATCCTCGCTCCTTTACCACTGCCTTTGTCCCGTCCGCGTCCCTCGATTAATTGAAAGAATCTAAAAAATCCCTGCGGACCCGAGGAATTAAACATTTGATCTCCGCTAACAATAATACGACGACGGACTAACGAGCCCGCCCGTGTGATCCATAATTAAAATACGGATGCGCCTCTATCGGATGTTCCGACAAACGAATTGATACCTTTTTGAAGTTATTTCCGAATATGATGACCCTCGAAAATCCGTGGAATCAAAGCGGGACGAGACCATCGGATTTCGTGATTGAATCGCAGCGCGACTGACCCCTTTTAATTTGGTGTGTTGCGTAGTAGTGTGCGTTAGTCGCACTAGAAGGTTAAGCATCGCTGATCTGATAGGTACCGGCTTAATCTCCGGCCGACAGGGACGTTAATTGGGTGTTCGAGATGTGCAGCTGATTATATAGGGCTCAGTGAACACTAACAGGGCCATCGGATTTTTAGTTCCAGAATTGACTGAGGGCGCCTAGATACGGGCATGAAATGAAAGTTGGTTCGGCGGCCCCACGTGTTAGGCCATCAATCAATACACGTAGCTGGCCTCGGCCCCCTCCCACCTCCATCATCCCGCCACTAACTAAATAACAAGCAGATAAGGGAAAACGCATTCGTCCGCTACTTGAATGTAATAGAACTTATCGGTTTGGGACCAACTGATTGTTGATATTTGGTAATGTAATTTATTTTTTACGTTAGATCTCCGTTAGCTTCCGTATGTTTTGGCTAATTGAATACTGTTGCAAATTGAATTACGTATCACGTTGCACCGACACGCTGCTATATGTACTATACTTATATGTACTAGTATATGTATTTACAATTATATATAATGTTCTCAATAATACTGGCATTTTGCTCTTTAGTATGTTCCTATCTCTTTAAGTATAATAAATTTATTACATTAGCTACAATGAACTTAATGCGGAATTTATTTATTTACTAGTGGCACGATCCGGTTTTTCTCGTGCGCTCATAACTAAGTGACATTTTTATATACCAATATAATACTATGTTTAGACCATGGGAAGAATATATACTTTTTACAAAGTGAAAGTATTTATAACGATCCTTTTTAATGGTTAAATGTTTGAGTAACGAACATGCAAACTTTATTCATAAATATACACACACAAAAATTATAATAATCACAGTTTTGGATTCCGATAATTTGAGAACTCTACCATAATTGTTTTGAAATAGTTTTTACGGTACGGAAAACGATTATCTCAAGAGAAGCTGCGTGCGTTGGTTAGTCCTTAAAAATACCATCTCTAATCCATCCAAAGGTCTTTTGCCGTGGTACAAATATGGCGAAGGCAGCTTTCAAGAGTGGAGGTATGTCTTCTAAGCCAGTGGTCCTCAAAGTTGCATGTACCGTGATCCATGATACAAAAATCTTCTAACTCGGTGCTCATCTTAAGACGGCCTTAAGTGGTCTAGATTATCTTTATTATGTTAGACTTTATACAAAGTCTGACTGTATATCTCTGTGTCAGCGATTAAATGCGCTAAGTAGCTTGTTTTAGTAAGAAATTTTTCATTTTAAAAGGTGGGATGTGGCAGTAAGTTTATAAGTACAAAGACATGACACCTAGCGAATAACAAATCATGACGGAATACCATCTTTGGCACATATCCGTTTACTACCATGCCGTAGTAGTTTTTGTGTACATGGGATACAGTTGCCGCTGACCACCAGGTGACTTGTCGTTATAGCTGGTCTGGTATTTCAGCTATATATAAAATAAATTCTCATAAAAAATCTCTCAATATTTGTCATCCGTCACGCGCGTCATTTAGAACCTGTACGGGTATTGTCCCGGTCAGTGTATGTTTTATGACCCCCACAACATTCGCTTGTGACCCACCCTCGCCCATAGTTTGGGAAACGCTGTCCTAAGCCGTTGTTCCTTTGCCCATTTGTTACGTGAACGTTTTGTTTATGGTTTGTTGCGTGGGCTGTGATGTTCGCACCGTTGCCTCTTGTGAACCGTGTGACTGTGGGCGATTACTTTGTTTGTGTCCGTGATATATGGCCATAGGGATTATCTTGCGTTTCTTTTGGAAGTCTTCAACGAGTCATAATGTAACTGTTATGTGGTAGCTACGGAGAGTTACAACTTATTTTTTCCTGTAATCTGTTCATATAATAATAATGTAACTGAACGCTGTTCGTACGTGGAAGATATATGAAAAGATTGAGGGAGTTTATAATATAATAATAATAATAAGCCAGAACAAACATAGCGCCATCTAGTCCGTAGATAAGCAGAGCTTGTGTTATGGGACAACTGATAGAAATATTTATAAGTACTTTTTTTGTAAATACATAAGGAGTATGTATTTATAAAATACATACTCTAAAATATATACACTTTGGTATTGTTAAAAAATTGTGCACAGCAGTGTCCCCAGTCGCTCCTCCGATCGATCCCCGTTCGATTCAAGCGCGGATCAAAATACGACGACCTGAGCCGATGTTCGAACCCCTAGCGGTGCTCTCAGACTAAAGTCGTATTCGTCAGACGGGAGTTGGCTTTCAGTCGCTCCATAAATTTTTCCGCGGGTTTGGAGTGGATCTGCACTCGCTCCGGTGAAGCTGTAAAGGCCAGTTGCGGCCAACAGCATTAGAGTAGTCCGAAAAAAAACTTTCAATAATTGGTTGTAAAAGAAAACCATATTTTTAATCAATATTTTCTATTCTATTCTATTTCGCTAGGTTTACAACCTAGCTCACATTATTTTTAATCATCATCATAATCTCAGCCCGGAAGACGTCCACTGCTGAATAAAGGCCTCCCCCAAGGATCTCCACCACGATCGGTCCTGCGCTGCACGTATCCAATGCCTTCCAGCGATCTTGACCAGATCGTCGGTCCACCTTGCTGGAGGCCTTCCCACGCTGCGTCTTCCGGTCCGCGGTCGCCACTCGAGGACTTTACTGCCCCAACGGCCATCTGTCCTACGAGCTATGTGCCGTGCCCATTGCCACTTTCCCACTGGCATTTTTAATATTCATGTACTATTATTTTAAATGACCAGGACCGATCGTCGTGGAGATCTTTGGGGGAGGCCTATGTCCAGCAGTGGACGACTTCCGGGCTGCGATGATGATGATGATGATGATTATTTTAAATTACAAGTGCCATAAAGAGTATTTATAAAGATAATCTGTGAACACACGGTTATTAGAACAATGCTGTGGGCGATAAAGCGTTAATTTTTTCCTTTTAGCTTCTGTGCCCAGAAATGATTTTATCGAATATAGATTATTTAAACATTTTAATTATTAAAAGTCAATATTAAAATAGGTAATCGAAAAACAAACCCTCAACCGAAGGATAATTCCTGTGGATCGCTGACTCAGCACAGACGCACTAATCCTCCCTTATCTTTCAATTCATTTAAAAGGATCTCGATACGGCCTATCGATTTTCATCGGGCATCGAATAACCTAATTAAATTTAATCGAGTGATGGAATCGATTACTGAAAACCCGTACAAAGCATTAATACTTACCTTACAAGCTTATCTCGTATCTGATACTAGGAAGTGTGCTATATATATCAAGTTGCTAATTGTTTTTTGTAACAGTTTCAAACTGACAGTCTTGTAATTATATAAATCTTTACTGCTTACAAACTAGCTTGGAGTTTTGTAAAGTATTTTTTATTATAATTATTTATCGGTTTTATATTTTCCGGTTTAAGTAAAAAATATTGGATTATTTACAAAAACGTATTGTAAATCTATATATATAACTCTTCTCGTGTCACAGTTTTTGTTCCCATACTCCTCCGAAACGGCTTGACTGATTCTCATGAAATTTTGTGAGCGTATTGAGTAGGTCTGAGAATTGGCCAACATCTATTTTTCATCCCCTAAATGTTAGGGGTAGTCCACCCCTTAATTTTATTTTTTATTTTAAGGCAAAACAACGTTTGCCGGGTCAGCTAGTGTAATATAAATAAGTATATATACTAATATCTTTATTGTGAATCATTGTTCATGTAAAGCTGTTGCAAAAACTCCAAAGTATCTCTCTGTCCCAGTCCAAGAGGTATGACTATGTTTGTGCGAAATGATGAATAATTTGATGATTTGACGAATATCATCAAATTGTGATTTATTAATATTAAACTCAAATTTAAAAATCATTTATTCCCTTAGGACATTTTAGCCGCTTATAAACGTCTTATTTTTATATAATTTTTCCCTACCACCCAGTTCAGTGTATAGATTTATTTAAGAAGATCTGGCAAGATATTCAATTGATTTTTTTTTAAATAGCATGTATATTTACAATGTTTGCTTATATAGATGTCTATGTCTAACATTAAATGAAAATTCCGTGCATGAACAACTATCGCCATGCACGCTCGTCATTCAAGTAAAAAATATATTCCAACATATAGGTAAAAGCATAACTCTTGAAGTAAGAAATACTTATATATACATAGAGATACTTTGGAATGTTTTTATTAGGTCAGATTGTTAAAATTAGATGTAAGTCACCAATATAAGTAATAATGACTAAAAACAAGCATAATAGTACACAATATGATTAATGGTTATGTTTGTCATTAAAATAGTCATTAATATTCTAATAGCATTTATTAACTAACCTATGCTTAACTTATTATTATTTTACATTGACCTCCGTGGTCTAGCGGTTTAGCACACCGCCCTACTTCCGATGGTCGCGGGTTCTATTCCTCGTACGGTGTATTGTATTCATGAGTATGTCTGGGGTGTTTTCTATGTATATATGTATTTACAAAAATGTAACCTAATGTATGTATAGCTTATCATTATAATATATTGACCTCGGTGGTCTGACGGTTTTGCACACCGTTTTACTTCCTATAGTCGCGGGTTCTATTCCTCGTACGGTGTACAGTTGTATTCATGAGTGTGACTGTTTGTATCGATCTGGGTGTTTTCTATATATATTATGTGTAACAAAAAGTGCATCTAAGTATTATATCAGTAGTCTAGTACTCATAACACAAGCTCTACTTATCTTGGGACTAGATGACGCTGTGTTAATTGTCCAGAGTTATTATTATTATTATAATAAGACATAATCACAAAACTGGAATTGTTAGCAATTGTATTGTGTAATTGAGCCTTACTTGTTTTCATAGAGACGTTTCATTGGGAGCTCTTTAAGGGGACATAGAATAACATCGTATCGTGCACTAGTTCCTGATGAATGGGCCGCGTTTCTATAGAGCTTTCAGTTGCTACTTATAAGGGAAGTTTGGCAAATAAATTAAGTGATAGCGAATCGAGATGATGGCTTAGGTTACGTTTCAATGTATTAGTGCTGTAATTGTTTACCGTTTTGATAGTAATTCTTATCCGTCAGAAAATTAGGTTGTGATTTGTAAAGCAATTATTTAAGGTTATGCTGCAAAAAGTGATTTCTGTCGTGACGAAATCATTAGGAAACTAAATTAAGCATAAACAAAATAATGCCTCAAGTTATTGATGGAGGCTGTATTAGTATGGCTTTTTATTGCTTCCATCACCGGACAGTCAGTCAGAATTGTAAATTATTTTATCAGCCAGATTTGAACTCAGTTTCGGTATTATAAAACAGAGTTGTTAACCACTAGGCTATGATGGTCTTTTAGAGATTATTCATCCTTTTGTGATATATGTTGTTAACTCAGGCGAGTGCGTAATTCCATATTTAGCTTTAATAAAAAATATAGAAATCGACTACCAATTAGGTTTTAACTAATAACAATATACTAAGTAAGGTGGGCTGGTACCTCATTAGTAGAATAAGTTGGCTAATAATTTCTCTAGAATAATTTATAATCTTGTTTCTTTGCAATTACTTGCAAGGCTGCAGTGTTTAAGAATTGCCTTCCTGGAAGTAAACCATGTATATATATTTTTTTAATATTATTCAGAGTTGAATGATACACAAATATGGTCTCAGTGATTTAGCAGTTTAGCACACCGCTTTACTTACTATGGCAGCGGGTTCGTATCCTCGTACCATGCAAATATATTCATGAGTATGATCGTTTGTATCGGTTAGGGTGATTTCTATGTATATTATATACTAGCTGTATGCGCATGTAATTTGTAGCCTATGTGTTATTCTGATATATAAGGTATTATTGTAAATAGATTGTCATCACAATCTGTTCAGTTTATGCGTAAAAGAGTAATAAACATACTAAAAATATTAGTTTTTATAATATTATTAAAATTTAACTGTAATAATAGCGCCAATGAAGTCCCTATGTGATATCGAGGGTAACTCATGCGTTGCCATTCTAGAGGACCAGAGTGCTGTATCATCATGTCTCCTATCGAGTAATTTCACTTACCTTATAACCCTTCAACGGAAACAATATTTTTTTATGTAATTAGAATAGCAAGTAAGCTGACGGACTATCTATGTTTGGAATGGAGAATTACTACTTAAAAGAAAAGCAAAAGCTAGTATGTAGGCCTAGTCATAAGGTAAGCAGAGCTAGTGTTATGGGTACTAGACAACTGATATATAATAGTATGTATGTTACTCTTTCACGCAGAATCTACTAAACGGATTTTGATGAAACTTTACACTAATGTAGTTTATGCATCAGAATAACACATTGGCTATATTTTATATTGCAATTTAACGCGCGTGAAACCGCGGGCACAGCTTGTAACAAATATATGTTCGGCCCTGTGCCCCCACCCCCACCCTGGAGCCGACCCTGATGCTGGTGCTCGCTCCATGCAAGGCAAACAGCGTCGATAAGTTTACTTTATCTTAATTGTGTTAATAATTAGGTGGGAGTTTGATAACTTGGCCGGACAAGCCGTTGTTTTGTTAACTCGAATAATAATAGGTTTATATTTTGTTTTGTTAGTGTTTCGGGTTTGTTTTCGCAGCGGTATCTTTTGGTGGCGTTGTGTTGACAGTGGCAAGTCGTGACATGTTTTATTTTTGTTTTGTATAAATCCTAATATCATATAGAATATAGGTAGAAAAACTTTTATTTGCGTTAAGGTGTTCTATACTGCGCCTTGGCACACAAGGCACAGTATAGAATAGAATAGAAATAATCTTTATTGAAATAAACTTAATATAAGTATTTTTGAATAGTCACATTTCTTTTTTTATTTTACCGCTCATTCGGAATGCGGACTCATCACAAGACGAATAAGAAACTTGTGTGATGCAGTATATGAAAAGAACAAAAATAAAAAGTAGATACATAATTAAATTGGAGTAATGCAGTGTGTGCGCATCGCCTATGGTCAGGTTGACTTCCATGCGGTTCCTTTTGGAAAATATCGTGATAAATTCCTGGTGGATTTGTTACGATGGGCCAACTGACCTAACTTTATGCTCATTTTTCAGCCCCCGAATGCGCTAATATATAATTTTATTATTATAATATATATATTAAATTTGCAGCAATTCCATAATAATCCATAAAAAAATCTATTGTAGTGTAATTAAATTGGAGAAAGGTGTGAAACATCACAATTACAATATTGTTCAATTGGAATTGCTTTTAATAGTAGTGGGGCTTGGACTGGTATAGAAACTAGAACGTTCTCGAATGTCCTCTATGATATGTGGCGATGACAACCGTCTCTGGGGGACTTGGAGTGTTAAAGGTGTGAATTTCACTACACGTGTTTATATAGCGTCATACGATTTGTACCAAGGAACTTCATAAATACTAGTAAAAGTGCAAATTCAATCTATAAAACTAGCCGTTCTGGGAAACGTTGTTTTGACATATAAATTAAAGTACTAATATTACTTTTAAAAATAGGAGTTGGTAAAAATAAAAATTATCATTGTATGTAAAATATATGTAGGCCGATTCTCAGACATACCCGATATGCACACAAAATTTCATAAAAATCGGTAAACCTGTTTCGGAGGAGTTCGATAACAGAAACCGGGACACGATAAGTATAAAAAGCAGGAAGCAACCATTATTATAAATAAAAACTATTACAACTATTTCTACCAAATTTTGTACTCGTAAACAGTACAATACTGGATTGATTGACACAAAAATGTACTATAGTTAAGTTAGATTTTACATTTAAAACATTAGAGTGAATTTTCCGAAGGATGTAATTTTTGAGATCCTGCAATATGAACTCATAAGATAGAAATAATACATGTTCGATATGATTGTTCAAATTTCACCAATAGTTTTTGCTTGAAAGTTTATATGTATGTACAATATTAGTGGGGTATATTTCTTTACTAGTTATCATCTGGCTTCTTCTTTATCCTATTCAATTGTGGAGACGTAATATGTTTTTCTCTTCCATTCTTCCCTGTTCGCACTAATTACGTTATTCACTCCCTTTCTTACCATATCATCTTTCACATAGTCCATCCATCTCTTTTTCGGTCTTCCACTGCCCTCATAACCACATAATCCACGTTCATATGTACACCTTCTATATTTCTTTGCTAGTCTACTCCAAAAAGGCGAAAACGAAATATAACTGTAACAGGCGTACTCGAGGTAAGATGGGAGTATTCGAATAGCTGTAGAGCGTCGGAGGCACGGCGCGCCACTCCGGCAAACTTTGTTGTTATAATTGTTGACTCAAGTTCCAATCTGCCTCTTGTTTTAATTAGACTTCTTATGTGAGAAGCAGACTAACTTGCCAATTTTGTCATATTGATGCTTCCGTCGATACCTCGCTTTAATATGCGAAAAGCGTGGAGGTGACATTTTGTTTTGTGTATTTGGAATAGCAAACTGATAGAAAATGATAATCATTGCCTATATATTTATATGAAACTATCAGACCCGCGCAATTTCGTCTGCATCACATTTTTTTGCTATATTTTTTATTGCAGCTCTGCTCCTATTGATCATAGCGTGATATTTAGCTTAAAGCATTACTCGATAAATGGGCTATTCAATACTAAAAGAAATTTTAAAATCGGTTCAGTTTATCCACAGTCTCACAAACTTTACCTCTTTATACTTATTCTAGTAGTGTAGACAAGAAGATCATAAAATATATTTTGGTATACACTGTTGTTCTTCATGGTTGGCCATAACGGAAATTCTTCTTAAAAATGTAATTCTAAATAATGTTTATTTAAAAGAACAACACGTAAGATTCTTACTCATTCCTCTTGTGATGAGTCTCTGAATAATTGAGAAAAATATGACTATTCAAAAGTGCTTATATTAAGTTTATTCCAATAAAGTTTATTTCTATTTCTATTGTATCTGCACCTTATGGACTACACTGTTTTGAAGGGAATATTTTGTTTGAAAAAATACACTATATTCTTTCAATCGTAGTTGGGTAAAATTGAATTTCTTGAATGTTGACCACTTGGAGTAATACGGGGTTACAATTTATAGTTTGGACTCGCGAATCGACGAATGTGTCTGAAGGTAAGGACATCTCTACCACTTCACCGCATCATCTACACAGTTTATTTTAAAAATATCTCATTTCACGGCATCGTCCAAATTACGGTTACGTAATATTTCATTTAAACGGCCCGATTAGTTTTATGAATGTTTAAATTAATAATTTTTGACAATGAGAAATGAGGTTTTTCCCTTTTGGGAGCAACAAATAAGTGAAACGTTCTCCGGGGCAGCTGTGTTCCTTTGAATCAATATTCCCAGAGGCGACGTAGATCATTCCGGATGTCTTAGAAATTAGTTTGACCGCCGGCTATATCCGGCGATATAATCAGGCGAACAAAAGAAGATCGGTGTCAAAGTGTCCAAAGAGAATTATTTAAATCGCCCGGCAACAGAATTGTAGTGGAAACAATCCGCTTGAGCAAATTACTACTTGGCTTCAAATAACATTATAATAGCGGCCCGGGGTACGCGCACATTATTTGTCCATTACAGTGAGTGGAGCACGGTTATGGCTCTTACGGTGTTGCCAGCAAGATTACAGAAAACACTCTATATAGACCCCCTAAAACTACTACAAAAATTTTGTATTGTAACCACTAACTTAATGGCTAAATTACAATTTGTATGCGAATAATTGTAATTTGAAAACTATGCTTTGCATTACTATAACAATCTAAAAAATTTACCACTAATGTCAATATTTCGATATGTATGTCTACTATTATTATATAAAAATTTAGTGCTGTATTCAATCAAAAGATCATATTTAAAAAAAATTTTGAATATATAAACTTAGTCTTCACAATTAAACAAATGGAAGAATAGTAAAGTATAATTATTTAGTTGAATTATATCGAAATAAGTTATTAATATATAATGATTATACGGCTTTATCAGAATGTAATATAATTAAACAACAAAGTTTTTCAAGTCCGCTAGCCATTAGACTCGCCAAAGGAAGAATAAAACTCAACAAATCTAGTGGTAAAATCTACTAGGTGGCAACACTGGCCTTCTAATATGACACGTCACAAACAAATTCGAGTGAGCAATAATCTGACTGAGCAAGAAATGTTAAATATCAAACAGCAAAGAGATAATATTATGCTAATGTTTTTCTAAATATTTTTAATTTAAGAAATTTAATATTTAATTATATTTCTATCATTTTGATACACAATAAGACGTTGCTATATTTTTGCCATCAATCAACGATAGGTGGCATAAAACATTGGTTGTGCAAATAAAATATATAAGTACCTAATAAGATATCACAACATGTATAGAAATTAAATAAAATCGATGTGTCCATTTGTAACTTCAAATTAACTTTTCATTAAATGCATATGATAGTATATATGATACTTACATCAATAAATTAATTTTAATGTTTAGTTTCTGTATGCTTGTTCTGGCTAAACTCTGAAACGGTTGGATTGATCTTGACGGAACTTTGATTTGCAGATGTCAATGTAATGTTATTTGCAATAAAATATATAAGTACCTAATAAGATATCACAACATGTATAGAAATTAAATAAAATCGATGTGTCCATTTGTAACTTCAAATTAACTTTTCATTAAATGTATATGATGGTATATATGATACTTACATCAATAAATTAATTTTAATGTTTAGTTTCTGTATGCTTGTTCTGGCTAAACTCTGAAACGGTTGGATTGATCTTGACGGAACTTTGATTTGCAGGTGTCAATGTTATAAGGAGTAATAATTAAGGCAAAATAAACATCTATTTAATCCGGTTATATTTCTCTTTATTATTACATAATATATTATAACATATTAAAAAAAATGGTAAATTAAGAACCAAATTTGCAGGTAAATATGGTATTTCGATTTCTGTTATATAAAAAACTAGATGGTATTAAAAACATTTTTAAAGGTAAATTAAGAACAAAATCTGCAGGTAAATATGGTATTGCGATTTGTCTGATATATAAAATATCTGGTGGCATTAAGGGAACATTATTATGTACATCTAGTTATGGATACAGCTAAAATGGAAGGCAAGGGATCTCAACACCCGGAAGCTTCATAATTACCCCGGGCACTTGGGAAGTGCTTCAGACGCCCCAAACATGAGAATACGTACAGAATCGCACAGATAGACAGCTTTAATGGCGACGCTTGTATTATATACTTATGTTCTGAAGATTACTCTCATTATACGGATCTTTCTCTTTTATTTCCCATTCAATTTTTTTTCTGAAATTGTAATGTCAAAGAAAGTCAGCAAACGTTTGAAATCCACTTTAAATGGCCACCCTGCTGTTTATACCGCCTCAGTGGTCTAGCGGTTTAGCACATTGTTTTACTTTCAATGCTCGTCGGTTCGATTCCTCGCATGGTACAAACATTTGTATTCACAATTATGATTGTTTGTAGCATTCTGGGTGTTTTCTATGCATAATATGTATGTTTTTATATCAGTTGTCTAGTACTCATAACAAACTCTGCTTAGTTTAGGACTAGATGGCGATTATCACATTATATATATACATTTACTTATCACATTCGTATCTACATTATATACGATCAGGACTATGGTCATAAACCGTAACAAATGAGCGAGGAACAGACCTGAATGAGTTTTGATACCCGCCGTTATTCATAAAGACTAAGTTGTAACGTGTCCATACCTTGTACACGTAATATCATTGCTACTATATATCTCAAACATTATAGCAGAACAAAAGCGAACTGCTAAGCGGCAAAATTAGGTGAGAATAAAGTACTAACGCCGACGACTTTTTACAGTCTAATCTCAGCTTTAATCCGTAATCTTTTCTATTTTATTATCGAGGTTGTACATCAGCTTTTTACATTTCCGATTCTCGGATTTGTGTAGAAGCCTTTGACTACTAGGCTTGATAGAAATAAACACGATCCTGTTTCATTTGTATCCGCTTCGAAGCCTAAAAGGAATTTATTTTCTTATCGCGGAGTGTGCTCGTTTTCCACCTCTTTCAATAGACGTGAGACTTGTACAGTCTAGCTTGCCAACTACTTTTGGCTATCACATCGTTACCGCTTCAGAGTCAAAGCCAAGTTCCCCACTTCCTATGTCTTCATATTTCTGTCTAAAATTGCATTGTTAACTAAATACAGCTAGTTGGTTCCCGCTAAATAGATGTGTTTTGGCTGGACTACGTAGTTTTGTATGCACTAAATATTGATAATACCTAATATTCGGAATCAATTTTGTGTTTTGATACTGCGTCAAAATGTTCGAAACCACCCATGGCAATGCGTCACGCTCAATAAATCCAACAAATTCAGCGCCAGTTAAGTGACAAAAGAAATTTGTGGTAGCAATAATGGTCTAATGATATCACGCGATTCGCCTCAAAATAACTAAGGCGCTAAATGCGCCTTCTCACGACACAAGTACAAACTCATCGTGTGTGAAGTTTCGACTCGATTCTCCCTTTCACGGATATTATGTAGATCGACTGTTTTCCTTAAATTATAATACATTTGATATGCTACTATTACTGTTTCGTAACAATACGTGAGCAAGTAATAGTATAATAATGAGTTTAACGGCGAGATGCGGCACTCGACATTGGATTTGCAATTACTGTGCCTTATTATCGATAGTAACAAGAAATCAGAGAAGATAAACTGGGTATTATTAAAGGTTATTGTTAGTGAAGTAGCATGATATTATACGAGTTGTAGGCAGCTAGTTTGTCCAGGGCTCAGGCGGTGGCAGCGACCGCGACCCCGCCACCGCTGTCGAGTTCACTCTAACGGTACGCACCGGTACCGACTCGCTGGCGACACCGTACGTCTCGTGCCCTTCTTTTGCCGACTCTACACATAAAAACATCTTTAATAACGATACTGTGTGGATGAAACCATATTATTCAGTCTTAACTCGTTCGTTCAACACTCGAGAAAGTTTTATACAGTCACGTACATATCTTTATCGTTTCCTAATTACCTTGTTCAAACAATCGTCTGCAAAGCGGTAAAAATTCTAACGTCGTCGACACGAAAGTCAATTCTAGCGAATTTGCATAAAGCCCGAATCAAGCTTTGACGTTTCGATTTTCGCTTAATTAACGCTCGTTGGGGTTGGCTCTTCTCGAAAGAAAGAGTTGGATTTTCCTCTCGCTCCCGTTCGTTTCCGCGGCGCGTTGCTTTAGCTTAATTTCGAATTTTAGGTCGGACTTTATTCGAAGGCAATAAATTGATGTCGTCCAAGTTTCTCCCGCCTTTTGATAGTCAAATAATTTTATCTTCATCAACGTTTCATTTTGTTATCGTCGCGTAATGAAGACATTTCATTTCGCAAAATAATTTGCTCGTCTGGGGACCGTCGATTTCGAAATTTCATTTACATTCGTTACATCGGTTACGTAGTTCCCGATGTAAACAGAGGCTCTATATGTATAAAGAAGTTGGTGGGCGAGAGAGGCGAGGCAGGCGGCGGGCGACCGGCGTCGACAGAGACGCGCTGCCTGCCGGCGGCGCTCGGTCTCCGTCGAGACGTGCCACGACGTACGTGACTGTAAGATGACCGAGGAGACTCGAGGACTATTTGCATAATAAGCCCGTCCGCCGCTCCGAGAGATTAAACTTCGGCGTATGACGTCCTAGCTGCAGCTCTCGTATAATTTAATAGTGGCAAACTGATTTCCAAGTCCCTATCTAGACCCGTCGCCCGTCGCTCCATGATTAGATGCACTGATTTACGTTACGAGTACGCGAGGAACAGCCTGCGGCGATTTGTAACAGACTCTCTTTGTGCTCCGTGCATACCAACACGAATATCGGAGATCCGGATCGGAAATAATTAGCCAATATCTGCGAGGTTTGCATACGAAATATATCTTTGCAGAGCTTTGATACTCAATTATTTATACAATGTACAAAAGCAGTTCCAGCGCTCACGTGGATGCACGTTTAAATGGCCATTAAAATGTCACAGGCTTGATGTGGGTAAACTGAACGGCGCCCCTCGAGGGAACATGGACAATTAATTATTTATAGTTCTTACAAATGAAGAGAGCTGGGCAAGGTATAAGCTGTCGACTTGAAATTCATCGCCGCTTCCTTAACTACCGAACATTTTTGATAAGCAGGAATTAGACAATTACTATATTAGTTTTAGGTAATTTTAACATTAATTGCGAGCTTACAGTAATTGAATATGTCTTATTGACTGCATGGTCTATATATTTTCGGAAGGTCGATTGACGGACTCCCTCCTCCTGCCGCTACTTGGAGCATTTAACGTCACTTTCCCTGGTATCGTCTCGTCCCGCTCCGCTGAGGGTTGTCGTTTGGGTCCGGTAATAAATGCCCGTCCGGCCCACTCTGCCGTTTCACTTTTCTCAATTTCGTTGACCCCATTAACAGAGACGCGCTTCGTTTGACTCGTAACCCTCCCAAACTCTCCATGCCCTTACATTGTCGCATTCATTGTTAATTAAATACTTTTGAGATATGAAATTCATGAAATTTGTTAATAGATTTATAGTTTTTTAGAAGACTCTGATGTTATTCTTCGAAGCCTTGAGTTTTTAACATTTCTCCCTGAAATAAGATACTCGTCAAAGACTTGGCGAAATAAGGGTGACACATTGATATCGATTATGCAGTTAAGACAAATTATGTAAGTGGGGAAGCGCAGAAAGCGCCCCAAGTCGTCCCAAGGGGCTGCCGGGACAAAGCGTGGCCCGCTTCTTAATTACTTGTGACGCTCGCTACAGATATCTTCCCTTGACTTACACAGCAAAGGGTGACTGTCGACCGTTCTTGTCACGCAAATCACTACTCTACGTGTAGTAGTTAAATCTTATGGCATTTGGAATATGCACATATTCGCTGACAGGAAACAAATCATAAGGGTACTAGTTTAATATTTTATTTACATTTGTACCTTATATATATATCATTATTATATATGTAAGAATCCTTTGACTCTATATATCTTTGATGCTAAGAAAATAATTTTCAGTTTACCATTAACAGGCCTAGTTTTTAGTTCATCTCATTTTCTTTCGTTTTCATGCACCTATACTTAGTTTCCATACTCCTCCAAAACGGCTTGATCGATTTTGATGAAATTTTTGATATATGTATATTCGGTAGGTCTGAAAATGCTATGCTGTGCTATGGGCTTCGCCCGGGTGTACAAGTATTATATGTACATATAAACCTTCCTCTTGAATCATTCTATCTATTAAAAAAAAACTGCTTCAAAATCATTTATTAATAATCGATTTAAGCAAACATAGGGACGGACAGACAGCGATAGCGACTTTGTTTTATACTATGTAATGATTATGTTGCATAAAAATATATATGCATTTCTAAATTTTCACCCTTCTACCACCAACCCCTATTTTATATAGCGATATTAGTACTTAATATATACGACTATACAACGTTTTCCGGTTTATCTGGTAATTTATAAAGTTTTCAATGTCGGTCTATTGCGGCCGGATGGTATTGGACACGAATTTCATTTAGAACCGAATAGGAATAACTGGGAATGAGTTTACATGGAAGCAATCAAAATAAGGGGTTGGCCGGTTATTGCGAAGTTTGATTTAATTAGTAGGTACTGTCTGTATAACGGGGCTCGTCAATTGGCGACGGTTTTTGATGATAATTTTCTGTGTTGGCTCAACTTTCATGTAAAATTATGACTGGCAACACATTCCCGCTTCGCGCGGGTTTGGTGTTTACAGCAACTGCAAATATTATTTTAAAGTCTAATTTAAAAAAATGGTTTGCGCTTTTTTTGTGTTTTAGATGAAGATCTACTTTAATGAAAGTCGTAGATTTGTATTTATATAATATTTGTTAATTAATTTGTATTATTGCAGTTGTCTGCAATCTGAATCGAAATTGGTTGGTTCATAATGTTAGTTTTTTTAACAATTTTCTCCCATGTGGGCTGTGAGATAGTTTGCCATTCTAATGTCATAAAAGGTAAAATCAAAATAATATAGGCATGTCCATATTTTTTTATTACTGTTTCTAACGTCCGGATAGTTCAGTTAAGAGTAATATCCAAGAAACTCTAAGGACACAACTTTTTTATGTCCCTTTAAATTTATTTAAATTAATATACTGTTTAAATAGTGCATACGTCTAACATATTGAATGTATCGAAATGCTTGACTAACTAATAGCAAACACAGTCAATTCCCAAAATAAGATATTTCATTTATAAAAAAGATGTGCCTTCTAGATGACTAAAGTTATTGTTTTATCCGCATTTATTCTCTCATTTGGGCCATTGTACGTGTAGAGCAGAGACTACTAAAGTATTTAACCAAGCTCCTCCCAAGCTCCTAAGAAGCGCAGAAGCTTCCTGGTGTCTACACAGGTTTCACGGAGCGACCTTGTTGTTCCAAGGATTTGTGTTCGTTGTGTGGCCACTGCTACGCATTCCAGGATTACGTGAGCGGCCATTTCTTCGGATTTAAAGCAGCCCCCACAAAGAGGACTGTCTGTAGCACCTATTGGCCCATTATTGTCCCTACCATTATTTTAAGGTTTTTCCCATTTGGGTAGTCGTTTTGTTGTTTTTGGGTAGTCGTTTTGTTAATCATTGCTTTGCTACTGGAATTTCATGAATACGATGGTCGATGTAAAAGATCTTAAAGAGGTAATTCTAAAACATTCGCCCGTTTTCGTCGTCGTGCACAATTTTTACCGAGAAGCCAAATGCATTGTCAGCAACGTTGCCAAGTCTAATAATGAGGGTGACATGTCGTCAGTGGTTCACTTTACTCCAAATATGTCTGATTTCTATAGTGCCTCGCCATTGGGAATTATGGATACGTGGACTGATTTATTTTGTTACTCGATTAATTGTATATTTGATGATCTCAGCGGTCTAGCAAAACGTCTTAGTTCTCAGAAATGGCAATGCGTGTTAAGTATCACGGACGTCACAGAACAACGTGAACGTGGTAGGGTTGATAATGATGACTACATATCGTCGGTTAAATAGAAAATGCCACTATTCAAAATGTACATTTTTTACAAGACAAGCAATTATAGTTTTTAAATTTATTTAAATTATTATTTTTTTCCTCTAAAGATTTAACAATATTTACACAGAAGTATATTAAATACATTTTAAAACTATTTCGATAATGATTAAGACGGCGTGGTTAATTTAATTGACTTATCTAAAAGAAGGCAATTCTAGCATCTAATTTTGAAAAATGTTATATATAAAAATTTTCTATTTAATCAATGATGTATGATGTTGTCGACTATTACCACTAATTACATAAAAAAACTATCAGAGATATATACAAATGGTTGTATTATCCAGTTATAATAGTAACAATAATGTGTAACGAATCAGTAAAAGAGGAGAAAATGAAGCAAAATTATAATAATTACCTCAGACAAGTCAAACTGCGACATATAGTCTCGAACTAAGTACCTAGTACTTGTGTTACTACTGAAAACACATTTTTTTTGCTTATACATCCCAAACACCCAGACTGATAAAAGCAATCATACTCATGAATATATATGTTTGCATCGTGCGTGGAATCGAACTAAAGCTGCAAGTAAAGAGGTGTGCTAAACCGTTAGACCACTGCTACCAAGAAGCAAATATATTAACTATTACCTCAGTATATATTGTTTTAAATAATCTAAGTTTAAATATCGAGTGATTTCAATAGTAGCAACAAACGAAGACGTATGAAAGTAGAAGAATATGTCTGATGTATGATTTTATTTACCATCTACCAGCTGCTCTTCAGTCTACCCGCAATCATGGCGGTTGAAACACTACCGAAATATCCGGAACTCAATAAAAATAAATAAAACGCAGTAAGATCCCGTGATTTTTCCTAACTATTTCCTCAGTAATTCGTATTAAAAAACAGAAATAAATTATTTGCTGCTGCCTCGTGGCGTACGGATGGGTTTTAAGCCCTTCTATTGGGTTCTTAATTACATTTTAATCTTTATGCCGCTTTGTGTAGCCGACGACCTTTATATTAATATTCATTAATGAATGAAACTCTTATCTATTAATTTTCAATATAATATAACTAACATCTTGCCCCGACTTTACCCGGGTTAGCAATATACATATATTATAAATTAGCTTAGCTTTCTTTCTAACTATTTACTTGCCTAGTAGTAGTAAGTTTAGTACTCCTAAAGTAAGTAACGTGACTTAACTAGCTTACTGGCACTGGTCTATAAAGTTTAAAATAATTCTCTTAATCGGCTTGGTAAGTTCCAAGATTAGAGTTTTATATCAACAAACAAATAAATCGTTCAAAAATATATATTACTAGCTACTCACCCCAGCTTCGCACGGGTGTACATGTATTATATATATATATATATATAAACCTTCCTCTAGAATCACTCTATCTATTTAAAAAATCCGTTGCGTAGTTTTAAAGATTTAAGCATAGATAGGGACGGACAGACAGCGATATCGACTTTGTTTTATACTAGGTAATTATTATGGCTTTATGTAAAGGAGAGGCAAATTTATCAGTCAAAAGTCAATAGGACTGCAAAGTAATACATTTTAAATATCTATTTCGAATTTTCAACGATTAAAACTATTACATCCCACTAGTAGTTTTAATATTCATTTACAATGAAAAAATACAAATAAAGAGTATGGGAATATGTCTAAGTTCAGTGGAGCACAGACTGTAATCGTTGCGTCCAAAAAAAAAAACATAAATAGATATTCGCGCCTTTTTTTTTCTTTTACTTACCTAGGAATAATCTGTACTTGCGATACTCTGTAAAAATATTGCGCGGGAATTTTAAAATTCGAATAGTCTATTTATCTAAAAAATAACAGTTTGAATTTAGAACGTATACTTTTTCATACCCTGTTATTTATGCGAGCCATTTTGCCCAGCAAAGCAATGGAGTAAATGGCATTATTACTTCTCTCTCTACGGTAAGTGCGATATCTCAGCTAGTTATATCTAACTAGAATGTACGCCCATTGCAGTTTGCTGCCGAGATAAAAACGTGAGCCGATCTATCATTATTATTTATCTGGGTAACTATATACGTAGAGAAAAACAACAACGCACAATGCCCTGTTTATTATAGCCTTTATTCATCTGAGATAGGGTTGGTAATGGCCTGCACCAGTGAATCGGGTTCCACAGGTAAATGAATTCGTTACACTTTCCCACGCAGTACATGTGTAGGGTTCTCAATTTGTGTTTGTATCTGCGGTGAAAATCTTTCATGTTATTTTTATATGAGGTATGGAAGATACTGTTTGGGATGTGTTATTTATTTATATTTTGGCTTCAATGGGTTCATCATTCCGTTGAATATGGATACGAAGACCACATGTATTGTTTATTATCTCAAATTTTGTATTTTTATCTTTTTATTATTGTATCCAAAAGCATAGAAATAATGTGCTCACCTCTCCCAAACTATATAATAGTTTATACCAGAATTATAATGAGAAATTAAAAAAAAGAATTTTGAAAAAAAGAATATCTGACCATTTTTTATTGTTATTGTGAATGTATCTGTGAAAAGTTATAAAAAAAACGATGAGATGTTCTAGAATTTTCGTCTAAAATCTTGTACGTTACAAAAAACATCTATAATGAAATTAACAATAATAAAGTTGATTGATTAATGCTTTTTAAATATGCTTTAGTTTTAGATAAACATTGGATATAAAAATGTTCAAAGTTTCTTAAAATAATATTCATAATACTATGAAAATTATTTTAAATAATAAATTGCCCTATATAACAATTACTAGCTGACTCGCGTTACTTCGTCTGCATCACACTTCATCATCATCATCATCGCAGCCTGGAAGATCCACTGCTGGACAAAGGCCTCCCCCAAAGATCTCCACGACGATCGGTCCTGCACTTCTCGCATCCATCGCCTTCCAGCGATCATGACCAGGTCGTCGGTCCACCATGCTCTAGGCCTTCCCATGCTGCGTCTTCCGGTCCGTGGTCGCCACTTGAGGACTTTATTGCCCCAACGGCTATCTGTTGGGGCAATAAAGTCCTCGAGTTGTATCACACTTACTTGATACTTAATATTATATATGGTCCAATTTACATAATACCTTTTTAAATTATAGCCTGTGTGTTATTCTTACGTATAAGCTATATTACTGTAAAGTTACATCAAAATCCATTCCGTAGTTTTTGTGTGAATGTGTAACAAACATCCATTCATACATACTCGCAAACTTTCGCGTTTATAATTTAATAAGACGAGTATTGACACTTTCAAATTAAATACATAGCTCAAAATAAAAATACAAATTTGATAACTAAAACAGGGTTTGAACAAATTTTGCCTTTATGTAAAAAGGGAATAAGGGCGAAATGAAAATATATCGAACTCGTGTACTACGTTGTATGTAATGGTCTGGTTTTTCCGCTAATTCGCAATGGGCAGCCGGACATAATTTCAACAATTACTCCCATAATTTGTACGCTAACGATCACTTGATTGAGCACTTATTGAAGGCTTTACCAAGTGGTATATTACGGACGCTTGCTCTTTAGTTACTTTAGTATTCTTAGAAAAATTTTACTCTAACACCAAATATGTACTACTAGCTATGCTACACGGTTTCACCGTTAAATATATAGCCTATGTGTTATTTTGATGTATAATTTTACTGTAAAGTTTCATCAAAATCCGTTCATCCATACATACTCACCAACTTTCGCGTTTAATATTAAAAATAATTAATACTATTTTTATGTAATTGAAATAATAGTACCCATGGAGAATCCAAACAGCGCCATCTAGTCTCAAGTTAAACAGAACTTGTGTGAAAATAATATGAAATAACTGAAATATTTATTATATATATCCTTCTAGTATTTACTGTTTGATTTAGTATATATTTATGTTGTTTATCATATATATTAATATTTTTTTATATTTATGTATATTGTATTAGTATCTGTATTTTGGACATTATATTTTTATGTTTAGTTTTAATTATTTATGACATTTTTATTAAATTATTATAAGCACATTTTGACCCACTCAACACTTCCTATGCCACGCTCTATTGGGTTGACTGGAAGAGATCTCTTTTAGAGATAAGTCCTCCTTTGTTAACATTAGTTGTAATTAATATACTTACAAATATATTTAAGCGCAATAAAGAATATTTAAATATAAACAACATACACTTGAATACGAATATTCGTATAGTGTGAGGAATCGAATCCGTAACCATGGGAAATAAGCTGACGACCCCCCTGATGGTAAGCTGTATCGGTCACCATAATACATGAACAGCATGAGAAACGTCACGTTATCATGTGAGATGTGGTTCTCTCCACAGTCAGTGGAAATTTAAACTGCTGTCAAACATATCTTAGAATAATAAACATCAAGTGCACAGAAATTTATAAAAATGCGGAAATATACAGAATTAGCTTAACCGTGTAACATATAAAATGAGACTTATAAATGTTTTTATTTGTTAAGAAAAGAATTGAAAATTCTTTATTCAAATAAACTTAGTTTAGGCACATTTGAATAGTCATCACATTTTTTTTATTCTTCGGCTTTTTGTTAAGTGGTTGGTTAATATACAGAATTAGCTTAACCGTGTAACATATAAAAAGAGACTTAAAATGATTTTTTTGTAAGGAATGGAATTGAAAATTCTTTATTCAAATAAACTTAATTTAAGCACTTTTGAATAGTCATCACATTTTTTTTATTCTTCGGCTTTTTGTTAAGTGGTTTGGTTAATATACAGAATTAGCTTAACCGTGTAACATATAAAAAGAGAATTAAAATGATTTTTTTTGTAAGGAATGGAATTGAAAATTCTTTATTCAAATAAACTTAATTTAAGCATTTTTGAATAGTCATCACATTTTTTGTAATCTTCGGCTTTTTTGTTAAGTGTTTTGTAGGACAATATCTAAAATTGTAGAATACCTAACCTACGAGTATGTAACATTGTTATTGTTAAACAATTTATAGTGGCGTTTGATCCACCGAGATAAGGAGGGGGCAAAATTGTATGAATATGTATATTGTCCATCTAATAAAGTGGCACCCGGCCACCCTAGCTTATCGATTTGGGTTGTTAGAGTGACCTCTTTACATACATTTGTTGGGACTGTCCTAATAATTTATAATAAAGATTTTTTTTTATTTATGATTTTTGATTAGAAGAATAGTGTATATTTTTTAAGGCCTACTATTTTTAATAACCTGATTATTAGTATAGTGTAATGGCCTAGCTACTATTTGCGACTACGTGCGCATGGAATATAAATTTTATTTAATAAACTAATTATTAAATAAATTCTCTTAAATATAAGTAAGTTACTACCTAGTAAGTACTTATATATATTGAATGACTTAGATAAGTTACTGTTAATGAAATTCTCATCAAAATCCATCTAACCGTTTCGGAGATTGGCAAGAACAAACAGATGAACAGATATTTTTTTTTATGTGATTCAGAATATTTTTATGTGCATTTAGTGAAAAGATATAATTTAAAATTATAAACAGACACTTCAGTTTTACTTATTTGTGGTAACACTTCTAGTAATGTTACACGTCAGGTCTACCTCATTGCTTTACCTCTGGAAAGATTAACTGACCTTCCAACTCACCCTACCATCCCTCACTGGTGTCCCATCAACGTATACCGTCGTTACATTGCTAAGCCATTCTGCATTGCTAGCAATGTACCATGTTAGGTTGACCTCCACGCGGTTACCCCTGGAAACCATCGTGATAAATTAATGGTGAATTTTCCACTATGGACTAAGTGATCTGACCACATGCTCATTTTATCATCCTCCACTGGTGCCCCGCCAGCGTAAACCGTTAATGCAGGCGGGTGAACCATTCCGTTATCATCTATAAAGTAAGGCATTCTACATTAAAAAATTACCGTCCTCATGCTCATTTTATCATCCTCCACTGGTGCCCCGCCAGCGTAAACACTCAGCGCACCGTTCCATTACCATTCATAAAGCAAGGCATTCTACATTAAAAAAAATAGAATATTATTAGTGACATTGGGTTATTTCACAACACCATACTTGCACTTGGCTTCGTGTAAATAGATAGGAAAATGAGTTTTGTAAATGAACATGGTTCATGGTTTGTTCCTCAAATATTTAATGACACGTTTCTCATGAAATGGCCGATTACTCAAAACGCAGAGCATGGCGTTAGTTCCCTTGTTAATGCATAATGATTATAGATATTGAAATATTAGACCTACAAATATATTTACTCAATTACCAAATATTAATTAAACAGATTGGTTTAAAAATAACAAGAGTTTAGTTACTTGACATTTTTTTAAAGATTAAGATTAACGAAATCCTGGCGAGGCGTGAACTATTTGATTATATATTTGTCGATGTAGATGAAGTTTTTACATAAATATGTAGGAATTACTATGTTATGTTCCTATATGGTTTTGTTAAATATTAACCATAAAATGTCAATATATTTGTATATACATAGTACTAAAGAAAGCTTAATAAATTAAAGCTTATCCCTTCTTTTGAAGGGTGAAATAATCTAGTATAAAAATCAACCTATGTTTTTATATACATTTTTAAACGTGTTATTATTTTTAATAATAAGTGGTACTGATTTAAAATGTATATACGAATAAATTCTTTAGAATTATTTAGAAATTGAAATTATTAGCTAGCAATTAAACTTGTTACAGAAATAATTTTTCATTACGTTTTCAGCCACAATTGTTATCGTCTTAATGAATTTGTGTATTACTTCACTATTTACTTAGGTGATAATTAACAATATGTTGTTTATTCTGTTCAGAATTTCTGAATCACTTTTATACTCGTATTGCACAATATTAATAACAATCACGTATATCGGACCATTCATAAATATGTGCCTACACTTGTAATATTTCTGTCAACCCTCGAGACTCATAGTACCTCTCCAGATAGCATTTATAAGAGAAATGTATACTGTATGGCAATCAAATCGTATAATCTTCCAAGAGAGATTAGAGAACTGTGCTCTCATACATTGTTCAAACGCAAACAAAAAATTTGGTTGTCACATTATAAAAAAATATAAAATAATATGATTTAAAAATACATCAACTAAAAATCTCCACCCTTCTATCACCAACCCCTATTTTTTAACAGCGATTTTCATTTATACGACAAAATCAAATTAACAAATCATTTGTTCATATAGGACATTTTAGCCGATTATGAACGTCAAATGAATTATTTATAATTATTTCCCTACCGTCCAGTTCAGTCAAAACAACATTTGCGGGGTCAACTGCCTATACATATATAATATATATATATATATATATATAATATTGTCCACAATAATCACAGTTTGTGGGCACAGCAGCCATTACGTCGTTCGGCCGGCCCGTCACAAGTTATCGTTTAAGTGTGCGATTTCTATTCACAACGCGGGCACGCATCGTATTGCGTATCTACTTTCTATGAGTTTTGTAGGCGGAATGCAAACTCAATAGTAATTTCTGCAACAAGGTGTTTTGGTACTTTCGTAATTAGCACGAGTGGATATGCTCTGTTATTTATTTTATTATTATTTCTAAGTTTCTTTATTAATTTGTTATTATAACAAATTGTGGTTGTGAAATTACTGATAAAGATATGAATCTTAGGCGTCTAAACATCCCTGGACAATTAACACAGGGCCATATAGACCCACGGTAAACAGAGCTTCTGTTATGGGTACTAGACAACTGGTGTAAGTACTTAGATATGTTTTTACATACATACACACTACCTAACATAATAACTATAATAGTAAATTAATCCCTCGGTGGTCTAGAGGTTTAGCACACCGCTTTACCTCTGATAGTCACGGGGTCGATTCCTCGCACGATACTATAATTTTTATTCAGGAGTATTATTGTTAGAATTGGTCTGGATGTTGTGTATGTATATTATGTATATATTTATAACTAAAATGTGTCTAAGTATTTGTTACAGGGGTGCAGTACATATAACATAAGCTCTGCGTAGCGTGGCAGTATATGGCGCTGTGTTGACATTCATTTTGGAATAAAAAATATAATCCATCACATTTAAAATAAGTGTTCTTGTTGCTAAGTAACAGTTATGACTAAGGTGCAATGTGATGAAACCAGATTAAATTATATTTACTGTTATATATCCACTGAATATCTTCATCAGAATTGTCCTGATATATTGTGGAATGAATGTTTTATAATTAATTATGTAATATAATAACAATATTCAGTATTAATAGCTACGTAAGTTTCCATTCATCAATTAAGAAACTGAGCAGAAGTTTTAAGTAAAGAAAATTATTTCCGACTTCGTGGCCCTTACAAGTGTTCTGGATTAATTAACTAAACTTGTTTTCTAGTTCAAAAACAAATTAACAATCTATTATTTATTGTTGACATTGTTTACTAACTGACAATGTAGAAATAATCTTTAATTAAAAATTATATATATTATTAGTGATACGTTTAGGTTTCGCAGGAATGCATTACAAATCTTTGAATTTCTTGGCTTATTCTATACTATAACACGTATGTATTATACATATAAACCATCCTCTTGAATCACTCTATCTATATCTGGAAATTGCATAAAAATCCGTTGCGTAATTTTATAGATTTAATCGAACAGACAGCGGTGGTATTTTTGCATACTATGTAAAAAGGTAATCTGTAACATACATAGTATATATCCTTAAAACTAAAAGCGATCATATAAATTTTTATTGTATGCATAGATATAGAGATATATAGCTGGAATTGAATATTAGATAAGCAAGAATTGGAATGAACGTGAATATAGAAGCGGTTTTTTATCGATGAGTTGGTTCCAGACTAATTATGTCACGATAAAGTTCGCTGAATGTTTAGAGAAAAAATATTTAATATTATTTTCGATAAAAAATCAACAACTATTATTCTTTCGTTCATATTTTCGTATGCCGCTTATTTCTACACGCGCGGCCTAAGAAAACATTTTTGATGAATTCAAAGAAGAGTGTTTACTTTTAGTAGAAGGGAATTACGGGCGAGAAGTTTCGAATTTCTGGTTCTAGTAATTTTCATTGTAATTTGATAAATAAATTCTTTTAGATTTCGATTAGTAGCCTGAGGGCGTCGTGGCTTACTGACTTACTACCCTGAATTAAGCTCAAAAGGTCGTATGTTCCAATCTAGTTAACATAACAAAAAATATGTACTTTATTTCTGACTAACTCTCCAGTGAAGTAAACACCAATGTCAAACTGAAAATTAATCCCAAAGGCGGCGATAGGCTTTTCTTCTGCCATACTTATTTTTAAAGTCACATGTTTAGTACATAAACGGGTTAAAACACGAATAATTTGGTAAACATAGGTATTTACCTCTCTCAACGTTTCGACTAGGTTGCAATAGTCTTAGGCACGAGCTGGCGTCGAGAGAGGTTAACCTTTATTTACCATAAAATTATTCGTGTTAACCGGATGGTAAGTGGTAACCGTTATCGATATACAAGAACAGCGCCAAAGACATCACATTACTGTTCAGGTATATTATTATAGTCATTATAATATACATGTGGTATACACGTAAGGTGTTACATATAAAAGTGGATGGTTATAAGGGCAGAGGAAGTCCGAAAAAGAGATGGATGGACTGTATGAAAGACGATATGGTAAGAAAGGAAGTAAATAACGAGATGACTGCGAACAGGGATGAATGGAAGAGAGAACATATTACGCTGACCCTAAATAAATGGGATCAGGAAGAAACAGATGATATAGAATATAGAGTACAGAGACTGATAAAAAAATAGGAAAGCTTTATCCATGTTTAGTGATAATAAGCGTCCTTACTCGTTAATTAACATGTATTATCTAGAGCTACAATGTATTCTGTCAATGACATTACTATCATCAGTACTTAGAAACCATTAGTTTAATCTTACACGTACTATTATTTAGGAGTCCGTAATTCTCTTTTTTTTTATTTATTTATTTCAGGTCCCAAGTAGTGCCCACAAGCAGCACCCGTTCCATCAATTCGTGAACAGGTACTGCTTGTTGGGACTAGTCTGTTTGGGTTACGAACACGGTTTAGACTATTTGCTTTTTACAAAATTGCAATGCTATGTGTAAAGTGGTTAGTTTATTATCCCAAATTTGAATTTAAAAATGAATCTGTATTATTATGTAACGGTTTTACTCGTTAATTAACATGTATTATCTAAAGCTACAATGTATTCTGTCAATGACATTACTGTCATCAGTACTTAGAAACCATTAGTTTAATCTTACACGCACTATTATTTAGGAGCCCGTTGTTATATATTTATTTATTTATTTTTTACGGCCCCAATCTTATAAATACCTTTTAAACTGACATTTAAACCTATGAATTAATATTATAATGATAATATAAAATTGTCAATCTGCTACGGTAGCGCCGATACATCACCCTCTTCGGCCAGTATAAAATCAAAATAAAATTTTGAAATATTTTTTTCACGTAGGATATAGAGTTTTTGTAATAATACTAGTTAGTACCTATAATAATATTCCATAAGGCTATGAAAATAAATAATGTAGACTAATCTAGCAGTATCAGTAATAATAATAATAATAACAGCACACAGCCTTTCTGAAATAAACGTGACCGTATACGTGATGGGGGGCCCATCACGTATACGGTAGGATACAGTAAATACTATACGGTGTTAAAAATTAAGTTTATGTTAGTTATCGGTGATGGACCGTAACTGATTGTTTTTTCTTATGAATTAAATATAAACGTTTATGCATATAAAATATAAATGTAAAATTCTACATTTGTTTAAAATGGATTCAGCTGAGTCTCTTGCTTCTTTTGTTGTCAGCTGAATTTGCATTATGAATGAGGCGGTTGAATCCATGAAAAATGAGTATTTAAAAGTGCCTACATTAACTTTATTTGAATAATCATTACTTCTAGTCTGTTCTTTAAATTAAAAAAAATAAATTTTAATGAATTTTCCACTAGAAAGGATTTTTCTTTCGAAACAGTTTTTTGGAAATCGTAAAATGTACTAAAATCTATGTATTTGTTTCATATGATTGTATATATAAATAAATATGATCTATTTTAGTATATTTTTATATATTCTTTCTAATTCATTGCATTTATGATTTGTAATTCTACATTTAATATATTTTTTAATTTGAATTTAAATCTATAAGAAACCGCTTCCGTCACACAATATGTATTTCATATCTCTTGAAGAAGTAGAAAGAAATCAAAGAAAAAATATGCATTTAGCCATAAGCTCATTGTTACCTCTGTGTTGTAATTATGTTGTTTCTTATATTTGTTATACATATTAATGTCTGTAATTGTTATATTCTTTCTGTAAGAGGAACAACAAAGAGTATTTTTTCATTTCAAATACTACAACAAAATTACTGAGTACTTCAAAAGACTTCAGTTATAATAAATAGGCAATCCAACAGATAACTCCTAAAGTAAGTCTAAGTCTAGACCCAGGCACTTCCGTCGGATGTCGTTGCTATTTACTTATTTCTCTTATGTGGAAGCGTTTTGCCCAACCTAAATATTTCGGGAGCAATTCACTTGCCCTAGCTCAAATTGGGCGGTACTCGACGTATTATCGACGCTCAGAAAACTATCGTCGCTAGGGTTGTCACCTACTACATTAATATTCTTAGATTTATTATTCTTACATTAATATTATTAGATCGTTGTATCCTGCTATTTTAATTGTATTTACTGACAGCCTCGGTGGTCTAGTAGTCTCATACCGCTTTACTATCCGATTGTCGTGGGTTCGATTCCTCGCACGATACAAACATTTGTATTCATGTGTATGATTGTTTGTATCAGTCTGGGTGTTTTCTATGTATAATATGTATTTATTTACAGAAAAAATGTATCCATGTATTTATATCAGTTGTCTAGTACCCATAACACAAGCTCTGCTTAGCTTGGGACTAGATGGCGTTGTGTGAATTGGCCTGAGATATTATTATTAATAAAGTGTTACAAACAAAAACTAATAAACAAATATGTATTACTTTTGACCATAATGCATTGTATCACATTTTTTAATGATGATAATGTGATAGTACACACGTCTGCACTAATGGTTTACGCTGGCGGAGCACCAGTGGGGGATGATTAGATGAACATGAGATTAAGTTTTTAGATCATCTTGACGAAATCATCCGGAATTTATAATGATTGTTTCCAGTGGGAACCGCGTGGTCAACCTGACATGGTACATTGCCAGCAATGGGTTTTTTTGGAAACTGTTGTGTGGTAATTCCAGATGAATTCGTCACGATAAGCTAACTTCATGCTCGTTCTATCATCCCCCACTGGCGTCCCGGCAACGTATAAGGCACCATTGCATTACCATCGATTAAAAAAAACCCAGGCTATCTATTTTTGAAGTACTTAGTAATTCAAAAGTTGGTAACTTAATTCCGTTTTCAGGATCTCGTAATGAAATCGTTATTTTAGTTATTTAGACGCTCTCCATCGCTCACGATGTTAATTAGGTCACTGTGGCCGTTCTTAGTTGAATTATTTTAGGAAATCTATTTTAAGATGTCACAGATATTCTCAGCTATATCATACAAAAAAATATATTTTCATTAATAGTACAAATTAAATAAACAAATCATAGTACAAACAGTTATTTCACAACAAAGATAACGTATAAAGACTAATTACAAAGATGAAATCTATTCTTATAAAGACTGATTATAAAGGTTTAGTATTCGGTACAACGGTCGCGGGTTCGATCCCGAAATATAAATATTAATATGAACATGATCTGATTATTATTTAATGTATATATTTGAATAAAGATTTAAGTATGTATGTCACTCACATTTTTTTTCTAAATATCCGATATTTAATATGATGTTTTTGTTTCAGGTATGACCATGACTCTCTGATATATATATAGAAATAAGGCAGTAAGTGAACTAAATGTATCTTATATTAATAATATTATAAACAGGAAAGTCTGAGAGTATGTATGTTTATTACTCTTTCACGCAAAAACTACTGAAAGGATTTTGATGAAACTTTAGAGAAATATATAGTTTATGCATCAGAATGAAATATAGGTTATATTTTTGTCGACATTTAACGCGGAATTTGAATAATGATTATTTCTATTCTATTTGTAATGTACATTAATTTTTACAATGCAAACGTAAAAGCGTCTGTCACGCGCACGTTTCTTCTAAATAAGCGTTGACAACCCTATTATGGCATCGTATCGCCTTCGTTTTCCTCCTCCGCCCACTTTTGTGATATATTGACGAGTTTCCGACGTTATGTTCGCTGAAACTATGGAACCTCCAGATCTCGTTCCGATTGGTACATCAGCAATGTCTCACTCAGTGATAAATAAAACTTTTTTTTCTGTTCCTTTAACTTTTCCTTTATAAATTGCCAATGTCATTACTCAAGATGACAATACTGTCTTATATAGCAAATAGAATTGCATAAGTTCAACTTCTGTCGTATAAGTTTCTTGTGGAGAAATACTTCTTCTTTCTTCTTTTTTTATATTTTGAGTGAACACCTGATAGTAAGTGGTTAGCGATTATATATGTATTAATAACATTACATCACGTTATCATGTGCCATCCGTGGTACCACTTATACATTGCCATTCCGTAGGAAGAACATGTCATGCCTCTTATCCTAATTTCTCTGACTTCACGCTTCATCCGAAACACCTGACAAAGAAAGCAACTTAGCATCTGAAAACGGTAGTAAGTAAGTAAATCGTTTTAGAAAGTCTTCATCGGTGTTATTTCAGTATTTTATTATGGGGAAATTTGTTGAAGCACCTTTGACTGCAATCTCATATGACCTAAAGTGAAGATGGCGGTCTAAGCTGTTAACCCTCTTTCTTTCCATCTTCTTTCTACCTCTCAGAAATTCATCGTGCCGTATCAAGTGTCCTAACATTTTTCCTGAAGAATGGCAAATTATAAGAGGTACCACGTGGTTGATAATACATTTTATCCAAATATATGGCAACTCAATGGCTACTTTCCCACATGTCCAAATATGTGGGAAGGTAGACATTGAGTTGTTCAGTGAGTTTGTTTGCTATTCCTATTATATAAAAAAACTTGGTAGGTGTAAAAGTAAATGTGTGAAGACATGCAAAAGGCATACTGAGCGCTTTCTCAAAATGCGTCCGATAATGTGGCCTGTCGCTAGAACAGCGCTAGACAAGCAACAACCGACTAACAATGTCAATGACTAAGACTTTGAAGCCTGTTAGCTCAAGTGACTGGAACTCGATGAGTCCCTGAATGGCAAATTATGAGTGGTACCACGTGGTTGACAATAAATTTTATCATGTCTAAATATATATGCGAAGGTTGCCATTGAATTGTTACGTTACATTGTTTGCCATTCATCATCTGCTTCTTCCTTATCCCATTTATTTGGGATCGGCGTGTTTTTCTCTTCCATTCATCCCTGTTCGTAGTCATCTTGTTATTTACTCCCTTTCTTATCATATCATCTTTCACACAGTCCATCCATCTCTTATTCGGCCTTTCCTTTCTTAAAATATTATTGATGGTCTCTGTGGTCTAGCGGTTTAACACACCGCCTTATTCCCAAGGGTTGCGGGTTCGATTCCTCGCACGCCACAAACGTTCGTATTCATGACTATTGTTTATATCGGCCTGGGTGTATGTATTTACGAAAAAAATCTATATAATTGTATCAGTTATCTAGTACCCATAACACAAGCTTTAGCTAGCTCAACTTGGGTCTAGATGGCGTTGTGTGAATTGTCCTGAGATTATTATTATTATCTGTGTTTGTTTGCAATTCCTATTATAAAAAAAAGCTTGTAGGTGTAAAAGTAAATGTGTGAAGACATGCAAAACGCGTACTGAGCGCTCTCACAAAATAATACCCGATAAGTACGGCCGCGGTCGCTGACCCCGCTAACAATGCTATCTTATTGTTTACATTGGTCTACGCATATGGACAACGGCGAAGCGGTATTTTGTACGAGAGATTATTTTATGAATTAATTACTTGACGAGTTTCAGTGCAGCGATCACTTTTTTTTATTTATTACTAGCTGTGATAATGAAATTAATGAAATTTATGACCTAAGTGTTATCATAATGTATACGCTTTATTACTGTAAAGTTTCATCAAAATCTGTTCAGTAGTTTTTGCGTGAAAGAGTAACAAACATCTATACTCATAAACTTTCGCGTTTATAATATTAATAAGGTTTATTACGACAATAATTAATCTAACATTTTTTTTTTCACTTTTAATTAATTTATATTTAACGACTGACGAGGAAGTAGACTGGTACATTGTTAGCAGTAGAGCCTCATCATTATTTAGTATAGTCGATGGATTTGTTATCGGAATTTGTATGAAATCTAAAATCTCGTTTCACATTGTTTTGAGATTCTCCGAATTGACTCCTGATTTTTACAAAACTCTGGTATTTGGTAGATTGGTAGATCAGAGAAGAGGTCTTTGGCTGTTTTTATACTGCTAGATCATAAACCCTCAGGTTCTATAAATATTTTTATTATAAATATTATAAACGCGAAAGTTTGTCAGTATGGATGGGTGTTTGATACTCTTTCACACAAAAACTACTGAACGGATTTTGATGAAACTTTACAGTAATATAGCTTATACATCACACACACAGAACTAGAACACAATAGGCTGTAAATTTCACGCGAATGTATCCGCAGGCACAGCTAGTAATCTATATGGCAAAACAATTGCGGGATCAGTTAGTTGTAGTATAAAATAATGAATCTTTCACTGAGGTCACTTCTCATTTTAGTTCTATCCTAAATAATCTACATAGGTACCCTCACTAGGGGTGAATTGATCCTCTCAGTTCAAGATGGATGCCAAATGTATGGAGTCATAATAGATCAATTGTATATTTATGAAACTGATGATGCATTTTGAATCGTATTATGTCTACCTAAGTTTTATGGTGGGTAGGCGATTGTCAGGAAATAGGATAGCTTCATTGCTAGCAATATACTATATTAGGTCAACCTCCATGCTGGAGGTTCATCCATGCTCCATGTTCCATCCTCCATGCCTGCATGCATACTCCATGTTCCATCCTCCATATCTGCATGCAAACTCCATGCTCCATCCTCCATGCCTCTTGGAAAACATCGTGGACAATTTCTGGTAAATTCGCCACTTTGGGGAAACTGACCTAACTTCTTTACACTGGTGTCCCGCCAATGTATACCGTTAGTGTAAGCAAATACATACATCTTATTATCTTGGATAAAAAGTGTTATAGTTAGCAGGGGTACCTCTTTTTTTTTTTTCATGGATAATAATGTTATGGTTTACCCGTCTGCTCTAACGATTTACTGGCGGGGCACCAGTGAAGAATGACAGGATGAGCTTGAGGTCATGAGTTTATAGTGGTTAATTCACCAGGAATTTATCGTGATGGTCCAGGGGAAACCGCATGGAGGTCAACTTGACACGGTACATTGCTAGCAGTGGGGTAATCAGTCCACATTAACTAGCCGCCAAGCAGCTTGCTTAGTAAACAAATATACTGGTATATATATATATATATATATATATATATATATATATATATACATATTTTAATTTAGCGGGATTAAAACCTACCATCATTAGAACCAATTAGGCCATACACCACCAGATCACCGAGTTACATTATTGTATAACGTAATACACCTAATTTCCTACACATGAATACAAAACTAATGTGTACATTGCGATCATTAAGTGCGAACTAGACCTCCTAGTCCGTCGATTTTATATACCATCATATAATTTATAATGTTAAATTCCCCCAAGACATGCACATGATAGTGTAATAAACCTAATAGTTACGTAATTATGTATGACGGACGCGCTGGCCTAGCAGTTTAGCATACCGCTTTGCTTCCGATGGTCGCGAGTTCGATTCTTTGTTATAAATATTTGTATTCGTAAGTATTATTATTTGTGTCGGTCTGGGTATTTTCTATTTATATTATGCATGTATTTATTAAAAAATCTAAGTATTTATTTTTGTCTAGTATTTAAAACACAAGATCTGGTTACCGTGGGACTAGACGGCGCTGTGTTAATTGTCCGGGGTTATTTATTAAAAAACCAACAGCTTACAATGCTTACAGTAGCAATGCTTGCAACAGCAACAGCTTGATATATTGGACATTAAATCGACAGTACATTTCTAGAGGTTAAACCAATAACAGGTTGTCAGTGACTTAGCAAAATAAAAAAAAAAACAAAATGCGACAAACAATAAATTTAGAAGTACAAATCAAGTAATATGTATTTCATAATGTAATATTCCCCCAAGCACATGATAGTGTAATAAACCTAATAGATACGTAATTACATATTTAAACAGACATGCTTGGTCAAGCGGCTTATCGCTGCAAAGATTTGCATTATGGCTACTGCGCTGGCGCACTGAACTGTAGGCTAATTATCTAGCTTCGATCGCAATTATTTTCGTATGTAACGTAGTGAAAATGATGTCAGTAATGCGATTCTATTGACGCCATTTGACGCTGTCAACTAGCATTGAAACTAGCTTACGTAATATCAACAAACTAGTTTTATCTAAGTGCAGTTTGACGAAAGTTAGTAATTCGTTTTATGGAAATTGCCTAAGGTTTTACAATACTGCCTATATGTATATGCCTGTTTTATACACTGTCTGTACTCAATTTGCCAGAAAAAAGATTCAAATGTCTTGTAAAATATTTTCTTTTTAAAAAAGCTTATTATAAAATTGAAGAATTTATAAATGATAACAAAATTTTTGTAGAAAATATCTAACTTATAAATCATAGCGCTGACAATGTTATCTGATTGAACAGAGATTAAGTGCGTAGAGGTTTCTATGTTGATTGTCGAATGTCTAGTCCTTGTTAATGTAAATCTACTTAAAACAACATTTATTTGAAAGAGTAACACACAAGTTTCTTGCTCATTCTTCTTGTGATATGTTTGCGTTCCGAATGAGTGGTAGAATAAAAATACTGTGACGACTATTCAACAGTGCTTATATTAAGTTTATTTGAATAAAGATTATTTCTATTTCTATATTTCTATTGCAACGTAAACGCAACTTTACATTTCGATAAAAAATATTTCTATTGAATGAACCATGGAAGAAACTAAACGCACACGAATCGGTGGAACTCCTAGCAAGGAAACTTTAACCTGAGCACAGCAGAGAATCGGAGAGTGAAATTCATGAGGGAAAACGGAGGATAGTCGAGAAAGTTCATGAAGAGGAGTCGGCCGAGCGCAGTGATGGCTGGCTCATACGTAATATTCGTGAACGAGTGCTGCTTGTAGGGACGATGATCATCCTCTACTGGTGCTTGCCAGCGTAAATCGGTAGCGCAGGCGGGTGTACCATTCCGCAAATCATTGAATAAGAAATTTTATAAAAATGAAAAAATGTATTAAAATCCTAAAAAGTAAAAATAAAATACAACAAAACATTGTATAATCATATATAAAATGTATAATAAAAATAATAATGTGTAAATAAGTAACTAAGGTAATGCCTGGAATTTAATATCCGGGAATAGTTATTAATATTAATAAAAAAATATCATCCATAAAAAAAACGCTACGCATCGGAAGCATACGGCCACGCGCGTTTGCGCAAATCATTGCAACCTAAATACACTAAAAACGGTCGTCGACCTTACAGTGTTGCTTCAGATTATGCACCGCGCACTATAATCGTCGTAGAGGTAGGTACACCTTAACACAATGTATTTGACGGCCTCGGTGGTCTAGCGGTTTAGCACACCGCCTTACTTCCGATGGGTGCGGGTTCGATTCCTCGCACGACACAAACATTTGTATTCATAAGTATGATTGTTTGTTGGGTGATTTCTATGTATAATATGCATATAATTACGCAAGCCTCTAGCTTTAATAATGACGATACTTCCATACAACCTTTCATCTCCATATCAACTCCTTACAACCATTTTTTCGATATCTGTATAATAAAATTTCATTACGCGACATACAGACAGAGTTACTTTCGCATTTATAATTAGTACAGATCAGATAAGGATATTTTAAAGGAGAATATTCAAACATATTTCAATTAAATAACGTCAGCTCTGTAAGTTTCCATTAGGTGGGTCTTGTTTGCTTATCCAATTAAAGTCAAAGTGAAAAAAAGTATTAATAAAAATTAACAAGTTCGCAGCCGTCTGTGGGTATGTTGACAAAACCTCCTAAAACATTTCCATGTATACTATGTGCGCTGTAGCATGGTGCGGGTGACAGTTTCAGTAACGTGTCGTTTCACTATTGAAAGTTGCCGCGATTTACAAATTATGACTTAGTGTTTCAGCTGTACCACATTCGTAATATATTAAATCATTAATAAGTGTAGTAACTTAAATTTAACCCATAGAATGTTCTAGTCTCACCTACGACTCACAAAACGTCTATTAGACATAAATAAGCAAAACCTTAAAATAATGATAGGGACAATAACGAGCCACTGTCCATTAAACAAACACTTGAACACAATAGGTGCTACAGACAGTCCCCTTTGTCGGGGTTGCTTTGAAGCCGAAGAAACTGCCGCTCATGTAATCGTGGATGGCGTAGCAGTGGCCACACAACGAACACAAATTCTCGGAATGGTGAGGTCGCTCCGTGAAGCCTGTGAAGACACCAGGAAGCTTCTGCGCTACTGGGAGGAGCTTGGCTAGCTACTTTTGTAGTTTCGGCTGTAGACGCACAACGGTCCAAATGAGAGGCTAATTGCAGAGAATAGAGTCCACATTACATTACATTATGTTCTAGTCTACAAATACAGGCTACAACTGTCACCCGCACCATGCTACAGCGCACATAGTATAACGTGTTTGCGTAAAGCGGGGCTCCTCGCAACCACTGAGGGCCCCGTACCTTTCACAATTAGATTTGGGTTAATCGAATTCGCTCTAACTCCGAGCTTTGGCTTTCTAAATATAGACGTTTGTGTTCACAAAACGATGAGGTGTATTCACAACTTGGTTTGTTAAAACTGCGGTTAGGATTGAATAGTAAACAAATTGATGGGTAATAAAAATAATAAATCTGTAATATTTATAATAAGAAAACAATTGACGGCCCATCCAGTCCCAAGCTAAGCAGAGCTTCTTAGTATCTATGTACTAGACATAAATACATAGATATGTATATAGGAAACACCCTGCTCGGGAGGGGGGGGGGGTTTGGGGGGGGGGGGGACCTCCACGGGTCTCTGGAAACAATCAATTTCTGGTAAATTCGCTACGATGGGCTAAAAAAAACTGACCTGACCTCATCCTAATCTAATCATCCCCCATTGGTGGCGGGGGCCAGCGTATACCGTCAGCGCAGGGGGGTAAATTACATTATCAGCGCTAAAAAAAATCCCAGACCACTGGAGGGAGGAAGAGATCATCAGTCCACATTACTAATAATCTCCTTACATTATAAGTAATGTGGACTGATGATCTTACTGCTAGCAATATCAGGTTGATCTCCACGCGGTTCCCCTTGGAAACCATCGTGATAAATTTTTGATAAATTTCTAACTAACGTGACCTCATTTTCGTCTTAATATCCTCCACCGGTGCCCCGCCAGCGTAAACCATTACAATAAATATCATCCATAAAAAAAGTTAATTTGCTAATCTACATTAACTAACATTATAGAACTGCGTCCACACTGAGTAGTCTACGTTAAGTGCTCGTTATACGATTAGTCCGCACTATCCTATCTCTCCATCGTTGCAGAGTTCCACCGCACTACTCCCATGGGACTAGTCCGCCTTTGGCGAGGACAAATGGAGTTTTCGTTTGCTTAACTCGATGTGAATTATCAAACAAAATTAGCCTCTTGTACGTGGTCTGTGTTTGCTGGTGATCCTTTGTATGGTTCGGACCTGGAGTTTGTCAAACATTCTTGTTGACTGAAGTTGTGTCGTAGACTATTCTATAATGCTATATTTTGATTGCTGTACTAAGTATTAAAGTGAGTTGTATCGTGTTAGACTTTGTAGGAAGTCGTATAGATGAGTAATACATTCAAGCCGAACAGATACGATAACAGATACGAGTAGTGACTTCGACCTCAACTCAAAGACCTAAAGGGCTGAAACACCGACCTGGCACTTAGAACGTTGTATTACGGACCTACTTCTAAATGCATTATAACAGTTCACCACATAACTGTATTGTAGAATACAAGTTAGTCCATCTTAGGCATTCCAAGACGGGATATCATGTGTATAGGAGATGTTTACCACTTACCTACCAAGAGCCATTAACTTGTTTGCCTGGTTGCATAAAAAATGTTGCCAAGGCCTGAAAGTACAAAAAACAGTAAAACTCATTATGACTTTGGACAGAATTTAATGAGGCTAATCCATACTTGCCCTTAGTCCACATTAAATCCTTACTTTAGTCCTAAACAAAGCTGCATATACACTTTAATAAAGTATCAGTTATCGGTTTGCCGGGACCCACGATCGTCAAAGAATATCAATATTTGGACAGACTAACCCTCTATAATTAATAAGGAGCCGAATGTTGACAATACCGACTAAATTAGTAAGTACACAGTGTATAAAAAGAAGTAGCGGTTTATGGACGTACTGGCGTGCGTGTAGATGACACCGTTTTAGTTTTATGTTACTGGAATTCATTTGTGACGCCTGTAGTATCTTTCATATATTGATAATCCATTACTTTACGTTCATTACTTACCTTTCAAAACGGAACCACTAAATGAAGTAAGCTGTTTAGTACCTTAAATAGGTAAGATTCTATTAGAGAAGAGCGACAGGATACGAGGAGGGTTTTTTAACTGTGGCTTTCTTTGTGGCGTCAACCTTTGCTTTTTTGCAACCGTCGCTAGCAATATATCATGTAAGCTATTCCCCTGGAAATCATTGTGTTTAATTTTTAGTGAATTCGTCACAATGGGCTACTAATTGACCTGACTTCATAATCATTCTACACCTACCCCGTTATTGCAAAGCAGGATCATGCCATTTACATAAAAAATGGGAGATACACATGTACCTACGCAGACATTTATACAATGCGATTTTAATACAAAAATTTAGAGATTTTTGTCAAAGGTAGACTTAGCTTAGAGGTTTTTGTCCTAAAATCATTGTTAACGTGTCGGTGTTGCCATGTTTTCGAACGTTAAACCCGCCACAAGACATAGATACAATCAAATTACTGCCGCACACAATTTTAGAACGAAACGAAGACAATAACCGCAGCGATAAACAATTTCAGCATTAGGACCATTATCATAATGATTATGAAGTATAATGATTCCCTTTATTGATGTACCGGTAATGTGATGGCAGGGCCACACGCTATCAGCTGTCAAATAACATACAAGGAAACCTACTCGCCTGTAAACGTAGCTACAATGTATATCAAGCATATAATTTGAGCTATAATAGCTTAGTTAGGTGTGGTTAAGGATGTAGCGGACAGTGATGTATATTAGCACTAGCTGCCCCGGCTTCGTAGGGGTGTACTGTACATGTATTATACATATAAACCTTACTCTTGAATAACTGTATTGCTAAAAATTTCATTAAAATCTGTTGTGTAGTTTCAAAGATCTGGAAGCAAGTTCATTTTATACTATAAAGATGAACCGTCGTGTCGTGGACGTAGATGAAAATGAGTGTTTTGCTCCTTGAGTGATGTCCTCTTGAATCACTCTATCTATTGCTAAAAATTCCACTAAAATGATCGTAGTTTATAAGATCTAATTCAGCGGAAGCTACTTCATTTTATATTATGTAAAGACATAGATGAAAATCTGTGTTTTGGTCCTTGAGTAATTCTCCACACTGATCTATAAGTCATTTTTTACGCTTATTCAATAGCATTTTGCAAATTGCATTGATGTATATATTCTGTAATGTACCAGCTTTTTGCTGTGCAGGTTTTTTTAATGGATGATAATGGAATGGTGTACGTCTGCGCTAACAGTTTACGCTGGCGGGGATCATAACATATTCATCAGGAATTTATTACGATGGTTTCCAATGGGAACTGCTTGTAGGTCAACTTGGCACATTGCTGGCAATAGGGTTATTTGTTCACATTAGCAATGTGTACAATCCCCTCATCACCAGGAATTAACCACAATGGTTTCTAAGAGCAATCATGTGGATGTTGAATAAACATGGTACGTTGCTAGCAATTGGGTTACAAGCTACCGTCCAACAGAAAATCAGAATTGCGTAACTTCCACATGCATAATGGCGCCATCTAAATTCTCTTAACGTGTCTATTTTTATGTCATGATTACGTAATTAGGGTTAACAACCAATTAAAATTAAATTTAAAAGTCGACCTTGCGCTCTTATCTCTAAATAATTCTGTTACAAGGTCTGAATGTATAAATAAATGGAAGCGTAGGGTTAAAACTCTTTGGTTTGTTTTTTTTATTTTCTTACTGCACTGGAAAGGCAGGTAATTGAATGTTATACATTTTTCTAAACCTATCTATATATTTTATTTGTATAATTTTTATATAGAATTTCATTAGTTGCTTTTGATATTATAATGTTTAAGATTTTTAATTAATTATCTGAAAGTAGAGCCTTTTCGGCAATCTTCCTTCTCTTTTTGTCTTTTTATAGATTTCGTTTTTTACTCCTCTTTTACTGTTACTCACTTTTTTATACTATTAAATATTAATAGTAATATTTTATTTATTTTCTCCACAAATTCATGGTTATTTACATTGATAGATTTTGATACGGTTTCAGTCATAATTTTAATATAACTAAGTAAAAATATAAAGCCAGCAAAATAAGATCCAGTCAAGTGTTGCGTTCATAACAGTACCGTCAGTTGATAATGCCTCTGACTACCCTATCCGGGAAATTGTCGTGACGGATTTTTTTTTATGACTAAGAAAATAATTATTTATATATATATATAATCATTTATATACATTATTTATAAAGTACGTAAATATTCTTGTAACGAAAGCGTTACAAGAATATTTACGTACTTTGGCTTTTTGACTTTTAATCCCTGCCCTACTGAAAATAAATTGTAGTCGTAAGGGCGCGGTCGCGGGGGCGTCCGCAGAGGGGGGCTTCGGGCGCGGCCGTGACGTCACCAGCCCTACGGTCGTCGACCCGCGCTCCAAACAGCTGACACGTCGCAGCACTCGACTCTTGATTGATGTTTGTGTATCTTCACGCTAGTTCCGTGAAGGGGTAGCCAGATATGCTTCCGGGGTTTGATTGATTAACCGTATCGTTAGTGTCCACTGTATTATAGTACTACTATAGGGCGTGATTATAGCCAATAAGGGACCATCTGTAATTATGTCACATGAATGTCATGATTTTTTTACCCTCTCCCACCCTTGTCACAGCTGTGTCACATTTCTGTGACTACCCACTCCCCAGTGTGCCGTTACATATTTTCTTTCTTTATTAAATACTAGCTGTACCCGCGGTTTCACTCGCGTTAAATTTCAATATATGAATTTCAATTAAAAATATAGCCTATGTGTTATTCTGATACGTAAGCTATATTACTGTAAAGTTTCATCAAAATACGTTGAGTAGTTTTTGGGTGAAAGAGTAATAAACATCCATACTTACAAATTTCGCGTTTATTAAATTTATTTTTTTATATTTTCGTTATTAGTTCCGATTTGTATTTTAATACTTAGATATATTAAATAAATATCCCTGGAGAATAAAAACAGCGCCATTTAGGCCACGGTAAGCAGATCTTGTGTAATGGGTACTAGACAACTGATATAAATACTTAGTTTTTTGTAATGTATTTACATAATATACATAGAAAACACCCAGATCGATACAAACAATCATACTCATGAATACAAATGTTTGCACCGTGAGAGAGAATCGAACCTGCGACCATTGGAAGTAAAACGGTGTGCTAAACCGCTAGACCACCGAGGCTGTCTATAGGCTGGTGATAGGGTATCAAATTCAGGTTCATTTAACCAATAAATGTAATATTTGTAACTTTTGTAAATATTATTTGTAAATGTCATTTATAATATTTGTAACTTTTGTAAAAACGCGTAATGTTCCAATTGGGCGAAATATAACGATAAATGCTAAGTATGCCTGATGCAGATAGTAAGCTAGTACAAACTAAGTGTAAATAGACAATCTCAAACTAATGAAGAATCCACTTACATTATAACTTTCTGGTAATATCTAACGGTGTAACACCACCTGCGATTAAGGGCTGCCATCTGCAGACACGTAGCTTGCACGCCCATTAATTACTACGTATGCTTTTGTGCCACCCCTGCATATTAACATTTTGGAGTTAGGGGTATGGAGTATTTTACCTTAATGAGGGTATTATCGACTCTGGCTTTGATATGAAAGTCTTATCGGCCGACGAACAAGATGGAGTTACAAAATTGAATGGATTTTATTGTGTTTGTTTCATCAAAATCTCCTAAACTTTAATCTATACATATCAATAAAATTAGAGTGTCTGTTTGTAATATTGAAATAGCCATTTTTTTACTATATGCATATGAATATAAATACGGCACATACACCAAAATAATTTTTTTTTACATTTTGTGTCTGTCTGTCTGTTTGTTTCGGCTAATCTCTGAAATGGATGGACCGATTTTGAAGGGAGTTTTATTGACAGATAGCTGATGCAATAAGGAGTAACTTAGGCTACTTTTATTTTTGAATTTTTTTTTCTATTTTAGGAAAATAAAGTTAAATTCCGCAAAAACGCTCAGACCGATACAAACAATCATACTTATGAATACAAATGTTTGTGCCGTGCGAGGAATCGAACTCGCGACCATCGGTCGTAAAGCGGTGTGCTAGATCTCAGGCCATTGGAGTCGTAAAATAATAATATAATAATTATTTATTAAGCAGTCCCCATAAAGAAAGTACTCATTTCTCAAACACTACCATCCTCTAATTTCTAATTTCTCTCCAAATTTCACCCGGACGTTTTATAAGCGAAAGCTAAATTATCTTTATTTTCTCTATAATTAGTTTAATTACGCCAATTTGCATAGGACTGATTTGTACTGACCGAGGATTTGACTTGAAATGTTTGCTCAGATTTATCTTTAATTTTAAGAGGGATTTTTATATTATTTCATTACTAGCTGACCCGGGAAACGTTGTTTTTGCTATATAAGTTACGGATAGAGCCACCCTTATTACCTAGGGGTATAAAATAAGAATAAAAACCTACTCTGAGACTTACTAAATATATAGCATAACAATAATAAAAATCGGTAAAGCAGTTTCGGAGATACAAACACTGTCATGAGATTTTTATATGTTGGATAAATTAATGGATATATTTATATTGTAAATATATACATATTGTACATAGAAAAAACCCAGATGGATATAAACACTCAATATAAGACTCATGAATACAAATTTTTGTGTCGCGCGAGGTTTGAACCCGCGACCATAGGAAGTAACGCGTTGTGCTAAACTGTTAAAGTTAATGGTAATGGTAGGAAAAGTGACCTTTTCTCAGGTCGACTTCAACGCGGTCGCCTCTTGAGAACATTGCTTTTGATTTCTGCCGATTTGATCATCATTGCATCATTTATTATTTCTCATCCTATTGTAGTTCACTAATTCCCCGTCATTGTATATCCTTAGCTAAATCGGGTACACTACTCTATTATACGTAATAAAAAAAAAAACAAAACACTACACCATTTGTAATTAAAAAAAATAATAAAAAATAATATTGATACTGCAATCGGTCGAGTGTATAATTCATGAAAATAGGTATGAGTCACAACATAACCGTGGCACGTGTAGCATTAAATCAACAAGTATGTATGCACAGGGTTTAGTGAGCAATGAACTTTATAAACTATACAATAAAGGTTAGAACATACTATAGACGAACTGTGAAGCTAACGGATTGAGACGTTCGAACACGTCTGATGCATTCTGATCGAAATGACAGGTGTGGTCGTGTTTGAGACACGTCTTTCAATTCGTGATACAATACTGTTACAAATAAGGTTAGTTGTGATTTGTAACAATCGATTTTATCCGGATATCCGTATCGTAAATAATAAGATAAGAGTTTCGAGAAATAAATGTTATAACACACTACACTTGGTTTCTGTCCATAAGCGGGGTATAAGTCATAAACCAGCAAAAGCTTTGAAAAACCTACCTAACCCAGTCCAGTCCCAACCTAAGAGAGGGCCAAGTTATGGGTATTAGGTAACTGATAGGTACGCTTAAATATATTTTTATATACATTAGTAACACCCAGACCAATACAAACAAAAATTCTCACATATATAAACGTTCATAATGTGCGAGGAATCGAACCCGCGACTATCGTACTAAGGTGGTATCTAAACCGCTAGACCACTGAGGCAAAGTAATAGAAATGGATCTTAAGGTCTGTAGTTTGCGTCAATACCTCAGTCTCACAAATTTCATCCGCAAAGAAGCTTGCTTTGTAAGTGTTTCGTTTTAAAAGTGACATACGGCAATGAAATTATAGGGTATGAAGACAAATGGCAATCCATGAGAGGTAACACGGGTGTTACATGTTAACGTGATGCTGGTAGTGCTGTTTCTGTATATACATGAACAGCACTAACTACTAACCGCTTGATGATAAGCGGAAAAACAGAGGCATTTCTTTAACTGACGACACGACGTCACGTTGTGATGAACGCAGCACTTGAAACATTTCGCTGAGTATTTGAATTCGAAATGCTCTAACGTAGTCTCTAGGATTAATACGATATCTATTTTTCAAAGAATCAGTCAGTCAGAAATATAATCTGTATATTATCTGCATTGGAATTGGAGTATATATATATATGTATATAATATACTAGCGGCCTGTTCCTGATTCGCAATGATGCATTACAAATCTTTGATTTTCTCGGCTTGTTCTATACTATTACACGCATGTATTATACATATAAACCTTCCTCTTGAATTAAACTATCAATTACTGAAAACTGAATTAAAATCCGTTGCTTAATTTAAAAGAATTTTTAGAAGATTTCATTCTATACTGTGTAAAGTGTAACAAGACTTCTCCACGATAAATGTTAATTGAAAATTTACTTTCAAACTAGGAACTTTTCTAACATATGAAGCGAATTTTGAAAAGGATGTAAATATCTCCTAGGTCCTAGGTTATTTCTGTGTTTGAAATTATATTCTGAGTAATTTTTAAAAGAGTTACAAACTAGGTTAACTCTTTTAAAACAGGGTGAAATGTATGAGAAATTTCATACTCTTATGTCCGCGCAATTTTCATAAAAAAGGGTACAAAGTTTTTAATGATAATATAATGTTAAAGCAAAGGTAGTTTGTTTAGTTTGTCTGCCTATCCTCACCGCTTACCATAATTATTTTAATACGGATTTCACTATAATATAGATTTCCTTCCGACCGTTTATATGTTTGTAGTTCATACATACATACTTATATTTGATATCGTCGTATGAAACCGAGGGGCGTTAGTAAAACGAATGAAAGATTCGTCAGACAGGCCAGCTCTTGGATCTAGGCCGCAGTTAAATTAATAAAATGTCTGCCATCTGGTACAAGATGGACGCGCTTACCGGAGCCAATTTAAATAGTTCGCAGTCGAATTTGTTTCTAAGTGCATAAACTGTTTATGATGATAGTTTAGTGTCGGTCAGAACGCTGGAGTTGTTAGATTCGTTAAAACATAACGTTCGGTAGGGGTAATAATTATATTACGGCCTCGATAGTCTAGCGGTTTAAACCACTGCTGTTTAACTTACTTCTGATGGACACGAGTTCGATTCCTCGCACTGCACAAATATTTGTATTCATGAGTATGATTGTTCGTATCCTTCTGGGTGTTTTTCATATATATACTATGTGTGCATTTACATCAGTTGTCTAGTATCTGTAACAAGCTCTGCTTAGCTTAGGACTAGATAGCGCTGTGTGATTTGTCCAGAGATATAAAGTCCTCACCTCCATTACAGTAATTTTGTTAGAGTTTTTTAAGTGTCGTGAATTATAAATGAAAGTGCTATTATATACTTACTATCTGCTACTACTTCTGATGTTTTTTGATATTAAAGATAGTATGCTAAAATATCTTATATTTTAGGAAATAAGTCAGTACTCAAATTAAAGTCTATTTAGTTTAGTTCGTCTATCATTAGGATTTGCTCAGAAATCGTCTAGTCGTAATTCGTAAAACGTCTAATTATATATATTTTTTAATGAACGGATTGAAGATGGTATGGTTCTCCGTCTGCGCTAACGGTTTACCCTGGCTGGTCACCAGTGGATGACGATAGGATGAGCATGAGATCAAGCTGATGATACATTGCTACCAATAGGATTATTTTTCCACATTACTCCCCTATTTTTTTAATATTAAATTTTATAAAATCCCAAGTCATCTGTGTGCTACTGGCCTTAATGAAACGATTTCTATATGTTACAAATTTATTAGCATAGCATACAACGGACTGTGCTTCTTTCATCGCCTATTGTACGAATAAGATTATGGTTACTAGTAGGGTTTCCAACTATGCCAATTTAATTGGGATGTCCCGTTTTCCATAATCAAATCAAATCAAAAAATATTTACTCATGTAGAACATTTTAATCGCTTATGAATGGGATGTCCTGATTTTCAATTCTGGTTTTCTAATCAAATAAAATTGCTTTATTCATTTTAGACGCTTAAGAAAACGTCAAATTTTTTTGATTTAATAGTTTAAACTTTAAAGTCTATTTCTCAACCTTTCCATTCCATTTTATTTTGATTATTGCAGTTTATTATTGTGCGTGCGATATATTAAAAAAGTTTTTGAACCGTCCCGATGTTTAGTGTTTTATATCCCGAATAAGTTATCAGAGCTGGTCATACTGGTAACTAGGTTCATTTACACGGAGCAAATATAGTAACCTCGATTACAAAACTGGTAACTTAATCTTTAAACGCATAATTAATAATTACTACCATTGTTTCGCAGTTTTATATGGGACGAACATTCATATTATGGGTTGGGGAATAAAAAATTAAAATGGCAACCTCGTTAGTACCTAATCATTAATTCTTGGACTGTACGTGTACGTCTGTATATGTAAAAAATCTATTCAAAACAGCAACTCACAAGTTTCTTGCTCATTCTTCTTGTGATGAATCTGCGTTCCGAATGAGTGGTAGAATCAAAAATAAGACTAGTCAAAAGTGGTTGTGCTGAGTTTATTTGAATAAAGATTAATTCTATTTCTGTATATGATAATAAAGTGATGATAGCAACCTGTATTTTTTAAAGCCTCGATAGTCTAGCGGTAAAACACACCTCTTTACTTCCGGTGATCACGAGTTCGATTCCTTGCACGGTGCAAACATTTGTATTCATGAGTATGATTGCTTGTATCGGTCAAGGTGTTTCCTATGTGTATTATGTATGTATTTTAAAAAAATCTAGATATTTATATCAGTTGTCCAGTACCCATAACAGAAGCTCTGCGTGGAACTAGATAGCGCTGTGTTAATTGTCCAGGGTTCTTTATTTATCTTCCACTGGTGCCCCGCCAGCGTCAACCGTCAGCATACGACCATGCAATTCCATCATCAAAAAAATCTTACATTAAAACGTGTTTAACTTTATAAATACGATAAACGAGTGTTACGTTAATCGGCGATTCGCTACGTAAACATATGCGCGTACGCACAATTACGATGTAAATGTTTAGTGAGCAGTTTGAAATTGAACGTTACCGATTTCACAATCTATCAAGATGTTTGAGGCCAATACTATATAATTCATATTGGACGATTATTCTGCACGCGCAAATCCGTCTTACACGTGTTGCAGTTCCTTGGTGTTCCAATACTTACCAGTAATCAATTAATATTAACTCAAATGACAAACGTACATGAAATCAAATAAAAATTAATTTAGTCATGTAGGACATTTTACCAGTTTATGAACGTATGATTGTTTGTCTGGTCTTGGACTTATACAAATAATCATACTCGTGAATAAAAATGTTTACATCGTGCGATTAATGGAACCCGCGACCATCGGAAGTAAAGCGGTGTGCTAAACCACTAGACCTCTGAGGTTGTCAATAGGCTGTAGAATTCACCAGGTTCATTCAACCAATTAATACAATATTTGTTAATAATTCTAAGATATATTGAACTTTTTGAATTCGGTTATATTTTCGACTAGTTTCGTCCGCGTGGAATTTAGCTTAATTTTCTAAAATGAAAGTAGCCTAAGTTACTCCTTATTACATCAGCTACCTGCCAAAAAAAAGTCCCGTCGAAATCGGTCCAGCTATTTCAGAGATTTGCCGGAACAAACAGACAGTCAAAAATTGTAAAAAATGTTATTTTGGTGTAGTACCATATTTGAATATATCATATGCATGTAGTAAAAAACGGTTATTTCAATATTACAAACAGACACTCTAAATTTTATTTATATGTGTAGATAAGTCTAAGTAGTGTTTTTGCAATAGATTGAATAAAAGTTATGAACTGTTTTATATATCATTTTTACTGTCTGTTTTTTATAATAACTATTGTTTTATATATGACATTAGTGAGTAAAGAATTTGCGACTGCACGTGTTATCTTTCGCTCTCTCGTTGTTGATCTCCTTTCGAATTTATACAGTTTCGTACAAGCAGTATAAAAATAATAATTATATGTGAATAGAAATAATTTATGGAACTAAATCTTAAATTATAATTCATCGCTTTTAAACTGTTAAACAAAGAGAGAAATTGTTTTAACATAGGTAAGTACAAAACAAAATTATAACTTGAAAAAATGAATATTTCATGCTGCTCCAATATTATTCTTATCAACTTCAAGAAAGTAGAGTTTGTACGAAGTTTTATTTTTTTTATGAAATGGTTACTTTTTTCACTGTGTAATATACGTACGTACTGAGCGCCAATTTTTAACGGGAAAGCATCTTTTTAAATATTTGTTTATTAACAACAGAAAGCAACTTTTACTTGTGGTAAAATTAATATTTGGAATTTCATGATATTTTTCCGATCAAACACCAAACGTGGCAACTATTATAAATGCCTATTTTATGTAGACTTTTAGATGCCTAGAATTATTCCATCTGTACCAAAACCAGGATTGCTAGTCTTAAAACACTTAGTCTTATTGTAAAAAATCAATTGTCTAATAAAATCTCTTACATTAGCTCAAATCAAATCAAATCAAAATATCTTTATTCATGTAGGTCAATAGACCTACATGAAAAGTCTGTAATAACAGACTTTTTTATATGTCAAATCTACCGTCAGTTCGCAATGATTTCGATATGAGAACAACTGACAAGAAACTCAGCTCGTATTCTTTTCAAATAAACGTTGCTTAATTTGGCTCTTTCATTTTGATCGATTTTGGTATGTCATAATCTCGTACAAACTGAAACACTTAGCCTCGTACTAAGAAATTACCTAATAAAATGTCGTGCATTATCTCAATTTGTCTCTTTCATTTTGACCGGTTTTTGTAGGTCATAATCTCGTACAAATTAAAATATTTACTTAGCCTCGTACTAAGAAATAAGTTATCTAATAAAATTTATAATCTCAATTTGGCTTTTTGACCGATTTTCGTAGGTCATAATTTCGTACAAACTAATAATGGGAAATTACCTCGTACCATAGTCACAAATTTGTATGAAGATCTTCGTACAGTTGGTATCTGTCAGATATCGCTAGTATATATTCAATAATATATTAAGCATATTGTACATACCAGACGAGACTAACAAGTCATGTAATAGTATTGAAGAGATTCATCCCGCGCGAATTCAAAACGGACCTAATCTAGTCGTGGAGTTAAAAAAGCATGTTTGCAAGGATTCTCACGCTGCAAGCGGCGCTGGGCGCGCAATCGAAGTCAATTCCTCGTGGTCACACACTCGCTCCATTCGCCTCGTAACCTTGCGTACGATGATAAACAGATGACGTCACGTGCTATTTTTAACCATGTTTGTGTCGAGAGCGGTGTGCGAACGCGCGCGTGCGCCGGGGTCAACGCCCTGCCTGCCTATCTGAACCAATCTGAAAGTCGACTGCTAACGATACGCTTCGTTCGGCCTATTGCTGATTTCTACAACTCTGCCACGGTGGGTAGAAACCTTGAGGTATATACAGCATAGAAAACCGTCAATATGACGTTTTTTTTTTTTTTGATATGGGATGGTGCATTCGCTTGCGCTAACGGTATACACTGGCGCTGCTTTCTACAAACTATAACTCGGCTGCTGTGGGTACAAACCTTGAGGTATATACAACATAAAAAAAAATGTCTACATGACGGTTTTGTCAATATGATCGATATAAGATGGTGTGGCGCCTGTGCTAACGGTAACACTGGCACTGATTTCTACAACTCACTCTGCTACGGTCGGTAGAAACCTTGAGGTATATTGCACTAACGGTATACACTGGCAGGGCACCAGTGGTAGATAATAAAGAGGAAGGCAGCTTAGTTAGCCCATTCTTACGAATGTACCTGGAATTATACACTTTGCTTTCCATAGGGGATTGCGAGGATGTGAACCTGTTATCTAGGGCCAATAGATCATATTACAGAAAATGGGATTGCTGTAATGTGGACTAAAATGCATCGATAGCTAAGTACCTTGTTACCTCCAACTGACTTAAAGTCCTTCTCATCTAATTCACCACTGGTGCTCAATCAGGGTAAATCGTAAGCGCAGACAAGTGCACCATTTCATTATCATCCATTAAAAAAAATAGATTACCAACATTCGTTTCCCCCGTATTGACAGTTGATTTCGAGCAGACAACGTAAGCTATTGTATTATGATGGAACATACACCTGGCTAAAGTTGATAAGAATGAAGGTAGAATAGTTAGGTCACCGTTACATTCACTAGGAATGAATCAATATGGTTTGTTGGGGTGACCGCTTGTAGGTACCCTGAGTAGTAGCTACTAAAATTTGTCTATGCCACTAATTTTAAGGAAATATTAATTTTCATGTGTATAAACAATCGTTATTATAATTATATTGTGCATTAATATATTTAGATTCAATTTAGAGTATTCTGCAAATAAATGATTTGGTTTAATGATTGCTAGAATAGACTCCAGGCAGATTAAATGGCTTAGGACTTAATGAATACGCAGTAATAGTTACAGCTATTTTTGCCGCAAAGCAGCTTTACAAGTTGTATACCAGTTAGAAGGGTGTGGAAGAACGGCACTGAGTTATTACACTATAGTCTTCAGAAATAGTAAAGAACTTGGGCGGGGCCATCAGAGATTTACCTTTTCAGTTAAATAAAAAGTTAATTGAAAAAAATGTCATTGCAGAAACAAATCTTTGCATGATGAAGTCATACAGCCGCGCATGCAAATGTAGCAGCGATAGTAACGAGGCTGTATGGCTTATGTCTTTGCCATTCCCCAAATAAAGAAGCACAAAAAATAAACTGTTACTATCAATTCGAAATTTGAAACTCAATGAAAATGCCGATAGTTGCTCATAGGGATGACTGAGCATTTCCCGAATTGGCATTCGGTGGGGAACGCTTTGTTCGTTGTTATCTGAGCGCACAGCAATGCCTGTAAGCGCTAGTGAAAGGGCGATACGCGGCGGGCGCTGACAAAGGGCGTAGTTAATACGATCCCGGTGCTTCGTACCCTGGAACTCCGTTTTACGGGTTACGCTCGCGCTCGGCTGGAACGCTTTCAATTTACCGGGACTTAGCGAATTCTCATTTTACTCAAGGTCCACTTTCACAAAGGCGTCTATTTCACAACACTAGCCGAGCGTAATCCATATTGTGAGTAGTTAATGCCATCTGCGAATTTTTCTCCGATAAGATAATGTTTATTACCTAAAACATTATCTTTTAGGTAATACCCATTAATAGGACAACGTACATATATTTATACTAATATTTAAAATGGTAGAGTACAATTTTTCATTTGAAGAGTATATACTCAATGAAACATGTTTAAAATATATATATCATAGGCGATACACTTTTTTACAATTATGCAATAAAAACAAAATTATTAGTATCAATCGATAAAGTATTACAAAATATTATAATTATTTATAAAAAATCTAGTAATAAATATTTGGCGGCATTTCGAATTGACATAATTAATCCTCGTAGGAAATAAACAAACGCCATCCATCTGTTCTGTTCCTGTAAATGTGACAGTTTGAAATTTCAAAATTAGAAGTTACGATGGATTCGAATTTCGAATTACATTTTCATAAATATGTCGTGCGATTGCAAGCGCACTTGTAAAATTGCCGTCTAAAGCGAGTGGCAACCATTAATTTGTTGGAAACAAGTGACCGGAGACGATTCGCTGGAATTGCGTGCTGGGACGAGAGGAGTACATTGACCTCGCATGATATTCGTATACCTACCACACTGGCGCCATTCAACATGCGTACACGCTTAGAAGCGACCCATAAACTTAACGGTCCCCCGGCCTTTGTTACAGGGATTGGGAGTCTGTAGTTTCTATTAACAAGGACATTTTGCTTGACTTGTTACCTTAATACCGCGTCACCGCGCCCCGCTGAATATTTACGTGCCTCGTTCGGCTCCTGTTCTATTTTTCTCTCCTTTATTTGTAAGTTCAAATACTGCCGAGCCACGGCTGGGCCTTGTTACACGCCGCTATAAATTTATTTGTAGGCCGTCTCGTTATTGGAAAACATTCTTATTATGACTTACATAATGTAGTTCGGATTAAATTTGAAATAAATAATGTAGTTTATACGCGGGTGTATAGAACGATCGGCGACGGAACGGTTTGTGATTACGTATATCACAAATACGAGAGGTATTATTTTCCCGCGAAAACACGGCTGTTCCATTTTCGCATGACTTTCACCCGTGTCATAGAGGTGAAGCGAATAACATTCTAAATTTAAAAATATTTAAAGATACGCCTAGATTTCTGGTAGTACGGTTCAAGCGTGGTATGTAATGTTTTCACGAAAATAACTGCGACCTTCGGGCACTTAATTTATTTCGCGTGGTGCGCTGTCACTCGTACGTCGTGATTCTTGTGATACGTCGCTGTGAGTGATGCGACGTGAGCGGACGCATAACGAATGCTTTTAGATTACGCCACTTACAGTCTCTTTTCTACATTTGTACGTCGTTGTTGTCTATTAAAAAGTGTGTCATAATTGAAAAAAAAAACGAAGTATAAAAGTAAAAAACAAGTACAAATTAAAATTGAAATCTGCATAATTTGAATTTTAAAAATAGAACGTCCTTACCTCTTATAGTCTACAACTTATTGTCTATGATTAAAGTTAGCAAGGCTTTCAGTTCAATGACCAGTGTCGTAATAATGTACTTCGTATTTTATATTTACAACTGCTATTACGTAAAAACAGAATACATTTCTTTGTTTTTATGTAACAGTCATTTTGTATCAACTGTTTATATAAACATCTCAATTTATCTAAAAAGTATAATCAGGTATAGATTACAACAAACATTCAAAAGTAATCAATACACGTAACAGTTCTCGTTCTACGAAATCATTTAAATGACTAATACCATAGAGAAAACAAATAAAATACCATAAGGTGTTAACTGAACTAATATTATAATAAAGAAGAAGTAAAGATTAGGTTTATTTGCTTCTAATGAATAAACTCGAAGAACATTACCGATTTTTCACATGGATAGAAGTACCTTCCATTGTAGACAGTGTAAACGTTTGCTCTTTATGCTATATCTTATTAAAAAAAAAACTAATATTAGGACCCATGCCATACCCTAGCGGTGCCTGATTAGAGAATACCTGATTATTTTAGGATAAGACGATGTGAATTTATCGCGGTTATTATTAACAAAAAATTGTTTTTAAAGATTACGTAACACACTACGTAACTGCCAGTAACAATTAACATTTTTTTTTTCTCAATAAATAACATATAAACATTCCAATAACTGAGCCCACTATAATTGTATAAGTGCCCTCAGGTTTGGCAGGTGCAACCCGGTGTCTTAATGTGTTCGTTGATTTGTAACGCACTCGCCTTGATTTATTGATTTAATGCGTGCTCGAATCGATTTATGGGGCAATGCACACTTAAATTTGTATTCATAACGTTCTGAATTGCTTTCTTTGGCCTAATTAAATGTTACTTTTTTTATTCGGGATATTGCCAGTACAGTTACGTCATCAATTTCGCGCCAAACAACAACCCGTTCAAGAGTTACCGTTGTTTGTTTGATACACAGAAAAAAATGCCTAATAAGTAGTAATTTTTATAAAGTAATCTGCGTGAGTACCTGTGTCTTACCCTTACTTAGGCATCTTACTTAATAAGCTATGCTCTTTTTATACTACGATAGTAGCAATGAAGCATACGGCTTATCTGATGGTTAACGGTTACCGTAGTCTATGGACGATTGAAACAGCAGGTCGGTCCTACCCCAGGTCGTCCATAGCCTACGGTCTCCGGCTTCGTACGGTATACAGTTCCTCCGCGCGAATTTCGTACAAAGGGGTACAAAGTTTTTGCTTCACGTATTAATATTATGATATCTATATACATGATACAAATTAAAATATAAATTATGGAATAATTTGAATTTTAAAAATAGAATGTTCTTACATTTTTTTATATTTCTTGTACATGCCAGTCCCATTGTACCCTAAAACTAATTACTACATTACCTCACCAGTTAGCAAATTGCCACTATCTAAAGAATCGGCAAAAACGCTTTGTATGGCTCCAATATTATAGTCTATCATTAAAATTAGAAATACATACTCTTCTATTAAATGATTAGGGGCAGAACACATCTGTAGCGTTAATTTGTCGGACCTAATTTGTTCATGGGCTGCCACCATTTCAGAAATAATTGTGTAAAATTAGCATTAAAATGGCCGCCCAGTGTAAAACGACGTGATCGTGTTTAACTTTATGCGTCAATTGGATTTATATGTAAATTATGGTATCGTTGTGAGAATTGGTCAAGCTGTTTTTAACTAGTTAATTTTATTATAGAAAAAAAAACAATTTGACGGACTCGGTGGCCCAGGTCGCTATACCACATCGCCTTACTTCCTATGGTTGCGAGTTCGATTCCTTGCTTCGTAGAAAAAATTGTATTAAATATTTCATGTCAAGTGTTGTGTTTGCTTATTTATTTATACTTTTAATTTTTAATATTGGTAAAATAAAATAATATATAATCGATTGTAGATAGGTATCAGTTTAATTTTTTAAATTTCTCATTTTTATTCATAATGACTATGGATAAACAGAGTTAACTGTAAAATTACAAAATTTTTTTTTATATTTTTATTTACCAATATATACTGATTTTTATCAGACATTCAGATACCTCTAGGACTGATATGTCTGTGTACTACAATTAGATAAAAGAAAATGCGACTAATACGACAGCGATGTATAATAGAATGTTACAAAAAGAATATTCCAAAATATATGATTATAATATTGAAAAATAATATAAAAAATTATAAAGTTATTCGATTCATATACAATTAGTGAGTTAATGTAGTCAACATTAACTCACTAATTTATTTATTAAGTGTGCTATTTATTAAGAAGCTATTTCAGCTATTTTTTACTTCACCCTAATATTCTTTTTGTGGATTTGAATTACACGTTTCATAGCACATGCCTACGTCTTAACATATTTAAGTTGTAACATCAGATTTTCGGTGGCAAGTCTATATTTTTTTTATATAACAGGAAAGTCAAACCTTGACAGTCCCCTGGTTGTAAGTGGCAATTGTCGTCTATGTACTGTTGGCTGAAATAGGTGAGACGGTACCAAGATGACTTTGTACAAAGTGATAACTCTGAAGGAAAATAAGAATAAAATAAGTTAATTAAAATTATGATGAAGCCATAAGAAAAATATTGATACTTTTATAGCAGTGTTTACTCGATGCTGACCTTCTGATGGTCGCGAGTTCGATCCCCGCTCAATATAAACATTATTCATGAGTATATATCTGTTTGTATAGGTCTGGGTATTTTTCTTCGAATACATTGTGTACATTAAATTTATATATTATATATGTTACAAAAAATATTGATGTATTTGTATCCGTTGTTTAGGACTCATAATATAGTCAGTCAGACATACAAATTGCCACACTTTTTTTTAAATGTCCATATTTTTTTTTCATTATAATGGAATGATGTACCCGCCACCGCTAACGATTCACGCTGGTGGGGCACCAGTGGAGAATGATAAAATGAGCATGAAGTCAGGTCGGTTAGCCCGTATTGACAGAAGACAATTTACCACGATGTTATCCAGGACAACCTGACGTGGTATATTGCTAACAACGGGGTTATTAGTCCACACTACTAACAACCCTTATTTAAACTCTTATCTTTCAATCTAAGTCACATAGTAAGCAACTAAGTTAAATTCCTCTCTATTTGAGTAACAGATGTTTAAATAATGTTAAAAAATCCTATACACACATACTAACCGTTAACCCTCCACGCGACTCCCGATTGCTCCCAATGTAAACAATACCGGTCAATTCGACCGTCCGCCAATCAATACTGCGAGTTGTCGACAGCGACGTAATCCCTCTGTAACTAATGATGAACGCGCACTAACGACTAAACTTCTTTCTCCGTTTATTTCACACGTATTAATCTGGGCTCACACACAGGAAACAATCAGGTAAGCAACTAAGTTACGAATGTTGTTTAAATGTTAAAAAATCTTATACACACATACCTAACTGTTAATGTAAACAATACCGGTCAATTGCGTCCACCAATCAATACTACTGGGAATTGTTAACTTCTTTCTCCGTTTATTTCACACGTATTAATCTGGGCTCACACAATCAGGTAAACCGAACGGCTATTTGCTGCGTACCGCTTTCTCGAATTCGCCAATAGCTGCTTTTACGCGCAAATTAGTTTTCACGCAGGAAGGGTTAATACAAAAATAGGTAAATACTTTCGCGCGCATCCTGATTATGCTTGATAGAACGATCATGTAAAGACAGCAAATCGAATGGCGTCATCGGCAATAACCGGCCGGTCTGAATCTGATAATGTGAAGCCACCCTTATTAATGATAAACCGTACCCGTTAGCTGCACTGTAAGGGTTGATGGAGTTATTAATAAGTTTTGTAGTTCGACCATTTATACCATTTTGCGATTATTCTTGACATCTGTGATGATGCAGCATTTGAAGTGTTAGTTGTTCATGTACTAATTCATTTTTCTTCAATAAAATAGGGTACAATGTTTTAGTAATATGAAATAAAACTATTTATAAAGTGATAAATATTTTAATGGTAATGGTATAGGTATATTCTGATTACGGGAAGATATTTTGAGAGACTTTTTTATAATATTATCATATTTTAAGTCTTTTGTGTGCTGTAATCAAAACTTGTGTGTCTCTGTTACAATATAAATCTTAAATAAAATATTACTTTATAAATAACTATATATTATATACATATATATATATATATCGCGTTTTAAGAATGACACAACTCAATTTTTAATTTTCTGTCTCTACAACATATATAATATAAATCTTGAATGCAGAGAAAATATTAAATAGCATATTTTTTTTCGTCTTTATAGAATAGCTTTTATGATGGTATATATATTCTCTTATTCTCCTCCTTGGTGATAAAGATCCCCACATTTTTTCCATCTGGTACAGTTTTTGGCTGTACAAGAATATACTGCAAAGGTCTTTATTTGTTATTCATAAACCAATAATAATACAATTTTTATTTTAATGTGAGACATATATACTAAAATAAAAACAATACTAATATTGACTTTCGGAGTTTCTTGTTAGTTCTTGAACTATGACTCAAACTCTAGGGAACAAAATTATAGGTATTAATAAAAAAGATTTTTAGTTTTTATCATATATTTCTCATATATAGACAGGAATGAGTTTTATTTGTATTATGTGTATAAATAAATGTTTTAACACTTTCTAAGAACTGTCATAATTGTATACAACTTCTCGAATTTCTGTATCTATGTAATAGAGTTTAAAAATAAATAAAATTAACACGTCAAAGCAACACGCGCCACCTGACGGCAGTGTTCTCAAGTTACGTCACCATGCCAACTATTAGGACTAATTAGAAACACAATATTATGTTGGATCCCATAATCCTAGTTAGATAATGAATATGGATTTTGCACTAATTAATACTTGCAAACACCTGCCTGGCTCAAATTAAGTTTGTGTTTTACACAATTGTTTTATAAGCTAACTGGCTACTCGCCCCGGCTTCTCCCGGGTGTAAATGTATTATACATATAAACCTTCCTTTTGAATCTCTCTATTTATTAAAAAATAATTTAAAATCCGTTGCATAGTTTTAAAGATTTAATCATACATAGGGACGGACTGTCAGCGACAGCGACTTTGTTTTATACTATGTAATGATATTATAAACGCGAAAGTTTGTAAGTATGGATCCATAGATGAATGAACATTTATAACTCTCACGCGTAAACTACTGAACGGATTTTCGGACTGAGGTGGGTTGATATCACTGTTTCCAGCACCATATACCAAGTCAGTGAGATATACGAGTATAAATTGATATAAAAAATGTTTTGGTGTCGATAGAAAACCATTTCTCGGTCAGATTTGAATTCACGATCTTTGGGTGTAAGACGATACTAAACTACTAGGCTACGACTCTCTAGGTCAGATTTGTAGGTACCACCTTTGTGTTAAGTCCATAGTGAACCACTGGGCTACGTCGCTCTCATTATTACTAGCTTCTAATATCTTCCAGCGTGATTTATTTTTATGTTGCCTACTGATGTTATCCCGTAGAGAAAATTAGGCGAAAGCACATTAAATTTTATTGCTCTCAGATATATTTCAGTGATAAGTGGTAAAGTTACAATTAGTTTGTTTCAGTTTACATTGCGTCAGGTCTAGCCTTAATTATGTTAAACTACGGACGTACAACTATGTTGAGTGCCTCGTTGGTCTAGCGGTTTAGCCTTTCGATGGTCTCGGGTTCAATTCTTCGCACGATGCTAACATTTATGTCTTAAGTATTCGGTGTTTTCTATATATGTTATCAATGTATTTATATAAAGAATGTATTTAAGTATTTGTATCAGTTGCTTAGTATCTATAAAACAACTCTGCTTAGGTTGGGACTGAATGGCGCTGTGGGAATTGTATAAGGTTATGACTAGTGTAAGTTTAACATTATTCAATATAGACTTCTTAGCATTAGTCTAAATTAAAGTCATGCATGTTCTGAATCAAGCTGACTTTATGATATCATATCTTATAATATGTCTATTAAATCAAAAATAATTTATTCCTGTAGGAGATTTTAGACGTTTATGAACGTCCACTTCAGTATACAGAATCAATTGAGAAGAACTGGCAAAAATACAAATGGTTTTCTTTTTAAAAAAAAAAACAAAAAATCCTTCATTTACATTCTGTAAGAGAGAAAAAAGTAAAAGACTAGCTGGCTATTCATTCTTGGCGTTCGTATTTTTTACTGGCCAGTAACAAAATCAGGAAAAATTATATTTACATAATTTGTTTTGGCAAAATATCTTTGGAATAGTCTTTTATTTAATAGTGTCACAACATAAGCGAGTAGAAAAGTTCTCACAAAATCGCAAAGATTAGTTTATAAAAAGTTTCGCAAACGATTCCGTGAAACTTCGCGAAACCGAGGCAAACATACGTATACATGCCTGAGTTGAATTATGAAAATGGATGCGTAGATCCATTTTCATAATTCAAACAATGACAATTTTTATATCGTTCTCTCTACACTAATACAACATTGTCATGAAGATAGAAAAAACTACATATTACGAATTACAATATCATATAAAAAGAGATGTTTAACTATGTTGCTTAACAAACGTAAACAGACTTAAATCTACAGAATAGGACCACATAAAACCTTAACCATACACCGCCCGCTATAAATACGTTCCTATATTCTTAAACGCATATTTAAATCCTTCGTCACGGTTCCTCCAAGGTTAAGGATCTACAAAGGGAGGGAGATGTCATTCATCATGAGTGAATGTACTGTGCAATGGGTTGGAATGTGAAATGCCTATTCTCAGGATGGGCGTCCTTATCTCAAACAAAGGATAAGGGAGTGGCCCAAACGCCGAGTCACGCTTACATTCAGATCTGTCGTGTTTTTTACGCGGCCAACACCGGCCATTATGTGCCCAATTTGAACGACATCACGATTAAGATTTCGCGCACCATACTAACTTGTTGCGTTTACTGCAACACGTAATTGCCTCCGCTTTTCGTTTTTTATCTCTTATTCCACATCACAAAAGACCTCGCCAGACGCTCTTAGTAAAGTCTCAGTAATAATTCGTCGGCATAACGTCTCCGCTGCATTTCGCTGGCGACGTCGGCACGCGATCGCTCAAAAAACGTATGCGCCAATGTTTGCGGCGACTATTAAATTGTCACGCGAAAAACGCGAAATATCGCACGGAAGTAAATAAAGGGCGTCGTGAGGCGATAACTCGGCGTGTGAGAACAAAGAATGTGCGGAGCGGCGTGCCGCGTGGAGCGCACGTGAGCAGTATCGATCGCCGCGGAGCCCTGCGCCCTGCGCCCTGCGCGCCGCCGGCCCCGGCCGCGGCACCGCTGGAGGCCCTCGACGCCCTGCGTCCTGCAACCTACTGTTTACATCGCTGCATTTGGCGCGTATGAGCCTCCAATTCGGACGCCGGACACTCACAACAATGACATCCCACTGCCTACTACTTAAATTGCTCCGTGTTTATTCATAATGCGTTCGTGCTTAAACAACTCGCCCGCTCCGGAGTACCGTGCCGGATTAAATATTAAACGGCCGTGCTAGACGTGTACGATAATTTTTGTTTTATTCCCTCACTTAATACCTATTTGCATAACGCTGCTTTAATTCCATTTAAAGGCTCATGAAATTTAAATTCTTTGTTTCAGGTAAATGCAGAGTCATGGGACGGAATTATATCGGAAACGAGTGAGCGTAACCTTTACAGGTGAAATATGTCTCGATAAATATTACAAGAATGAAATGCAGACTTGGCGACTAGTAGACGCGAGTTCTTGGACGTTGATATTTTATTTAGGGAGGAAAGCGGAGGTATCGTTTCGTCGCGCCGCGCTCTGAGTGGATTCGCCGCAAGCAGATTTCGCCCCCGACTCTACGCTCGCCTCTCGTAACATTTTTAAAGGAGCACAGGTGATATTTTGATAACCGAGAGGCTCGCTCCTTTATTGTAACGAACGCCTCGCGAACTTTACTCGCACATAACGAATATCGTCGACGTCGGTGCTCGGCACTCGGGGCTCTTGTAATCTAAAACTTTCAGAGTATACAGTATCTCGAAGAACGTAGAAATGACGACGTTTTTACTTCAAGTCGGTTCTAAGAAATTCGTATTGTGAAGATTTATTCGGGTTTCCGTCGCTTTGCAGCGCGGATCTTGTTTCACTATTTTGTAGCACTTTGCGATTTGTCTGGTTCTCGTTTTCCGCAACCGCTGCTTCTTACCTAACTTTAACATATTGTTAGGAATTTATCTCAGAATAAATTGTTACTTATTGCTGCATACCTACAACTATTAACAGAAAATGTTGGATAAAAACAATGAGAAACATTTCTAGAACTCTTGACGGAGTCGTACAGAACGTTATTAAGACTAGTTAAGGCTAAATGGTGTTGTCACACGGGTGCGGGGTACAAAACAGCTGTAAACAAAAACCAGTCCTGGCGGTGGATGATCGACGATGATTGAGCGAGCAAAACAGTGTATACCGTAAATGGGGTGACTTGTCTACGGAGTGCTCTCTTTAACTTTATTTTTGTCTAGTGGTGGAATTTTAAGAGAAGGGAACGTAAATATTTGCAGTTTGCTCAAGTATTAGTGATACAAGTTCATATTCTATCGGGAAGCTTTAATGTCTGAGGAAAACTATCATAATTATGCTTCATTAAAAATTTAATATGATTAATGCCTTATTGATGAAGAGAGTGGTGTAATGATATACACATTTTATCTCTTTTACTACATTATCCTTATCAATATAATCGTTTTCCTTATATAATTGTTGTATATTCACGTCTCTGATATTTACAATAAATATGCTTTGCCATCGTTTATACTGCTTTTAATTTATTTAGTTGTTACAGTACAATTTATATGACCTAATTGATGGGATTATATCCGACAGAGCGCTTCTAATGCAACCTGAATTATATAAATTCCTTGTTTACGCAATATGAATACAATCCTGTGAATTCAATTAATGGATTCCCGGAAATAGTTAACACAAACTTTACAAATATCGAGAGTATTCTGGTGAATTCCACCATCAGGGTCGGTAACGCGCATGTGACACTCCTAGTCTTAAGCGTCCATAGGCTTCGGTAACCGTACCTATACCATCAGATGGCCCGTATGATTGTTTGCCACCATCGTGGTATTTAAAAAAAAGGGAGATGCTTCTGTCGACTGCATCAGTACCTCAGTCTCCCAAGCAGCTTACACAATAAGCTGTCGCTTGTAGCAGATAAATTACAAGATAAGAGGCATGACATCTTAATCCTATGCAACCCATGAGTGGTATCGGTGTCACATAACGTGGTGTCAGTACACCCGTGCGAAGCCGCGGCGGGTAGTTAGTATATAATACTAGGTGTGCCCGCGGTTTTACCCGCGTTAAATTTCAATAATAAGCCTATGTGTTATTCTGACCTATAAGTGATATTACTCTAAAGTTTCATCAAAATCTATTCAGTAGATTTTGCATGAAAGTATAACAAACATCCATACTTAAATTTTCGCGTTTATAATATTATTAAGATTAAGATATACGAGCTGATTACCACTTACCATCAGGTGGACTGTCAGCTTGTTTGCTATTCCAATTACATATAAAATTCCGTGACTATACCACCTATTGATATCATACCTCCTATTAATATTGCTGTCACGCAGCTTACTTGTATTTAGATTTGAAGGTGCATCAGTGTTATGATTTCAGAAGCAGGCATGATTGATAGATTGTTACATCTTATTGTTCAACACATCGGACCGTTTTTTACGGAGTGACAAGGAAATAGTCTTCACGACAATTTATCTTTTTATCCAACAGATTCGCGGCCATTCATTTGATTCCAGTATCCATCAATCACAAACAGTCTCTCTAATTGTAGATGTACAATTGTATATAAATACATGTATATTGAGAGATGTCTCAATATTTATATATTACCTACGTTTCCGTTTTTTATTGCCATCAACATGAAGCAGTGCAGATGTTAGCGATTGATATGTAGATTAATATTTGTGCTATTCAAATACATGCTATAGTGACAAAATATTTTAGAAAACAACAAATAAAATAATAATTTATATGTTCTTTTTCTGAGTTTAGAAATTATATATCAGCATATAATATATATTATAGATAATAACACTGTATAATTCACACAGTGCGATCAAATTCTCAGCTAAGCAGAGCTTGTGTGATGAATTCTAGAAATTGATAGAAATACTTTTTTTTTGTTAAATAGCAGCGAAGCTAGTATCTTATTTTTAGACTGTTAATTAATATTAATAACTTTTTTATTTGGCGTTTAATAATTAGCCTAAACAATTAAAATGCTATCCAAAGTATATTCCACCCGGACGAAGTTGCGGGCACAACTATTAGGTATATATGGCATCAGTTTAGTATGTACAAGTTTATTATACATACGTTGAGGGATTTATGCTCGTAAATCACTTAACGAGAAGATCTAAGAAACTGTACGTTTGATCGTATATTGAAATTTCTCCATCATCATTATTCCACTGCAGTCCACTGCTACACACTTTGGCCTTTCCCAAGGCACATCACTGGCACTTTTTAATAACAACAAACTGTGTAACACCTCCTAAATTGCCTCACTTATAGAACTGTGAAATGTGTGCATATAAAACTGTTTACACGCTATTAAATCTAATCACCCAATTCAGAAGCAGGGTGTTATTAATGAGTTGATTATAATTACTCGTAGTCCTGCTGTAGCACCGCGGTCGCCTATTTCCGTCAGAGAAACAAATAACTTTGAAGATTAAAGTGTCGAAAAGCTTATAAAGGTAGTATACTGCACAGGTGTTGAGATATTGCCGCTCGCTGCGATATGACAGGAGAGCGGACGCCACTAGATTGGATCAGACACCGCCCAGTAACTCATAGGGTTGCCACTCGTCTCAATTATTTTATCACTGAAAAAAATAGATAATCTTTCAAATGTTGTCAACTTGGAAGTTTGTGAATGTGCATTGATTGGATACTTCTTACTCTTTCATGCATAAACTAGAGAATGGATTTTAATGAAACTTACAATAATATACCTTATTCAATTCAATTCAAAATATCTTTATTCATGTAGGTCTATTACAAACTCTTATGATATGTCAAATCTACTGTCTTATACATCAGAATGACATGGCTATAAATTTCACGCGAGTGAAATCCCGGGCATAGTTAGTCTTCTATAATAATATCTCAGGATAATTCACACAGCGCTATCTAGTCCCAAGCTACGCAGAGATTATGGTATGGGTACTATACATTTAAATAGATACGTTTAAATTCATACGGAATATAGAAAGAAAACAGCCAGACTGCTAGAACCAGTAAATACATTCATGAGTAATTAATAAATATAGTCTTCTTCTAATATGTAATATTTGGTTAACCCTATGGCTGCTCGAGTTTTCAGACGAAAATAGAGACCGCATAATAACAGGTAATGTCCGGCCGAGTTTTTCCAACGCCACAAAAAGCGCACCTTGGCCCTCATTCTACAAATTAACAAATTTGATGTAAGTAAATAATTCGCACTGTGACTTACTCTGCAGATTTTTTGTAAATGGAAAAACTAGGCCTGAGCTTAACAACAATCTGCAGATTTTGCCAAGCTGAAAAAGAAACGCTACTACACATCCTATATGGTCGTAGCCCACTCATGCATAAACGAAATATCTCCTTTGGAAAGTATACACTTTATGCTTAGGAGAGATAGAACGCTCCTAAAAATATCCTTCAATTCTTGTCCCCGACGGGTCTAGGTAGCCAAAGTAAAGGGGCGAGCACAATAGATCTATGCAGGTCATAGTGCTAAAGGTCTTACAAAATAAAATAAAAAAAAGTACGGTGCAGAGACATAGACCCTAACTGTAGCCTTGGTTTCCAAATTAAAAGTCGCACAGCGGGCGACGGAAAGATCTATGGTCAGAGATTCTCTAAGGAACATGATCCAAAACGAGGACATTTGACGGAGAAACAAAGATAATGACATATTTTGGAATATTTTAAAATTGTGACTCACGCCTCTGGCAATAAGGTCTGAAAAGGATTAATCATTCTCTAAGAGAACTAGCTGTTTATTAACTTCTACCAGCGACTTCATTCCTTAGGTAATGTCTTTAACTCTTCAATGTTTACTTTATAACACTACTATTTTTCTTCTTTTGGTTTGTGTTGCCGAATATAAGAATAAATAAATAGGATTTTCGGAAAGGATTAAATGATTATGAACTTCATTTTTATACTAATATTATTAATAAATGAAGCTAATGATTCATAAACAGAATAATTAGTATTAGTACGTTTTGTTTGTATATAAAGTATTCTCATAATTTTTGACATTAAGTAGTTTCTACAAACGTGTGGAAGGTGTGTACACATGGAAACTCAGTTTGTGTACAGTCTCGTTAACCCAATACGTTATATTAACACTTCAAATTGAAAGGTAATGATAAGAACCATCTGTTTTCACACTTGACAACTGTGTCAGTCATTTATTTGCTCTTCACCATACAATTACACAGCAAGTATTTATACCTATCGTTGTTTTAAATATATAAGTTTAGGTATAGTGGGGTAAATTTTGAAATTACGCTTCGAAATTTTGAAACTAGGCTTCCAAGCTATATGCGACTCCTATTCAATGCCTGATGATGCCTCGTTCAGAAGCGAAACACGTGTCGCAATATGGATGTAGACTCAATAATGGTCGGAATTTGATCACCATTAGAAAAGGTCGTAATGGTAGTCAAGTTTCCGCTCTGAATATTTGTGATCTCACCTATTCTAATTGCAGCGAAATTAAACAAAATAATATAAATCTATATGGTATATTAGTAAGCTCTACTTATAAAACTGCAAATTATAGTTATCGCGTTGTTACTTTTTAAGATTACAAAAAATAGAAATAACCACAAGAAGGGTTAATAATAATAAAATAATAAAAAAAATATTAAGGTTTCTTAAGGATCGGCAACGCGCTACGTCACACGCCTGATATTTCTGGCGTCCATAGGTTACGGTAACAGTTTACCATCAGATGGATCGTATGATGAAAAAGAAAATGAGATATCCTTAATTCTAATATGAGATATAAGTACTCTTGAATAATGTATAATTTAATTGTACCACTCATTCGGAACGCAGACTCATCACACGAAGAAATTAAACTGATTAATAAATTTAACAAACTTTCAATGGACGCAACAAATTTCATTGTTTAACTGATGCTAGACTAATACGTGCTTGTACGATTTAAGTTTAAATCTGTTATTTATGGGAATAGAAATTAAATAAATAATTACAACAAGGTCATTACTGTCTGTCTCTAAAGTCTTAAAGAAGAAAACGAAAGATTTTACCGTCCTAGTCATAATTAAGTTCAACTGACTTCATTGTAGTCTATAAAACAATGCTTACATTTTACTTATTGATTTCTTTTGTTTTAGCATTGGCTCTAGCGAAAGACGCTGTAGAATCGACTTCTGTACTACAAATGTTAGTTAAGTTATCTTTAATGGTGCCTTTTGTTTCAAATTCTTAGTCTCCCATTTTAATTAACTAACTGTTTTTATAACCTAATTAAGCAAGTAAACCAACATACTATCGAAGTATGACAGTAAAATTTCTGAGTATTGCGAGGTCGGCTCCAATCGATTGATCGACGGTCCATTTCAAACGGCGATCGAAATTACGACAGCTTGATCCGAGGTTTAAACCCCTAGCGGTGCCCCTCAGACTAAGTTCGTGTTCATCAGACAGGATTGCCTTTAGCTGATCCATAAATTCTTTCGCGGGTTTGGAGTGCCATCTACATTCGTCCCCTACCGTTTAGTGAAATTGTGAAACTCAGCTGCGGCAAACAGCATTAGAGTAGGCTGAAAAAAATCGTGGGTGCATTTAATTATTTTTTATGTTCACTCTATCGTAGGTGATTTATAAATTTATCAATAGCTTTATATTCGTCTTTGCTCTATAGTCAGAAGTCCGCCAATTTGTAATGACAATTAATTATTATTACACAAAATCAAGAATTTACAAAAAGGTGCTAAAACACGTGCGATCACAGGACGCGGAATTGTGCGAGCTGGCAGCGTTCTTTGTTTCTGGAAGGAAGAGAACTGCGTGAAAACCGATTCACGCGTGAAAGAGTGAATAGTTAAAACAAAAGTATACTGTGACTTAAGACGTTAATATTATAAAAGAAAAAAAAACAATGCGCTTGTGATGGTATAGTAAACGCTTATGCACGAGGGTGGCCGGTTACTATCAAGTGCATGCATTGTATAAAAAATAGATATAATGCTATCCGCACCCTCGGCATTACTGGCGTTCCACTCAAATTTACGCCTTGCGTTCGCGCCCACGTTAATTTTAACGTCTCAAACCAGTAGGCACATGTAGTAGGCATCAGGCACTCAACGCCAGCATTGTGTAGGAAACGTGTAAATTGTTTACCGATATCAGGGAAGCGATACGTTCGCGCCGGCTCTGTGAGCGACTAGAATAAACACGTGAAGTGTCTCGGTCCGTTTTACAAGAGCTTTCATACAGTTAGGGTTGCTATGTGTTCGCAGTCGTGCCTGGACAACGAGCCTCACTGAGTATTTGCCAGGCACTCGAGCCTGGAAATGTTTATGCTATTTTACCCATTAGTCTTTAGAGAGACGAGATATTTTGCTATCTATAGTGAGAATTCATTGAGTTGTAAATTTGGGAGATGTGGTTGACTTTATAGTATAGATCAGGTTTGACAGCCCTACATAAGGGGTATTTGTGACCTATCGTAATTCTACGGATGCTTGTAGGTTGATAGTGTTTATTTTGGGTATCGGACTACGAAATTGGTGTTAGAATTGAACTGTTAAGAAACAGTTAATTTTCATACTAAACGACTTGTTACTGTATTTTATGTTCATATAGAGTAAATTTGAAATTGGTTGTTGTAATGGCATAATAATGATTAATGTATAATATATGAAGCCTTATTTGAATAGATTCTTTTGATAGTCAACATTTTTCGTAAGTATATCCTTATAAAATATGCATTTATACAAAGCCTTAATAAAATTATTTATTTATTCATTTATGCTATCATATACATTATATATGTTTATAGATCTTACAAAATAATAATAAGGGTGCCTACTTGAACCCCGTTAGGGTGTATCAAGTCTTTTTTTGGGTAGCTATATTAATAATAACTCTAAGTTTGTTACATTTCCAAGTTAGCATATAAATCATAACAATATCATGTCAAGAGTACGAGATATATTAATGTCAAAATAGTGTTGCTTACTTAAATTTAAAAAAAATATATACAATACATATTTAAATTTAAATATGTATGTATATATGAACAGTTTGCAGTTGTGGCACATAATTTTAATTAACTGTCTAGGAAATTGTCAGTTGATAAAAACATATTATTAATATTCATTGTTTCCTATTCAAAATCTAAGTAAGACGGACTGCTGTTTTGGGCAAGTCGGTTGGCAGTCTTAGTACAAAGAAATTGTAAGGATGTACCGTGAGAGACTTTTACTAAGATATCATGATTAAGTGTATCACGTAATCCACTGTCAGAGAGAATAAGTGAAGTTTCCGAAACCTGCAGGTATATTACACAACACGCAGAATTATTGTGACCTACGTGATTAGAATTTAGGACTCTGCTACTAGGTTCTTCTCTTTAAGAAAGTTTGTAGGATAACTAGTCAAATTTAAAGGAAGACCGCTATATTGCAGTACAAGGTCTAAAAAAATTCCACGGTCCCCGATCTCAGCTTGACATCAAAATAAAATTATACCAGGATGACTTATTGATGGCTGAGTTAAACGAGCTATATGATAAGTTATTCCCGGGCAAGCTTCTCGTAATTTCGCCTCGGCGAGGGTAGCAAAATGTCTACGTTAAATATTACGTCACGATTCAATTTGCGGTGAGCGGAGCGAGGCGTATTTGCTGAACGATCGAGTACTCTGTCCCGCTTGCTCGTGCTGGGACTGTGAATATTTGTGTAAGGTGGCTTCTGGCGTGTATGGATCTTGAAAGGTTTTCCCAATTTACTAGTTGAATTAAGAACATCAAATGTTCTCAGGAACTCCCACAAAAATGTGACGACTAATTTATACCCAGTTTATGAATTCCTGTCATACAGCGATTGAATCCAACGCTTATTGCAAGTTGAATAGTCTGTAATAGTCAGAAAATCTAAGTTAACCGCCAATCTAGTTACGTGATACTAGATATCTTAAATGTGGTTATTCCAGTATCTTATTACATTATTGCTATTCAGTGCTAGATCTGGTGTTTGTAACGTAGTATTAGAACTATATAATCCTTGTCATAATGTAAACGCGTTCTTGTCGAAATCCATCGTTTCAAACCGTCGTTTCAAGCCCGCAAAAGTTTAAACTAAAATGTTTAAGATTAAGTAAAAGCAAGTGTTCTAACCCATGGCCATTTATTATTAAATTTTCTATATTCACAAACAAAATTTTACTGGATTGTAAGTATACATTTATTATGATCTGAGAAATTAAACTATGGACTATGTTATTAAGGAAATTATCTTGCAGAAATACGTTCCCGGACAGGATCCAAGTAAATTTCCTGATGTTTCTAGCCTAGAAACTAGTCTCATTTTTTTGGCAAGAGAAATATATTCTCGCAACTGACCGTAAACAGAAGGCTCAATGGCTTACGTTATGGGTTAAAAACAACCTCTCGTCGGTCTATTGACCTTTACAACTTCACTGATCAACCTACAGCCTATGTGGCTGAGGCTACAAAATTATCGTTTTGGACGTAGGTTTCTTGTATGAAGTAGAACGAAAATTTTGATTATATATTGGTATAGAATATTGAAACAACATTCCTATAGGGGTTATATTTGGAATGACAGGTTGTGTAAAATTTATAGAAGAGTCTTAAGGCAATTTATTACTTGTATTTATTGTAAAATTTCAATAACATGTGGTCTAAGTTTTTGAATTTTTTTTGAATTTGTAAATTACTCGACGAAAATTTGGCGGATAATATAATTTTTTTAGCATTATTTTTGTAGATGAGTTTGATTTTAGGCTTTTGAATAAAAAGATGATAAAATCATGATGATAATAAATATACCTCATAAAAGATGATGAAATGTTACATTGAGATTGCTATCTTTGAAGTTATTGTACATATAGATATTATTTACCCGTGCGAAACCGGGATGGGTCACCCAGTCTTATATAAAGAGCTCCTAAGCCCAATTTATTGCGTTTCAATTCTGCAGATATTCACAAGGTACATACGTCTTTAGGTTGGGTAACTGAGCAAAAGTTATTACGGGGCCCGAACAGTTTGCACAACTCCTTAGTGTACGGGTAGCTCCTTACGTACGCATGGAGGGGGATTTTCGGATAATTACGCGCTTTCTTATTAAGCCGTCCGTAAATACTTTCGCGATGGGTAATTTCGTCCTGTACACGTTTCGAGGGTTACTTTTTAGGTAGCTTTTGTTAATTTTTTTGTTATAGGCATTGTAAAGAGCTATGGTATTCACGTATACATCTATATACTGATGTTTAGTACCATAGAGTACTTGCCTTCTTATTCTTTTTACTGTTTTAAGTGTCTGATTTGCAACGTTTAGAACAGAATACACGTTCACATCTATAACATCAGTTTAGTACCATAGAGTATTTTTCTTTTTTTTGTTCTTTCAAATTACTGATTTACAATATTTAGAAGATAATGGTGACGTATTAAGTACATTAAGAACATTTTGTATTTAGTGTTTTATTTTATTAAAGAGCATTGCATATTATTTTTTTATTGTAGTTTTCCAGAGATTTGTATGCTTTTCGATTTTTTTAAGATTAAAATATCTCCTATTGTTTATACATTAGTGTTTTATGATGTATTTAAAACTTTCTGTAGTGGTTCCTTTGTGTCAATATGAAAAAAATAACTTAAGAAAAAATTACGTTACATAATTTGCATGTAATTTACTACTCTGAAGTTATTTACATAAAAATCATTATTCATTGTCGAATGCCAAATCAAGCCGCTTTATGTTTGTGAGGAATCAAGCGTAATCAACTCACTGAATCGGTCGTTCTTTAGCGGGTGGCGCGGTAACTTCTTGATTGTGGTGTTGTATTTATTACTCGACTTGTCGAAAGGGGGTTATGATTTCCGGGTATATGTATTCATATCCAACGTAATGTATTACGTACACACATATATTAGACTTGAAACATATATAACTGTAATAATAACTTTTTACATATATATTTAACTAGCTGTGCCTGCGGTTTCACCCGTGCCATATTTAAATATGCATATGTTATGTTATTCTGATGCATAAGCTATATTAACCTCCAAACTCCTCTTGAATCACTTACCAACTTTCGTGTTTATATTATTATAAACCTTCCTCTTGAATCACTCTATCTATTAAAAAAACCGCTTCAAAATCAGTTGCGTAGTTTTAAAGATTTAAGCATACATAGGGACGGACAGACAACGAGAGCGACTTTGTTTTATACTATGTACATAAATATTAAGATTATGATTATAGTATTTGAACTTAACGTAACACATTTAAATGATCGGCTGATTATTGTCCACGTTTTAACTTGAACTTAATCTCGTTGAACCATAAAGATACATTTAAATATGTTCTTATGTAAGTATGTCCGGATTTTTGGCGCCACGTGTATATTCAATGGTTTGATTGAATTTGATAAACCTTTTTGGGTATTTAATCTGGGTTATTTTTATATTTTGTTGCATTTTGTTTTCATTAATTATATTTGCACCGTTGTTGTCGGTGGACTATCTACGGTTGTCTCGTAGAAAATGCCGCATGATGTAAGTCCCTAAAATGTACTACCTTTTATATTGTGTGCTTTGAAGTTTAATGATTAAACAAGGATATTTACGTATTGTTGTTATATATATGTTATATATTGCAGTTTTAAATATGTGATTTCAAATATATGTACATATATATGCAAAAGGAGGACATATCTCTAAAAGAGATCTCTTCCATCTCTTATAGATAGCCTACTTAAAATAGTGCGAGGATTTTATAAATTTAATCACTTTTTCGGCATAGTTGCTAAAATCATTTCGATTATGATTGTACCAATAATATTTAAAAGATTCATAAATGTTATATTTATAACTTAAGTAGCTACTCTGTGAAATATACAGCGTATTGTATATAGACAGACGTACAAGTTCGATGCTCTATATGTTTATAGTTCGTAGAAAATATTGAAACGTAGCAAAATAAATTAATAAATAGCCTAGAAAACTTCATAACACAGTATATTTCAGAATCTAAAGCATTGCGACACGAGAACTCATATCGAGTTATTGAAAACGACTCTTTGTAATGCGGCCAACTCTGAAAATATGAGCCAGTCGTGACATAGTGGAACTAAATGATTTTTATATTTATAAACTCAATGTTATGTACTTACTAGTTGACCCCGACAACGTTGTTTAGCCATATAAATTAAAATCGCTATTAAAAATAGCGGTTGGTGCTAGAAGGTTGAAATTTTAGAAGTATGTAGTTGAAGGTCTAAAAAATACATACAACCCTGTATTTTTAATGCTACATTATAAAAAAATTAAAAATTGTCAAAAAAAAATATTAGGGATGGACAATCCTTATCACTTGAGGTATGAAAAATAGATAGTAGCTGATTCCCAAACCTACTGAATATGCATATAAAATTTTATAAAAATCGCCGTTTCCATTTCCATCCAGTTTCCATATGACATGTCATCATCCTGATGATCGGCAACCCATGAGGTCTACGAGCGTCATCATGACGTAGACAAGGTTGTCACTTTCCATTGGATAGGTAGTCAGTTTATTCGTCATTCTGTTTGTAATGCAAACAGAATTAATAAAATGAAAAGGGGTCTAATATGAAATGACAATTCTGACAATTCTGGCGTTTTAATTTACGTATACGAATCGTATATTATTTTGTCGTTTAAAGTAGGTGCCCACGTTCTCATCATTTTTTGCTGAGGATGGAAAACTGCTCGTGTCTTTGATAAAGATATACACTTTTTTTTTCTTAAATTTAAAGTAATTTCTGTCACTTTCTTTATGGCGATATCCGTTTAGCTTATGCCGAATTAGTATCAATGAGTGTTTATTATTATTATAATGAGTCGATTGATATAATGAGTAGTATAGTCCAATATTGCTACCCAAATTTTTCTAAACATAAGAAATTATGAATCATGTCACAAAAACAATTTAGTTCAAACCGTATCAAAATTTAAAGTAGGTATATAATAAAAAATAAATATAATGAATTTATGATCAAGTTAAATGTTGATAAATGAAGCCTATTATAGAATCAAAGAATATTTACAAGATGAGTAGTATAAAAACGTCCCTTTCTCTTTCACGTTGCTATCTAAAAGGTGTGAGTGGATCGGAAACACAACAACTATATTATTAAAAAATCAGAATAATAGTAATTAACGTGTATATTTACCAAAAGGGCTCACAGCGAACAAGTAACAACTAGTCGAAAGTGACATATAAAAAACAATTGTTAAAAAAAAGTTCATAAAAAAATGGTGGACAAGCTGCCAGCAATAAGGTGCATAGTGTACAATGTGCTTAACAATACGGAGTTCCACTGTGGATAATAGATTACTATTTCCCATTAACAATTCTATTAATTTGCTTAAAAAACATCCAGTCTGTTCTATTTGGATAAGAATAACAGCAAATGCGAGTAGACTGTGACAAGTGTGTAGTTTGTCGCTTTGCGTTTTCCATCCGCGGTGCATAAATCTCAATTTACATAATATATCTCGGCAGTTCGATGCTGTCTACGATGTATGCGGTCCTGGTACCTACGCGTATATTCAGCGTTCTCGTTTGGAGACCGTTGTAGCTTGTTGGCGTACTATTCCGACTTGTAGATCACATACGTGAGTTCGAATCTTGAGGCACTATAATAATAGTAATAGACAACTGATACAAATACATAGATTAATTTTGTTTTATAAAAAATCATTTTTATATGCAGTATACTTTAAAGGAATATCTTCTTTTTTATTACACACTATTGAAATTGTAATTATAGGCTACTAGCGTTTATACGAGATTTTTACCTACGATCGAATTAAAATAAATAAATTGAGCTAACAATACATCCAATGTTAAAGATTTCTTAGTACGAGGCTAAGTATTTTAATGTTGGCAACCCTTCTTAGAATTACGACGGACCACAGCAATCAATCTTTGGGATCCACTTAAATTCGTGGCAGTAAAACTGATGTAACACTGACGTAAACCGTAAACAAGGGACACACGGCCGTATTTGTACTCAAATACAATACTCTCGTTTCACTGATAATCCCAAAATTTAAAGTAAATCGAATGGGCCTTACTTTCTTTTATTTAACTCATGTATTAATTAAATGTTTTTTGGTATAATAAAACATTGCATACGTTTGTATTCATGAGTATGATTGTATGTATCGGTATGGGTGTTTTCTATGTATAATATGTATGTATTTATGAAAAAAATATCTATGTATTTGTATCACTTATATTACAGGTTTCAGGTAGCCTAAGTTAATATAATATAATAATAATAATATCTGAGGAATAGATAGAAGACTCATACTAGTTTAAGTTGGGGCTAGATGGCGCTGTGTGAATTATCCTGAAATTATTATTGTTCAAAATCTATCCTGTACCATCGTAAGCAGTAAGCACAGATTATTATATTAGAGTCCGTTAGTTTCTGATCCCGCGCTTTTTCTTTCCTATAATAATAAACCTTAGTACTGGATGGCGCTATGTGAATTGTCCAGGAGTATTATTATATGGGCCGTCAGTATGATTGTCATTCCAGATTCAAAAAAAGAATATATAACCACTTTATATTCAAGTGAGGTGGTGCGTCATATGTTATCTTGATTTACGTGGAGGTAATCACGTGATCTGTGTACTCACTCGGTCACCTCCCATGCAACACTGCATTACTCTGTGCAAGGTTATGATATACGGCCTATACTATTATATCATGCCGTTTTCCTTATATGTTGTATGATTTTTTGTATCTACTTTATTCACTCAGCGCCATCTAGTCCCAAGGTAAACTGTAGGTAAAGCAGAGCTTGTGTTATGGATACTAGACAACTGATATAAATGCTTAGATATTTTTTTTTATAATTATATACATAATATACATAGAAAACTTCCAGACCGATACAAACAATCGGCCTGGGTGGTCTAGCGGTTTAGCACACCGTCTTACTTTTGATGGTCATGGGTTCGAATCCTCGCTCTACAAATAATACTCATGAATACAAACATTTGTATTCATGAGTATTATTTGTAGAGGGCTTTTCTATGTATAATATATATGTATTTACAAAAACATGTGTATGTATTAGTGTTGATGGTCACAATATTCCCTAGAATTGAATTTAAAAACGAATCTGTATTTTTCCAATCATGTACAAGCTCATTTGAAAATAAGAGTTACTTGTCAAATCTTCTTAGCTCGAATGCACTCGGAGATGACTGTAGATTTGATATATCATAAAAATCTGTTATAAACCTACATGAAGAAAGATACTTTGATTTTTATTTTCAGGCTACTAATAGCCCTTATATATAATAACTTATATATGAATAATGACTAACATATATATGAATTCAATCAAGATCAATTTGATTTGATTTGATTGTCAGTCCTGTAATATCCAACACAAGCTTTATGCTAAGAATTATTTGTTATAACCATGGTTTCCCAGCTTCTATTTCATTCCAAGTAACATGTTAAGAAACCAAAATACATTATACACAGAGAAGCATCTTCGTTAATTATCCCCGTTGAAAGTGTGCGCAATGTAATTTAAATCGTTGCTTTAATTAGGATTCCAATCAACCTTGACTATATTACAGCGCCAATGTATAAGCCACTCGGAGGAAAGTCGGCAAGACGAAATGCTATATTTATCGCTGTATCATGTTGTACAATTTAACACGATTGTTTTAATTATTAATAGAACGCGTTTATTTGTCCACTTTAATTAACATAAAATTAATTTCATTTGATATCCTACAACTGGATATAAAAAACTTAATAGAAGCATTTATTCCTGAAGAACAATTTACCCGTATATAACGTCAGTTTATTCATAGGAATATTAACTCTAAAGCCGTTTTTATGATAGTTTCTGTATAAAAGACATGAAATTCGAAATTCGAATATTAATGAACATCCAAATACTTAAAAAAAAACCGCAAAATTACCAAGCTACAAAATACATAAGAATTCCACAGAAATGACAGTTTTTGTATAAAACATACTATAATTCGAAATTCAAATATTAATGAGCAGCCAGGTACTTTATACTTTAAAATATAATTAGCAATAAATATACCTCCAAAATTTTCAAGCTAAATAATACATAAAATTCGAAATTTAAACATTTCCGTTCTATTAATAAAAGTAATTTTATTTTATTTTTCATTCATTTCAGATAACAGTTTTTGCAAGCATAAATTCGACATTCAAATATAAAAAAACAGCCATGTACGTTACACAGTAAAAAAACTAACAAAATGTATCCAACCAAAATTAAATAAATCGACCAAAAATTCTTAATTTAAACATTTTTATCTATACTTTATACTCGTATTACATAACCTAACTCGTTTTCCCATGACCTAAGAAGGACTGACATACAGCTCAACTGTTGTTGTTTTTATTGTCAATGTACATAATACTTCATTTATTTGACTGTATGTATGTCATTACTAGGTAGCTTCAAAGTATAGATATAATGGTAAAATGGCCTGTCTGAGCTAACGGTGCAATAGTGAAGAATAAGAATGATAAGATGAACATGAGATCAGGTCACTGTACCGACAATGATAAATTCACCAGTAAATAACCACAATGTTTTCCAGGAGAGACCATGTGGTGGTCGACCTTTCATGGTACATCGCTAGCTATACACCATTTCCTATCACTAACAAGCCTTCAAACAAACGGCATATTGATATTTTGAAACCGATTTATAGCAACTTAATATTTTCTTAAGTATATTTTTTTCATTGGCGGGCGACAGCGAGGACGTACCCGTACCTCGCGGTCCACTGTATCATCCCCGTCAACTCCTAGATAGCAAATCCCACCCTCGTTATAAAAAAGCTTATCACGAATCCACCCGGCATAGTTACTGAACAAAATTGGATCCGATAAAAAGTTTCTGCCATTTTTTTCTGACTCGTAAAAAGATAGCAAGCGGCCCGCCTTAGGCGAATGTCATTGAATTTTCAACAACGATTTCAGAAGATTGTTGTACGGTCTCAAGGGTGCTTGTAACGCAATCTATTTACCGTGAGTTAGGATCGGGGCCTTATAAAAACTAATTTTTACTGATATTATACGAGGCCGTGTCTGCCAATGTTTTCCGTTGCCAAAATATCTCTCTACGTTTAGGATGTTAATGCTTACATTTTACAAGTTCGAATTACTTGGTCCATTCATTTTTTATATTTATGCCCTTGCCGCCTTGGCCAAATGCGGCGTAATGCGTTGATTGTATAATAAAGCCTGAGAGCTTTGTATTAATACTGTCGTCTAATGGAAAAAGCCCATGTAAAAATATATCTGTGTAGAAACACAAGTATCTACGTATATAACATGTGTATTAAACGTAGTGATTATTTGCTCCTAGTCAGTTTTGAGTACTGGCTGATTTATGTTTGAAATTCGAATCACGAATATACATAGTTTATTGCAATTTTGGTGGGATATGTTATGTCAGTTATATGCACAGAGTAATCATCACAGTGTTTTGTAAGATTTTGCACCGCCTCGATGAATTGAACCAATATTGAATTAATAATTATAAAAAAACCAAAGATAGCACACAAAAAAAATGTTTTACTCGAGGCGGGCTTTTATATGCGGACAAAACCATGCAAACAAGTACTTGAAAATATGCAGTATCGAAATAAAAATTGTTATACAATACATTTTTACAAAATTAAATCTATAATCTATGTGTTATTCTGATGTAGAAGCTATATTACTGTAAAGTTTTATCAAAATCCTTTGAGTTGTTTTTGCCTTGAAAGAGGAACAAACATTCATCCATCTACCCATCCGTACCTACTCACAAACTTTTGCGTTTATAATATTATTAAAATGGTAATTGTAGAAATTACACATTATATTCAGGCCAAAACAGGCATAAACCAATTTGGTAACTGCGTCGTATATAAAAAATAAACTGTAGGACGAATAACGAAAGAGCTCATACTAATAACAACAGAAGTAAGGGTCGTAAATGAAGAGAAAAAGTCAACATTCACGTTGACGATAAAAACTTCAATATTGTTATTATATAAACGACGTACACTATTACTAGACGAGACAGACAAAAAATCTCCGCATATAATTTTATCTGATTATTTGCAGTAGGTTAACGACACTCGCCATTCTTACTAACACTGTGTCTATATTGTATGTACTGTATTTCTTAACTCTATCTCAAGTAGTTCAGCCGCATAGCCACCAGAGTGAGGCGTTTTGGTTGAAAAGTGAGATATGGAAGTGAAATTACTGGGTACATAATACTAATATTAATATCTCAGGACAACTCACATAGCGCCATCTAGTCCCAAGCTAAGCCAACCATCACTGCGCGCGACCATATTTTAGGGACCCAATAACCGGCCTACCATGTCGCAAAAAAAATAAAATAAAAATCGACATTATAATATAGAAATTGTGGAATGGAATTTGTTTTTATTTGAAAATTGGAAACCAGAAATGGTATTTCCACATCGATACGATATTGAAATCTTCAAGAGAAGAGTTTATTCTTTCTTAAAAGGCCGGCAACGCACTTGCAATTCCCCTGGTGTTGCGGGTGCTCATGGGCGGAGGTGATCACTTACCATCAGGTGAAACGCAAGCTGGGAACAAACCATAACGCCATAAAAAAATCGTGAGATTTCGATATAATACTCATACAGTACCTGATTGATCTGTTGACAGGAAAATGATTTCCTTTGTTATATGCAATATAATAAATATTGAGGAAAATGTAAAGAAAAGGAAATGTGTCAATAGAGAATCAGGTGGTATTCATTGGGCACGCTAGCTACAAAGTACAGAAAACAAATTTGTAATAATAACAACAAAAATAACAAATTAAATATAACAAAGCGAATTTCTTGGCGGCACAAATAGCTGAGAGCTACCCGCTCTGACGACAGTCCGTTTTGTATGTAAATAAAAAAATAATAGTGTTCTATTCTGCCATGCAAAATGAAATATAAATAATAACATCCTAGACAATATACACAGCGCCATCTAGTCCTAAGCTAAGCAGAGCTTATGCTATGGGTACAAGACCACTGATATAAATACATAGATAATATGTTTTTGTAAATACGTACATAATGTAGATAACACTCAGCCCGATAGAAACAATCACACTCATGAATACAAAGGTTTGAACCGTACGAGGAATCTATCCCGCGACCATTGAAACTAAAGCGGTGTGTAAACCGCTAAACTGTTACTAACAAAATGGATCATGTTGTTTGAAAATAAATTATTATTATTATTAAACCACCGAGGCCATATAGTTACTCTTCAACCGAAACAGTTTACAAAGCAACTTGACTCATCTACTCGGAAGACTTTGTACCAAATTGTCAAAATGACTTCCACCCGGTTCCTCCTGGAAACCATCATGATGTATTCTTGGAAAAATCATCAAGACGTACTAACTGACCTGACTTTATGTTCATTTTAACATCCTCCACTAATGTCCACCCACCAGGGTAAACCGTTAGCGCAGGCGAGAGCAACATTGTCATCCATTAAAAAAAACTTGAGTAATATTTTTGTAAATGTGTACTTATCTGTACATTCACAACTTATTTTAGACATATTGTAAGTGGCATTATGTAAAACAAGGGATTCGGGAACCTCAGTAATTTACTAATGGAGATTCGAAGACGTGCATAAGTTATGGAAATTTGCGATTCCGGGGACAATTCGACTCTTCTCCAAAGAATATTACGACGGTCGCATTTTAAGGCGTTCCGGGGCTTTGTATTTTAAAATAAGTGCTTCAGGGAGGCGTCTTTGAGGACCTAGGATCTTAGCTTTTATTAGATCCTATCTTTTGCGCGCCACATCGTCATTTTGCCTTGTGAGTATCCTATGTTGGCTTGGCTTTACATCCCTAGCCACTGGATGGAGAAATCTACAAGTCTTAGTTAAAACATCTTACATACGATTTGGCGGTACTCTTCCTTGTTCAACCGAAACAGCAAGCTGCTTGGCGGCTGAAATATTATATAATATATAGTCAGAGGCATCCGCGCAGACAACTTTTTACAAAGTGTAGTTCAGTGACAATTATTCATAAATTTTCACTAACAATGAAAAAGTAAAAGAACACTTCCGCCATTGTTTGCTGTCCTATTAAAAACCAAGTTAGTGTCTGTCCATATTATAAGTCGTGAAGACAACACAATAGTTATAATGATAAGTAGTTTCAGTCTTTGTTCAGGAACGTCGGGAGACTACAAGTGTTGTCACGTTTTAATGAGATATTCACTTGTTTGTTCTAGAAAATTCTGCAAATTTAAATATGGAATTTAGCATTGTGTATACGTCAGGGCATTAAACATGAATAACATCAACTTTTTTTTAAAATAAGTGAATGGTCAAAGAGTAAAAGAGTTTATACTCTGAGGGATTATCTTAATAATAATACTGGCCTCATATAAGTACCGAGTGAAGATTCCTAAAAATATTTTTCTTTGTGGATTATTTGTGTACAATTTACAAACAAAATAATATTTTGCCATTGCTATGGCAAAACATATGATCTTATCCTTTACAAGTAATATAGCTTATAATTAAAAATACATAAGCATAAATTTGGTGCTGGTGAAACCGCGGGCACAGCTCGTAATAAAGTAAAATGCATAGCTTATCCATTACTCTGGAGCATCGTCATCGCGTCACTGTGAATTGATGTCTGTAAGGGATCTATCAGCATTATGCCATGACTAAAACCGTGATTTTCAGTGGAACCCAGAATGACTGGCAACAACTGTGGACAACTAGATATTATTATATCAGAATTCAATTCCAAAAAAACAGATATAGGAACAAGCATAAATAAAATCGCGAACACAGCAGCAACAAAGCTAGATAACAGATAATGTTGCGTGTAGAGCTGATCAATAGAAAGGATTAGTTTACAGATAACGTAACGGGGGTGAAATGTTTGTTTCACTCTTCAGCCGGTGATGGATCGATTTGTGTTGTTTTACGATTTTCAACCGTATCGTTTACACGGTCGGTTTGTTTTATGTATCTTGATACACAAACTCGTAATTGATATTGGAACCTCTTTTGCTTAGCGGTAAACGGGATTGTGAAACGAATTGTGTAGTGTTTTTTTTTAATTTGTCTTTGGTTTTAGTGATGTGTACTATCTCTATACTCGAAACATTTTGTATTCAATCTGCATTTTTGTAAACATATACAAGCTCATTTGAAAAGAATAAGAGTTGAGTTTCTAGTCAATATTTCTCAGCTCAAAAGTACTCCGAACTGACGGTAGATTGGACATATCATAAAAGTCTGTAATAGACCTACATGAATAAAGATATTTCGGTTTGATTTGATTTACAAAAAAATGTATCTAAGCAGTCTAATTAATACCTATAACACAAGCTCTGCTTGGGACTAGATAACGATGTGTGAATTGTCCAGTATTTCCAAGACCAGGTTATTATTATTTAATTTATTTTAAAGCTTGACGGATAGAGGATTGGTAGTAATGGGGACAGCCTACTAAAGTAATCGTATAGTAGTATAGATTTAGTTGCTTTAAAATTTTAGTTTACTTTTTTTCGGCTATGCATTCCGGATTTCAGTGATCTTAATATCTGCAATTATCTTATTCAGATTTTGTTCTTGTTTCAGGTAAATACTGAGACCATCTGTAACGACCACTTTACGTCAATACGATTAAATAGTAAGTAGGGAATAAAAGTGATTATTAAAGTTTGTTGAATTTGAAGATTTTATTAAGTAGGTGGATAGAGCATTGCTCACATTTTGTATAGCCCTATTTTATCTATACCTGCATCGATACCTAGATGGCCTCGGTGATCTAGTGGTTTAACAGACCGCTTTAACTCCGATAGTCACGGGTTCAATTCCTTTTACGATGCAAACATTTGTATTCATGAGTGTGATTGTTTGTATTGGTCTCGTACTTTTCTATGTACATTATCCATGCAGTTACAAATAAATGTACTTAAGTATTTATATGGTGTTTTCTATGTATATTGTGTGTATGTATTTAATAAAAAATGTCTATGTATTTACATCAGTTGTATAGAACCCATAAGATAATCCCTGGTTAGCTTGGGACTAGATGGTTTTGTATGAATTGTCCTATTTTAAGAAACACTGGCGTACACTTGTTTATCCTTTTCTTTATTATCGGCTATTTACAGATTTACTTTTTATCTTATTTGTGTTATTTTCTTATATATATACTGAAAGTGTAAATAAATGAAAGTATTTATCTACTTAAGGCAAGGACACGCAGCCTATTGTCCGTAAGATTAAGTGAAGTGCAAACAAATGATTTATCTGTCTATCTATCTTAGGGCTAAACACGGGCTTATTGTTCATAAGATTAGGTATTTGTATTGGTTACGTAAAACGCAGCAACCACGTGGCCGGCGTGGCGCGTAGTGCGTGCCGCGGTAGCCGGGTGAGTGCCCTGTTCACTGCCGCCGACCGTTACACGAGGCGCCGCTGCAAGTGACAAGCGGAGGCAGGAAATTATATAAGATAAATTATATAAGAGACATGATACCCTGGTCCTCTGGAATAGAAACGCTTAGAACAACATTTATTTAAAAGAACAATACGCAAGATTCTTGCTTTTAATATACATAGGAAGCCTTCCAGACTAATACAAATAAATATATTCATGAATACAAATGCGAGCATCGTGCGAGGAATTGAATCCGCAACTATCCGGTAAAGCGGTATGATAAAATGAATAGACCAGTAAGGTCGACTAACTATATGACAACGTGATGCTTTCACCCACCTTGCGAAATAAAATCACATTAACACATAACATTTTTAGAAAGAAGAATCGCTATTTAGCGATAAGGCCGCCCATTGTTACCTCTATATTGTAGTTATGTTTTTCTTTTTTTATATTTGATGTACATATTAATTTATGTAATTGTTATTTCTTTCTGTGAGAGGAACAATAACAAGTTTTTCATTTCATTTATTATAATGGTAATATTAATAGTTATCATACTAGTTAGTTAATCATACTTCTGTTGATAAATACATTATGAAATACTAGCATTATTTCAAATGCTCATCGTCCACGAATAGATTTTTTTACATACACTTACGACGCCATTGAATGTGAGGAACGATTCTAAGTTATTAATAATGGAATGAATAGAAGTGATTACAATATTTTAAATAAAATGTTGTATATGAATGGTTATAAAGACCGAGGAAGGCCAAAGAAGAGATGGATCGACTATGTGAAAGATATGGCAAGAAATGGAGTGAATGACGAGGTGACAAGAAATGGAATAAATGTAAGAGAAAAAAATAATATGCCGATTCTAAATGATATGGGATTAGCAGTTGATGAGGTTAAAGTTTAACATGGTTTTACGTTTCAATAAAGGGTCTACCTGGTTAAGCATATGAAATCTGCGCTAGCGTTTATTGAATCTAGAGGAAGAACTAATACAATACAAATACAAGTTAAAATTACATCAATAGATGCCGGCGTTTTTTCTTTTAATGGAGAATAATGGAATGGTCCTTTCTCCTGCGTTAATGGTTTAGGTTGGTGGGACGCCTGTGGAGGATGATAATATGAACATGAGGTCTGGTCAGTTTGCCCATCGTGGCAAATTTACCTATATTGTAAATTTATGCATATGTTGCCCCTGCTAGTGCACATTTCAAATGCTTAACCGCCAGGCCCTTCTGATAGGTAGTAACACGCGGCCGCTCGTGTCTTGCACCACATATCTTGCTTGGATTAAGTTGGATAACAACAGTACACGGATTATCCGCGAGCTGAGGCGCGCATGTACACCCTCTTTGTTTAGAAATTACTAGGGCTTTATCTTATTCGTCTTAGACATAAGTTGCTGCGATGAATATTAAACAGTGTTTAGTGTAGTCTTAACCTTATTTTTTCATGTCACTGGAAGCACAAGATGTTTGATTGGAAAATTGCAATCGTTGTCTATATACTTGAAACTATGGAAATTACGTTTTTCGGTGATACCTGTAATATGTAACTGGCTGCTTAATCTGCGCCTTTCAAATTTATAGATAAACTATCTATCGACTATCAATAATTTACATTATAAATTTGAACAATAATAATGTAATATTAATATAAATATACCAATAATAAAAATAATAATGGAGATATATACAATATATATAAATAACAATAATAATAAGTAAATAAATTCGAAATAATACAAGATGTATGAATAAAAAAATAATAATAACATTGTTGTAGTTCTATTGTCAAAGACCATAATACTTCTGTCTGTGTGTCTCAAAATAGTAGTGTGTGAGTTTTTTTATATTTATTGATTTAATGTATTTTTATGCATAATTAAAAAAATATATTAGCATTCTGCACTCCTTTCTATATAAAATACAAAGTTTTTCACTCACATATTAATACGTGAAATATGTGAATCATGTATAGATAATGATCAAATAGAAAACACCAAGTGTAACAAATCAAATTATACTGTGCTAAGAGAGGAAAGTGGGAACGCCTCCAAGGTGGACCGACGATCTGGTCAAGATAGCTGGAAGGCATTGGATGCGAGCCGCGCAGGACCGATCATCGGAGTTTTTGGGGGAAACCTTTGTTTAGCAGTAGCGTCATCCGCGCTGAAATGATGATGATTATGAAGAGAATATCCACTCAGATGATTTTCTACAAAATCTACATCTTATAATATTTACATACTGAAAAGTATCTCGGTATGGAGTTTGCAGAAAGTCGTTGTTTGTCGTTGTAGCAAGCAAAGCTGATATACAGTATCAACTTATTATACCTACCGCTTACGTATAATGACAAATTTATTGGTGCGTAAAATGGTTTTATACCGGTCTCTGATTGTTATGGTATCTTGATTTGTCATTTCGCGTTTGCGAATATAACGCTCTGTAAAAACGTCATCTCTATTTATAGCTTTAATACACTGTTATAAAGTTGCAAATTGCACGGTTGCGTCCAAATTTAATAATATACCTTGTTAGCAGTTACTACTCATTATTTGGACATACAAAAGAATATCTTTACGACTGTTATCCGAACAGGGTAGTCAGTGACATAGTTAACTATAGAAATGTCGAGTGTTCTGATGTTACCTATATATTATCGCAATACTCGACATGTGCACGTCCCTAATGCTGTCTCAGACTAGTTTGACTTGTTATCGGTGTTTTCATCTCCGGAGAGTCTTCGAAATAAATCTTATTAATATAATAAACGCGAAAGTTTGTGAGTATGGATGGATTTTTATTACTCTTTCACGCAAAAATTACTGAACGGATTTTGGTGAAATAGTACAGTAATATAGCTTATACATCAGAATAATATATAGGCTATAAATTTCAAGCTGATGAAACCGCCCGCAACACCTACTAATTATATAATGCTGAATATCAAAGTCCTCTCCGCTTACAACCCTTGCTACATCCATATACTTTAGTATTTATCTCTGTGATATCGGATATTCCTAATTGGGTCACGTTAGATCTAATGTGTTGCGGTTCAATTTTGTTACTAATTACTTTCTAAATAAAGTATTATGTAACTTCAAATGGTTTGAAGTATTTTGGATCGCATCCAAAGACCACATGTGATGTGATTTGTTTATCATTATCACTGCCAGATTTATATATTTCATTTTAAAACGACTCTGCGATAATGGGTTCGATTCTGAAGTGTCTAAATTTATATTCAAAATTCAAATTCAAAATATCTTTATTCATGTCTATTACAGACTCTTATGATATGTCAAATCTACAGTCAGTTCGGAATTAATTAGAGATGAGAAGAACTGACAAGAAACTCTGCTCGTATTTTTTTTAAACTGTTGTACATATTTACAATAATACAGATTCATTTAAATTCAAATTTGGGAGAATAGAGTGACCACCAGCATATGCTATTGAAAAAAAAAGCAAAAAATCTAATCAGGGTTCGCAACCTGAACAGACCAGTCCCCACAAGCAGTACCCGTTCACGAGTATGACGGATGAGCCAGCCATCATTGCACTCAACCATATTAGAGGGAGCACATCGACCCGATCCACCACGCCACCACAAGTTGGAACTTTATAGCGAGCATGACTGTTTCAAGTTACTCCACTACGTCATTTATATTATTTACAGCATAAACTGTACCATTAACCCATTACAATCTTTAATTTACATTATTTAAATTAGAATATGTCATTACTAAATTTAGAATAAGTTTCTTTAGTGTTTGGGCGTTCCACAAGGGTCAATCTTAGGCCCCTTTCTCTTTTTAATTTACATAAATGACCTTCCCTTTATGGTAGAGAAAATTGCAGATATAGTGCTGTTTGCGGATGATACTTCGTTAGTGTTTAAAATTGGACGTCAAACTAATCAATTAGACGATGTAAATTGTGCTATGTCTGCTATATTAAATTGGTTTAGATGTAATAACCTATTATTAAATTCGAGCAAAACAAAGTGTATAAAATTTACACTTCCTAATGTAAGACCAATACATACACAGTTATTGCTTAATGACGAAATAGTAAATTTTGTTAATGATACAGTTTTTTTAGGTATAACAGTGGACTCGAAATTACAATGGGGGCCCCATATTTCAAAATTGGCCAATAGACTCAGTTCAGCTGCATATGCAATTAGAAGAATTAGGCAATTAACGGACGTGGCGACGGCTAAACTTGTATACTTTAGTTATTTCCATAGCATTATGTCATATGGTATACTACTGTGGGGTAAAGCAGCCGATATAAATACTATATTTATTTTACAAAAGAGAGCCATACGTTCTATTTATGGTATGGGTTCAAGAGAGTCATTACGTCAGTGTTTTAAAGATTCAAATATCCTCACCGTTACTTCACAATACATTTATGAGAATATCATGTATACACGGAAGAATTTAGACAGTTTTAGAAAACTTAAAGACTGTACAAATAGAAACTTACGTAATAAAAATAAGCTAATTTTACCTAAATGCCGCCTGCACAAAGTCAGTAATTCATTCTATGGTAATTGCGTAAGATTTTATAATAAACTGCCAGAATCTGCACTAAATCTGACAGAGAGGCAATTCAAATCTTATATTAAACAATTTTTGTGTAAGAAAGCCTATTACAGGATAGACGAATTCATAGACGACAACATATCAAGTAAATAATTAGTTTATTAGCATACAACGTTATAATTTGTTTATCTCATTGCTTTCTTGATTCAATTATTTTAGAAATATGAAAGCGTAGCGGGTTTTGTAATAATTGCCGCATGCATTCTTATGTGAAATGTGAATACTATAAACATCAGATGGCAATTGTGAGTAGCTATGACGTGGTCTGGTGTTTTGAGTAGTCATGCTCACTAAAATGTCCAGACTTGTGGCGGCGTGGTGGGCCGGGTCATTGGGCTCCCTAAAATATGGTCGAGCGCAGTGATGGCTAGCTCATCCGTCATACTCTAATCACTATGACTGATTTCCTCTTATTAATTGTTTAACCAGTTGGTTATGTATTCAATATTTTTTTCTTTTTGAGTATTTAATTGAATTAGTGCTAATCGGTGGTTTGTATTCACACACTTAAACTTAAATTGTAAGTAAGAATAAATTATTTAAAAGAGCAACACACAAGTTTCTTGCTTGTTCTTCTTGTGATGAGACAGCATTCCGAATGAGCGGTAGATTAAAAAAAAAAATGTTATGACTATTCAAAAGTGCTTCAATGTAAGTTTATTTGAATAAATGATTTTCTATTCTATTCTATTCTATTCTTTATAATTAATTTAATATCTAAAACGATTATATAAGTTAATTTTAATATCAACAGAAACATTATTCTAAGATCCAGAATTGAGTGGTTTGGTTTATTTATTATAAACAATGTTAATATTATATAATAAATTTTAATTATTAAAATTGGTTTTACGATAATTGTTTCGATTCTGAAGTATCTAAATTTAATTAATTAAGATTTAGAAGTTTAATATTAAGCTTTATTGTATTTGAAATATGGTTTTACGTTGATAGTCGATAGAGAGGTGTAGTGTACCACGGTGTAAATATTTTAAAATTTAATAATATTAATAAATACGTTTGTTATGACATCTATTGCCTATTTATTAGTTTTTTTTTCGAATCTAATGTTAGTTTAGTTCTTATGTATTTAGTAATAAATACACTTACAGTGGTTATGATGTGTAAGACCGCTACCTAACAAGTACAGTAACAAAATGTGTATCATTGGTAGATCAAATTTTTTATCTACTAAATGAGTATGTTCATTATTATTGCCTTCAATAAAATATTATTTTTAATATACACTGTAGATTATCTATAAATAATATATCTAGATATTTAATCTGTGCTCAAACTATAAATATAAAATACGGTGAAAGATATAAGCTAGAATTTGACAGCGGTAATAAATCTTCAATTTTCCTTCTAGACGATTCAGCCGCGTCTATGTCATGACTGACAGTCGATTGCTCACTAAAAGAGAAACTAAAATGTAATAACAGATCCTATCGACAAGCAGCGCTGAAACGATGACACTTTTAATTTGAAATGTTTATTTTAATATTTTACTTCTTGATTGATACCAGTTTAGAGGATAACAGCAAATCAGCGAAAGAAGCTGTAAATGAAATGCTGAATAAATGTTGTTGGATGCTAATTTCATAAAATTCTTCCATAATTCATATTTTAATAATTACACGGTATGACGAACGCGAAGAAAGTTTCATCATCATTTTTGACCAAAATATATAATAAAATCTATGTTACATTTCCATTAGGCCTTTTCATACTTAAATGTCCATACATTGATATGATGGCTAGGGCTACCTTTTACCGTCATACCGCTCGCCATCGACAGGGAATTTATCCCCACACGCTGGAACCTAAGCGATCTTAGACATTTCGGTTTCAGCTTTCAGTTCAGGCCGTATGCTTGATTTCCACCATCGTATTATAAAAATTATATTTAATTATTTACTCCATTATTATAAAAGAGAAACTAAAATGTTATAGCAGATCTTATCGACTAGCATCGCTGAAACGTTGACAGTCATGGCGTGAGTCGTAAAACGGCGCAGATTTCGAGTCAGCCATTTTTACTGATAATACGCAATCCCTGATGGAATTGCTGACTTCTCCTTCATCAGAATGCTAGTGTTTTTGCCAACAGTTTTGAAAATGGTATTAGGTAATAGATGTCAGATTCAGCTTGCTAGGTTATTGCGTCCATTAAAGTCGCGTGTTGGCGCGCTTTTGAAATTTATTATCTCACTGGTACATTTTAATTTATGCCGCTTTTAATTTGTAGTGATGTTTATTGTAATGTATTATTTGCTGAGTTTTCATGCCCGTCTAGAGGATTACAGTAAATCAGCGAAAGAAGCCGTAAAATGTTGCCAGTTGATAATTTCGAAAATCCTAATTTTACTGTTGCTGAATCAGTCTATACATAGTATAAAATAGAGTCGCCGCCGTTGTCTGTTCGCTTATATCTTTTAAATTACGCACCAGATTTTAATACGGTTTACAGCATTAGATAGAGTATATTAAAGAAGATATAAGAATACAATATTTAAGTCTCAACATAACATTATGTCACTGCTGTCCTTACTAGGTCATTATAATGACCTGTATGAAGCAAATCCAATAGAGAGATAGAAGATGATTCAAGATAAACGTTTATATGTATATATGTATAATACAAGCGTGTTAAAGTACAGAACAAGCCGATAAATTCAAAGATCTGTAATACATCCCTGCAAAGTTGGGACGGGTCGCTAGTACATATGTTATAAACGCAGAGACTTAAACCATGAAGTAGTTACTAGTTGTACTAGTAGTAGTACTTATTGTTAAGAGAGTTTTATGTTTTCTTACTAAAATTTCACTGTTACATGAAAGAATATTAGCGTTCTGCACTCCTTCTCCATGCATAACTGTGACATTTTTTTTAAATGGTATAAAGTTTTTGCTTCTCGTATTATTATATTTGAAATAAGCACCTACTTACAATAAAGCAACTTATGAATTTTATATTATTGCAAAAAGTTTCAATATTAAGCAAATTCCCACTGAGGGCGCCTTGTTTGGAGTAAATCTTTACGATGAGGATCGTACCATTAACTTCATCTTAATTTACTTTCCCAACAAGTCTATTGTGATTTTTTCCTGAAAGTTCCGAGGGGAGATATTTATTGATACTGATATTCATAGTAATAGCAGTTCAGCGGTTGTTTGGAATCTGCTGCTCCGTTGCTATAGTTACCAATTTAGCTTTTTAATGAAATGAATTCACTCGTTGAAATTTATTTTCCTTGTCCAGTAATAGGAATACGCTAAAGAAAGAAAGACTCTTTATTTTTACTCAATTTTTTTATGCATAATATGGGAATTTCTCAAATAGACCCCAAATATATAGTCAAAAGTATACATCACTTATTTCACCTTCATTTTGATCTGTTGGCCTGCAATCTCTTTGTAGCTTAGTAAATTTCAACGTGGGAGCACGTTGACCTATGGACCCTGGTGTTTCAGGCGTCCATAGGATACGGTCACTGTTTACCACATGGACTGTGTTGTGTGCTTCATTGTCACCATAGTAGTATAAATAAGGCTTTAAGACAATGTAAGGCTGTAAAGTCAATGCTTGAATTTATTAGGGTTGTCGTCTCTTTTAAACGTATATCAAGTCACTACATTTATAATACAGTTCAGGATCAGAATTACTTTAATATGAATATCTTCATTCTATGTAGTAATAGACGTCCTTGATAATCTATCGGTTTAACACCATACTACCGATGGTCCCTGGTTCGATTCTTTGCATGATGCTAACATTTGTATTCATGAGTATGATTGTTTGTTTAGTTATGTGTGTTTTTATATATATAATGTATGGATTTACAAAAAATGTATTTATGTATTTTCGTTGGTTTTCTAGTACCCATAATACAAGCTATGCTGTACTTGGGATGGAGCTGTGATAATTGTTAAAAATATGTTTTGTTGTGAAACCAATGGCAACCCTATACCGTCCGGATATCGAACCGGCGCGTCCACAGTTCCACACGTTTCGGCTGGCAACAGCCCGATGCGTGAAGTTTATTGGTTTCTTGTTCAAATATTATTTCCTATGCCTCCTCAGTGAGTCACGAGTATGGGTTGCAAATGTTTACTATAATAATCATGTTTCTAATGAAACAATGTTGATATCACATCGCTTACACAGATAAAAAGATAAGAGACAAGTTTCTTTACGCGAGTTCTTTCGTGTATCCGTGTTTAATTAATAGCCCAGAACAATACACAGCGCCATCTAGTCCGAATCTAAGCAGAGCTTGTGTTGTGGGTACTAGACAACTGATAGAAATATATAGATGCATTTATCCTTACTTCCTTACTAATATTATAAATGCGAAAGTAACTCTGTCTGTCTGTCTGTCTGTCTCGCTTTCACGCCTAAACCATTGAACCGATTTAAATGAAATTTGGTATACAGATAGTCTAGACCCTGACAAAGGACATAAGCTACTTTTTAATGTGAAAAAAGGGTTGCAAGGGGTTGAAAGGGAATATAAAAGGTTCTATGGAAGTATCGTCATTTTACGCGGACGAAGTCGCAGGCGCAGCTAGTTGTAAATACATAAATTGTACACATAGTAATAAAACCTAGACGGGTACAAACAATCATATTCATGAATACAAACATTTTACCGTGCAAGAAATCGAACCCGCGACCATCAGAAGTAAAGCGATATGCTAAATCGCTAGACCACAGAGGCCGTTACCTTCGTTCTTCTTTATGCAAAATAAAATAGGTTAATTAGAGAATACGAGAATAAAATGTTAGGCAATAAATGGCAAGGCATTGAGATCTTTATGAAACAATACAAGTGTGTGGGTGAACCTTAAATATTATGACATTTATATATCATATTTTATATAATTTAAACATTTATTTTTTATTGCTTTCCCTCCATATTTGGTCGTAGACTTGTTCTCCCAACTAGTTTTGACAATAGCACGCTATAAAAATTTATCTAATGCATATACCACGAGTCGCCACGTCTTTTGTACTCTGCGTCTTTGTAATAACGGTCAGAGTTGCGTGTCATTGGTTAGCGTGATATCATTCGAATTTATGATGGCAAACAAAAACTTGTTTCCACTATATGTAATGTCGTTTTTGTCGGCGTCTGTATACAGTGACATGTTCCGACATTGAAAGTTGTATTGTAGAGATCAATCTGTTAATATACGCAATTAATTTTAATATTAGGTCCTTTATTAGGCAGAGTACGGGCAAGTGTCCTGAAGGCAATTGCTTGTAAAATAGACTGTCCCATTCTAAGATAGTGGGACAGGTAATACATTAAAGGTTACATTTTTATTTTGTTTCTATTTTGTATTTTATTACTAACATAGGATAAGTTATGTTATTAAGCTGTTACTAAAAAAATGATTCATGTTGTCTGAAAAATAAATAATAATTATTATTAATAATAATAGCACGGTGACATTTGCTAGGAATGTTAGATAGACCTCCACGCGGTCCTCTATGGAAACAAATGTGATTTATTTCTGGTCAATTCGTCACGATGGGATGGGAAACTGACCTTACTTTATATGGTAACCAGCACAGCGGAGTACCACAGCGAGCATATACCATTAGTGAAGATGGATGCTACATTTCGTTATCGCACATTAAAAAAATATAAGTAGGTATGTAGCGCGGTGGTTATCACCTCACCACTGTAGCGTTATATATGATGTGATGAGGTGTCGCTACATAATATATTGTTTATTGTAGTATGTAGGTAGTGAGTATACTGGTGAAATAATTGTACTATTTATTGTACATTAGTAAGTTCGTTGGATAGTCATGGCTTACTAGTAACGTACATTCGACGCGGAGTCATAATGCGGTTTGACTTTACATTGAACTTAAATGTATGTTATCTGAAGAGATATTGAGGTTTCGAGTGTTGACAGCAATATTACAAGTGTAGGCATATGTACATATAACAGAAATATTATAGAATAGAATAACATTTATTACATCACATCATAACACTGATGATGATCACCGCAGCATATAAATTATTATATACATTGAAATAAAACAATGCATTAAATTGGATATGACTTCATTATATAAGACTTCAACTCCTGACGCCTGGCGGGAGTTGAAGTCTGATCTGATCTGAAAGTCTGAGGGCACCGCTAGGTGTTTAAACCTCGTCTCAGGCCGTCGTAATTTCGATCCCCGTTTGATTTGGACGCGGGATCATAAAACGGTAAACGATCGAGTGTTTACGCTGCATGCGCGGGTGCCTGGTAGCTCCTCCCGGATACGACTTTCGTCTAAGGGCACCGCTAGGGGCTCGAACCTCGGCTCAGACCGTCGTAATTTCGATCTTGATTTGGACGGGGAATCATAAAACGGTAAGCGATCGAGTGTTTACGCTCCGTGCGCGGGCGCATGGTAGCTCTAACTCCCGCGCTGTTATTTTTGAAGGCGCTATTTCTGTTCGCGGCCTTGACATTGCGTATGCGTCACGCCTCACCGGACCGACTGCCGCGCCGCGCCCGCACCGCTCCCGGTTATGACGGTCCGATAATTTGTTCGCGTTTAAATGAGTGTTTGCATTGTAATAATAATAACCCTGGACAATTGACACAGCGTCATCTAGTACGAAACTAAGCAGAGCTTAGATAAGTGATATAAATACATAGATATTGTTTGTAAGACCACTATAAACAATCATATATATTTTCTATACGCAACTTCTTTCGCGTATCTAGTGATTTTTACTAATTATACGTATAAATATTATAATGATAACCCAGAACAATTCACGCAGCGCCATCTAGCTCTAAGCTAAGCAGAGCTTGTGTTATGAGTACTAGAAATACTTGAATATTATTCTTTAATTTTGAAATAAACTCTTAGAAATTTTTAAAGTATTTTAGATTCAACTGTTAATCACTTAGAAAAATATACATTCCACCCTTAACGTGACTGAGTCATAAATTTTCATTCTACATACTTTCCCTTCGTTTCTGTTGGGGTGCAACGCACGAAAGGCGCCATGAAGGGATACTTCACAGCCCTACAATTAAACAGATACGGTGCCGGGGAGTTGTCAATAACTCTTCAGCGAGGATTATTCAAGGATGGTTCTAGGTAGCAACACAATAGGTTGCATGCTGCCGAAACAATGAAATCTCCATTTCAAATTTAAAGGACTTTCACAAGGTCACACTTGACATTTTGGCTTAAAAATGGTGAGTAATTTGCTGGCCTGTTGAAAGCGTGACGGGAGTGTTCATATCAGGTATCTACCGGGGCTAAAGTAACATCTTATTAATGTTATAAACGCGAAAGATATAGATATAGCTTGATGTTTGTTAGTCTTTCACGCAAAAACTACAGAACGGATTTTGATGCAACTTTATAGTAATATAGCTTATGAAATATCTTTTCAAATGCCTATGTGTTATTCTGATGTATGTTATATTGTTATATGACTGTAAAGTTTCATTAAAATCAGTTCAGTAGTTTTTGCGTGCGAAAGAGTGACAAACTACATCTATCCATACTCACAAATTTTCAAGTGTATAATACTAACAAAGTATATTGTACTCTTCATTACATAGTATATAACAAAATCGCTATCGCTGTCAGTCCGTCCCTATGTATGCTTAAATCTTTAAAAATACACAACGGATTTTGAATAGGTTTTTTTAATAGATAGAGTAATTCAAGAGGAAGGTTTATATATATAATAATAAATGTACACCCGTGCAAAGCCGGGGCGAATAGCTAGTATAGTATAAAATATGTATCAGTTGTGTAGTACCCATAACATAAACTCAGCTTAGCTTGAAACTAGATGGCACTGTGTGATATTATTATTATTATTATTATTATGTTGTAGTTATCGCTGAGCGAGTTTAAAACAGCTTCCAACCTCACCATTTATGTACCGTAATTAAGATGGGATACGGCACTAAACCGGATCTAACGAATGTCAAACTGTTTAATTTATAATCCAATCCGTGCGTTTAACTTGTAAATGGCTTATCTTTTTCATCATTTAGTTATATAGAAGGCAAAGAATGAAATATTTGTCCTGGTTACACCGCTATTGGGTTAAGTTCTTTAAAAAAATATTATGTTGATGTGTCTGTGTGTATGTATGTGTGTATATGTATACATGCGGCCAATTAAATTTAAACTATATATAGGTATATATAGGTAGTAGTAAAGGACTTTAAAATGAATAATATTTAGTTTATTTATTTATACACTTTTTTGCACTAGTTACAGAAACATATTAATTAATATAAAAATAAGTATATAGTATATACAAAGATGAGTACAAAAGGACCTTATCACTAAACAATCTCTTACAGATTATTATCAGATATAATCTTACATATTATTTACTTCATAAATTTATATTATTATTGGTATACTAGCTACTCACCTCGGCTTTACCCGGGTGTACATCTATTATACATATAAACCTTTCTCTAGAGTCACTTTATCTATTAAAAAAATCGCTACAAAATCCGTTGCATAGTTTTGAACATTTAAGCATACATAGTGACGGACAGACAGCGACAGCGACTTTATTTTATGCTACGTGATGATGTGTTATTTTCACAGCTTTTGCTGGGTTATTACGCTTTGTGGTGTATATTATTATTATTATTAATAAAAAGCAGCTTTGGTTTTTTTTATGTAACTAGACTGACTAAGAATCTGACGGTTCATCGTTAAATGGTCTCAGTGGTCTAGCACCACGCCGCGGCGCTTTCGATTCCTCGCACGGTACAAACATTTGTATTCATATGGTTGTTTTCTATGTAAAATATGTTTGTGATTAATGTATGTATAATCATTTATCTAGTACCCATAACACAAGCTCTACTAAGTTTGCGATTAGAAGGCATTGTTTGAATTGTCCTCAGATATTATTAAATAGCAATTAGCAGTTGCGGTACATGAACAGCAGAATAATCATCACGTTATCATGTGATACCCATCACACGTTGACATTCCACCGTGCTCTGGTATTTAACTGCCACATCTCAACACGACACTAAAAACAGATTACAAAGCAACCTGTTCGGTGTCTGAAATACAGGAAAAGGGATAGAAAAAGTAGATATTATGATTTTATATAGATTTATTTTACAATATACTTCATTAAGGTAAGCTTTCTATCATTGTAATTTTTAGGCCCCAAATTTAATTAGTTTATTGTATTGTTTATTTATTTATTTTCTTATAACTGACCATAGTAACAGTAAAATGACAGTTTAAAAAAAAAAAACAATAAAAAAGTCGATACAGCATTTAAATGACGGTGTCGTTATAAATAATAGGTTTATTTCAAAATCGGTTTACAATCTAAGTTTTTTAATGGCTAGCTTGATTGGCCTATCATATATGAGTACCCTAAAATTCCATAAATATAATAAATATGTAAATTCCGACACAATTATCATCAAAATAACGCAGTCATTATCATGATTCTTTTTTATCATAACATCAACACAATTGTAGATATTAAGATAAAAAAGAATCACAATAATCAGCTATACAATAATAGTCCAAATAGTTAATTCGCTCGATTAAACCTAATTTAGTGGAAACAAACTTAGCTTCGCTAGCAACATTTTTTTTTTATTTTGTAATAAAAATTTAACCCCGCACTGTGCGAACCTGTATCGCGGGAATCCACAAAAGAAATGCCAAATTAAGTAGTTATAAAGTGTTATTAATTATTTGTAAATATAAGAGACCAAACTGTAGAGTAGATTTCACATATCATAAGACTCAAAGCATTAGACTCAAATAAAGATATTTTAAATTGATTTTATTTAAGAAAATTTCAAATGAAATCAACAATCATTTCATCAGGTATGACATTTTAACCGCTCATTAATGTCAAGTTCTTGTATTTATACTTTTTCCCTACCGTCCAGTTCAATATACAGATCAATTGAGACAAACTGGCAAGAAACTCAACTGAATTTTATTTTTTTTAAAGCCAGTATGTTTATTCCTATTCAATTCTACAATACATAAAGAGAGAGAATTAAATTTGTTCACTTTTGGTTTAAAATATTGCGTACACAAAATAATGTACTCCTTTTTGAAGTAGGGTGAGAATAGAACTGAGGATCGCAAGGTTACGAACTCTACACCCAAACGATCCGGCGTTGCGTAATTTACAATTTTCAGTATTGTAAAGCAAGATTGTCCAGATAATCCATTGTTGCTCGAACCGGAGTCAAACCTCGACCGTCACGCTATTGGGGCAAAAGGGTGTTATTTTTCGAGCCTGTCCAACCGTTATCTTGATCTATAAATTACTCTATTGCTTTATTGTTCCTGTTTTTTTTTATGCAACTTCTTTCTGACCCTTTTCGACAGTGGTAACTTTGTCTATAAAAATCGTAGGGTCTATGGTCACCTATAATTGCACACAGACGATAGGGTTATTGTTTGATGCGTGTATTTTAACGTCGGAGGGTTGGATTTGAGATGTAATATTTAAGAAGACTCATTGAAAGTCTTCGATGTAATATACAAACAAGAAATAAATTAATATGGAGATAAAATGGCGTTATGTACAAACTGTACTATGGATTTCTTGTAATTTTTTTTTAATTTGGAACTTGTTATTGTACGAATTCTGCACGCGCCACCCTTACTATGTGATGCAGTATTCAAAACTACTCTGTTACCAAGATCTTCAATAGAATAGAATATTGCAAATAAAAAATGTTTTTTTTTCACCTTAGACAAAAACTTTGCTAATCCAGACAATCCTAGATATCCTATAAGCTAAATAATAGAATTAAGTAATAAAACATTGTTTTCTGTTTTCCAGCTGTAGTTTTAGAGTCGATTTTCCAAACAAACTATTTTTACAGTTAATACGTTTCCATATCAAGAGTCTGATATGACAGTCTTTATACTACCCTAATCAACTGTTAAAACCTATCTCTCAGTTTATTATCCCACGCATATTTATACCACATATATTCTTTTACACGTGTTCTATCGTGCACATAAAATTAGCTTAATTAACTATTATTATAATATAACTATTTATTTGGCGACCGTATACTAGGGTTGTCACTTAATTTTTAATTAAAGAAAATTGTATTTTGTGAAAATTATAAAAAAAATGTACAGCCTTATTTTTTACTAACTAACTACGCAACTTCATGTGCACCACTCTTACTTGAAATTTATTATTATATTTCACCCAATTTATGTGTTATTCTGATGTATAAGCTATATTACTGTAAAGTTTCATCAAAATCCGTTGAGTAGTTTTTGCGTGAAAGAGTAACAAACATCCATCCGTCCACTTCAAACTTCCACCTTTATAACATTAGTAAAACTAGTAAGATGTTGTATTTAGGGGTGGGAACCCTAGCATATACCTTCATTTACATAAACACAGAGCGACCACTGCCCACGTTGACATTATATGAAGACAAACACCTGTGTCCTTCCATATTCATAGTGAATTAGTGACATTTAATTCTGCCCATCCCCTCTGGGAACGTGGGGATATTGTTATCTCTACACGGGGGAACTGAATAATGTAGCGTTGTGTGACAACTTTTCACGACCAAATCATGTGAGCCTTGGTGGTCTAGCGGTTTAGCCCATCGCTTTACTTTCGATGGTCGCGGATTCGATGACTCGCACGGTACAAACATTTGTATTTATAAGTATGATTGTTTGTATCGGTCTGGGTGTTTTCTATGTGTATTATGTATTTACAAATGTATATAAGTATTTGTACCAGTTATCTAGTATATAACACTAAGCTCTGCTTAGCTTGGAAATAGATGGCCCTGTGTGAATTGTTTGGAGATATATTTATTTATTTATTATTCTTTATTGCACCATAATAAGAAAAAAACAATATTTAGAATATGAGTACAAAAGGCGGTCTTATCGCTTATGCGATCTCTTCCAGATAACCTTTGGGTAGAGGAGAAAATACAGAAGGTATTGGATGGCGCATAATGGAGAAGAAACATTAATAATATTAATATATAAAATAAATATACAATAATATAATACAAATAATATAGAAATATATATATTATATAATAATAATAATATTAGCGTCAGGTTAACGCTAGACCACACACTGCACAGACAGATACTAAATCAGAACAGCTTCAATTGGAATGTCTAAGACATCTACTCCCTGGACCTTGCTCCAACAGATTACCGTTTTTTTTCAAAATTTGGATAACATCTTGCAAGGGAAAAAATTCAACTTTGATAGAGCAGTCCAAAGCGCCATCAAAGATTTAATTGATACTCGTCTGAATGGTTTTTTTTGTAAAGGGATCAATGAACTATCTATGAGATGGCAAAAGTGCGTAAATAACAATGGTACATACTTTGATTAAATAAATTTATTATATTTTGAAAAAATCTACGTTAGGTTACTACTTACAAAACGCCAATTTCATATGTTAGGACCTAATATACAAAATTTTATTATGTTATTAAATGTCTGTATTAAAAAACCTGTAACCGTCACGATGTGCTTTGAAAAATTCATACCAGACCGAGTCCAGTGCTTTCTTCTACTCGGCTGATATTCTGCCTTTGGCCCCAGTTCTCTCTTCTCTCTCTTCGAAGCGCGACCGGCATTCGCCACCGACGAGTCTGATTCGTATTTACAAACACATTTTGAGCCCAGATGGCGCCATATCCTCAAACTTTATCTTATTCAAGTGATGGTAGTTTTTAAGCGAAATTCAAATGGGTTTATATATTTTTTGTCATGTGTTTTTTTTACGATAGGTTTACGAAAAACAAAATTGAAAGTCGCTACCATCGGAAGTAAGGTGGTGTGCTAAACTGCTAGACCACAGAGGCAGTCAAAATGTTATAATCTATAAATGAATATTTTTGTATAGATGTGAATAAATCTAAATAAAGGTGACTGACATAGTGATCTATCAACGTGCAGCCCAAACCACTGGACGGATCGGGCTGAAATTTTGGCATGCAGATAGACGTTATGACGTAGGCATCCGCTAAGAAAGGATTTTGATTAATTCTACCCCCAAAGCGATAAAATAGGGGATGAAAGTTTATATGAAACTTTGTCAATTTTTAACCGATCGGGCTGAGACTTTGTATGCATAAACCTACTATGACGTAGGCATCCCCTAAGAAAGGATTTTGATAAATTCTACCCCTAAGGGGATAAATTAACGCGAGCGAAGCCGCGGGCAAAAGCTAGTATTATTTATTATAATTCGTATTAGAAACTGCAAGTTGCACATTTAAAAAGATAACAAAGCTTTGTTTACGTCCGTCCGCCGTCCGCCGTCCGCCGTCCGGAGTCCGGCACAATAGCGAGTTTCCTCATTAATGCTATTTCCGATAACGGTAAAGCCAAATACAATAGCAACGGCGACCCTTGTTACGGAAGCCAATAGAAAAAGATATATAATATCCATTTCGGACAGGGTTGGCACCTCTGATTATTTTTAAACCACATCTATACATATAAATAAAATTGTAGTATCTGTTTGTAATATTGAAATACCCGTTTTTTACTACATGCATATGAATATAAATACGATACATACACCAAAATAACATTTTTTACAATTTTTGTCTGTCTATTTGTTCCAGCTAATCTTTGAAATGGATGGACCGATTTTGACATGACTTTATTGGCAGGTAGCTGATGTAATAAGTAACTTAGGTTACTTTTATTTTAGAAAAATAAAGTTAAATTTCACGCGGACGGAGTCGCGGGCACAGCTAGGTTAAAATATAATCGGATATCTTGAGATTAATTAATTGACTATCGTCATGGCATTGTGACATGTACAACTACTCGCCCCGGTTTCGCACTGGTGTTCATGTTTTATATATACATATATAAACCTTCCTCTAGAATCACTCTATCTATTTAAAAAAAGGCTTCAAATTATTATGATATATAAAAAGAAGAATTAAAAGTAATCATATTTTTATATCAATTTGTAATTCATATTTTCGTATATATACTATATAGTTAATATTGCATACATTTGTGTGGTCTAATAAGTAATGTCTCATAAATATGTTTTTTGTTACAGGTAAATAAAGTGATACTATATATATATGCTACAAAATTACCATATAAACCAAGTAAGTGTGCATAAATTCGCCAACAAGCATTGAAACACGGGATTTTTAAATATTATTTTTATAGAAATATAAATAGAAATAATCTTTATTTAGATAAACTTAATATAAGCACGTCAAATGGTCCTATTTGTAAGAATCATATTAAACTTGTATATTGATCTTTTACACATTAACAAGGATTAGGCATGCGACAATCAACATAGGTACATAGATGCATAGCGACGCAAAGATTGAGTATCTTTGTTGTGCAATCAGATAATATTGAATATGTTAAACAGCGGTATGAATTTAAGTTAGATCAACGAAACATTATAATTATTTCTAAACTCTTCAATTTTGGTGTGAGATAAATAAAAAATGTCATAACTTCGTAACGCCCGTGGTCACGCGTACAAAGTTACGCACAATAGCCAGTGTTCTCTACGAAACCTAATAATATTTTTTTTGTAAACTTGGAAAATAACTATCATTTCCACTTTTGCTAAACACTTTTAAGTATAATTTTTAGTGTTCTTTGTTTATTTATGTCCAATAAAGATGTATTATTATTATTATTTACACTACATTTTCTCAGCGTTTGCTGGTTTTCTGCGCTTTATAGCGTACTAGCTACTCGCCCCAGCTTCGCCCGGGTGTACATGTATTATATATATAAACCATTCTCTAGAATTACTCTATCTATTAAAAAAAACCGCTTTAAAATCCGTTGCCTAGTTTTAAAGATTTAAGCATATATATGGACGGACAGACACAGTGACTTTGTTTCATACTATGTATGACCACACTTACGGGCCGAAACCAAGTTACTATTATTATCATCATCAAACTTTACTAATAAATATTTTTAACGTATCAAGCAACCCTATTTCGTATGCTGCATAGTCTATATTTGCAATATTATACCGAGAATTGCAAAAGGATAGTTGGTAATAAACGTAAATTAACTGTGCAATTGCGGCTCCCACGTTATGTGAATAGACTTTTGTTTGTCTACCTCCGCCTGGTCATCTTCTCCCATTAACCTGCTCATTCTCTCCCATTTGTTACGAGTTCACATAGTACACGTATGTCTTTATCTATTTTTTTATATTATGAGTCTCAGGGGGTTGGAACTAAGTAAAACTAAATCTTTATACAATTGTTTTTATATTATCATTTATAATAATTATAATAACTCTTCATTGCACTTAAATGAAGAAAGGACAATAAGTGCAGTACAATAAATATGTTTTACAAAACTCGATCTTAACGTTACTAGCAATCTCTTACAGAGAACATAGACAATTACTTATATATAATTCATTTTTTTATTTTTATTAGTTCAATTTATTAAATTAATAATTAATAAGAGAGAAGATAAGAGACGCACATACATTTTATGAGCCTAAAAAATAAAGTTACACACTAATATCTCAATATATATAACTCAAAGGTGACTGACACAGTGATCTATCAAAGCACAACCCAAACCACTGGATGGATCGGGCTGAAATTTGGCATGCAGGTAGATGTTATGACGTAGGCATCCGCTAAGAAAGGATTTTGATTAATTCTACACCCAAGGGGACAAAATTGGGGATGAAAGTTGGTATGAAACTTGGTCAATTTCAAACCGGCTGAGACTTTACATGCATGCTACTATGACGTAGCCATCCACTAAGAAAGGATTTTGATAAATTCCACCCCTAAGGGGATAAATTAACGCAAGCGAAGCCGCGAGCAAAAGCTAGTATGATATAATTCAGGTACAGGGTGAGGTAATGAGATTTTAGTAAATTTTGAAATATAGTATGTAATTATGCTGATCGAATGGGAAATGGCAAGGAGTTCTAGAGACGAATAGCTTATACAGTGACAGAATTCCGCCGCCTTCGAGTACCTCTGCACTTCGTAAGGCCAACCTTAGGAAGTGCAGAGGTACTCGAAGGCGTTATATAATGCTGTTAGCATTAAGCCCGCCTATTGTATAATTTAATAAAGTTTTAATAAATAAAAAATAAAAGAATCTGTGTAATATTTAGAAGAAAAATTTATATGATTTTACCGTTAGAAATACTGCTGCAGTTGAGAAGAATTGGAAAGAAACTTAGCTATATAGGTGAAATCGGTCTTTTAGAGTTTATCAATTACTTATATAAAATAGCGCTACTCAATATAATATTATAAGTATTATTAAATACAATCGGATCTGTTCACAAGAGTTTCATATTCAATTATTCAAAATCCATTAAAGAATGTTTAAGCTTTACTAAATAGTATGCAAATTGGTGCATTAAATCGCGCATGCCGCGGGTGCATAAATCATATGGGCGTATTGTTCACCGGCACAGAATCAATAACAGCTGTTATGCATGCTACATGCACTACATTCAAGTGGCATGCGAGAGAAACCACACTGAATGACCAACCTCTGCGATTTGATGTAAGTCCCCATTTACATTTAAGTGACTTTTCAACATGAAAATGGACGGCGAATGTTTTGATTTTGCTTTCAACCGATATAAAGAAAGGAGAGTCTCAATTGGACTGTATTTTTATGGCTGTTACCTCAGATTTGTTCTGTTTGAATTGACATTGGTTGTATTACTTAGGTGTGTATATGCTTAAATACATTTTTGTTAGTTCATACATAATTTTACATAGCAAACATCCAAACCGATTCAAAGAATCATACTCATGATTCTCGCAATTTGTATATGAATACAAATTTCGAGGAATCAAACCTGCGACTATCGGTAAGGCGGTGTGCTAATCTATTATATCACCGAGTCCATATTTTTTGTTTTGTCTCAAGTACAAAAAGGAATTGAAATCATCATTGATTAAACTCTAGGACACCGCTAAACATATATGTGTTTAGCCATGTTATTAAGTCTAAACTGTGTAGTCTAATCTAAGTCTATAAGATTAATTAATAATATGTTTTCCATAGACATTTTTTTCATGCAAATGCCTAAAAAACAATATCCATATACGCAAGGGACTCAAAAATTAGAATAGAAAGAAAATAATCGAATATGAAAAAAATAATCAGTATTTCATTTCATCGATTATATCAAAAGAAAGCTATTAATAAATCGATTTATTGTACACATTAACAGATCCATAATTAGATACCTATCTCTGTACACTCCATATGGGATAACAGTCAATATATATTGAATAGATGATAGAGGAGATGATGATGATGATGTTCAATCAAAACTGAAATAAACAACCTTGCTTAAAGAAATCTGTTCAGTTTCTTGCCGGTTCTTCTCAATTGAATCTGTATACTGAACTGGACGGTAGGAAAAATATATTAATACAAAAATTTAACGTTCATAAGCAGCTAAAATGTACTACATGAATAAATGATTTTTTTTTGGTTTGATTGTGATGTAACAGCTACTATGTAATTGTAGCAAGCATACCAATTCACGTATTGCAAAACAATACCCGGATTTCGAGATATTAGCATAATTGCCCTCTCGTTTCCATGTTTATCTGCCGCATAGTATTTTTGTTCATATATACTTATTGTTAAATCAATGCTGGATTTTACAGCCAGCGTTGCGGTCACAGGTTGTAATGTATTCACGAATAAATTAATAACAAACTATGAAATAAGTAGCGTATATTAATATTGCTTATTAAAATTTTGCGCATTCATTGCATTTTCGCATGAATGATTCTACAAGTCTTTAACACTCGACGCAAATGGTGTGTTTTACGTTTGACTTCTGTGACATGGCTGTATGGACCGTGCGAGGAATCGAATCCGCGACTATCGGAATAGTATATCGGTTAAGATCCGGTGGTTTAGCACAGCTAAAGCGAGGCCATTTATAGTATGATCTTTATAATTTTCCCTAGTCTTTGTTTCTTATACTGTGCTTTGTTATGTATCTTATGATTTATCTTAATTATGTTATATAATTCGTATTCTGCCAATTATCAAACAACAACAAAAACTCCGTTGATCCAATGCGAGAGCAGTGTAAAAATTATAACAATGCGTATCTCGCAAAAGTTTGATTAAGGCAAGTGTAAGATGAGTGGGAATTCGGAAGGCCACTGACGGATAATCACTCACTTAAACTTCACTCATAAAACACAATCTATCACTGTCTGTCGGTATTAGGCGCGAGCGAGACAGCCGACACAGAAGCGGCTGTTCCGTCTATTACATCTCGTTATCACTTGCTTTTTATTTAATACCGCCTTTGTAATTTCATATCATCATACTAATGGTCGAGTTGTTTCAGTTATTGAAACAATGCACATTTACGGAATCGTGTTTGTTTCAAACTATGATTATTATGATTGAACGAATTTACTCCATAATTATCACAATACGCTTGCAATTTGGTTTACCAGTTGATTATTTTTAGAATTATGCGTCAAAAAATTAATATTTGACTAACGGTGTTACATATGAATATAGAAATTATAATAGCAGAGGAAGATCGAAAATGAGATAGATGGACTGTGTGAAAGATGATATGGTAAGAAAGGGAGTAAATAACGTGATGACTGCGAACAGGGATGAATGGAAGAGAAAAACATATTACACAGATTGCGACAAAAATAGGATAAGAAAGAAGTAGATGATGATGATGCATCAAGAAAATATTAAAGACAAATTAGCACAGTTTTACTTTTTAGGACGAATTTCAAATATCAATTTCAAAGATATATCTTTAGTAATACATCTTCATGATATATAGATAGGAAGGCATAGGTACCCACCTTTGTCTATCTATTTTAGATGGTAAGCAGCTTGTTTTATAATCTGTAATTCGAACGAATACGGTTGTGACTGGAGCAGCTATTACACAACAACTATTAATAAAAATCTTTAATAATTGTAATAAATATGTATATTTCCCAAAAGGGCTCACAGCGAAGAAGTCAAAAGTGACATATAAAAACAGATATGAAAATACAAAGTTTATAAAAAGAATGATAGACAAACTGCCAGCAACAACGGTAGTGAAATTATTGGATAACATCTTATACCTAAATTATAACATATCCTAATACGGTCGGTGCAGAATGTGATCTTCCATCGGTCTCAATCAGCTGTCATAAATATATTTCTGGTAAATTGACTACGATGGACTAACTACCCTGACCTAACACTTATCTTATCCTCCACTGGTTCCTGCCAGCATAAACCGTTAGCGCAGGCGGGTGCACCATTTCATTATCACCTATTAAAAATAGCGTACTCATATCAAACACTTACGAAACGTCTAGCCATCCAGACTGCCTGGCTACTAGTTTCGCCTAGAAACCGTCTGTAGATGTAGCTATCTATGATCTATGTTATAACGCCATGTGGCTTTAAAGCATTCACACACGGTCATAAATCGGTATTGATATCGAATATGATGAGTACCTAAAATAATAAGCGGCTAAAATGTCCTACATGAATAAATGATTTTTGAATTTGAATTTATCTTATGCTTAAGTGAGTGTACAAATTGCAAACTACATATTAATACTTGAATCAAAAATGTTGTACCCCTTTTTCCAAAATATGCGCGGACGGAGGTGTATGAAATTTCTCACACTTATTATATAGAAAGAGAGTGCAGAATGATAATATTTCTACAATATTTAACATAAATATGTGTCGTCAGCTTATTTACCATTCTCATCGCCACGAATTTTACGACTATCTATAGATTATTTTATTTCTATTCTACGTTGGTTATAATTTTGTATATTTACACTATACATATAAATAGATTTGTTATATATTTGCTACTGTTTAGTCTAATATATTTGTAATATTATGCTTCATACGAGATAAATATGTAAGTACTCAGAGCTCGGGGAAGCCTTATAAAAAAAAAACGTTAAGCGTTATGGCGCAGCGCGGTGCAACATGCGTGACGTCACCGTCGACCTTGCTTGAGTTTTTATCGCGCGCTGACTGATCTGTAACAAGAACAACATTATTATAATTGACTGGCTTTTTACAGCGGTTTTGGCTGCGTGGAACACATCTCCGTTCTTTTTTATAATGATCTCCCATTTCCATGGGAATTCGATGAAGGTGATAAGACTGCTATTAATGCGAACTCGTGGACTTATAAGCAATGTACCATCTGCTAGTTATTTTTAACAATACTGTTATAATGGGTACTTAATATTTAATCAGAGAAAGAAAGAAACATACTTATTCAATGACGATAGAAACAAAATAAGCCAAGAAGAATAAATTTATATTTTTATCAAATGGGTATTTAAAATGCACAACAAAAAACAATGTTTACATTATATATATAAAAAAATATAATTTTTATGTATACATATATGTATATATAAAAAGACAGATAGATAATATGATATATGAGTATTATAACTTATTATAAAACACTGAATTGGCTCCACTCAACTTTATGACATATTCTATGTGAACATGCCACTGGTTTTCACTGACACTAATATAAAAAAGAGAGAGTATCGCTTAAAATATTAATCATACTAATTAAAACAAATAAACACATTAGAAAAATCCATAATTACATTGTCTTTATCTCATTATTTGGGGTCGGCGCAGTATGTCATTCTCTTCCACTGCTCTCTATCAGCCGTCATATCTGAGCACACTCTCCTTTTATTCATATCATCTTTTTTTAGTGCGTCCTCTCCCAACATCACAGAAAAAAAAATTGGAGTATAAATTAAATCGTAGAGAATGTAGGTGAATGTATTTTTTTTATTTTATATATTATACCTATCACAGCGTTATCAATTATCACACTTTCACCGACCCATTCACTTATCACCTGCTTCTTTTGAATGTTTTTGTTTGCCAATATTACGTAATGTTATTATCAATCGACCTGTTTTTACATGATGAATTTCTTACCTTATCACTGTATTATCTTTTATACCTAATAGGGTCGTAGCCTTGTGAACGACATAAGTGGGTAAATATGTAATACTACATACATAAATATAAGTTTTTTTGACGCGGTCATTATTTATACGTATAACTATTAAAAATCACACGTTCTTACAGTTTACCAGTGACCATGGCGGCTGAAACACTGCCGAATTATCGGGAACTCAATAAAAATTAAACGTCGTGAGATCACATGGTATTTACTAATTATATATAATAGTAAAATACATATAAAATACATCACATTGTACTTTATTCATGTATTATATATGTATTATTGTTTTAATGATTTGTAATTACCTTCACGTATTTCGATTCTCGAAGTTTAATGCATATTCATATGTTTAACAATAATAATTCTCAGGACAATTCACACAGCGCCATCAAATCGAAAGTTAAACAGAACTTGTGTTACGGGACTTTATGGGAACTAGTAGAACTAGCGATCTGTGAATTGTGCTGAGAATTATTATTATTATTAATAATAATTATAAGTAATATGAATACATATATTTTTGTAAATACATACATAATATACATATAAAACATTTACAAATAGGTTTATCGTAACTAACTAAGGATATAAGGGGATTGCTAGTAAAAAGGATTATTGATCCCAACTTTAATTTTTTGAGGTTATTTCCACAGAGATTTAAAAGTTAGGTTTTCTATTTTCGAATTGAATTTCTTCGAATTAATGTTTATTTTTATAGCTGGACGTAATGGAAACTTTTGTTTCCTGAATTGCGATCTATTTCTAATCACAAATCCCTAAAAGCATTAAGCAAAAATTTCCGTATCCCACAACTATAAGCTAAATGTGCCTTGTTCCATAAATTCGTTTAAAACTTAGAAACATTCTCTCACGTCCAAAGTGTCAAAGTGTCAGTCGGTACAGTCGACGGCGAAAACATGTGAATACGGGAACATATAATTGCGTGTGACGAGACAGGAACTGTGTAATTCAATTTAGTTATTGCTCCATGTATTTTCTTGTCTTTATTTAAAGAATGAACAGAGCCAAATGACCAGAGGTAAACCTCGGATCCTGCCATCGCTAGAGGAACTCTCATTTTTTTCTCTCTTACATGCATTGCAAGCTGCTGCATGAGAGAAATATGTTTCTTTATATGTGATGTTGAGATATGGTAGTCAAATTACTGAGCACGCAAGTATATATATATATATGTGATCTGTCTACTTAAATTAGTAACAACAGTAGTCTGTTCGCAGTCAAGGTTTTTTTAATAGATGATAATGAACTAGTGGACCCGCTTGCGCTGAGGGTATATGGTGGCGGGCACAAGTGGAGGATGATAGGATGAGCATGAACTTATGTCAGTTAGCGCATTGTGGGGAATTCACCGGGAATTAACTACCATGGTAGAACCACGTGCAAGTCGATATGGAAAAAAACAGAATATAAATCGACAAACAATTTTTTTTTACGTTGGTCAGATTTAAACTTTTTTTTCTGAGTCGTGGTAGTAAACTCGGCCACGTCGAAAAATTATCCGAAAGCATTATATTTCTGTCTTTCTCACTCAATTAGTAAATGCTTTGAAAATAAGCTATGTAATTCACATATAAAAAATATAATATCTAACACTGGATCAAACTCTTCTGACATACAAACAACAGGTGTTCACTGATCGTTAGTATTCATTAGGTACCCACATACAACGACGGTTGAATGTCAAATGTACTGATATTATGTTTTTAGCGCAAATCACTTTAGATTACTGCGAATAGATTTTTTTTGTAGAAAACTGTTGATTAGATTACTTGGAAATGATTATCCATACTAACATTATAAATGGAAAGTAACTCTGTCTGTTTGATTTTGAAAAACTACTGAAGCTGTTTAAATGAAATTTGGTACACGGATAGTTTAGACCAGAGGTTCCCAAATTTTTGTGCCCTCGCCATATTTTCGGGTTGAGGAAGCCCCATTCTTACCTGGTATTGATTTTTTTTTTGTAAATTTCTAACTGTAGTAAAGTTTAGTGTTAAAAACATAAAGTAAAAACAACATGGGTCAGCTAGAATGTTTCATATGTATTAATATTGTACAATATAATAATATTGTACAAGTCATTGCCTGACAATAAGAATATAATGTAAATCACTCAGATGTACGAACTACTCTTTTTTATTTCCGTCGATGGGCCGCGAAAAATTATGAAATAATTCCTACTTTAAACGAAATAGCTTATAAAGGTTACACAAAAAAATTGTAAATTATTTTACTGCGTTCCTCTCTCGACACTCGTATCTTCACATTAAGAAGTTTTTATTCCTCTTTCCTAGTGCTTTGTGCCGTGTTTTATTATACAAAACGTTTGTAAAATCGTAAAGCGTCAGTTTAATGAGGTTTATTTTTAAAAGTTACTGATGCAAATATGCACGTTTATTATTTAAAATACCTGCAATGTTTTTAAAATAGTCATTTACAACCACTTTTTTAAAACACTGCTTTGAACCAGTTTGAAGATTTCTTATTTATTTAAGCTTTATCATTACATAGTATAAAATAAAGTCGCTGTCGCTGTCTGTCCGTCTCTATGTATGCTTAAATCTTTAAAACTACGCAACGGATTTTGAAGCGGTTTTTTTAATAGATTGAGTGATTCAAGAGGAAGGTATGTATAATACATGTACACCCATGCGAAGCCGGGGCGAGTAGCTAGTTGACTTATAAATGTCATACAAAAAACAGACTTAATGGTATGGATCTCTGCCGGTAGTCCTAAATAAAAATAATAATAAAAAAAAAACATCTCAAACTGTAGTAGTCCTAAATAAAAATAATAATAAAAAAAAACATCTCAAACTGTAGAGTTTGAGATGTTTTTTTTTATTTAGGACTACTAAGTTTACCAGATATGTCCAAAGTATGTGATATGTCCAAAGTTAATATTAATATTAAATCTGAACAATTGACACAGCGCCATCTAGTCCAATCTTTGTTCAACGCAGAAATCTTACTAATATTATAAACTCGAAAGTGTGATTATGGGTGGATAGATATTTGTTGTTCTTACAAGCAAAAATTACTGAACGGATTTTGATGAAAATTTATAGTAATATTGTTTATACATCAGAATAACTCAGGCTATAATTCCAAAAGATAATATATATAAATTAGGCGAAATATAATGATAAGTGTTCTATACTAGCCACCAGTCGCTAGTTAGAATTTTTATATATATGAAATATCTATTGACATGTGTCACAAATTTTCTATTCTAATAAAATAACTTATGTAGATATACGTATTTTACAATAAATGGCCAGTAAGTGTGATGCAGGCGGAATTGTGCGGCTCAGGTAGTCAATTGTAAATAACAAATATATTTTATAGTATTATATTATAATTATGATTTTTTTCCCCTTTTTATTTGTTTCACATTTTTTTTTACATATATATTTTAATTCATAGGCTCCCGCTGCGATTTGATACAGGGGAAGTTTTTAATAGAAGTTTTCACTATGTTACGTATGTATAATTATGATTAAATATAGTGTTGTAAATTGATACATAAATGTGCATAATAAGTTGCCTCTAAAAAGTATTTTTTACTTTAATTGATGTAAGTTAAGTATTTGACATCATAAGAAAATTTTTAAATGAGTTTCAAATCTTACAAACAACCTCGTACGCGTTTGTATTTTTTTTTATTATATTTACCTTCTTGGCGCCGTGATTTGACAAGACGCCAGAAAAAAATATTTTGCTCAATATTACTCGGAATGTTTCTTATATATAAGAAACATTCCTGAGTGTAGCAATATCTACACTTTACTTTATATTTTATAGAGCAATATAATTTTTTTATCATTATGGCTGTATACGTACATAAATATATTATATAGGCAGCGCGCATGCGAAGCTGCGCGCGCAACTTAAATATGTCAACTGTCTTGTCTCATAAAATTAAATTAGATAAACGTTTGCTTTGTTATTTTATTTAAATATATATAAAGATAATCCAGATCAAGCCCATAACTGGTGACCCCGCTCTTGGACAGAACCGTAAGGATATAAAATACATATTTTTAAAGAACAAAATTACATATAAAACACAATTTTACTGATATATATGAACACCATGTCTTTGGAAAATACAATAGCTACCGAACCATCTGAACTGTTCAAAGTCGGAATACGCGTTCCTCCTTTCTGGCCGGAAGAACCAGAAAAGATAATCCAGATCAAGCCCATATCATCATTACATAGTATAAAACAAAGTCACTGTCGCTGTCTGTCCGTCCCTATGTATGCTTAAATCTGTAAAACTACACAACGGATTTTCAGAAGGTTTTTTTTAATAGATAGTGATTTAAGAGGAAGGTTTATATATGTAATGTACACGAAGTGAGTAGCTAGTTATAATAATATAATAAAAAAAATTTAATAATCACTCATTGGTGGAACAGTAAAGTAAAAAGTGGCGACCGCGGACCGGAAAACGCAGCGTGGGAAGGCCTCCACACAAAGTGGACCGACAAAGTCAAGATCGCTGGAAAGGGTTGGATGCTAGCAGCGCTGGACCGATTGTCGTGGACATTTTTCGGGCAGGCTTTTATTCCGCAGTGGACGTCTTCCGGGCTGAAATGATGATGAAATCATTATTATGCATTCTTGGTGAATTTGCCACGATGAGCTAACTGACCTGACCTTATACACATCATTCTCCACTGGTGCCCCGTATAGTGTTCGAGCGGGTGCACCATACCATTATCATCCTATAAAAAAAGAGTCTATTACTAACAATCCCCGTTCAAACCTACAGGCCTTATCGACCAGTAAAAGTGATGTAATTGATAAAAAAAACCTTCTTATCACTAGCCTATGTGACTCCAATGATAAACAAATATTTGTAAGTCCAATATGTTGTGTAGCTGTGGCATAACACACTTGACATTGACCTTGGTATGATGCCCGCGAATTGACTTTGTACTCATTATTTTTATATAATTGGAATGAGGAAGGTAATGGACCACCTGATGGTAAATGGGAAGCATCGTTATTGACCACCTCGGTGGTGTCGCAGTTTAGCATGATACTACTTTAATGGTAGCGAGTTTGATTCCTTGGATGGTACAAACATGAGTATGATTGTTTGTATTGTGTGCTATATGTATTTTAAAAAAATATTTAAGTATTCTATCAGTTGTTACCCATAACACAAACTCTTAGCTTGGGACTAGATGGCGCTGTGTGAATTGTCCTGGGTTATTATTGCTATTATATACTGACATAAACAGTACCACCACGACGTCATATCTGCATTACATATATGACGTCTGTGGATAGAAATACTTAGATACATTTACTTACATACATACATAGCAATCATACTCAAGTATACAAATATAGCACCGTGCGAGGAAACGAACCCGCAAAAATAAAGTAAAGAAATGTGCTAAGCTACTAAACCACCGAGCCCTCGTTTACCTCTCTGCCATTTTTTTTTATTGAGGGTTTTGGGCTATTGTCAGGTCCTAAGACCTGTAACACTGCGACCTACATAGATATATTATGCTCGCCCTTTTTCGAAGTTCGCTACCTAGACCCGTCAGGGAGAAACATTGATATTCTTAGGAGCGATGGTTTCTATCTCCAGAACATAGTGTATACTTTCTAAAGGAGATATTTCGTATGCATGAGTGGGCTACAACCACATAGGATGTATAGATGACGTTTCCTCTTTTGGTTCGCAAAATCTGCAGTCTCTCTCTCTCTCTCTCTCTCTTTGCTATTTCAATTATGTAAAAATAGATTTGTTTGCTGGAGGAATATAGCAATGTTTAAGTTGTTGTATGTTTATGGGGAGCGTCGGCCAACGGCAACCGTTCGCCAGCATGCCCCGCTAAAGCAGATTTCAGCGACTACAACGCCATCTGGTTTGAGTGAGATAACCACCACAATATATTTTTATTTAATAAATATTATTTATGCTTATAAACTTAAGGTAAATATATAAATAGTATATCTAATTATAATTATGACGTAAAATGTATGTTCTAGAAGTTTGATATAATCTTGTTTATTATTGAGTACAAGATTTAAGTTCTGATTTGACCATAACAGTCCCACCTACCTACGGACTTTAAACAGAACCACCACATTGTGTGCACAGACCAGTTCGGTTTAGATGCTCGATGTGAAAAATACATATAAGTGAAAGAAGAAATTAATAGTCTCTCGTTGCTACTGCCGCGCCGTAACGTGTATTATTGAAAAAAAAAAAATTGTTCAAATATATCGTATACATAATTTAATAGTGACGCCATGGAATGTTCCAGAAGAAGTGCAAAATGTATATAAAGTGAAACAAAACAACATCGATGTTCCATGCGTGATTTCCGAATTTGAATTTTATAAATTTATTTTAATTGTAATTATATGGCTATATGCGATCGTAAACAAGATTTATACATGTTTGCATTATTCTCGATATAAACGTGATAAAACCTAATCCAGTCGCTGGCGATATCTCTATAGTGGTGGTTATCGGAAAGCGATGTCAATATCGGACATCGAACCGACGTACGTGCAGTCCCAGATACCAATTGTTAAATGACCTTATACAACCTTGGATGATAACGTTTCATGTATATATAGGTGATTGAGTATTAATAATAGTTAACCAGGACGATTCACATAGTGAAAAAAGAAATGAAATAAAAAAAATCCTACAAATGTAATAAATAGATCTAGATATAAGAATATACATATATGTACATAACAATATACTACATACAAACATATTATGAGCATACACATATTTTAATAATATAATCGCGAAAGTTTGTGAGTATGGATGGATGTTTGTTACTCTTTCACGCAAAAACTACTGAACGGATTTTGATGAAACTTTACAGTAATATAGCTTGTACATAATTTTTTTACCACATCGTACTCATGAATACTTCAGTTTGCACCGTGCGAGGAATCGAACCCGCAACTATCGGAAGTAATGTCCATCAATATATATAAAGATATATATTACACGTGTATGTCGTTATGTACGTGCGCCACTTCACGTTAACTGTGTTTATGTTTACTTTATCACTGTAATAATTACTTACGAAATTATCTTCGTGACGTAATTCTAGGAAAAACATCTGATCTTGTGTTAGGAAATAAATTCTAGATTCGTAATCATAAATATTAAGTAACCAATACGGTCGGTTTTTCTAAACTGTCTTGTCTATATTAATATTATAAATGTTATGATGTCTGTTTGTTTGTTACGTTTTTAGCACTAAACGTCTGAAAGGATATTAAAATTTGGCCTGAAGATAACTTATATCTTAAGGATAGATATTGGAATAAAGGTGTGAAAAGCCGAATGGATTTATTAGTTTATTTCATCTTATTTCTTATTGTTTATATTATAAATGCGAAAGTTTGTGAGTATGGATGGATGTTTGTTACTCTTTCACGCAAAAACTACTGAACGGATTTTGATAAAACTTTTCAGTAATGTAGCTTATACATCAGAATAACATATAGGCTATAAATTTCACGCGGGCACAGCTAGTAAATTATTATATAGAGAAGTAAGATATAAGTTTGACGATCTCAATGGTCTATCGGTTTGACATACCGTCTCACTTCTGATTGGCGCGGGTTCAATTTCTCGTCCGGTACATTTGTGGTTATTAGCATCGATCTGTGTGTTTATGTATGTTATATATGTATTTACAATAATAGTGTATGTAGGTAAATATGTCTATCAGTAGTCTAGTACCCATAACACAAGCTATGCTTAACTTGGGACTAGTTAGTGCTGTGTGAAGACTGTTTTCTATGTATATTATATGTATTCAAAGTAATAGTGTATGTAGGTAAATATATAATATATATTTACCTACATACACGTATATAAGGGGGAAAGGGGATTGTTAGTAATGTGGACTCATGACCCCATTACTAGCAATGCACCATGTCAGGTTGACCTCCACGCGGTTCCCCCTGGAAACCATCGTGATAAATTTTTAGTGAATTTGTCACGATGGGCTAACTGACCTGACCTCATGTTCATCTTATCATCCTCCACTGGTGCCCCACCAGCGTAAACCGTTAGCGCAGGCGGGTGCACCATTCCATTATCATCCATAAAAAAAAATTGTCATCAGTTGTCTAGTACCCATAACATAAGCTATGCTTAACTTGGGACTAGTTAGTGCTGTGAATTGTCCTAAAATAAAAATACATAAATAATAGTATGTATATTTTACTCTGTCAATACGATAATATCAGTATGTATTTATCTGCAAAATTATTGTAATTAATTGTTATTATATATAAATAATATTACAGATTTTGCTCTGTCATGTAGTTTATCTTAGTTACCTAAAATGTCTTGTTTATGATAACACTACCACACCGTCTCGATGTGACTCCCGATTAATATCTATACATATAAATAAAATTGGATTGTCTGTTTGTAAAATTGTAATTACCGTATTTTACTACATGCATATGAATATAATAATAATAATAATAATCTCAGGACAATTCACACAGCGCCATCTAGACCCAAGTTAAGCTAGCTAAAGTTTGTGTTATGGGTACTAGATAACTGATACAAGTACATAGATATTTTTTTTTCGTAAATACATACTTATTATACATAGAAAACACCCAGACCGATACAAACAATCATACTCGTGAATACAAATGTTTGTGCCGTGCGAGGAATCGAACCCGCGACCATCGGACGTAAAGCGGTGTGCTAGACCGCTAGACCACCGAGGTCGTCATAAATACAGTACATACACCAAAATGTCATTTTTTACAATTTTTGTCTGTCTTTCTGTTTGTACCGAGTAATCTCTGAAACGGCTGGACCGATTTTGACGGGACTTTTTTTAGCATGTAGCTGATGTAATAAGAAACTTAGTCAATGTTTATTTTAGAAAAATAAAGTTTTATTCCATGCAGACGAAGTTGCGTGTACAGATAGTTAAATATAAAATCTCATGTCAAATCAGTTATTCTCAATACCAACTATGGTTGACGGGAAAATGCCGCATGCTGTTAATTCCCCTAAATGTAATGTATTTTTTTTTCGCACCACTTTAATGCTATTGGCCGCAGTAGGGCTACAGCATTAAGCAAATTTACAACTTCACCGGACGATAGAGGCCAGTGCAGATGACACTCTAAACCCGTGTAAGAACTTAAGGAAAGGCAGAAGGCCAATTCTTACATGACGGATACGACTTTAGTCTGAGAGCACGGTCTCGGGCCGTCGTAATTTCGATCCACGTTCGATTTGGACGGGGAATCGATCGGAGAGGCGTGTGCATTGATGTTAGATAGTATTTACTTGAATCTTCTACCTATCTATTACATCTCTAACATAGGTAACAGGTGCTTTGCTGCCATCTGGCGGTTGCGAGTGGTACTCTAATTGTGACGTCACCACCACACCTACAGCGTGACCAATCAGCGGTAACGGCACGCGATCGTCGGCCGGTGGTCGGTGAAATTGTTACGTTGTGTTGGACAATTTCTTTACACGTATCACACGAGTGGGCACGACGTGAATTTATAGGTGTTTTTTTATAGACTAGCTTTTACCCGCGGCTTCGCTCGCATTGAATCCATTAAATAATTGATTTATAACTTCATTAATTGGCTGCTAGATAGCGCTGAAGAAGCAAAATGTTGATGTTTTATTTTTTGTTTTTTTTATAGAAAACATTTGTTTTTTTTTAATAATATATCTCCAAGAATATGTGTACAAAATTTCATGATGATCGTTTCAGTAGGTTTTGCGTGAAAGCGTAACAAACAAGCCTACTTTCATCATTATAATCTTAGTAAGGATTAATAGCAACGGTGCTAACTATGGGCCTCATAAATAAACTCAAAGGACAATGCTTGGAGTTTCTCTGCATGATCGTATCGGAAATGAGGAAATTCTCTGAAGAACCAGAGTGACCGACATACCCGAAGAATTGCGAAACTGAAGTGGCATGGGCATGGACAGGGCACATAGTTTGTAGGACAAATAGCCGATGGGATAGTATAGTCCTCGAGTGAAGGAGGAAGACGCATCGTGGGAAGGCCTCCGACAAGGTGGAAGATGATCTGGTCAAGGTTCGCTCAAAAGCGTTGGTTGCGGGCAACGCAGGACCGATCGTCGTAGAGATTTTTAGGGGAGGCCTTTATTCAGTAGTGGACGTCTTCCGGACTGAAATGATGATGATAACCACCAAAGTACACCTGGAATGGTGCACACCCCTGCATTCACGCCGGGTTTACGCCGAGGGGAGGATGGGCACCAGTGGAGAATGCTAAAATGCTAAAATAAAAAAAAAATATAAAATCAGGACAATTAGCTCTTTTTGGTAATTGGCAATTTACCAAGATGGTTTCCAGGAAGAACCGTGTAGAGATCTGACATGGTCCATTGCTAGGAATGTTCATAGTCCAAATTACTAATTATCCCCTTCCCAACAAATTTATTGGTTTATGTAAGGAATTTGTATTATAGGTAGAACAGAAAATACTCTATTCAAAATAAACTTACATTTAAACACTTTATCTATTCTTTTAATAATGCATGAATTAATAATATTATAGGTGGCTATTCATTTTTACGACTATTTTAATTTTTATTTATCGAATTAGATGTTATTTAGCAGACGTGTATTTAAAATATAATAATACTAGAAACTTTACTTGCATTAGCGACTAAAATGTCTTATACGAATATTATGAATGATGAAATGATTTATGAATTTGAACTTTAATACACTTATTATAAGTCATGCGAAATTTGTAACTCTGCAAAGTGCATCATCATTCTAAATAGAAATTAAAATGCGCCTTACCGCATGGTCTTGGTATAAAGGTGACACCATACGGCCTTGACTGGCATGATCTTTGAATTTGAACTTTAATTGACTTACTATAAATGTCTTGCGAAATTTAAAACTCTACAAAGTGCATCACCATTCTAAATAGAAATTAAAATGCGCCTTACAGCACGGCCCTGGTGTAAGGTGACATCATACGGTGTTGACTGACATGATTTTTGAATTCGAACTTTATATGATTTATTGTAAATGTCATGCGAATTCTCAAATTCAATAAAGTGCATCACCATTCTAAATAGAAATTATAATGCACCTTACAGCACGACTCTGGTGTAAAGGTGACACAATACGGCCTTGACGGACATGATTTTTTAATTTGAACTTTAATAGATTTATTATAAAAGTCATGCGAAATTTGAAACTCTGCGAAGTGCATCGTCATTCTAGATAGAAATTAAAATGCACCTTACCCCACGGCCCTGTATAAAGGTGACACCATACGGCCTTGACTGACAACGCCCGCGCAGGCGCGACCGAGCATACTCGGCCTGCACTATCGACTCTCGCCTCTCGACCTTACAAATGTTCGTTGCATTTGTGTAAGGTCGTAACTCGACGGAATTATTTTATTACTTACTTAATAATGCTAGCTGTCCCAGTAAACATTGTTATGCCATAAACATTTAGATACTAATGTCGCTATTAAAAAATAGGGGTTGGTGAAGGTTGAACATTTAGGGTTGTATGCATTTATAAAAAAAATATACAAAAAATAAAACCAAATGTTAGGGCTGGACAACCGTTATCACTTAGGGGAATGAAAGCAGATTCTCAGACATACTGAATGTACGGGCCACCGCACATGCCTGCTTACTGTGTAATATACACATGCAATTTCACCTCTAAATGCATTTCATCACATTACATTTGTTTTAGTACTAAAATTAGTGTTCAATTTGCATTCAACCAAGGCGGTTTTATTTAGCAAAAACCCTAATTTTCAATCACTCAATTAATATATCAACTAATATCATTATGACGGAACTGTGGGCTTAAATCACACTGAATATGCATGTAAAATTTCATAAAAATCGGTCTAACCGTTTTGGAGGAATATAGTAACTAGCATTGTGACACAAGAATTTTATATATATATGATTACAAGAGAACTGAAGTCTATAACAGGTGTAATACCCAGTTTAGGTTATCATTGTCCTAACATTGGATTACTCAACTTTCTGAGATGTGGTTGTCTAGTATTTACTTGATTTATTACACTTTTTTTATTTTTAATATTGTAATTTATATGGTACGTACAAATAAAACATTTTATTGTTGATGCATAAACTGTATTACTGTAAAGTTTCATTAAAATCCATTCAGTAGTTTTTGCGTTTATACTATTACTAGCAGCTCGCCCCGGCTTCGCACGGATGTGCATGTATTACACATATAAACCTTCCTCTTGAATCACTCTATCCATTAAAAAATCGCTTCAAAATCCGTTGCGTAGTTTTAAATATTTAAGCATACATAGGGACAAACAGCGACAGCGACTTTATTTTATACTAGATACTCGCCCCGGCTTCGCACGGATGTGCATGTATCATAGATATAAACCTTACTATTGAATCACTCTATCTATTAAAAAAACCGCTTCAAACCGTTGCGTAGTTTTAAAGATTTAAGCATACATAAGGACAGACAGCGACAGCGACTTTGTTTTATACTATTTAATGATGATGATGATGGTATAGTAATAAACTTCATTTCATCGAATGATTTAACTAACAGATAAAATAGAACTCAGTCAGATACTGAACAGACGTCTGGTCGGCGACCTTGCAACATGGTTGCGCCCGCGCAGCGACGGCGACCTCGCTCCGTGACTCAAATGCACTGCTGTTTGTTATTGTTATAACAAAATCATTTGCTACGCTCGAAATATCACGGTCTCGGTGGTCTAGTGGATGGTTTAGTAGTTCCGATGGTCGCGGGTTCGATGCCTCGCACGGTACACACATTTGTATTCATGAGTATGATTGTTTGTATCGGTCTGGGTGGTTTGTATGTATATTATGTATGTATTTACAAAATTTAAGTATTAATATCAGTTGTTTAGTACCCATAGTACAGGTTCTTCTTAGCGTAGATCTAGATGGCGCTGTGTAAATTATCCAGATAATAACTCTGTTTAAAAGTCATTCTTTTTAACATTTTTTATATAATAATCTTACTAATAGTATACTAGCGAACGTCTGTGAGTATGGATGTTTGTTAGTCTTTCACGGAAAAACTACAGAACGTATTTTGATAAAATTTGACAGTAATATAACTGGATAATTCACGTAGCGCCATCTAGTGTCAAGTTAAAGAGATCTTATGTTGTGTACAAGATAACTGATAGAAATATTTAGATACATTTTTTTATAACTATATACAATTTGACGATGGTTTAGAACACCGCGTTACTTCCAATGGTTGCGGGTTCGATTCCTTACACGGTGTAAACATTTGTATTCATAAGTATGATTGTTTGTCTGGGTGATTTCTATGTATCTACAAAAAATGTACTTGAGTATTTCTAACAGTTGTTTAGTAAATGTTATTATTGTGTATTATATTTGTATACATGTAAACATATGGTTTCTCCCATACGTTTACAAATCCCATGCTGTTGTAAATTTGAATAGCTATTCAATTGAATTTTCAATCCGACTGCCTATGGATTAACACATAAACCTATAAAAAAAGTTCTATATTACCCTAATATGTACATAAAAATCTATTAAACAAAATGTAGTGGGGGCGCAGTAGTATTATCGGTGAATCGGACAGAAAAACAAATAAATTCTTTTATTATTGCGACAACCTAGCATAGCTGACTCTATAAATAATATTTTTATCGCACCTCCACTCCGTATCGTGTGTTTTAAACATGTAGAAACTTGTAAAATTTACAGTTAAATGTCGTAGTTAGGGTTACCAGTCACCATCCGTCCGGATTTACTTGGAACGGTCCGACTTTCATGCTCTTGTTTCTGGATCTGGAGTTTGTGTTTTATTACTTTTCTTTTTTATGTAATTTATGTTGTAATTGCCAGTTTACTGCCTTATCTTCGACCTGACATTTTCATAGTTATCATTTTACTTGAACATTTTATGATTAGGTACTATTAAATTTCTAGCTATCTTTGTGGTCTACCGTACGTTGTCTTAAGCAGTATGATCTTCGCGTCCTACCCTTAGAATATAAAATATATGTGATTCTGAATAAGTCTATTTTAGGTTTTTTTTATGTATATTATGATTTAAGTATATTTATTTTATGTAGTGTATGTGCAGTAGTAATGTAGTATATCTTTTGACATTACGATTATTGTCCAGGCAATTTATTTTAATTTTTGTTTAAAATGAAAATAAAGACTGTATTTTTGTTTATTATTTAGTTCATATAACTCAAATATACATTTTTTGGTGGCTGTTGCAGTTTAATTAACTTTCTGATTATTGTATAATAGAAAAGTAATAAAAATCTAATCAGGACTTTTAACTTTTGTAATGGTAACCCTAGTGGCAGTGACATTTAGTAACTAGATTGAGTACAGAATGGTGTTGTATATGAAGTTTATGTTAATATTTTCATTTTGTTATGAAAACATTTTGACACGGAATGGCGTGTTCACTCTCTTTACACAAGCCAACTGAGAATTAATGATCTGCATTGTTACGATGCATTATTTAGGATATTCTGTTACAATACAGAAACTTGCATATGTAGCTGACATAGTTGTATTGTAACCATGTTTATATCTGTTTTATAATACTAACCTATGGCCACGACTTTGTCAGCATAACCATAATTAAATCAAATCAAATCAAAATTATTTTATTCATGTAGGACATTTTAGCCGTTTATGAACGTACGTTTTTGGTTTCATATTTTTTTCTGCCATATCAGTATATAGAAATAGAAATAGATATAGCTCAATAGTAATTGAGAACTGGGAAGAAACAAATCTGATTTTTTATTTTATAAAAGCCAGTTTGTTTACTTGCATAGTCGTCTATATAAGGGGATTTTCATATATGTCAAACATTATATGAATTTCCCCTGTATGAACAACTATTGCCATGCACGTTTGTCATTTAAGTAATCGTTTCGGGACTAATAGGCTTTGCTCATTAAATATGATTTAACAGATGTTTTAAATTTATTACAAGCAGCAATAATATTTCTTGCTCATTCTTCTTGTGATAAATCTGCCTTCCAAATGAGTGGTAGACTTAAAAAATATGATTATCAAAAGTAATTTATTTGAATAAAGATTATTTCTATTTCTATCTCAACCTCCTAAGTTTCAATAACTATGACTGATTTATTGTGTTACTAAAGTAAGTATTTGTTTACTTATTGTTGCCGATGGCAACCTTTTTGATAGTTTTTATGTTTTTTATATATATTTGAATTTTATATTTTGACGTTCTGTTTTTATATACTATTTGTTTTCTTATGGCAGTTTATATTCATAAAAAATGCTTAAAAGTGTAATTTTGAAGAATTTATTTAAAAGATCAACATGCAATTAACTGCCTCATTCTTCTTGTGATAAATCTGCATTCATAATGAGTGGTAGAATAATAAAATATAATTATTCAAAAGACGTTTATTTGAGTAAAGATTATTTCTATTTCTATTCGAACCTCACTCCTAAGTTTCACTTTTTATTGGCTCGCCTGCAACGCTGAACAGTCGAGGAAGTAAAGATTTCCTATCTGGTTTGTATTACAGCCAAACTGCATGCGAGATGTGTCACTAAATATAATTTAATAGAGTTGAAATTTTATCATCGAAAATAATATTTATAATAATCTGAGACTTATTGTCTAACTGCATAGTTATTTATAAAACAAAATGTATAAGCTTATCTGTCAAAATTGATTAAAATGTTACGATCTTGTTTTGTAATACTTTATTGTACAATAAAATTATAAATAAAAGGACACAATAGACTAAGAATAAATGCGTACAATGGCGGACTTATCCCATCTTCCAGTCAACGAATTCTTGTCTCCAGTTCTGAAGAGTTCTTTAACGATTAGAATGTTTTTGTAGAAAAACTTAAAATTCACAGCGCTGACAATATTATCCGATTGCATTAAGAATTAATGCGTAGCGGTTTCTATGTTATATCTAGAATTTCGACCACTATATAATTTCGTATGCCTATATCGATCATGTGACCATGACGATAAACTTACCTAACTTAGATCGCGCCGTATTTTGGTACTTATATCTCGTATTCCTCCAGATTCTATTTTCTTTATACATCACCTCGTATAAACACTGTAGCAGTGTAAGCGAAATTGTGTGTTACCCATGAATATGTAAGGTCTAATATTCACTGCAACAATTCCTGTGCTATCTCCATTTTTCATTCTAATTGACAAGTGTACTCGTATAGTGAGTTGTGAGCTTCGGTGGCTGCAACATTCCGAGACCCTCAACATCCCCGCAATGAGAGCGGAAATAAAAGAACATCTGAAATGTTACCTTAATTCGTTACATATAGAATCGAAAATGGTATTACTTGTGATAAAAATCAGTAATATAATAAATATACATATAATTTGCAATTATAAATAAGGAAAGATCTCATTGGGTAACTGGGAGTGCATAATTATATTGCAATTATTGAGAGGGGTAAGTTATAGCAATCAAGTAATAGAGTTTATGAAACTGAGCAACTTATATTAAGAAGTCTCGTATGAAATATTAAAGTATATTTTATTTAGAAATGTTGATAACCGACAATTATAATAAAATTAAGGAATTTTCTCTATATTGCTGAAACAAATTTATACAAATAAATATAATTTTAGTGTCTGTATGTAATTTCAAATTAACAGCTTTTCTATATGCATATGAAAGTGTATACGGTACATATTTAAAAAAAAGTGTTTGTCGATTTGCTCTTGCCAATCTCTGAAACTCTCTGGGCCGATTTTAACGGGACATTTACTCGCGAATAGCTAATGTTATAAATAGTAACTTAAACTACTTTTAATTTAGAAACTTGATGTTAATTCCACGCGGATGGAGTCTCAGCTAACAGCAGGTAACAATCCGGCTCGAAGGACTATAAACAATTTTGAGTCTGCTGTGATCCATACAGGCCATATATAAATTCTTCAAGAATTTGTGTAGTCAAAATGTAATGTACTAAATTGGTTACTCATATCTTACTTAATTGCTACTTGTTTTTTTCTCGATTGTTACGGTGCGTTGTGATAAAAAATCGAATGGAAAAATTTGTCGTCGTCGCATCCACGTCTAAATTTATTTTTATGCAATTTCGCGTTTTAAATTTTGCACTCACTATTTTGTCTCTAGTTCGATTGTCGTATAGAAAGAGCGCGTCAATAGCTGCTGGGTTGTTTGACGAAGTGAATCAAAAACTATATTGCTGCATCTGGCATCCGGGTGGGTGTGCGTGCAGTTTCGATCGTTGCTTTGAGTTTCAGAAATTAAAAATAGAAACTCTATTTAACTTTAACGTACTACGACATGGAGAGGTTAGTCAGCAAAAAGTAAAATACTAGAATACTATTAAAAAACTATATGTTGAACAAATTTATTTTTCGGAACACTCTAATGTTGTTGGCCGCAGCTGGCCTACTTTACAGCTTCACCGGACGATACATATAAATAATCATATATCATTGTATTAAGACGTGAAGCAAAAACTTGGACTCTTTTTTTACTAAAATCGCGCGAACACACTTATTAAACTTCGCACACTTATAAACATATAGGTTTCAGAATGCTAATATTTTTTAATATACATAATAAATACATGAATGGACTAAAAACATTACATGTACACTACCATATATTTGACACATGGATAGGTTAGGTTACACATGGAATAGTCCTCGTAAAGAGAACCTTAATAATGTTCAAACTTATAATTTAAAATAATTGTGGTCTAATTTCGACCATTGTTCGACCACTTGTCTAAATAATAAGACGAATTAAACATTAAAACTAGAGTTGAGATGTTTACGGTGGATGCTATTGTTGTTACAGCAATGAACTTAGGGCAACCAAAATTGCTGATAGGTGCTGCTAAGAGGTCACCTCTTAGCAGCACCCATTTGTGAACTAATGACAAATAACCAATAAATAATTAAGCTGCTAAGAGCTTGCGTTATGTATATGGTACATACTTTTTTTTGTAAATACATAATATATAGTTACATAGAAAACACCCAGACCGATACAAACAGGCAGACTCACAAAAATAAATGTTTGACCATCGGAAGTAAAGCGGTATGCTAAACCTCTAGACCACCGACTCTAATCCATTCCATCAATTTATACGTAGGTACTTTGTAAACATTTGTAGCTTATAAAGTGTAGGTAAATCTTGAAGACCTAACTCCAATCTGGTGGAAATATCCAGCACATGCATTATAAGCATCAATGTTTAATGACCTGGTAGGGTAGGATCGTTGACGTGACGAGGGTCACCGATTGTGCTCCGATAGTCGGCCGGCTGTCCATCAGTAGGTACCATGTTCAAAGCTCACGTATCGATCCGAGCCGATACTAATCTCGAGTGGATTATCGACAGAAAAGGTATTCCGCAGTGCATTTAAATGGATTTTTGGTGATGGAAGCCTTCCGAAATGTTTGGAGAGAATATTTGGTTCAATTTCCAATGGATCATCTATTAGACGAGAATATCACTGTTCAACGAGAATATTCGAATCTGAATTAGTATACGATGTCGACTTCCGGTATTTCTGTTTTTGTACTTGCTTCTTGAAATACATTTCCTGCTCATGGAGCTCCACTTTTTGCTGGCTTAGGTCGTTCGAGACATGATCTTATCCAACCTAATTAACTTTTTAGTATCCGTCTGAACATTCTAGATTTTTTTTTAATCTTAGATTTATTTAGAGACTTTTATCATGACGTCCAATGGTAGCTTATGCCTAATTGTATCGTCTACTATATAATGAAACTAAAAATTGTGCTGGTGATGATACAGGAGAGCATTCTATATCGTACTCTGTTTATACATCTTCTAGTATCTGACATCCTCGGTGGTACAGCGGTTTAGCACACCGCTTTACTTCCGATGGTCGCAGGTTCAATTCTTCGCACGATACAAACATTTGTATTCAAGAATATCATTGTTTGTATCGGTCTGGTTTTCTATATATATTATGTATGTATTTACAAAAAAAATATCTATGTATTTATATTAGTTGTCTAGTACCCATAACACAAGCTCTGCTTACCGTGGGACTAGATGTCGCTGTGTTAATTGTCCAGGATTATTTATATATGTTATCCTGGCTTAAGATCCAGGGTATTAATATAATTGCGTGGCACATTAAAACATAAAAGAGAATTTGACGCTCACACCCCCATATGAAGTATAAAATATCAAATTCCCTTAACATCCATGTTTAACGATGCATTCGGCCCGTTGACGAGGGTGGTCCAATTGTGTTAGGATAGAACGCCCCTGTCCGTCTGTACATCTACAAAGCTCCTATCGATTCCTTATCCAATTGCAATCTGTTTGAGGATAATGCGAGACGCCTTTGTAATAGTCTTGAGAAGTTTTTATGTCCTGACATGACGAAATTTAATGAATAGTTGTGTCCGATATGTGTGGCATAAAATACCCTGACATCACCTGAAAGGCTCCTGGACTTTTTATTGAAATTTTGATTAGGAATAATCCTAACTATCAGTGGCCTAGCGGTTTAATTCCGTTGTTCGCGAATTCTATTCCTCGCACGGTACAAACATTTGTGTTTGTTTGATTCGATCTAGGTGTTATGAATGTATTCCCAAATATATTTTTTAAGTATTTTGATTCATAACACAAACGCTGCTTAGCTTGGGACTAAGTAGCGCTGTGTAAATTGTTCAGGGATAGTATATTATTACTATAATTTTTGTGTTTATTTGGTTCGATCTAGAGGTTTTATGTATGTATTTTCAAAAAAATATTTTTGTAAGAATTTTGATTCATAACACAAGTGCTGCTTAGCTTGGGACTAAGTAGGGCTGTGTGAATTGTCCAGGTATAGTATTATTGTTATATTTTGAATTAAACATCTAGGATGCACGCGTATGTTATTTTGTATATGCACCGTATTTATATTCATATGCATGTAGTAAAAAACGGTTATTTCAATATTACAAACAGACACTCCAATTTTATTTATATGTATAGATAATACAACTATTATATAATTGCTAATTGGCACTATAGGGGCAGTGTCAACGTTAATTGCTGATCGCTCGCTAATCGCGATTACGTTATATGAAAATAGCCATTGGCAGCGATTATTATGCAATTTCGGCTAGCATAAACAGATTGCAGGATGCGTAATCAGATGGTTGGTATGTGTACAGTAAAATTTATTGGTATTTGTGATTCAAGATTTTTGGTCCACATGGGTGTGATCAGTGGAAGCAAGTTATGTGGTAGTCCTAGATAAAAATCAATAAGAATATCTTTATTCATATAGGTCTGTTACAGACTCTTATGTTATGTCAAATCTACCGCCAATTCGGAGTACTTCCGAGCTGAGAAGAATTGATAAGAAACTCTTATTCTTTTCAAAGTTTGTATGTTTATAAAAATACAGATTATTTTTTAAATTAAAATTAAGGAAAATAGAGTTTCCACCAGAATATGCCATTGCAATTAAGTCAAAAGGAAACAGTCCAATCAGTGGCCGTAACCCGATTGCGTGAGCTTTTTACCAAATATATACATATTTTGTTTTTATAATTAATAATAGATACTATAAGTAGATAGTCATTAAAACCTAGATTTGTACCCGTAACACGCGTACTACTTATTTTTTTAATTTATATACATGAACCGCACTATGTCCATCATCTTCTGAAGCTCGCAATACCAACTCTTTTGTTACCATTCCAAAGGACTAAGATTCTATACCTCTTATATTCTATCACTCTTCAAACGAAAAGGTTGACGGATTATTTTTTTTAGCGGCACGTTAAAATCGACGATTTGTTTTGAATGTTCGAGATACAGACTGCGAAATTTAATTAAGAATAAGTTGATGTGCCGAAATGAATAAATAATGTATGGAGCATCCGAGTACAGATGTCTGGACGGGAGAAAATTGAATTTTTTACGATCCGCTGTAATCACACAATAAAACTTGTTTATTTATAGACACTTGTAGTTATGGCCGTTTTGACGATGTCGTTTTTGCGGCTTACTGTACTACTATTAATTAAGTATATAGCTCGCACTCTTTCGATGAGTTTTTCGCGTATTTGTAGCTAGGATTTTATGACAGATCGCTGTAAGAGCTCTTCAGTTGTGATAAAATAGAATTAATTAAATTTATGTTTTACTTAGTAGTTTGTTGATCTTGACAATTTTAATATGTAACTAATGGCAAGCCTTTGCTTCGCTCTTAGTTTGGTATATAAAAATATAGAATACATAGTCTATGGTGGTAGTCTATGTTTAAAAACAGTTAAAAATAAATTAGCGAAACATACTATTTTTGTTCATAACAAAATTTATAAAGTTTCATTGAAATCCATTCGGTAGTTTTGCGTGATAGAGTAAACATCCATCCATCCATCCATCCACACTCAAAAACTTTTTTATAATATTAGTAAGATAATAGTGTTCAGTTTTTCGGCGACTTTGGGCGACCGGTAAAAAAACTGAACACAAATATAGTTTACTAGTTGTACCCGCGGTTTCAAAATTCATAGCTATCTGATATATATATAATATATTATTGTAGTTTCGTTTCATTTTTTTTTCTCGGACTTCTTTTATGCTGTTGGCCGCAGCTGGCAGCCTTTACAGCTTCACCGGACGTTAGACCAAACCCGCGGAAGGACTTATGGAGCGGCTGAAGGCCAACTCCTGCCTGACGGATACGACTTTAGTCTGAGGGCACTAGGGGTTCGAACCTCGGCTCAGGCCGTCGTAATTTCGATCCGTGTTTGAATTGGACGGGGGATCGATCGGAGGGGCCAGTAGTGTTTGCGTGAAAGAGTAACAAATATCCACACTTCATTCTTCATCTATCCATCCACACTCACAAAATTCTGCATTTGTAATATTAGTAAGAGCAGTTCTCGTTCATATATTCAGTTTTTCTGCGACCGGTAGTAAAACTGAACACTAATAGTCTTTAGTAGTGTTCAGTTTTTCGGCGACTTGCGAATACGCGTCTCTGAATGCTTTTAATATCGATATTATGAAGTGTATTTTAGCTTGCGCGCAGATGCGGCCGGCTTATAGGGGCTTGCCCGCCAAATTAATTTGCCCGTAATAAATTCCGCCGCTGTATAGGAATTATGAAGGTAATATAAATTACAGTGTAGCGACCCGCGCAATGGTTATTGTTTTCAGGTGAATTTATATTTTCTCAACGAAATACGTTGCGTCCATTCAAATTGTTGAAATCTGTTGGAAACGGGAGCGTCATAAATTTGGTAAATTCCAACATTTGAAACCAAGTGGTAGAGGTAATGAGATGGTTTCAAATACCGTTTGAATGCTTGTGGTGTACGGTCTACTGCTCTCTAAATAACTGGGGTGGCAACGGGCAAGTTAGATAGATAGATAGAAAATTTATTTGTATCTCAGTACGCATATATAGATTAAATTACAAGCAGTAAACATTACAGAACATATAGACTAATGCAATAAAATATGGGTACACATTAAGGTATATGTATGCCACAGCAATATAAAGTGGCTCATAGCTCAGCGTGGGAAATCAAGTTGTACATATGTAGTCCCTCTGGTAATAATAGACAAGGATAATTTATAGAACGCCATCTAGTTCCAAGCTAAGAAAAACTTCTGTTTTGCTTATTGTTTGCTTTTTATTTTCATTGATGTAAAGTTATATTGGTAGGCAACTAGAAAGAAAATCCAGATTGTTATAATCTGCATTATCTTTCTTTTCTAGTTCTAGTTCTTTAAATATTCTAGTGCACCTTTCATGTCTGTAAGTCGGGATTATTTTGTCTGTATATTTTTGGCAGTACATGTATTGAAATTAATGCAATGTAAAGTTCTCAGCGAAATGCGGGCGCGCAATTGTTTGCAGACTCGAGGCATCGTGCACATCGTGTCATGCACACTGTGCCACCGTTCCATATTGCATTTGCTTCATAAAAGTCCTGTTGGAAAACGTTTTCGAGGTGTTTGTACCACTGTTTCTCCGTTATGAAATTCGTATTGTTTGTTCCAAATTGCGCACTATATGAGGTATTACAGCTTGAAGCATTCTCAGCTGGGCAATTTCATATATATAGTTTTAGATTCTTCAGTAATGTCTAATATAAAAGCGTTTAAATTACATGGTACGTATGCTAGACACTTAGTTACTAATGTCACATGTGTTTTTTGTACAACAACAAGCATACGATCCATTCATTCATAATTTAAGAATCTTGTCGGTGAGCTCCCGCTACCTTCCACGATCTTCTATCAGTCTTTTTAACTGTTGATACGGCACCACTCCAACTTTTTCCTTAACTTGTTTGATGTAGCTGTGTCTTGGTATTCCCCTTCTTCTCTTTCTGTCTATTTTTCCTTCGATAATATTATTAATTACTTCGTCGTGTCGTATCAAGTGCCCCAACATTTTTCCCCGCCTTATTCTCAATATCTATGAGCTGTCTCTTGTTAAAGACAAGTATAAGAAGCCACCCTTTCAAGCTCTTCCTCATTTCTCATACGCATCATTCCATTCTAGGATCTAGAAGTCTGTTTTTTTTTTGTAAAGAAGATGTAGAAAAGATGTAGAGGAGTAGGTAAAAAGGGATTTAACGCAATTGAACCTCTAAGGGAAAAATGGGGTTTCATATAATATAGTAGTTTGTAAAGGGAAACAATATTGAATACGACCCATAGGATGGTAAATTGTTACCGTAGCCTATAGACGACTGAAACACCATGATGATATCCGCGGTGCTGTTCAGGTATACAGGCGACGGTTAGCACTTACCATCTGGGGAGTCGCCACGTAAAGAGCTGCTCAAAGATTAAAGAAATAGATCATTTTTTTACAGTAAAATAAACCGAGTTTCTTTATGTGTTCGTCCAAATTGATTTGCTATAAAGAGGCAAAGCGTAAGACAAATGATTCGCTCGTAAGGCTCAGCAGAAACAATCACAGTTAAGAAAAACAACGTCTATAAAATTTGACTTGTCGATTTGTCTCTGTCGGAACTAATACGCTTTGGAGCAAGAGGGTGAAACGTTGAAATTGTTATGAACTAATATTTACAAATGTTACTATTTTCACGCCAGATCTTTTATCGGGTAGGCAGAGAATACCAAGTGTTATTTTAATTTAACACCTATTTGTATAAATGGCGTGAAATATAGTGAAATAATTTTTTTAATTATTGACGTATATTTTAGATTTATTGATTACAACCTTACATATAGACCAAAATCTAATAGTATGTCAGTATGAGAGTCGATTTTTTATAATTTGTATCATGAAATCAGTCTCTAGACTATTAACCGATTATTTGACCGTTGTAAAATCTATGAATATGAGTATAGATCTGCAGTTTTTAACTGAAGAAGAAACGTCACTACGTGTCCTATGTGGCTGTAGCCCACTCATGCATAAACGTAATATCTCCTTTGGAAAGTTTACACTCTATCCTGAGGAGATAAAAACCATCGCTCCTAAGAATATCCTTCAATTCTTGTCCCTGAAGCGTCCAGGTAGCGAACTCTGAAAAAGGGCGAACACAATAGATCTATGTAGGTCGCAGTGCTACAGGTCCAAGCATCTGACAGTAGCCCAAACAACCCAATAAAAAAAAATTGTATAGATAAAAAATGTATTTTCAAGACTTTCCAAGATGAGGTAATTAGTGTCTCTTTCAGATATATAGGTTTATTTGCATTAATATTATATCATAATTTATCAGTAGAATAAAATTAGGGAACTCTAAAACATCAATAATGTGACCCAAGATTCAAAAATAGTCTAAACGTGCGAAGCTAGACCTAGCATACAATTTTGAATAAAATACAACATTTTTTTCATATTATCGGTGGTTCATATAATACAAAATCTAATTAACTTCAAAATATATATTACATTTTTTTATCTGAATTGATAGTAAATTCTGTATTTTTCGTACTTACCACAAACACAGCTTGGGCATTTGTCGAGGGGCATCGATAAATTGGCCATAAAAAACACATTGCATCCTCTATGGCTAAAATTTCGCGCTTTCTATCATGTGCGCCTGCAAACGACATTGCATTGTCTGCACATTTTTTTATCTAGAATATGGTGTCGTGTGTTTTTGACGTAACTTTTTTTTTAAATATGCTTACGCCTTGTGTTTGAGATTTTGCCTTCTGTCTTATCTTTTACTGTTATTCTTTTTTTTTATATGATTAATTGGAATAGAAAACTTTCGTGATAGTCGAGCTGGTGGAAAGTGATACTGTTGCATATAAAAGTGATTATCAAGAATATTGAGTCATGTACTCATAAAGCTTTTGATACCATCATACGTTGCATACTTAAGAATAATACAATCACATTGAATAACGATTATTTCTATTTCGTGGATTTTAGCGGCAGAATTTGATGACATGGGGTGAGTATTATCCAAGTAGAAGATTCTGTACAAAGTGTAAGGTACCTTAAACAAAATAACACATAGCTAAAATATCAAAAACATACTTGCATTTTTTTATGTTAGAGAATAACAGCATTCGTCACACAAGCTTTAGCTAGTTTAACTTGGGTCTAGATGGTGCTGTATGAATTGTCCTGAGATTATTATTATTATGTGTACAAGACAAGCCTCTAACATTAGGTTTTCTACGTTTTACACACAAGCAGACGTGAATAGAAAAATCGCTATACGGTTGCAATGGCGGTAGCAAAGGAAACGCGAAAAAACTTAGCAAATCTGTCCCAGGCGTGCGTAGTGTTGACTCAGGCATTACTTGAGCAAACGCTTCGTAGAGTTTTTATTAGAGATGCCGGAACCCGAGATCCCTTGTCACGTGCTAAAGTGGTGCCTGCAAACATTCTTATACAAGTTATACACGTGTAGGGAACGTTCGATGTTACCATTGACTTTTTATGATGTCTTCTTTTACAACGCTCTTTACTGAAAGGAAAATCTCGATTCTTTTATTTTTTGTCTATGCGCATAGTGCCTAATTAGAGCGCGGAATTGAGTCTTTCTTTGGATCAATTCTTTAAACGACTGTTATCCACAAAATGCGTTATGACAGTTATTGTATGCGTTCCTATTCATAAAGAATAAAGTACTATGCAGATTCTTCTATAATATCACTGCTATATTAACCCTTCAGACCAAAAACTATAATATTAGTACTTTTTTTTTTCTATATTAAATCATTTTATACTCATCTAAGTTCTTTGTTTATGGATTTGAACAAATAGAAACCAAATTTTTAAGTGCCAAAATACATTAATAAAAATCGATGAAGCTTTTTCTGAGATTAGCAAAAACGCACTGACAGACAAAATTCAAATAATCATTGTTTTCGGTTTTATTAAGACAAATGAAAATGAAAAAAATTATAAAGACCTCCAGTAATAGTTTGTACCATATCTTTCATGTATAGGCAGGGATCGTTTACATCATATGTTTAAGTAAGATTAGAATCCAAAACTTGATAATGTAATACACCTCTTATATATCTACAACTAGTTACCCACCCCGGCTTCGCACGGGTATACATGTATTATACATATATACCTTCCTCTTGCATCACTCTATCTATTAAAAAAACCGCTTCAAAATCATAGTTGCGTAGTTTTAAAGATTTAAGCATACATGGGCACGGACAGACAGCGACAGCGACTTTGTTTTATACTATGTTATAATGAACATAGTATAAAACAAAATCTTACATGTACTGATAAAGTCAATAATAGCAATTAGTGAATATTTGATGCAATTGCATGGGCGTGGTAGCATACGATTGTCACGTCACACATTTCGTGATATATCACTTGACAGGGATGCCAGCTGTAGGTTTCTGGTACGAATACGAGGTTCTTACCCTTCAGTACGAGGGCATTATGTTTCTCGTACAAGTGTGTACGAGGTTTTAACCTACGAGTACGAAAATCCATTATTGGTAGGAGAGATAAATTTACTTTTATTAAAAGAATACTACAGATATTTGCATGTCAAATCAATTACATATTATATAGAAATTATATATTAAATTTATACACAATATTTGTTGCATTCCATTATGTTTACAGTGAAAGATTTTGATAATTAGTTATTAGAAATACATTTATAATGAATAACTAATATTAGAGATGTTAACAGATATGTTAATTTGAGATATACTGCGTCAGCGATTGTATCTGTTTATTTAGATTAAACAATCATACACATAAATACAAATGTTTGCACCGTGAGCGGATTCGAACCTGCGTCCACCGAGGCCGATATATATATTTCGTAGGAGACTAAGGGTTTTAAGTTTGGCAACCCTGTCACTCAGTGACACTTTGAAATGTTACTAGATATTACCCTATTAATATTGATGGGTGTTCCACGTCACACTTGCTTTGTAGACCACATGACGGATTACTCCTACAGACAGACATGTAGATATATATTCATGTATATGACAAGGAAAGGGATTGATAATAATGGGGATCAGTAGGGCCTCTTCTAGTGATGTACTAAGTCAGGTTGATCTACTTTAACGTGATGCCCTTTGGAAATCATCATAATTTTTCGCGTTGTTAATATATATATGTATATATATATATACATATATACATATGTTAATGATTTATGTTTGTGTATTTATATTGTTTTTTCTCAATTTGACAAACTACAGTAAATCTCTGTTGACCAATATTTTCTCTCTCATTACTTACGTAAATATTATATAAAACATAAAAAATACAATAGTCGTCATGAGCGCGTTGAAAAAGCCTATTTGTTTTCCATCCCAAATGCTACATATATTCTAAATTTCATTATATTTTGTAAATTGTTTTAGGCGTATAATCATGACAACGAAATGAAACTCATATCTGCATTTATATTATTAGTTAAAATTTTTATAATATTTGATTGTACGAAATTCAAGGCGTTTTAAATCTGTAGCTATTTATTTTTAATACCGCGGTGGTAAATGGTGCGGTGGTAATGGTAAGTGGCTACCCCCATGTAGACGCTTCAGCGATCAATTATTCGGCTGGCTAGGTTGTGGTTAGAATATAGATCTGCAGAAATCCAGTATCGCTCTCGGTATAAACATCTAAATATGTTTATACCGAGTATTTATTTTAAATATGACTGCATGGTATCTTGATGTTCAAAAATTCACTTGTGGATGTATGCAGAGTTTAATTAATTTAATCATCATTAGCCCTCTGCATTCCACCGCTGAAAATAGGCGTCTCTCAAGGCATGATCTTGGGCCCTCTTTCTGTTTATTACTCGCAACTTTAAGTAACTGTATGTTTTCGCTCCATCTGCGGTGCGATCTACACAAAGTTTGTCTACTTGCGGTCTCCACTCTAGAACAAGCCTACTAGAACAAGAAGACCATAACTAGTATCAGATGTTATTTTGTAAGTAGATATCTAGAAAATGTCGAATATCTAACTTGGGAAAAATCTGAGCATTTCAAATTTCAATGTTTAAAATTTTGGGATTGTATTTAATTTATATAAATTCGACTAGCAAATTATATCATGTATAGCATGAATATCGTTAAAAAGTATGCTATGGAATCTAGGATATGATCTATCTGTGTAACAAATGTCATTTGAATCCGACCAATAGCTTTAGAATGACTGTAAGAAACATGTGTATGTTTCTTACAGTCTTACAATTTTCGTATTTATAATTTAAATACCACTTACTATATTCATTTGTTCTATTTACTACCTATAGTATATAGATAAAAGACGCTGCAGAATTCGAAGCCCGAAACTCTCCGCAAAATAGTAGGTCGGTAAAAATAACATTTCGTTTATAATAATACATAGAGTCCACCTAACAGTTTCCATAATATTATCGAAATGTTATTTCCACTCCGTTCCTTCATTTCCCGTCGCCGTAACCCCCTTCTGAAACATTAACATAAACAATTCACAATCTAAATTTGAGTGCATTTCTGGCCAACAAGAAAATTACGATAGCCAATATCGCTGATAACCGGGCTCAAGTAGTATGTATACCAGGGTTGCCAACATTAAATACTTAGTCTCCTATAAATAAATTAAAAATCTACAAAGAAAGAAAAAATCAAATTGCGATAATCTTGTACAATATCGCAATTTAGTTCTCTAACCTCGTACATCATAGGCTTTTGACCTATTTTCGAGATCAACATTTTCGTACAATAGCTCAATTTGGCCCTACAACCTCGCACAGTATAGTATTTTGACCAATGTTCGTGGATTAAAATCTCGTACAATTCGTACTTGTGTGAAGACAACCTACCAAAGCCCAAAAGTCTCGTATTTCTAAGAAGATCCACGTTCGGTTGGCATCCCTGATATGCACCTCGCTTGTGTGGTGTTTATGTTAATAATTTGGCAAAGAACCCCGACCATTTGCTGTGGGTTTTTCACAACTATAGCAATAAGAAATTTGTGATGTAGCCGACATTTTTTTAAATATTGGATGGAAACCTTAATAAAAATAACAGTAAACAAATTCACGCATTTACCGTTTCTTTATGTAAATGGAATAGCAAACAATAATAATATTATCCATCTACAATTCACACAACGCCATCTAGTTAGCCTAAGCTAAGCAGAGATTGTGTGATGGGTACTAGACAACTTAAATACTTAGAAACTTTTTTTTTGTGAATACATACATAATATACATTGAAAACACTCAAACACAAACAATCATACTAATGAATACAAATGTATGTACCCTGCAAGCGATCAAACCCGCGACCATTGGAGTTAAAGTGGTGTGCGGTATACCACTAGACTACCAACGCCGTCTATCAATAAGTAGTATAACTACTATTTCTTTAAGTATATGGGGAACCCAAAAAGGATTTTATATAAAGGACTTAATCCACTTCAGAAATATGAAGCAACTTTTATGTTTACAGTCAATATCGTTGATAGCGGAGTTCCAAAATGTTCCGTGCATAGTGTTTATGTTAATAGCTTGGCAGATACCTCCCAACGACTCGCCAGTCGAGTCGCACTGCGCGCGCCTTCTGTTATCGGTGAGGCTGTTTGTTACACCGACATGTAATCTTTAATTATTCATTTACAATTTTACAATTTACGATTTGCAGTCATTACAAAGATATATCTATTTTACATAAATTTATGATATTTTGTTAAAGTACATATTTAAAAATCTTTTTGACATCGTTATCAAGTCTCTTTCAAATGTATAACATATATGTTAAAGTAACCAATATCTGTAGAAATAAATTTCCTATACCGGAAGTTACATGTTACATAAGTCTACAATCCGATGCAATATCCAACTCTACATCCAATATATATCCACAACATTATATCCCATAGTTATTTATTTAAAGCATAAAGTTTATAGTATAATCATCATCTGCTTCTTCCTTATCTCTCTTATTTGGCGTAATTTGTTTTTTCTATTCCTCCCTGTTCGCAGACATCTAGTTTTCTTACTATATCATTTTTCACACAATCCATCCATCTCTATTTCTGCCTTCGTCTACTCTGATAATCATCCATTTTTATATATGATATATAGTTATAGCATATAATTATAAAATGTTGTCCTAATAATATACTATAGCAACGTTTAATTTAAAGATTTTCTTTAAACATGTTTGGTTTAGTAAATATTAGTAGATTCATCTTTAGTGTATAAATATATACGGCAAAATTTCAATTGAAAGTATTGCTATTGTACTTAGGTTAGGGTTGAAGCAAAGTCTCTAAATAGAGATAGACTACTAATAATACCTACATCGTACTTTTAGTCGTATTTATTCCAGTATAGGAGTATATATTCAATAAACAGCAACAGGAAGCGGAACTCTAAATCCGCTTCAGGCAAGACATGTTTGCACCCAACTTGCTCGGGTTTATCATTTGGCGATTTTAATTCCTTCATGTCTAAGCAGAACCTTACATTCCATGGATACTAAACGTGTATGATTACAAAATGACGTGTCGACACGAATCTCTCAACACGTCTTAATGCGTGGCGACAGCGTGTCAGCGTGACACGTCTATTTGTAGCTCATTAAGTCATCGGTAAATGAGTGGACTAGCAAAAAAATTGGATACCAACGGATTCATAAGATTGTACAGAGTTAGGATTACAAACAGTAATGACGTATTTATTTAAAAATAACCGACCAATCAAAAATTATTTTTTGTGCCATGTAAATTAAAGTACTAATATCGCTATAAAAAAGGGGTTAGTCGTAAAAGGGTGAAATTTATGAAAATAATATTTGGGGGTGCATCAGCCTTGTCTTTAAAGGATATGAAAAATAGATGTTGCCCGATTCTCTCACCAACTATAAACTAATATACTATTATATACACAAAATTTCATAAAAATCGGTAAAGCCGTTTTGGAGGAGTTTGGTAACAAACACCGCGACACGCGAATTTTATATATTCCTAGCTGTGCCCGCAGTTTCACTCACGTGAAATTTATAGCCTACATGTTATAATGATGTATAAGCTATATTACTGTAAAATTTCATCAAAATCCGTTCAGTAGTTAGAGTAGTAGAAAAGAGTAATAAACATCCATCCATACTCACAAACTTTCGCGTATATAATATTAATAAGATATTTATGAAAAACAGTCTTTTCTGAGATGGTTACAATGTAAGAACAGACTGTTTTCAAAATACTTAAGATTTAAAAAGCAGTCTGTACGGTGTAACCTACAGCTAGACTCAATTTCTCTGTCAGTTGTGCACCTCCGCCTGTTATTTCTCTGCACAATTCTCATTCCCTGCCTTGGCACATGTTAGTAATGTAGATTGCAAATATTCTGTTATCTGCGCGATCTATGAGTTTGTATATATCCTGTAGACGCAAAGATTTCATATTAGCAACTGTGAATTAAATCTTAGAAGCTATTATCGAGAATGAATGAATGAATGAAAAGCAAAACAATAAAGATTGTTCCTCTCACAGAAAGAAATAACAATTACATAAATATATTTGATGTAAATATAACGAAAAAAAAACAACATAAATATAATTATAATTGAATATATATAATAAAAACGAATATTTTTGTTGTGGGTTACCCCTCTATATTCATTGTCGGTTGAGACGATGTATATTACAGATAAATAGAGAACTGACCAAATGTACATAAAAATATTGATCTTATATACAAATCTTATCTATATATCTTATATACAAACTTAAATAAAATAACGATAGTACAATTAAGGTGGAGTGACATAGTTGAGCCACGGCAGTGCTTAGTAGACATTACTGAGTTTGTCTTACTAGTCATAATTAATTGCAAGTGTTACATTGACGTAACTAACTGTAAGTAACTGTGTCCCATAATTGTCATATAAATAAATTGGTATAAATAGATTATTTAATCTAATCCTCGTACTTGGATATCGAATTACATGATTTTACGAAATAATATGAATTTTATACTCCAACTGCGTAACTGTAAGAAAATAGACCTCGTATTTTTCTCACATCTATCCAGTTATTATATTTAACAAAATTCCATATAAAATAGACGGACAGAACATATGCGCCTCATCGCGATTTCAATATTTTATTATATACTAGCTGTGCCCTTCGTTTACTGCGTGAAACTTATAGTGTGTTATTCTGATGTTTAAGCTATATTACTGTAAGTTTCATTATCATTAATAATCCGTTCAGTAGTTTTTGCGTGAAAGAGTAACAAACATCCATCCATACTCACAAACTTTTCGCGTGTTTAATATTAATAACATGAAGTGAGCTACAAATTTTATTTATAATTGAGTTTGGTCGTCTGGGTAGATCTTAGATGTCTGCCATCTTATCATGTCTGTCTCGAAGCATCTATGCGTGGGTTGCCCTTTAAACACTGTTTTCTTTTCATCTTCCAATCTGCAGATCACTAACTGAAGAGCAAATTGAAATTGATTTTTGTTAAGGTTTCCAATACCGAAGTTAACAACCTTATCTATCAACTAAATAATTTCTGAAATATATAATATTTTGTGAAATATATTTTATGTTATTGGAATAGCAAAGAAGTTGGACATATCACACCGACCTCAAATAATAGGGATAAGGAAGAAGCAGATGATGATGATGATGGAATAGCAAATAGCTGAACATATTACACCGACCCCAAATAACAGGGATAAGGGAGTAGCAGATGATGATGATGATGGAATGGTAAAGAAGCTGAACATATTACGCTGACCCCAAATAACTGGGATGAGGAAGAAGCAGATGATGATGATGATTCCATCATCATCAAGCTGGCTGTGATGTTATTATGTTGGCATTATTTATATGTATAGATAATACAACTATTATATAATTGCTAATTGGCACTATAGGGGCAGTGTCAACGTTAATTGCTGATCGCTCGCTAATCGCATTTACGTAATATGAAAATAGCCATTGGCAGCGATTGTTATGCAATTTCAGCTATTGTAAACACGACTCAAATTTTATAAATAAAATTGGAGTGTCTGTTTGTAATATTACTTTGACTTTATTATTAATATAATATTAAAATAATATTACTTAGATTTTATTAATTGGAGTATTATAATGTATAAATGTATAGATTAATGTTATGTATATATTATTATATTTTGTTCGTACATTAAACCTTTCCATGTATCCATAAAGAACACGTGTCAAACTATTTAACAGCTGTTTGAGTACTGTGTTTATACACGGGTTCCGATTCATCTGAAATTTCAGTAAAGGTTAAAGGTTACAGTATTTTACAGTATTCTTTTCAGTTTACTAAATTGTTTTCATTGTTTGTTTTGTTTATGGATAATATATATTCATTTGTACTATTTAAACATACTTTTTTTTTATAAATATCATAATAATGGGTTTTTATATGATTATTAAAGTCAAACCCGTTTCATTAACACAGTTAAAATTAAAATTAAAATTTTAATATTTATACACATATATATAATAATAAAAAACGGTATATATATAAACTAGAATAAAATAAAAAGATAAATATGTATACATATATATACTTCTGTAAACATTTACGCATGCCGTGGCAACCAGTAACTAAGTCAACACTATATACCTGAACTTTTTGCAAGTGATAATAATTGTAACCTCATAGTGTATGTCTTGTGGGTCGCAGAGCTTGTGTTACGCATACTACACAACCGATACAAATATTTGAAATCATAAAAACAATCATAATATAAATAGAAAACACCCATACAAACAATAATTCATATTCAGGAACAGTGTTTCCACAGTGCGAGGAATCGAACTCGCGACCACCAGTAGTAAACCGCTTCACCACTGCAGCCGTAAAATTGTATTAATGTGAAAAAAGTTTAAAATAGTGTCATATTTCTTGTTTCGTTATATTGTAATGTTTATTATTTTTGTTACAGGTATGTCATGCATAACAACGGTGGCAGTTACAGAATGGTAATTTTTTTATTGTACTGAATGTCTCGCCAAACTACGGAACAGTTTGTTGGCAAGATATAGCGTCTATATATTAATACTTATATCAACATATATAAACATTAATACACATTTATACATACAGATACTTCTTCATTATTGCTAAGATTTTTTTTGACATATCATGAAATGAAATGTAATGATCAATTATAAACTTTCGTGTTTAATATACATTATTTAAATTATTAACCGGATCTTAACCTTGATTTTATGGCAATTAATACCTTTATTTGCCATAAAATTATTCGTGTTAAGACCAGGTTAATAATTTAAATAATGAAATGTAATGATATTTATTCGGCAGAAGTTAAATTAAAACACACTAAACAAAAAAACTCAGAACATTGCAACAATTATAAAAAAAGTCCCTTTACCATTTATTATTACAAAATTACGCGTGTATGCGTGGGCGTGCATGTGTATCAGCTTAATATTGTTTTTTTTTATTTGTTTTCAATACTGATCTGCTAAAACTCGAATTTTGTTGTATCTCATCAAAATTCAAAAATCATTTATTCGTGTAGGACATTTTAGCCGTTTATGAACGTCAAGTTTTACATTATAATTTTTTTTCCCTACCGTCCAGTTCGGTATATAGATCCAATTGAGAACTGGCAAGAAACTCAATTGAATTATTTTTTTTTTTAAATCCAGTTTATTTACAATGCATTTATATAGGTGTCTATGTCTAACATTAAATGAAAATCCCGAACATGAAAACTATTGCTCGTCATTGTAATCGTTTAGTTATTCACTAAACGTTTAGTGAGTAATAGGCCTTGCTCAGTAAATATGATTTAACAGATGTTTTGAATTTATTTAAGGGTAATTCCAATATATCCTTTGGTATCTTATTGTAAATTTTTATACCTATTGTCTTTTTCTAAACGATACTTGGGGACAGCAAGTTTGTCTTTAAATCTAGTATTAATATTATGAATATTGCTGTTTTTTGGAAATAAGTCAAGATTTTTATGAACATATAGGATATTTGAATATATAAATTAAGAAAATGAGAATAAAATGATATTTATTCTAAATTATCGTTTATTTTTAGTACCTAATACCTTGCTGGTCTTTCCTCGTAATAATTGATACATAGTCCATGTTGGAAAAATATAAATTGGTGCCTCCTTTTTGAAGACCATTGAGATCGTCAAATATATATTTTATATTGTTTCTACATAGAGTTCTGGTTTTCTTAAAAGAAATAAATTTAAGAGTGAAAGAAATAAATAAAAAATATTTATTCAGTGCTTTTCAACAATGTTACAATATAAAAAAATCAAACGTAAAAAAGATTACATAAAATGTCTATATAATTAAACTTAATTTATTATGTTATCTACATTTAAATAAACATAAAATACTAACATATTTTGCATTTTCATATAGGCAGTGAAATGGCTCCACTCAGCTTTATTGTATGACTTACGTGACCATACTGCTGGTTTTAAGGAAGAAAAAATCTTAATATATATATCTCAAAGGTGACTGACATAGTAATCTACCAAAGCACAGCCCAAACCACTGGACGGATTGGGCTGAAATTTGGCATGCAGGTAGATGTTATGACGTAAGCATCCGCTAAGAAAGGATTTTGATTAATTCTACCCCCAAGGGGATAATGAGGGGAAAAGTTTGTATGAAACTTTGTCAATTTTAAACAGATCGGGCTGAGACTTTGCATGCATACACCTACTATGACGTAGGCATTCCCTAAGAAAGGATTTTGATAAATTCCACCCATAAGGGGATAAATTAACGCGAGCGAAGCCGCGGGCAAGCTAGTATATATATAAAAAAGGGGAGAATCAATTTCAGTTCGAAAATATATTATTCTGTTTGCAACTGCAACAGTCAACGATTACACACAATTAATTTAATTTAAATTAATTTACTAAATGCCATTTTAAATTGTGTAATACCCTATGAAATTCCCTAATTTACATATAGCTAATTTATTAACAACATCCTTATGCAGCATGTCGGGCCAAACAAAATACTAAGTGTAGACATAATAAACGTAAATACTGGGATTAAATTAAAACTGGGTGTTTACAGATTAGCTTGCTGACTTATACTTAATGTTCAGATTTTGGATCCAGGGTTGCCACATCTTAAAAATTTAGTACACTCTAGGCACAGTTTTAACAATAAAAAAATATTTGAACGACTATTATAAAGATTACGAGAACATTAATTATTTAAACTGAAAACTAATTCAAACTAGGGTTTCTGAAAAGTCGTCTGCGTAAGCAAGCTGCTTAAAAAGCAGCTTGCTTTTTAGGCTGTTCCAGTTATAGGGTGCAGATTAGACAGTAAAATTACAGAATTTAAACACAACAGCTTAGGAATTCCAACGCATAAGTGGATCACACAGGATAAAGTGATGTCCGTAGTTCTTTTCTAATTTTGAAGTTTCAATTACATAGAAAATATATTATCAGAAATAATAAATGGCTGTACATAATTTACAAAAGTATTTGAAAGCGATAATTGCACTCTTAGTAAAACAAGGAGGGACGTTGGTTCATTATATATAGCGTATTATTTCGTCCCGTCTGCAATTTACAGAGCAGTCTGTTATTCTCAATCAACTCAGCAATAGCTATACATGTTTAGTTATTTAATAATTTCATTTACAGCTTCTTTAATTTGTCTAAAGCAGAGGTTCCCAAACTTTTTAGTGCCGTGGACCCCTTGCCACATTTTTCGGTTTTGGGTAGACCCCCTATTCTTACCTGGTATTCATTTTTTGTAAATTTCTAACTGTAGTAAAGTTTAGTGTTATAAACATGAAGTAAAAACAACAAGATGACCCCTTGCAGTTTGTCATAGACCCATGGGGGTCGATATAGATTAGTTACTTTTAAACTTTCGTGTTTAATATACATTATTTAAATTATTAACCGGATCATAATTTAAATAACGATATAGATTACTTTGGAAATCACTGGTCTAAAGTAAAAATAAATAAACTAGAGTTAACGAAGTACTATTTTTACGTGTTGTACAAAATATGTTCTAATCTATGTTAGCACTAATGCACTGATGTATACAGAAGAGTTAGCATGCAGTTAATCTATATTATCATACAGTCAAAATATTGGAATTTGATAAGCAATTTTGATAAGCCGTACTAAGGTTCATTTTACCTTTTACACACTTTGTTATTGATTATTTCAAGCGCTTGCAAATATCAGTTCCGATCCTAGAATTGAAGCTGACCTTCTACAAAAATAAAACTGGCTTTGACTCGTTTCAATTGTGGACTCTACTTAGCATCGAACTGTCTTTTATGGAACTCATTAAACCTGGCAGTATGTGATTTGTTTTTAGTCTCGGTTCTCCCGTCGAATTTGCCATGAAAGTGCTTTTAAATTTTTAACTCTGTTAAAAAAGAAATAGATACTCAATTCTAATGTAGGTCTTTGTGTGTTTCTGTAATTAAGAATAATATGTAAGAGTATAATTTATTTTATGATCAATGCAGGTTGCTCTCAATGTCTTAATAGTACGTGAAACGAGTATAAAAATAATGCACTTCATCGAATTACCCAGACAAGTTTCACGCCATTTAATGCAATGATTTAAAAAAAATATTTACAATTTACTTTTTATAGTGAAAATAGATCACCTTCAAGATTATTCTGTCTGGCTTTTAGCTTGCTAAACCCTATCTATATTGTTGTATAGGGCAACCCTAGCTACGTCTCGTCTCTCCCCAGTAGGGCAGGCTTAATCCTGGAATCAAGTAGGTCTTAAGACGGTACATACGTACATATAAATTGTCACGTCACAGATACGATGGATAAGGCTTTAGTTGGGCGTTTTATAAATGAGGGCATATGTAGGGTAATCTTACTTCGAAGTATGTAGCAATGCTTCGAAAACACAGTACACTGTGTCCACTTAATAGATCGCCACTTATTTATTGTAATCAAACGACAAGAAACAAAGATCTATACAAATTTAATTAGTCTTCTAATTTTCTTGTATCTAAATTGCATATAAATTGATCCATGATTAACAACATATTCTGTTAAAATTTAATCCTAATTCCTCCACCACACAAACAGACAATATTCACCTTGTTACGATTTCGTTATATATAAAAACTAGCTAACCACCCCGGCTTCGGGTGTACATGTATTATACATGTAAACCTTTCTCTTGATTTTATTATAAAAAATGTCAAAATCCGTTGCGTAGTAAGCATACATAAAATTACTTTGTTTAATACTATGTAATGATAATAGAATTAGTAATAAGAATACAGTTAGACAACTCATATATAACCAATTCTATATAATAGTACAAAACTATGCTTTATCTGTAATATTATTATTACTTCTACATATTAATTCAAAAGAAATCAATAAGTCATCAAAAGGTTTTTATCGCTAAGTAATCTCTTACCGATAACTTGTAGGTAGAAGGTATGAGAAAGATATGAGAGAAAGAGTAGATTGTGCATATGACAACATATATGTATATATCTATACATATGAATAAAATTGGAGTGTCTGTTTGTAATATTGAAATGACTGTTTATATATAAATACAGTACATACACCAAAATAACATTTTTTACAATTCTTGACTGTCTGTCTGTCTGTTAGTTCCTGCTAATCTCTGAAATAGCTGAACCTATTTTGACGGGACTTTTTTTTGGCAGATATACATGGCTGGTGTAATAAGAAGTAATTTTATTTTAGAAAAATGAGGTTAAAATCCACGCGGACGAAGTAGCGTGTACTGCTAGTTGTTATTAATTGTCTTTTATTAACCAACTATTATGGTTGTAAACCAACATAGTATAAACCAACATATTACAAGGTCGGTTAATAAAAGACAATTATATCTACTTTATATTTATTAACATTGTTATGAGACGCTCACGTTTGCTATTATAAATAGTAATTCGGCCAGAAATTCCATTTGGATCTGATCAATACCCAAACAGTTCTCAATTTCCTTTGCAATAGGTTTGCTTACTGAGGACATAGAGACGCGATTATGTGATATTACAGCGCTATATAGGATTCAATATATGGTTATAGGACGTACCTACCGCTGATAGAATTTCGGTTCGGACATAAATCTCGATCGACCGCGGATGGCCTATGCCGCTGTGACTCAAACGGTAGGGTTGTGTTTGAAGATTTCTCTTTATACATACACAATTAAAATATCTTCATATATTTAAGTAAAAAAAAATTGTCTATGATTTAACTTTTTTATAGTTAATTTATCTACAATTGTCTATTGATCACGATTGCCTAGTGGTTTAGTATACGGCTTCCATTTCTCTTTATACATACATAACTAAAACAACAGCCTTCAGCACCCCTGCGCCATATTTTTTAAGTTAAAAAAAATAATTTGTCTCTGACATAACTTTTTAATTGTCAATTTATCTACAATTGTCTGTTGATCACAGTGGCTTAGTGGTTTAATACACTATTAATATTTGTGTTCATGAGTATGATTGTTTGTATCGGTCTGGGTGAGTTTTTATATAAATTATGTATATATTTACTAAAACAAGCATTTGTCTATTACCCACAACACTGGCTCTGCTTAACTTGCGTCTAGTTGGCGCTTCGTGTATTGTCCAGATTATTATTGTTATTTATTTATACATTTTATGTTCTCGAAATTATTCGGTACTATAATTTAGAGTTACGGATCACACTGATCAAGTAAATCTAATTTCTTTAGTTAACTGTATCATCCTCCTGTAAGAACTCTAATTGTTCTAAGTGTGTATGTATGTATGTGTATATATATATATATTTAAATAACTTTAATATATACATAGGTAAAAAGTACATATGACTTAACATCATTTTTGTGCAGAGAAATGCAAACAATAATATATTATTTTATAGAATATAATGAATAAATATATATATATATTGTCAATAAATATTCCTACAAATATACACAAAAATACATATACATATACAAAAATTTACACACATAAATATATGACCAATAATCTGACAATGAAATAGTGATTACAGCCGATATATATATATGTAAAATGTACATTTGTGAAATGTGTAAATGTTATAATTGTTGTCAATAAATGTTTTTCTTTCTTTCTTTGACTATGCTACAAGTATTTAATATTGCTGCTTTTTTAATTATGATATATTCGGCGGTAGACTTAAGACACGTAGGCTGTGTTGTAGGTTCGTTGGTATTACACCTATACCTGAGATCACCAGAGGGACTATGCACCCATTGCGCAAATTTACAGCTTTTTGTAGAAGTATAGTAAGTGGGTGAAGCTGTAATATGTGAGGCTAGTGTAGAAGGATGTTGGAATGACACCTGTAGACGAGTTAATAATTGGGAGTGTTTACTGTTTACTGTGTGGTCGCAAATTTCAACAAGCTCTTATTGTAGTGATCGAATATGAGGAGATCCGCAGAAGAACCAGAGTGACCGACATAGCCCGAAGAATTGCGACTTTGAAGTGGCAATGGGCAGGGCACATAGCTCGTAGGACAGATGGCCGTTAGTGTGTGGCGACCACGGACCTGGATGTTGGAATGGACCGACGATCTGGTCAAGATCGCGGGAAGTTGGAATACCGATCGTCGTGGAGATCTTTGGGGGAGGCCTATGTCCAGCAGTGGACGTCTTCCGGGCTGCGATGATGATGATGATGATGACTGTTTCTACCTGCTATTGCGTTTTTAGTTCTATTCCCAGATTAGTAAATTAAGTATTTTTTTCTGTATGTATTGATAGAAGATTATTATATGTAATTTCGTTTACATAAACGCCGCAACCCTACCAGTATCTGAAATGTATCTCGTCCACGCCATTTGACGATTTGGCGCCTAGCGTAGTCTTTTTGCAATTTATGCTACCTCAGATACCTGCTGCGAGGTTTGTTCATAAAATATATGATATATTAATACTTGCGGTGACAAGTGATATAACTGAATCAGGATTCCTTACTAATATATAAAATAAAAATATAATCTATATATATATATATAACTCAAAGGTGACTGACATAGTGATCTATCAACGCACAGCCCAAACCACTAGACGGATCGGGCTGAAATTTGGCATGCAGGTAGATAATATGACGTAGGCGTCCGCTAAGAAAGGATTTTGATTAATTCTACCCCCAAGGGGATAAAATAGGGGATGAAACCTTGTCAATTTTAAACCGATAGGGCTGAGACTTTGCATGCATAAATCTACTATGACGTCACCCTTAAGGGGATAAATTAACGCGAGCGAAGCCGCGGCCAAAAGTTAGTATAAATATAAAATTAGTAAGAACAAAGTCTATCCCTATGTTAGTCGAATCGCAATTACATTTGATGAAATAATTCCATATACGTTCTATTATATCACCGTATTTAAACGATTTAAGTTAACAAAGTACAACAATAATACTAACAAACAAAACGATTGTTTATAGCATACCGCTTTACTATCCGATGGTCGCGGGTTCGATTCTTCGCAAACATTCGTATTCATGAGTATAATTGTTTGTATCGTTCTGATATTATGTATATTATTGTAAATATACAAAATTATTTATATTAGTTGTCTAGTACCCATAACACAAGCTCTACTTACTGTGGGACTAGATGGCACTGTGTTAATTGTGCAGGCTCATTTATTATAATAAGCGTACTGTGGAATGCAAGTGGAAACAGAGATAGGAATATCATAGGAATTAGAATACTCATATGATATTGTAAAATTAAGGGGATTAAACCATTTTGAATGTTCACGGCACGAAAAAGAATAGTGGTATGGTAGAGACAGGCGTCAGATGAAGGCGCGTCCGCACGCCAGACGTCTGCAGTCGTCGACAGCATCGCGATCTTGATAGAGCCGCTGAATTTATCACCGTCCTAACGTTGGTGCTAACCTCAGATAGGGTGCCTCAGAGAAATGTACAGTCAACTCTATACGTACATTTCTTTATTTTAGAAGAATGGAAAGAAGAATTACTAATCATATTTTTTTATTTAATCACTCATTCGGATTGCAGAATCATCAAAAAATAATAATAATCTCAGGACAATTCACACAGCGCCATCTAGACCCAAGTTAAGCTAGCTAGAGCTTTTGTTTTGGGTACTAGATAACTGATACATATACATAGATATTTTTTTTTTTGTAATACATATTATACATAGAAAACACCCAGACCGATACAAACAATCATACTCATGAATACAAATGTTTGTGCCGTGCGAGGAATCGAACCCGCGACCATCGGTCGTAAAGCGGTGTGCTTGACCGCTAGACCACCGAGGTCGTCAAATAAACAAGACACTTGAGTATTTCTCCTTTAAGTTCTTACTAAATATATATTAATAAGGATTGGGCATGCGATACTCAATCTAGGAACCGCCACGCACTCAATCTTTGTGCAATCAGATAATATTGTCAGTGCCATGATCTTTAAGTTAGATTTTTTGTACAAAAAATTATAGCTAATATTTTTTTTATAAATACATACATAATATATGTAGTAAATATTAAGACCGATGCAAAAAATCATACTGATGAAATGTATGTACCGTGCGAGGAATCCAGAGGTTAGACGGTGGGCTACACCGCTAGACTGCAGAGACCATCAAAATTTAATCTTGTGTGGTCAAAATAGACAGACATAGTGGTCAAAATTCATCAGAGATGAACTATACTTATTTTTTATAAATATTAATTCACATTCATACTTTTTTGACTTGTGACTTCCAGATTAAAACTCACGACCTTTGCGATCTATACTAATAAATCACTCTGCCGCAATGCTTGTCATTGAGAAGTACTTAATAATGATTGACATATTTTTGTTTTCTGGATCGCACGATTTATATGAAGCTGACTGTACCAGAAATGGTATTCGTATCCAAGTCGTGGATAACGCGTGAGTAATTTAAAGAGATTTGTGATTGTCAATCGCTAACCATATGTTATTCTTTAGCTGCTATTGTTTCAGCGCCTTTTTTGTTTAAGATGAATTTAGACTAGTTTCCCTGATATAATTTAAATTCAGGCTCTATGAAGAAAAATCTAGTGATTTAAGACTGAACATTTCCGCATCCTATAATTTATCTATAGAAACTATATGTCTCCGGAAATTTCATCATAGAGAAGGAGTGTAGTATAGAATAATTATAAAATAATGAATAAAAAATACATTAAATCAATAAAAATAACATTACACACACTACCATGCATTTGACACACACACATAGAAGTATAATACTCTTTAACAATAGAAAATTAACAATATTGAAACTTAAAATTTAAATTAATCATGAATGGGCGACCATTAGTATTAATATCTATGATATTTCGCTTATAGGGAGATGTTATCTTAAACTGCTATTTAAAAACATGTTAATAACAAAATTATGCATATATATTATATAGCAACCATGCCAAATTTCTTAGCCGATTAAGTTTTAGATTCCCAATGTTGGCACGACGAGCGCTGGCAGTAAGCGCTCCTAGATACATTTGCGCGATTCGCCCATGATTAATGATGATCAAGTGAATTTCTACCCGATGTGGGTCACGATAGGCTTTAAACTTGCTTGCTCTGGGTGCACCGCTTAATTATGTATGTAGTTCACAGTTTTAAATAGCGATGCGCTGACTTTAAGCGATTTATGTTGCACCTGCAACCATTGTTTTGTCAATTTTTGTTTCTAAATTAATGATTATACATTAAACGTTTTTACTGTATTTAGGTACATCAGCCCTAGATGCTGTTTTCCAAATTGGCAGATATAATATAGATATACATAGAAAACGTCCAAATCTAAGTCAAAGCAGCAGTAGGCGGTCCACTCCACGAGTGTACCAGAATGACAGGCAGTAGGGGGAAGTAGCGACCTGTTGTGTAGCAGATGACATCTGCCTGTCATTCTACGACATAATGACCACGACCGTTCTGACAAGAGCGTATCGAATAAGAAGAAGAAAACGTCCAGATCGGCTGGGAGGAGGTTGGCTGGCTACTAGTAGTCTAAGCGCACAACAGACCAAATGAGAGACTAAATGTGGATAACATAGTCCAACATACAATACGATACAAAGTAACCTCACCAATACAACTAAACTATAGCCACGAGAACAACAAATAACAACAAATACAGCCATAAAAAACAAATAACCATACTCGGACTAAAGCAGTCCCCTAACCAGACCCCAATTTCATAAATATTTTCCTCTCGGCTGAAAACTTCTAAAATGGTTAAGATAGTTATATTATGAAGGCTGATGAAAGTCAGCTTGGATCCGAGGGTAGGTTGACACAAGACCCTCGCAAACATTGAAACTTTCTTTTTTGATAAAATTACCTTAATCATTACTAGAGAAGTTTTCCATGTAGAGAATATTGGTCATATTGGCCTGTTGCCTCGCGGGCCACTTCATATGTTAAAAATATATAAGAATGATCTACGACCATCAGAAAGAGAGTGTTAAACAGCTATTGAAAGGACGCCAGGTAGAGGCTAATTGACTGCAATAAAACAGATGTTCCTACTTAAAATTAATGTCGAAAAAAGCATAGAGGGTCTATAGAAACTGCATTATAGATTACCATCTGTAAATCTCTACCTCCATCCTAAATATCTTCTGAAAACTTACTAGAACGTTTGAGAAGTACGTCAAAAAAAACGCTTTAAAAGTAGTTTAGTAAATGCGAGTAGTTTCCATATAAAATTGGCTATTTTACCGGCGTTACTTCATTTGTCGATCTATATCCTGACAGTCTTATATATATGTGTTGCTGTGTTATTGTAACCAATCCATCCATTTTATATCACATACATCCCATCTCTATGAAGTATTGTCTATGTTCTACATTTAATTACTACTATTGTTCTTATCGAGATTGGGTAGGACGGGGCAGGGTTACGGTCCAATCCAGGGTCAATCAAATAACTAGATTCGATCCCCGGTCTACTTCATTTATTACTATTTAAACGACATTTGCCCTAGTGCAAGGTCAAATGTCGAGGTAATTAAATTGAATCTCTAATCTATGTACATAAAATTCCTTTTCGTTTGTACTTTCGTATATATACATATATATTAACAGTCTCAGTGGTTTAGCACACAGCCTTCTGATGGTCGCGGGTTCGATACTATATATATCTAAATATATATAACTCAAAGGTGACTGACATAGTGATCTATCAACGCACAGCCCAAACCACTGAACGGAACGGCTGATATTTGGCATGCAGATAGATGTTATGACGTAGGCATCCGCTAAGAAAGGATTTTCATTAATTCTACCTCCAAGGGGATGAAAGTTTGTATGAAACATTGTCAGTCAACGCGAGCTTTAGAAAGTTAGTTAGGTACATATATTTCTGTTAGTTGCTTGAGATTAGGCGCTGTATAAATTGTCCTGAGATACTATTTCTAATTATTTAGCTCACCACTTTATCTCCGATTCGATTCCTCGCATGCTACAAACATTTGTATTCATGAGTATGATTGTTTTTATGTATGGATTTTAAAAAAATCTAAGTATTATTATTAATACCAAAATTACTTGCAGAATTTACTCAGTCCTTACAAATGGTTACTTATTATACACTGTAATGACTGTTATATCCACTCATATTAATAAATATGATGATCAAATTCGATGGTAGTCGTTTGTTCGTATGTTTATTTGCCGTAAAAAAGCCCTAAAACTAAAGCTACGAAAATATGCCTAAGCCAGCAACTACTAAGACAGAACGTACAATAAATAGCATATACGATGGTGGTATGGCCACTGACATTCATTCAGAATCGTAAATAAGGTTTCTTATTATACAACGAGTATTTCCTATCACTAGAGATTTATTCATAGTTACGGAGACGTCATTGGGATAGAGCTGCCAAATACGGTTATCGATGTTTTTATTAATCTATTTGTTTTGTCATAAAATATCGATATGTGTACGTCATTACGTCACGACATAAATTAGAGCTGGTTGGTAGTTTGTATTCACACGTTTCGATTTGTAAAATGTGAACTTACAAGGATTGTTTAAAAGAGCAACACACAAGTTTTTTGCTTATTCTTCTTGTGAAGGTTTTCGAATGAGCGGTAGATTAAAAAAAAATGTTGACTATTCAAAAGTGCTTAAATTAAGTTTTTTGAATAAGCGATTTTCTATTCTATTCTTGAGTTTATGTAAGGAAACAATAAACTGTTAGATATTTGTAAAAAAATTATGATTTCCATTTTTTTAAATTTTATTATACATTTTTTATTAATTTAAATAAACAGTTTTAACAACGAGTTTTAACAGGAATGATTATATGGTAAATAAAGGTATTTACCTCTCTCGACGTATCGACTAGGTTCCACTAGACGTACTCATGAGCTGACTATATTTACCATAAAATTATTCGTGTGAAAACCCGTTCAATTATATTAATAATTGTTATCTTTTATTGACAAATAGTCAAATGGCTTACCCAGCGGAAGTAAAGACATCAATATGTATACATGAACGACATAAAATATCATTGTTTTACATTCAGTACTATACTAAGGTGCAATACTACCAACTCAGCGTTCCTTGTAATTTTCCTGCCATATGTCACATGTCAAAATCTAAAACACCGCCAGCTTGTTAATAGTCAACTGTCATTATATACGTGACAGGCGTATCGTTCTGACATTTATTGTAACGATAAATTATTTAATTACTGTCATATTGGATATAGCCTGCACTTTCTGAAATATATATTTACATAGTATATAATAAAGACACCGCTGATGTTTGGTCGCTATCATTTAATTTACGTAACGGATTTTAATGCATTTTTCAGTAATGTTTAGATTGAATCAAGAGAAAGTTTTATATATATACTAGCTGTCCCGGCAAACGTTGTTATGCCATATAAATTAATAACGCTATAAAAAAATAGGGGTTGATGATAGAAGGGTGAAAATTTAGGATTGTATGTTTTTTTGTATGTTGTATCATAATAAAATTGAAACTAAAAATTTTGTAAAAAATAAAAAAAAAATTTAGGGGTGGACTACCCCTAACATTTAGGGGGTTGAAAAATATGATGTTGGCCGATTCTCAGATTTACTGAATACGCTCACAAAATTTCATGAGAATAGGTCAAGCAGCGGTTTCGGAGGAGTATGGGAACGAAAACTGTGACACGAGAATTTTATATATAAGATATTAGCTACTCACCCCGATTTCGCACGGGTGTACGTGTATTATATATCTATATAAACCTTCCACTTGAATCACTATATGTATTAAAAAAAAACCGTGCTTTTAAATATTTAACCATACATAGGGACGGTCAGACAGCGACAGCTCTTTATTTTTATACTATGTACATAGTGATAATTCAGTTATTTTCAAAATTAGATTCTGTTCGGAGATTTACAAAATTATAAGCACCTGAGGAAACCGTCCTCGAGCTACTAGTGACGTATATTTTTATTTTATCGATAACAGCACATCACTAGAATGGACCAAGAATCGTAACTTCTACAGCCACCGATCAAGTTGACACATCCCTTGTTGCATTAATATTTATGAGAGCCAACCGGAGTGGTTGTCTGTCCTTATATACTCGGGTTCAGCGTTGATTATTCATCGCAAGTTATCCCTCAAATGTACGAGTAAGCGTCTCAGTACTTACCCATGCAATGTCCCATTGATTTTAACTCACTCCGAGAAGTATATTTACAGTATCTAGCAATATTGACGGCCTCGGTGGTCCAGCGGTTGAGCACACTGCTTTACTTCCAATTGGTCGCGGGTTCGATTCCTCGCATGGTGCAAACATTTGTATTCATGAGTATGTTTGTTTATATCGGTCTTGCTGTTTTCTATGTACATATATTATGTATGTATTTAAAAAATATATCTAAGAATTTTGTGTTAGTTGTCTAGTACCAATAACACAAGCTTTGCTTACCGTGGGACAACAGAGCGCTGTTTAAAATGTCGAAAACTAAATCCAAGGAATGAATTTTGAATTTTGAATTCCTGGTGTTCATGGGCAGTGGTAATCGCTTACCATCAGGTGAGCTGTAATTTGTTTCATATGCTATAAAAAAAGTCCATAATATTTTCCAGGCATTGATATCCAGATTTTTTTATCTACGGTTTACTACTCTGAATTACAATGTAAAGGTCGTAAATTCAAATCTAGTTGACGCAAAAAAGTGTCATTGTTTATTTCTAATTAACTCCGGTACTGGAAACGTCCATAATAAACCACCAATGAATGTACGGAAATATACATTTTAATATTAGTATGCATTCACATATAGACTTCTCTATCTATCAGTTATTCAGTAATATGTAAAATTCGTAACAAAACATCGATAATATCTGCTAATAACTAAATCGCAATTATTATATCAAGTATAGAAACATTTTCACGTCATAATATTAATAATGCATTCACATATAGACTTCTCTATCTATCAGTTATTCGGAAATATGTAAAATTCGTAACAAAACATCGATAATATCTGGTAACAACTAAATCGCATTTATAATACCGATCGCGTAAATAAATAACGGTAATTAAGTACCGACATTTATACCTTTGTCGTGTACGGCCCGTCACGTACCGTAGTAACGACGCACGTGCCAAATCTCGATACGAACGATTAATAGCTCGATTTTATTGCCTATATAATTAGTAGCTAAAAAGTATCGAGTAGAATCGGTAATTAAGTCTCTAGAATCGTGCATACATGAGGCACGAGTGGAAAAGTTATTTATTTTGAATTAGCTGTGGTCGCGATTTCGCCCGCGTAAATTTATAGCCTGTGTTGTTCTGATGTATAAGCTATATTACTGTATAACTCGATTTTACTGCCTATATAATTAGTAGCTAAAAAGTATCGAGTAGAATCGGTAATTAAGTCTCTAGAATCGTGCCTACATAAGGCACGAGTCGAAAAGTGAAACTATTTCGAACTACCTGTGCTCGCGGTTCTTTTCGTGAAGTTTATAGCCTATGTGTTATTCTGATGTATAGGAATAAAGTTTCATCAAAATCCGTGCCATACATAAGGCACGAGTCGAAAAGTTATTTATTTTGAATTAGCTGTGGTCGCGATTTCGCCCGCGTAAATTTATAGCCTATGTGTTGTTCTGATGTATAATATATTATATAACTCGTATTGATTGACACTGACAAATCGATAGTGACAAGTGACGATATTTATCATTGCCGTAGATGGAGAATGTTATATATTATATCTTTTTTTTTTTTAATTAGTAGCTAAAAAGTATCGAGTAGAATCGGTAATTAAGTCTCTAGAATCGTGCCTACATAAGGAACGAGTCGAAAAGTGAAACTATTTCGAACTACCTGTGCTCGCGGTTCTTTTGCGTGAAATTTATAGCCTATGTGTTATTCTGATGTATAAGCAATGTTACTGTAAAGTTTCATCGAAATCCGTTTAGTAGTTTTTGTGTGAAAGAGTAACAAACATTATACTTACAAACCTTCGCGTTTATAATATCTATACATATAAATAAAATTGGAGTGTCTGTTTGTAATGTTGAAATAACTGTTTTTTGCTATATACATATGAACGTAAATACGGTACGTATTTTGGTGTAAAATATTATTTTTTTACAATTTTTGTTTGTCTGTCTGTCGGTCTGTTTGTTCCGGCTAATCACTGAAATGGCTGGACTTATTGTGACGGGACTGTTTTGGCTGATGTAACAAGGAGCAACTTATTACATCAGTCTAAAATAAAAGAACTTTTTAAAAGAATAGTAGCCATTATTTTAAAAAGTTCTTTTATTTAGAAAAATTAAATTAAATTCCACGCGGACGAAGTCGCGGGAACAGCTAGTTTGTAAATATAATCTTACTTTCTTTTAAACTCACATCACACCCTCCTAATTCCATCATTAAATGAAGGAATTAGGTAAGGTAGGTGTAATTTGGTGGTGGCACCCTAAATATAAGGACTTATAGAGCGACTCAAGGCCAACTCCTTCCCGATGATACGACTTTAGTCAGAGTTTGAACCTCGGTTCACTGCGTCATAATCTTGAAATTTCGATTCCTATTGAAATTCGGTCTTTGTATCAAAAGAACCAACGAAATTTGTTCATGTCAAATCCTTACAGTCGACATCGGCAATGCCACTCTCTCTCTCACACTCTAACATCTGGGTTAATAATTAACCTAAGACAATTCGCACAATGTCATCTAGTCCCAAGCTAAGCAGAGCTTGTATTATGGGTACTAGACAACTGATATAATATTCAAATAACCGTATGCTTGTTTGCCAACGTCGTAGTACCTATATATAAAAAAATTAGAAAAAAAAGTAGAAAAACTTGGTAATAAGAGTTGCTTCAGCCGTTGCTGATGTAAGCAAAACTTCAATGAGATATATCTATATAGCCCTGGTTTTCAGGTAGCCCCCATTACTTAGCGCCTCGTCAGGATTTCACGATTTTATATAGAATTAGCTACTCGCCCCGGCTTCGCTCGGGGGTACGTCTATTATATATTATTATACAGATAATCATTCCTCTAGAATCACTCTATCTATTAAAAAAACCGTTTCAGAATCCGTTGCGTAATTTACGCATACATAGGGACGGACAGACAACGACCGCGACTTTGTACTATGTAATGATACTATATATTGGCGACATGTCCCGGCTCCGCATGGATGCCTTACAAATATATGAATTTCTCTGTTTGTTCTATACTATAACACGCATGTATTATACATATAAACCTTCCTCTTGAATCTCTCTATCTATTGCTGAAAACTGCATTAAAATCCGTTGCGAAAAAAGGATATAAGCGAACAGACAGCTGCAACTTTTTTTTATATTATACTAGCTACTCGCCCCGACTTCGCACGGGTGTACATGTATTATATATAAACCTTCCTCCTGAATCACTCTTTTAAAGAAAAACTGCTTCAAAATCCGTTGCGTAGTTTTAAAGATTTAAGCATACATAGGGACGGACAGACTGCGACTTTGTTTCATACTATGTAGTGATAAAAGATAAATAATTTGAAAAATAACTGAATAAATCTCGGCAATATACCACGGTACAGCCCAGTTGTCACGTAACACGATAACGACGCACGTGGAAGATCCAAACACGAGTCGCGTTCTCTTGTCGCAAACACGCTATTTTACTGCCTCGATTATTAGTACTGTTTGATTGTCGATAGATCTATACACCCTTCAGTTTATAGCCAATTGTAACTTGACGGGAGTTGTAAAAATATTTGACAACCTCGGTGGTCTAGTGGTGTAGAGTGCAGCTTTACTAATCGATGGTCGCGGGTTCGATTCCTTGCACGGCATAAATATTTGTATTCATGAGTATTATTGTTTGTATCTGTCTGGGTGTTTTGTATGTGTAATAAGTGTGTACTTACGAAAAAAAGCTTTACACAAGCTTTAGCTAGCTTAACTTGGTTCTAGATGGCGCTGTGTGAATTGTCCTAAGATTATATTATATTTAGTCAAAAGCTGCAAATGTTAAGTTACAAACAGACACTTTGTTGTTTGTTTATTTGTATAGATGAGAGCGTTGTGGCCAAGCGATTTACTGCCCCGAATTACGCCCAAGAGCTCGTAAGTTCAAATCTGCAAGAGAAAAAATAACCTACACTTAAAATAACGTTCACTCGCAGATAGCTAAAATTATGATGAGTAACTTAGGCTACTTTTGTTATTGTTGAAATTTTATGTATTTTATGTAGCAGTTACTATATCTATAAAATTGGAGTTCATATTGAAATAACCGTTTTTAATACATGCATATGAATTTAAATGCGGTACATACACCAAAATAACATTTTTTACAATTTTTGTCTATCTGTCTGTTTGTTCCAGCTAATCTCTGAAATGGCTGGACCGATTTTGACGAGACTTTTTTTGGTAGGTAGTTGATGTTATAAGGAGTAACTTAGGCTACTTTTAATTTAGAAAAATAAAGTTAAATTCCACGCGGACGAGGTCGCGTGTACAGCTAGTAATAAATAAATATAACAGAAGACTAAATAGAAAATGTCCGAGGCGCCTCTCAAAGTGCACGAGAGAGCACTTTTTCTTGAAACAATTGTGCACAATTTGCAAGTCATTTGAGATTAACTACTCCTGACTAAACATAGGATTATAAATGCATCAACTTGTTTATACTTATTCAAATGATAAATGGATTTATCATATTTTTTGGAAGGAGGTGGAGGGAGGGGCAGGGGCTCCTGACCTGACTATGCTATAAATACTATAAATGACGTAGCGGAGTAACTTGAAACAGTCATGCTCGGTATAAAGCTAAAACTTGCGGCGGCGTGGTGGGCCGGGTCAATGTGCTTGAGTGCAATGATGGCTGGCTCATTCGTCATACTCGTGAATGGGTGCCGCTTGTGGGGACTGGTCTGTTCGGGTTACGAAAACGAACACTATTTGCTTTTGACAAAATAACAATAGCATATGCTAGTGGACACTCTATTCTCCCAAATTTGAATTTTAAAATGAATCTGTTTTATTTCAAACAATATTTGAAAAGAATACGAGCTGAGTATCTTGTCAGTTATTCTAATCTTGAAATCATTCGGAACTGACGGTAGGTTTGACATATAAGAGTCTGTAATAGATATATATGCAATAAAGATATTTTGATTTTTATTTGACTCTCACCTGTCAGAAGTACAATTGGTAAATGGTTAAAAGAAATAAAATTGTTTTTAAATATAAAATTATTTTTTTTTTTATAAAATTAAATTTTTGTTCGGATTATCGCTTATAAGTCGATACATAACTATTATTATTTTCTATAATTTTGTTTATGAGCTATTTTATTTACCCTAAGGGCACCGTTGAAAATCAGCGCTGTAGCTTCGGCTGCAGCGATATGCTGAGCGGAGTTCTGTTTAGCAAATATTTGTTAGTAATGTATCAATTTTAATTATTGTTTTACTATATTGGAGTGGCGGTGTGTATATATATTCATTCATGTATACATACTACAAAATTAATTTAATGTATGTATGCTAATGTATGCTAATGAGGGCTATGCTCGGAGTTACTCTACGTGATCGAATCAGAAATGAGGAGATCCGCAGAAGAACCAGAGTGACCGACATAACCCGAAGAATTGCGACTTTGAAGTGGCAATGGGCAGGGCACATAGCTCGTAGGACAGATGGCCGTTGGGGCAGTAAAGTCCTCGAGTGGCGACCACGGACCTGAAGACGCAGCGTGGGAAGGCCTCCAGCAAGGTGGACCGACGATCTGGTCAAGATCGCTGGAAGGCATTGGATGCGAGCAGCGCAGGACCGATCGTCGTGGAGATCTTTGGGGGAGGCCTATGTCCAGCAGTAGACGTCTTCCGGGCTGCGATGATGATGATGATGATGATGCTAATGTTGACTGTTTTGCTAAATAAATGTATATTATTATTATTATTATATATCTATAACTCTATACATTATACAGCTTTCTTTTTTCTTTCACGGTTCATTACCTATCTGATTTGAGGTTCATATTGCAATACGTTTAGCCGTTTATGCGTGCGTGAGTGAATGAGTGGTAAACATACAAAATTGAATTGGCAGTGCACTGTCAGCATCGCCTTGGATGTCTATTAATCGTTGCTTTAATATAATAGTAATAACACTAGTCAATTTACACAGCGCCATCTAGTCTCAAGCTAGGCAGAGCTTTTGTTATGGGCACTAAAGAACTGACATAAATGCATAGATGCATTTTTTTGTAATATATGGAATTACCACGACATTCGGTATTGGTGTTTTATATATACAAAACTCATGAATACAAATTCTTCTTTTTCTTTGTTTTTTTTAGCGCCATCTAGTCCCAAGCTAAGCAGAGCTTCTGTTATGGGTACTAGACAACTGATATAAATACATGGATACATTTTTTTTTACAACTAAATACATATTATACATAGAACACACCCAGACCGATATAAACAATCATACTCATGAATACAAATGTTTGTACCGTGCGAGGAATCGAACCCACGACCATCGGATAGTAAAGCGGTGTGCTAAACCACTAGACCACCGAGGCTGTCTAAATGTTTGTATCGTGCGAAGAATCGAACTCGCGACCATTAGATGATACCAACCATAGATGATAATGCATGTTTGTTATATAATATTATATAATATTATGTTATATTATATAATATTATATTTAATCTTTATTGCACTTGTAAAACAAATCTGTACAATTTGGCGAGCTTAATATCATATGGTATTCTGTACCAGCTGACTATTAGGTAACAGAAAGCGGTTGATAGGCAGTGGTGGGAAACGACTAACCTATGATATTACCTAATATAGGTAAATAGATCTACCTAATAATGTAAATATTTTAACAAACATTAATAAATATGTACCTAATATAAATATATATACAAGCAATATTATATAATTACATAGTATAATATCGTTGTCGCTGTCTGTCCATCTCTATATATACTTAAATCTTTAAAACTATGCAACGGATTTTGAAACGCTTTTTTTAATAGAGTGATTCAAGAGAAAGGTTTATATGTATAATATATGTACACCAGGTGAAGCCGGGGCGAGTAACTAGTTATATATATAAAAATAAAAATATTTAAACTAGAACAAGGGTCGAGAACCTCAAACTTTGTCTTTCCTGATAACGCGAGCTATCAAATTATTATATCGATAATAAACTCTCCTGTTTTCTATCTGAACTGTTCAAACCCTTTGAAGTATCTTTAATAAACGATTAACTGTCCCATTTGGATCGCCTTTTTATTTGTTCCAGAGAACGCTCCTGAAAGGGAGAGCGCTTTTAGAAAAATTCTTAGTAATATAGCCCTTTGATGGGCAAAGTTGATATTAAAAGTGGTATCGTTAGATTTTATTGTTAAACTTTGAAGGGTGATCTGCTAATGGATTATTAACTTGTTCTTAAGTTTGCTTTGGTTTCCGTTCAACATAATTGTTGTTAATTTTCATAAATATCTCATAAATAATTTTGTATTGCTGTAGCATACACAGGCAGGTTTGCCCTTACTGGATTGTTATGTAATGTTATTATATTGACGACCTCGGTCTAGCGGTCTAGCACCCGCTTTACGACCGATGGTCGCGGGTTCGATTCCTCGCACGGCACAAACATTTGTATTCATAAGTATGATTGTTCGTGTCGGTCTGGGTGCTTTCTATTTATAATATGTATTTACAAAAAATATATATAACATAACATAAGCTTTAGTTAGCTTAACTTGGGTCTAGATGGCGTTGTGTGAATTGTCTTGAGATTATTATATATTATTGTCCCACTCCGATCGATCCCCGTCAAATTCAAACGGGGATCGAAATTACGACGGCCTGAGCCGAGGTTCGAACCCCTGCCCCTGCAGTGGTGCCCTCAGACTAAAGTCGAATCCGTCAGGCAGGAGTTGGCCTTCAGTCGCTCCATAAGTCCTTCCACGGGTTTGGAGTCCCATCTGCACTCGCCCCTAACGTCCGGTGTAGCTGTAAAGGCCAGCTACGGCCAACAGCATTAGAGTAGTACGAAAAAAAAAAATATTATAATTAAGCCTATATGTGTGTACTAAGGTACAGATAAAAAATATTATCTATCTATTTAAATATAATTTTTCTAAGGCGTGTCGTGATTTGTTGTAAATTGTAAGTGGGAAATGTATAATTTAAAATCTTTTATTATATATTAATACGTAAAGCAAACACTTTGTATCCCTTTTACGAAATTGCGCAGACGAAGTATGAAAATTAGCACACTTATAATATTACTAGCTACTCGCACCGGCTTCGCATGGGTGTACATGTATTATATATATAAACCTTCCCCTTGAATCACTCTATCTATTTAAAAGACGCTTCAAAATCCGTTGCATAGTTTTAAAGATTTAAGCATACATAGGGACGGATAGACAGCGACAGCGACTTTGTTTTATACTATGTAATGATGATGATAAGGAGTGCAGAATTCTAATGTTATTGTAAAACATTACACTAACTACCTATTTATTATATATACACATGTGTATATACTCTTTTGCGACTCGGAACTAAGTCCGAGGCAGTCCAAATAGCCGCTATATTTGTAAATTATAAGTTAAAGATTATTGTAATCTTAACCGCCAGTATCGTTCAATCTGCACGATGTACGCAAAGGGTGAACTACTCTGAGTGGAAAGCAGTTACGTACAGACGGCTGTACATAATTGATTGTAATCGCGCAGAAGTTCTAAGTTGGCCGCTGCAACTGATGACCGCACACTTGAAACTAATTCCAACCTCTGCATTGTCTAAAGCGTGGATCCGAAGCTTCTAAATGGTTAGGTAGTCCATTTGTTTATACCACTGTTCAATTAATATTTGCATGTAACCTATTTTGTTATTCTTATGTGCCAGTATTAAAAAAATAATAATGTAATTCATCTGTCAAATTAAATATGAAAACAATGGCTGTATAGGCTGAGTCCTTTTGCCTTTCCCTGAAAAGGGAAAAACCGAACCAAAAAAAAAACAAGTCAAGATTTATCATTAGATTGATTTTATTAAAACATTTTATTTAATATTGATTTCATATAATATTGAGATTGCTTAGCGATAAGGCCGCCTTTTGTACTCGTCATTGTTATACATATTTTTATAGTAATTAATATTTTCTGTAACTGGTGCAAAAAAGTGTAAAAATAAAAATAAAATAAAATACAGTATAAGGATGAAATAGAAATAATCTTTATTCTAATACACTTAATATAAGTACTATGCACATATAGAATAGTCATATTTTTTCATTCTACCACTCATTCGGAACGCAGACTCATCACAAGAAGAACGAGCAAGAAACTTGCATGTTGCTCTTTTAGATAATTTAGTTGTAACTTTACGTTTTTAAGTTGAAATGTGTTAATTATACCTACCAACTAACACAAATTCATTAGAGTGAAAATATTAAATACACAACTAATTGGTTGACTAACTAAATAAGAGTAAATCAATCGTAGTGATTAGAGTAGACCAGTCTCTACAAGCAGCACTCGTTCACTAGTGTGACGGATAATGATGAAGAATATAATATCTAAATAATATAAAACACTTTTTTGCTACGACAGTGGCATACGGCACATCTGATGATAAACTATTACCCATAACACGAGCTCTGCTTACCTTGGGGCTAAATGACGTTGCGTGCAATTATCAGCAATTAACCGTGGTCTTGATATTTTATACTGTGTTATAAAATGTTGTTTTGTAAATATATCAGAATTTCAGAATTTACAGATGTTAGAACAGACAAATCCGATTAAGAAGTTTAGTAAAAAAAATACCAACCTCTCAATTACGTCCGGAAATATCTCAATATACGATATTAAGACATTGTTCAAGACAAATACCTTTTTTTATTCGGATTCGTTCCTTTATAGCGCCGGGATTGCCCCGGATTGTTCTGCGGAATTCCGCACATTGCTGTTGGGAAGAAACGTATCGGCTCCGCGGACATTCCGTCCGCCGTTACGTGGGCATGCTTTGAATGGCAAAAGTGCGGAACACGGCGTGTCACCGGCGTTTGATTTGTTACTTTGATGTGTCGGAACGTTTCCAACGCAATCGCACATTCGGTATTATCTGTGAATTCAAATTTGGAATGTACTGTTATATAGCGAGTTGCAGAGTTTTGAATTCTTGAATATACATATATGGCATATTCGATATGGGTTACCTATAAATTCGAATTTGGAATGTACTGTTATATAATGAGTTTCTGAGTTTTGAATTGTTGAACGAGTATGGGTTATCTATAAATTTTTGTTATATAATTCTGAGTTTGAATATATATCGCACATTCGGAATGAGTTACCTATAAATTCGAATTTGGAATGTACTGTTATATAATGAGTTTCTGAGTTTTGAATTCTTGAATATATACATTCGGTATGGGTTATCTATAAATTCAAATTTGGAATGTACTGTTATATAATGAGGTTCTGAGTTTGAATTCTTGAATATACATATATCGCACATTCGGTATGGGTTATCCATAAATTCAAATTTGGAATGTATTGTTATAACAAGTTTCTGAGTTTTTAATTCTTGCATATATATCACACATTCAGTATGGGTTATCTGTAAATTCAAATTTGGAATTTACTATTATATAACTAGTCTTATTTTTGGATTCTTGAATATAATTTTTCAGCGAAGCGAAACTAATGGCCTTTTTTTTCAATACAGATAATTTTCAATTGAGAGAGAGATTTTAAATTAAGATCACTACAATTATACCCATGTTACATATATAATTGAAGAGATGGTTGGGACACAATAATATACCCAGGATTTTGTACTGGTCTAGCTGTTTAGCACACCGCCTCACTTCCATAGGTCGTGGGCACGGTTCCTTGTAAGGTACACACATTTGTATTCATGAGTAAGCTTGTTTGTATCTTTCTGGGTGTTTTGGTGTATATATGTATGTATATACAACTAAATATATTTGAGTATTTATATGAGTTATCTAGTACCCATAACCCAAGTTGAAGATTGGGACTAGATGAATAGAATAGAATAGAATATATACTTTTTGACGCTATAATTTATTGCCTAAGCTCTCATTATTTTCGGCTACTGGCGGTGACTGTACAGTAAATCAACGAAATCACTGGCCGCCTGACCAATTGTGCCCATTTGACATTTATGGTACAATTTATATTTGCGCCGTGAACAATGCGTCCCCTTTATCTATTGCCACAATCCCGGGCCTAAGGGTATTATATTATCAAATATATTGGATCATATCTGCATTCTACAGTTCTAAATATAGGATTTTTTTGTTAATACTTGCGTTAGCGATAAGACCGCATTTTGTATTTAGTTTTATTATTAAATCGCCATATAGTTCCAAGCTGAACAAAGCTCGTGTTACGGATACTAGATAAGTGACATAGATATTTATGTTTTTTTTTTGTAAATATTACATATACATGATATACATGAATAGAAATGTTAGTACCGTGTGAGAAATCGAACCCGCGACCATCAGATGTACAGCGCTAAACCACTGGATCATCGAGGTTGTCAATTATAATATTATATAATGTTTAAATGATTCTTTTATCTTCAAATTTACTTATATATTAACTTAAAACTTTAAGGCGACTTTCTAGAAATGTTTGTTAAGTATTTTATACACTAACTCGCCTTATATTTTATCAAACGAATAAGTTTTATGTAAGGACTCGTGAGATAGCCCGCGGCTTCCAGCGCGACCTTTTATCTCCCATCCCCATGGGTAACTATGTACTTTCAGAAACCCTTTCTTTTCTATATACAAAACTAGGCGTCCAAAACGAGGCGCGCCAATGTTAAAAAATAGGTCTAATGATGTATCTTGTTTACTATTTTCGCTTTGTCTAAATTTTAGTTGCCTACACTTCAATTTCATTCAACAATCTTAGATCCAACAACTATATTGTATATATTTCTCTCTAATCTATTGCCAACATAACTCACTTGTTCTACCCACTTTTGGTCTCAGATTTAATATTGTCAATTCACCCTGATGGCAGCTCACAGCATAGTGTAGTTGTCAATTTTTAAACCGATTGTCATTGTTAAATGTCAATCTTAACCACAGTGTAATAAGTCAATCTTGCAAGTGTAGGTGAAGTTTTTATTTATTCTGTTTTTGGATACCAGCTCTTTGCACTTATGTTATAGTAAATTATGGTTATATTCAATTATATGTGATATATTGTCATATTAATTTAGCGCTTTGTTCTTACAACTGGCGGGTGGAGTGCCCATGTAATGATAGTACTTTCTAGAATACATATTTATTTATATTTTTTTATTTTTTTTTTTTTTAAAGTATATTTATATATATATATTTAGGTGTGATATATATATATTTTTATTATATATTTAAACATTAATTTATACATATACAATGCTAAATGATATTGATAGTGACGGTGATGAAGACGATTTTTTCTCCATATCATCGCATAATTTAAGCAGTAACAGTAGCATGTTTAGTTTTCCTTGTTTGTCTGATGTCTTGACTGGTTGTTTTTCAGATGTTCCTAAGAATTTTAACGTTATTCACATTAACGCCCAAAGTATTCCGGCACATTATTCAGATTTATTGGCGTCCCTCGACCAGCATAATGTACATGCTATACTAGTTTCCGAATCTTGGCTGAAACCTTGTCTCCTCTCCTCATCTTATTGTCTTCCAGGATTTCAACTTATTCGCAATGATAGAACCAGCGGCGGCGGTGGTGGTGTTGCCATATATTTACGTTCTCACCTTCCATTTTCTATAATTAGCATGTCTGCACAGCCACCGCCACCAGATGCTGGTGAACACTTGTTTGTTGAAGTCCTGCTATCCCATTCAAATATACTTCTTGGAGTCTACTATTGCCCTTCCATGCACATCAACTATTTTTCCTCCTTGGAAAAGTTGCTTGAAGACTTCACACTAAATTTCCGTCATACAATTATAATGGGCGATTTTAATACATGTCTGCTTAAAAGAGATAATCGGTCTACTACATTACAATCTACAGTGCAAGCTTGTAACATGTATATTCTACCTCTTACAGCTACTCACCATTTCCCCAACTCCGCTCCATCTCTTCTTGATTTAATATTCGTCTCCTCCTTGGAACATGTGGAAAAACATGGTCAATGTGATGCTGATGCTTTCTCTTACCATGATCTTATTTATTTGTCTTACAAAATCCGACCTCCTAAAGATAAACCCAAAATTATTTTTCAGCGTAATTTTGGTGGTATGGACATTGAGGGATTGCGTAGTGACGCCGTGGAGACGGACTGGTCACCTGTTATGGCAGCTGATTCTATTGACGACAAAGTAATGCAATTCAACATTATAGTGTCTAAGTTGTATGATGTACATGCACCTTTAAGAGCCATTAAAATAAATTTGCTCCATGGCTCACAGATGAAATTAGGGCACTTATGCACAAAAAAGTTACAACCAAGGCCAAATTTAAACGTCGTCCAACTAACGATAACAAAATGAAGTACTATGAAGCCAGAAATCGCTGCAATAGAATGTGTAGGGATGCACAACGTCGCTATATTCATAACTCAATTTCTGATCAGGAACCTGCTAAAGCTTGGAAAAATATTTGCATCGAAACTTAGACATAAATTCTCTCAATAAGCATTTTTCCTCGTCGTCCATTATTATGGATATAGATGACAAAACTAGTACAATTTCTTATCTTTCATCACTTCCGACTCCAAACTATTCTCCTTTCGTTTTTAATCAATTCACAGAGTGTGATGTTAAGAAAAGCATTATGGCAATTTCCTCTAGCGCTGTTGGTGTTGACTGTATCAGTCGCAATATGATTCTTCCTATCCTCGATAATCAATTATTTGCCACATCCTTAATCACTCCGTAATAACTAGTGTTTATCCTAAAATCTGGAAAGAAGCGCAAATAATCCCTCTTCCAAAAAAGGCCAATCCCGCATCTCATTCTGATTTCCGTCCCATCTGTATTCTACCTTTCCTTTCCAAAGTCCTTGAACGTTTGATTCACAACCAATTCACCTCGTTCCTTAACAAAAACAACCTAATAAATCCTCTTCAGTCTGGTTTCCGACCTGGTCACAGTACAACAATTAAAATCACTGACGATATCAGACTAGGTATGGAAAAAGTCAGTTAACTATATACACTCCTTGACTTTAGTAACGCCTTTAATACCGTAGATTTTGATATCCTCGAGGAATTGCTACGCTCTCTTAACATAAGTTGAATGGTTTCACAATTATTTGTCTGGGCGTCGGCAGCAAATCCGCATTGATGATACAGTGTTCCAAAGGTGGCGTTTTATAACAGTTTTTATAAACTCAATTTCTAACTTACTAACTTCTTCCTACCATCTATATGCAGACGACTTACAAATTTATTATCAGGCTCCACTAGAAAACTTCAATGACGCTATTTCCGTAGTTAATAGTGATTTGACATACATTACAAACTGGAGTAAAGCTTTTGTATTAACAATTAATGCTACAAAAACTCAAGTAGGCAGCTCGCGACTAAGTAACAGGATCGACTGGTCAGCAATCGCTGAAATTAAAGTGAATGACGAAGTAATTCCCTTTAGTACTTCTGTCAAAAACCTGGGCATTCATATTGACAGCTTTTTTAATTGGAGACCGCAAATTCAAGCAGTTAGCAGGAAAATATTTGCAGCGTTGGGGTCATTACGGAGGTTGCGCAATTTCCTGCCCATTGCTACCAAAATTACGCTATCTCAATCTCTTCTTCATCCTATACTTGATTACGCCGATACATGTTACTCTAATCTTACAGAAGACCAACTTAATAAGCTTGAGCGACTTCAAAATACTCTTATAAGATTTATTTTCGGTCTTCGAAAATTTGATCATGTTTAGTTTCGCACTAAACTCAAGTGGCTATACTTTCGCCGGAATACTCACATTCTTTCCCTTCTCCATAATATCCTTTATAACCCTTCAACTCCTAACTAAGCGGTTTGTTTTCCTTCATAGCTCTAATAACGCCAATCTTAGGTCATCGGAGAATCTCCAGTTAAAGACACCAGTACATCATACTGCTTTTTACGACATGTCCTTCACGGTACTTGCTGTCCGACTATGGAACGAACTCCCACTTCCCATACGTAAATTGACATCACTGCCTGCTTTTAAATCGAGCGTTAAAAAATATTATTCACGAAACTTATCTGCATAGTAACGTCGCTATTGTATAGATATTATTTAATTTATTTATATGTATATATGTATGTATATATATGTGTGTATGTATATTTTATATATAATGATTATTATGTAGTTATATGTATGTGTATATGATATGTAAATTGTACATCCAACAACGAATTGTTATACCTCGACCAGACACAGTCTAATCACTCCTCTCCATCCTAAGGTTGCCTGGAAGAAATCGCTATTTAGCGATAAGGCCGCCCATTGTTACCTCTATATTATAATTATTTTGTTATTATTTTCATATTTAATGTACATATTAATTTATGTAATTACTCTTTCTGTGAGAGGAACAATAAAGTGTTTTTCATTTCATTTCATTTCATTTTCAAAACTAGTTGACGTAAACGAAATGTCTCGTTTTTGAACATTTTCTAAAGATACTCCACTTCTATTGGTAGTAGTGTAATGTTATAAAGAAGCCTTTATAATATTGGTAGTAGTGTAATGTTATAAAGAAGCCTTTATAAATGGGCTATCCAATACATAAAGAGTTTTTAATACGAATCAGTACAATGTGACATTGTTTAACCAAACATTTCTGCTTCGTAATATTAGTATAGATTTTGTATGTATTGATTTTTCTTGAACATTGATATTTAATAGACGTTTTCTTCTGTCTCTTCCGTATCCTGTTATATATGTAACTCTAGTGATTTTCCAGAACGTTGATGATACGTTACATATACTTTATTCGGAGTCTATTATATTCGTTTTACTTACTTTATGTCTAGCAGTTTTAAAATGTCTACACTATACCAATTTTATTGCCTCATGATATCTGCTATACATTTTGTAGTACTGTATAATATAAACTATAATAACTAATAAAATTTCATTAATTGTTTCAGGTAATTTACAAATTCAACAGTAACAAAATAATGCTGTAAAGGTATAGTACGTAAATGATACATAAATAAAATTGTATATGTTCATGAGCATCTATCATATTTTAATTTTAAATGTTATAATAGATTAAAAAGCCAACTGGCCCTACCAGAACCTAAAATAGAAATGTTTAGGGCAAGTCCGTATTACCGATCCATTGTAATATATAACAAAATCCCGGAAACCATAAAACAAGAAGGTAAAATAATTTTATTAAAAAAAAAAACACTTAAAGAACTACTAACCGAAAAAGCTTATTATACAGTAAAAGAATTTTTAACAGACGTACTATAGGAGCTCAGTGGACACTACAACAGACTTAAATTTTAAATTTCATTTTGGGAATGAGTCATCCACGAAATTGCCATACTCTTTAAACAAAATTGAACTTGCCTTCCGGCTCGAAGGACCACGATGTTTAAGATTCTAGAAGTATTATACAAATAAAAGAAGTACCAAGGTTAATTGACAATTTAATTTTTGCATTACAATGAATACATGAAATGATCAAAACGAAATTATGGCGCGTTTTAAAATTGACACAGCGCCATCTAGTATTTCATACTGTAAACTATTACGGCCAATACTTATTACAAATTTAAACACAGAGTCCATGTGTATTGTTGATTTATGTATATGCAATTGTAAATAAATAAAAATATTAATGTAAAGTTCAGTAGTTTTTGCGTAAAAGAGTGACAAACATCGATAGTTACAAATTTTGGCATTTATAATATTATTAGGTTTGAGGTAATATCATCTATTTTTATTTAAAGAACCGAGAAATTGGTATTGAATCGAAACCGAAAGCGAATCGTAAATTTCAGTGTTTATCGATTTTATCGATGCATCATACCGGCAGTAAATCACAAAAATCTTTTCCGAGCTATTTACCGCGGGCGCGTGTCGTACGCTGCACCTCATTAACCCAGCGGGTATATGTCAGGGTTGTCACACGTTAGAAATATTACTCACTTTTACATATATTCGATATATAATAATAATAACAAATACACACACACACTGCACTTATTTGGTTTGGGCCCGTAAGTGTGGAATACGCTACAAAGCAAAAGCTGAATTAAAGAGACAGTAACAATAATAATAATAGTAATCTCAGGACAATTCACACAGCGCCATCTAGACTCAAGTTAAGTTAGGTAAAGCTTGTGTTATGGGTACTAGACAACTAATACAAATACATAGATATATTTTTATTTTTTCGTAAATACATACATATTATACATAGAAAACACCCAAACCAACACAAACAATCATACTCTTGAATACAAATGTTTGTACCGTTAGGAATCGAACCTGCGACCATCAGAAGTAAAGGTGTGCTAAATCGCTGCACTACCAAAGTTATCAATTTCTTCAATCGTACTCATGAAATATAATTGATTGTAGAATTGCGAAGAATCGAATCCGCGACTTTTGGTTAGCATACCGCCTTACTTCAGATGGTTGCGGCTTCAATTCCTCTCACAATGACGTTGTCAAGTGACAGCCGATTTACCACTTATATCGTTACTATCCTACTCTTATCCTGTAATTTTACTGCCTAATCTCATCTTACTATAGGTATAGTGGTTCGCCGCCATAATTTCGATGATCGCAGGTGTGATTCCTCGCATATACACATTATCATGTGACAGCTGAGATACCACTTATATCGTTACCGTGCTACTCTTATTCAGTAATATACTGCCTAATCTCAGCTTACAATAATACGTGCCAACCCTAAATCCAAACCGACCATACAAGTATCGAGGGTGCGAAATTCTCGAATGTAAAGTTTCTGCGACCCCTCCGACGACATTTTTCGGGGCATTAGAGCGATGACTATAAAACTTTATTTACGAGCGGCATATGAATGCTTGCCCTTTTTATTATGTTAATTCGCCGAGGACCGGCTGCGGGTAGTTGAGAGCTCAGAGCCCAGGCTCGAAGCCCGGGCCTCCTAATTTACGACCGACCCAATGGAGACGCGAACTATAGACCCTGAACAATAGTATTGTTCGTATATGCAGGTGATGCTGCGGTGACTTTGTAGAGTAAAATGCACTGTATTAAAATTTGTTGTTTAGTATTCTGTTGCATTTATCTCATGAACTTCTTATATATGAGATATTTATAATGTATGATAATGGAATGGTGCACCCGTCTGCGCTAACGGTTTACGCTGGCGGGGCACCAGTGGAGGATGATGAGCATGAGATCAGGTCAGTTAACCCATTGTAGCAAATACATCATGAATTTTTCACGATGGTTCTCATGGGGGCCGCATGGACCTGACCTGACTACACAGCGCCATCTAGACCCAAGTTAAGCTAGCTAAAGCTTGTGTTATGGGTGCTAGACGACTGATACAAATACATAGATTTTTTTGTAAATATATACATAAACGTCAAACAATCATACTCATGAATATAAATGTTTGTGCCCTGCGAGGAATCGAACCCGCGACCATCGGATGTAAAGCGGCGTGCTAAATGGACCTTTGAATTGCTAGACCACTGAGATTGTCGTAAGTTTGACTAAAACTTCAATAATGTAACTCAAGGTGTAACAAAACGTCCTGTCGTGCCAAATCAGGACGGTCCGCTAGTATAGTACATATAAATAAATATGGTCTAACACAGTGAGAGTTTGTCACAATAATTTAACGAAATCCAACACGCAGTATTATTGTTTGAACGAATATAATATGTCACGGTATATGTGACAATCGCTGAATTTACGAGCGGCCGTGGCCCGCCATTTGCAATTATTTGTACTGTGACAACAAAAGATTATTGACGTTATTTTTTTTTTTACTTATAAATATAGAGGGTTATTCCAAGGAATATACAGCATCCATCGGTGCAATAATACCTAATTTATTTTATTTTTATTTCAGGCTACTAATGGCCCATATTATACATTCCTTAGTGACTAACATACATATATAATAACTAGCTGTGCTCGAGATTTCACCCGCGTGAAATCGATAGCCTATATATTATTCTAATGTATCATCTATATTACTGTAAACTTTCATCAAAATCCGTTCAGTAGTTTTTCGTGAAAGAGTAACAAACATCCATCTATACTCACAAACTTTCGCGTTTATAATATTAACAAGATGATATAAATAAGTATAAATATAAATTGTCTATGGTCACGGCACTGATAATCTCCCGCGGTACCACCTATACAACAACAAGTTCTTATTTAGTTCGTATTTGTTATTATTGCACTATAATGGAATTATAACCTGTCTACGGTAACGAGGCATCATTGGAAAAGAGAAAATAAAGATGAGGTGGGATCAGTTCGCCCATCGTGGCAAAAGGAAGATGATTGCATTGCGAGGAGGTCAACCTAACATTGCTATTGCTAGCAATGGGGTTGTACCCACATAACCCTTCCCCCAAACAGTTCATATTGTCTCTACTCGGCACAGAAGCGCAGTTCTGCCGGAAATAATCTGTAATCCAGCATAGGGCGGTGGATTGAACGTGACACGGGCTTATATGAACGCTTTCGAGAATTTGGTCCAGAGATAACGAGCACAGTTTCAAACTCGCAGTTTTCCAATTCACGAAGCTAGAATTTAATTTAGTTATTTCTCTTTAGTTGGTATAACGGGTGTAGCCGTAGGTACTGTGGGTGTATACTTTATATTTGAAAAATATTTTATTAATATAATTAAACAACAAACGGAAAAAAAGAGCAAATAAAAGTACATATAATTAAACATAAATAATTAAAAAATAAACATAAAATAAACATTTTTTACAAATAATTGAAAGCCGATTTCAACGTTTAGACTAAGTTGCACTAGCTGTGGTCACGAGCTGACTGGAGTAACTGCGCTGTCAATGTTGATAGGTGCCAGCAGTTCAACTACCGTCATTAGGTTGCCCAACGAAAAAAGACGACACACAGTATCTAATAATCAGGGTATTCGTAGACCTATTGACCGATGTTACCGAACTTTGTGTGAATTTATAAATCACTGTATTCCACGCAGATGATAACTTTAAACCATCTTCCCGGTTAAAATTGGGGTATTTCTGTGGCCTCCAATGACAATATTAATAATTATTGTGTATACTCGTATATATGTGTGTATGTGCATATGCATACATGCGTACACAGATTCCAAATATTTAGCAATTGCTTAAATGTGTATGCGTGCAACAATGTAACGTGTGGCAATGAACTTTTTATCTTTCTATCTTTTTCTAATGTGTTCTAAATGCGAATGTTTAGACATAAGAATTTGCTATCTGTATTCACAAAATTTTTAGTCCTAATTTTTTGGTAAAAAATGTTGAAGTTTTAGTCATAATCAATTATGAATAAAAATGTTATTTATGACTGAAAATAATGGCTTATCTCTGAACCAAATTTGAATGTAATCCATTTAGCGATTCATCAAGAAGGTCATTGGCGCGTGGCACAGCGATGATGTGCTGATAGCCCGAGGGTACGACTGGACGGTATCGATTAGTGTTGCCAGATGTCCCGATTGGCACGGGACGTCCCGATTTTCAGGGGTCTGGGGACGCGTCCCGATTTGTACCTGATCGGGACACTAAATGTCTGATTAAGACTAGACAAGACTGATTACTTGTTATGTAGGATTTAATACATATTTAATTTACGTAATTAATATAATACTATATTTGCACTAGTAGTTTAAATAAATTTAACCAGACTTACAAACTTGTTTTATGTTTACTGTCCCGATCTGCAATCTTAAATCCCGATTTTTTATCTCATGTACCGATTTAAAACAAATTGCACCTGACAACACTAGTTTTTTTTTCGGACTACTCTTATGGCCAACAGGTCGCAGCTGGCCTTTACAGTTTTACCGGACGATAGGGGGCGATTACAGATGGCACTCCTAGCACGCGGAAGGAGTTATGGAGCAGCTGAAGGTCAACTCTCGCCTGACGGGTACGACTTTAGGCTGAGGGCACCGCTAGGGGTTCGAACCTCGGCTCAGGCCGCCGTAATATCGATTCCCGTTCGAATTGGACGGGGAATCGATCGGAGGGGCGAACAACACTAGTATCGATTCACCGGTGTGCGAGGGACGCGTAACCATCGTAATTCACAAACTGGTGTAATTGCAACCGTGAACAACTAATGGCCGGCCGACCGTTGCTTAATGGCCCGTACCGGTTTCATTACGTACAGTCAGCTCCGTAAACGTATTACGTGACAGTGGTCAATAATGTCATAACACTTGGGGAAATTTGGTTAGTGAATTACGGCTTTGGCTGTCGGGCAGTTTGGCACATCAATGATCGCAGATTCGATTCTTCTGCGATACTAACTTTTGCATTAATGAGTATAATTGTTTATTCTAATGGATGATAAAGGAATGGTTTCACCCGTCTGCGCTGCCGGTATACGCTGACGGGGCATCAGTGGAGGATGATAGGATGAATATGATTGGGTCAGGTCTATTGATCATCGTAACAAATTCACCATGATTTGATGATGATGATTTCCAGGCGAAACCGCGTGGATGTCTAGCTGACATGGTACATTGTTAGAAATGGGGTCAACAGTCCACATTACTGGATAATTTGGGTGTTTTCTATGAATATTATATATTTGTTTACAAATAAAATGAATTCAAAAATGATAGCAGTAAGCTAAATAAGCTTACTGCTATCATTGATACAAAAAATAATAATAATAACGACTTGGGGCTATTCATCCAGTGACGGAATGCAAATGCATTATGGTATATTTGTACGCTTCATTTGAAAGATATTCTTCAACATTTGTCGATATCTGCTAGATCTTATCACGTTTGGTCGAGCCGTTAAAGCGAAAAACAAAACTTTTTCTTCTACAATATTAGTAATAATATACATTTCTTTACATTAAAATCATCTATTAGATTGAAACTGCAATAATTTATATATATTTGCATGTTTATTGCATAGTTTGTTGTGTCGGTGTTGCCCTTGAGATAATCTACTCCATCCTTCACGCTGTCTATATTTATACGAGGCTGACTGTACTTCTATCCACGATGCCAAAATTTTAATCTGAAAAAGTACTCCGGAAAATTCTGCGCGTTGCCTCCCCCGAACGCGAAATCCGGGTTTCTTAAGTGCCTCGGTATTTTCGTTCATAATGGACCTTAAACAGCTTTTAGGGGATCTTTTAGTGCTTCATTCGTTGGGAGCGTTAACGATGTAGAAACGATAAGTTTTAGATGCGGAATAAACATGATACGGGCACGTTAATAGGTGGGTTTTGATGCTGCGTACAGTTACAGCGGGTGAAGTACTTGGTACAGCTCGTGACTCCGGGCCGACGATATCCTTCCACTGCGTTCTATGAAAAGGTACACGGTTTAATCTATATTTAAAGTCGACTTTGAATAAAGTTGTCAGCGTGGGTATTTAATTAAAAATACATATCTAAGACTACTTCCTTAATATTTATTTTTATTTATTTATTTATACTCATTATTGCACCAATTACAAAATAAAAAAAAAATAAAATAGAAAATATACATTGATACAAAAGACGGTCTTATCGCTAAGCAATCTCTTCCAGATTACCTTTAGGTGGATAGAGAAATAAAAATAAAAATAGGGTAGGTGGCGCACGTAATAAATAAAAATAAATATATTTGACTCAAATACATATCTACATACACATAATATTTGAATTAAATTCAGTGTGACATTTTAATTTTTAATTTACATTTAGTTTATTTTATCTTACCTTAACATTTATGTATGTTGTTTATAATATATAGTTTATGTAAGTGCATTCAGTTTATATTATGTTTAAAATGTATGTAAACATTTTAATTCTTATTATATTTATTATTATTTTCCTTCATAACCATGTTTGTTATTATTTATATTATTATTCTCTTTACTCTTTTTTTAATATTGCTCACCTGTTCTATAATTAAATCCGATTCCCTAAGGTTACTTAACAATATTGCATTCAGCAATAAGACCGCCTTATTGTATTTATACATATGTTCTTTAATATATTATTTAAGTCTTTTATATATATTTCTACCGACAAGCCCCTTATTTTTTTTGCAATTTATTTATTTATTTATTTATTTATTGAAACCTTGATCAGTGTACAGTTTGATGCAGTCCTGACTCCCAAACTAGCGTGAGCTGTATATCAGGAGTCAGTTCCTTCCCAAAACATTTTTATGCTGTGTTTGGGTTTGAAGGGTGATGTGGCAATAGAATTACATGAAATGGTAACCACTGTCGTCTCATGATGACATGTTGTGCGGAGCAGCTAGTAGTCAGGGTTACGACAGCTTCTTTGTCATTTCGATTACTTAAAAAATACTATTTCTGCCGTCAAGGAACTCGTTTTATAAACTATATTTCAACTAACTGTGCTCGCGTTTTCTCGCTACATTTGTAACATGTGTTATGTGATGTATAAGCTATATTATTGTAAAGTTTTATTAAAATCCATTCAGTAGGTTTTCTATCAAAGAGAGGAAACACCCATCCATCCATTTGTCTACTTTCCACAGTCACAAACTTCATTAGTAAAATTTGTTGGGAGAGATATGACAACGAAATTACAGGGTATCGACTCTCAACAGGGTTTCACCTTACAAGGATCAATGTGACACTGTATTGTACAATAAATATATAAATAAATAATCAGTCCAAAAAAGCAAATACCCATATGTCGTGATATGGTCACGTGACATGACATTCTCTTCATATCTCTTCTCTCTTTTATATAATCCTGTCGGAAAAGGATAAGTCGTTTGTTCGTAAAGTGGATTATTCCCGACGAATTCACATAACTTTGTTTAAAAGTTTATGATATAGAGCTACAATATATTCGTACAGCTGTTCGAGAAGTTTGTATTCACATTCAGTTTGTATATACCATTTATAGTCGTTCAATTTGGATTTTATTACATACTAATTCCCGTAAGATGGTCTGCTTAGAATTAGTACTTTGGGTATTTATTTTTTTTCTTTTAATCATCTATTTCAACTCCTTTCAAATTTATCTTTTTAATTTGAGGCAGTAGTTTAAACATGATAAATTTACAGACAACCTGACAGACAAAGTTGCTCTCGCATTTATTTTATTAACTTTTATTTATCACTTTCTTCTAGATTACATAAGGCAACAGATAGGCTTTGTTCGTCCTCATAAAAAGTTTAATTTCATATCAAGATTGAATTTAAAAATGTTGACAAGTCAAACAGACAGACACATAGACATACTTTCACTTTTTTAATATTAGTATAATTTTTTTTTTTTATAATATCAGGACAATTCACACAACAAGTTAAGCTAGCTAAAGCTTGTGTTATGGGTACTAGATAACTGATAATGTACATAGATATTTTTTTTTTGTAAATACATACATATTATACATAGAAAACACCCAGACCGATACAAACAATCATACTCATGAATACAAATGTTTGTGCCGTGCGAGGAATCGAACCCGCGACCATCGGTCGTAAAGCGGTGTGCTAGACCGCTAGACCACCGAGGTCGAGTAAGATATAATTGGTATTAAGATGTAAAACTATAGATGTCAAATGTAAATAACTATTTATAATAACCAATGAAACAACAACACGTTTCCATCCCCTGTCTTAAAAAGATATCAGTCCCCTGGGCGCTACAGTTGGCGTGGAGTGTTTGCGGTGCGAACTCTAGTTGCGCGCGCTCTCGACAATGCTCTCGACACTCGGCGGGTAACGAGGGATTAACGGGTAACGGAAAGTAGTTGTATGCTTGTCTGAAAGTATTGCGTAGGTCAGGTTGATGTGTGTATGTGTTTACTGAGATGTGTTTCGATTTTGTGTTGCAATGAAGCCAGGGTATAATTCATATTAGTGTTACATATATATTGTATATTTTAAATATATACTGTACTTGATGATAGCTTCAGCAGATTACAGAGTTGTAAAAATTATAGAATTTGCTTACTATCTATACATTTAAATAAAATTGGAGCGTCTGTTTGTAATATTTATATAACCGTTTTTTACTACATGCATATGAATATAAATATGGTACCAAAATAACATCTTTTACAATTTTAGTCTGTCTGTTTGTTCTGGCTAATCTCTGAAATGGCTTGACCGATTCTTTTGGCAGATAGATGATGTAATAAGGAGTAACTTAGGCTACTTCTATTTTAAAAAAATAAAGTTCATTTCCACGCGGACGAAATCGCGGGTGCAGCTAGTCTTGAATATATTTGGTAAAACTATTATAAATTACAAATTTGGTTCAGTGAACAAAAAGTACGTTGCATCGATCTATTTTATTTTTAAAGTCTACGTCAAGTCGTAAATTCGAATTGGATGGGTGTGCGCTCCAATCAGAACGCTGCTTCTGTGTTGCGTTTTGTCGCTACTTTACTGTACATGTATATTATATTTATATATTATAGTTTTTAGCCATAACTGCCCTACAACACATTCTATTTCTACCTAAAGGTTAGCTTAGAAAATGCCACATGGCATTAAGCTCGCCTTTTATAACACGTGATTTTGTACAATCAAGAATAAAAAATAAATACGAAAATTTTACTAATTATTATATTTCTATACTTGAATCTAAAACTTTGTACGCCTTATTACTAAAAATTCGCTGACGGAAGAGTATGAAATTTCGCACACTTATTGATTATATAGAGATGGAGTAAAGGATGCAATTTTTTTTATTATGCATAATAATACATTTAATTAATAAAACATCACATACACTACCATTATTACACGATATAGGCATACCACTATTATTATAGACGACCTCGAGGTGTAGCTTAGCACAGCGCCTTACTGCCGATGGTCGCGGGTTCGATTCCTCACACGGTACTAAAATTGGTATTCATTATGTTATGATCTATTTATGTTGTGTATATATTTACAAAGAAATGTATTTTAGTATATTACTAGCTGTCACGGCAAACGTTGTTTTGCCTTAAAATAAAAAATAATTATTTAGGGGTGGACTACCCCTAACATTTAGGGGGATGAAAAATAGACGTTGGCCGATTCTCAGACCTACGCTTACAAAATTTCATGAGAATCGGTCAAGCCGTTTCGGAGAAGTATGGGAACGAAAAGTGTGACACGAGAATTTTATATATAAGATTAGTTATATTTATTATTATAATTCTAATGTAGTTTTATATAAAATTTTCTAACAAAAACTACCTACTCAATGAAACATCATACGTCATTGTTTCCCGCTTAAATCCCGTATCAAGAATCGGTATGCGATCCCGCGAATTACCATTAACGTGTAAACTTTATATCGATTCAAGTTCGCTAAAGTCGAGAACTTCCCTAATTAGGACTTCTCACTTCGCCAGTATGTGACAGAGGGGGACAGAATGAGCCTTTGGCGTATCAGCTTCACGCGTCATTACCTCTGCCCAAGTTGCATCCACGTTAGCATTCATTACACTTATATGTCTTGCTTCTATCTTTGTTGCTTCGAATTATGGTGTAAGCAATTTATATGTAATTTATTTAATGTTTACTTTAAAAATGTTATTCAAATTATATCGATAACATCTAGGTATAGTCTGTTCTTTTTTATATCATAGACAAATTTGACATTACTACCCCTATACCATAGACTAGTATTATTTAATCTCTGACTTTGTTTTACCAACCCGACCTTACCTCAGCCCAAGTTGCATCCACGTTAGCATTCATTACGCTTATATGTCTTGCTTCTATCTTTGTTGCTTCGAATTATGGAGTAAGCAATTTGACATTACTACTCCTATACCATAGACTAGTATTATTTAATCTCTGACTTTATTTTACCAACCCGACCTTAATTTTATAACAAGCTGTCATTATATTAATATAATTCAAACTAATTTTAGTGTCAAGTCTGTTACATTAACTAGATAAACAGATGATACAAAGTCTGGCGAGATCAAGCAGGTCAATGGCCCACGATGGTTTTGTACTTGAATATATGTATATATATATGGCCTTGGTAGTCTAGCGGTTTAATACAGCGCTTTACTTCCGATGGTCGCGGGTTTGTTTCCTTGCAGGGTACAAATACTTGTATTCATGACTATGATTGTTAGTATAGCTCTGGGTATTTGTATATTAGGTATGTATTTATAAAAAAAATAATCTAAGTATATCGATCAGTTATCTAGTAACGATACCGTAAACTCTACTTAGCTTGGGACTACATGACGCTGTTGAAATAGTAGGGATATTATTATTGTAATATACTAGCTACTCGCCCCGGCTTCGCCTGGGTATTATATATATAACGAGTATTATAAATATAAACCTTCCTCTTGAATCACTCTATCAATAAAAAAAAAACGATTCAAAATCCGTTGCGTAGTTTTAAAGATTTAAGCTTACATAGTGACGGACAGACAGCGACAGCGACTTTGTTTTATACTATGTAATGCTATACAATTTCTTCACTAGAATTAAAATAACGAAACAAGATATAAAAATTTTTCATACTATGATTTCTATGGATTATGATTTTAAAACGAAGAAGAATTATCCACTCTTTCTATTGTTTATATATTGATCCACAATAGGCTTGAAAAATTGTAAAAAAAAAATTATTTTGTTAGAAATGTAAAAAAATATTATATTATCTCGTACGTATTTAAGGTAGGCATAAATTTTTGGTTCCAAAATAGATTGTAGGCTATTATAATAAATAGGCTACATTCTATTCCAGGATGACGCCTAGGTAATAAGGGTTGCTCTATCCATAATTTTTCTTTGCTATAAATCATATAGATGACAAAACACATTTAGGAGTCTAGTCTAGATAGTATAGCATTTATGTCCTATTTCTCCTAACGTTATTCCACAATAACGCATAGGTGATAAAGGTGGCCCTATCTAGAAAATTTCTTTACTATATATCATTTATAAGACACGTTTAAGGGTCTGATAGAATAGTATAAGTGTCCTATTTCTCCTAACGTTATTCCACAATGATGCCTAGGTGATAATGGTGGCCCTATCTAGAAAATTTCTTTACTATATATCATTTATAAGACACGTTTAAGGGTCTGATAGAAAAGTATAAGTGTCCTATTTCTCCTGACGTTATTCCACAATAACGCATAGGTGATAATGGTGGCCCTATCCAGAAATTTTCTTCACTATATATCATTTATAAGACACGTTTAAGGGTCTTATACATTTAACGATATATAATACCATCCAGTATGTAAAGATTCTATTCTCTAATCAACAAGAGAATAACATCAAATTGAATGGCAATAACAGCTGTGGAATCACCGGAAGTCACTATGTAGGTAGGATAAATACGTACATACTGACTTCCGGCGAGTCCATAGCTTGTTAAAGTGGTCTACACGACTCTTAAATAGGGGCAATATCGGAGTGAGTGGTGGATATAGAATCATTTGGCGGGCGCAATTTAGAATATATTTTACACCCAAGATGGGAATGCTTCTTTGTCAATTTTTCTATATGTATAACTTAAATTTAACGGGATGTTTAACGGGATTTTCATTTAATGTTGCACATAGACACCTATATAAATGCATTGTAAATAAACTGGATTTAAAAAAAAAAGTGATTCAATTGAGTTTCTTGCCAGTTCTTCTCAATTGGATCTATATACCGAACTGGACGGTAGGGAAAAAAAATATAATGTAAAACTTGACGTTCATAAGCGGTTAAAATGTCCTACATGAATAAATTATTTTTGAATGACAAACAAGCAGATAGTTCATTTGATAGTTAGTGGTATATGTACGCCTATGTACCTGAATAGTAGTACAGATATCACGTTATCACGTGACACCCGTGATATCTCATTTGAGGAGGACCTGCATTCAAAACATTGCGTATAAAGCAAGCTGTTTTTCAGCTAAATAGGCGAGACTGAGTTTTTACAGTATCCTTTCTGGAATGCCCACCTAATGATTTGCCTACAATATAAGCTTGGATATTCAGTGAATATATATAGCAGTAAATATAATTTGTTCTATACTAGCTATTCGCCCGGGTGTGCATGTATTATATATATAAACCTTCCTCTTGAATCACTCCTATCTGTTAAAGAAAACCGCTTCAAAATCCGTTGCGTAGTTTTAGAGGTTTAAGCATACATAGGGACGGACAGATAGCGATAGCGACTTTGTTTTATACTATGTAACTAGCTACCCACCCCGGTTCCGCCTGGGTGTACATGTATTATACATATAAAAAAAACCTTCCTCTTGAATCACTCTATCTATATAAAAAATACCGCTTTAAAATCCGTTGCGTAGTTTTAAAAATTTAAGCATACATAGGGACTGATATACAGCGACAGCGACTTTTTATACGTTTTATACTATGTAATGATGTAATACAGTTGCACGTATGACATAAACGTGATTGATTAAACTTTTTATTTCACAACCAATGCGTAATAAATCAAGGGTGTTTCACACCACTACTATGATATCGCCCTGATTTTGTTGTGTGTGTCTGATTTCGTCCTTGTTCTGGTCGTGTGTAGACCGTTAAAAATTAGTGCACATGTTCTAATAAATTTTATGACGATTTAATTTACATACGGGCTCCGTATGTTGTCCGATTGTGATTGTTACTTATTAGGTCCAATTATAGGGACGATGAAGTGTTGTTATTAATAAAAAATAAAATTATAGAATATTCGACCGCCGATAATATCGATAAATACATGCATCAATTCATCACTGATTTTTCAAAGCGAAATATTAATTTAATAGTTGAGATATTGCTATAAATGTAGGAGTACAGCTATATCATAATTATTAAAAAATTTGGGAGCTTGAGAAGATGATTAGGGCCCATGTATGGGACACAAATTAGGCTATTAAAATATAATATATTTGAAAAAAAATAGCTAATACAAAATAGAAAGATCGAATCTGCGACCAATGAAACTACTAAACCACTCTTACGTAACTTACTAATACGGTACACGCTCTGGTATAACATACCAACAAAATATGTTACACATTGCCAAACAGCCATACATGGCTTTTTGCTTGTTTGCCAAAGTCGTACTATAAAAAAAACATATCAAAATTGTGAAATATAAATTCTTGTACTACACATATCTCTCTCTTTTCTCAAATCACTTCACCTCATTTTTTTGCACTGAACAGTCAATTTCTATGCTATATAGCATAACTTAATAGCAAAGAAAGTATTGTACAGTATTAATCTGAAAATGAGTGTTTTGCTCCTTGAGCGATTCTCCACACTGAGCTATGTACCAATTTTGTATTGCTGTAGCACACACATGCAGGTTTACCCTTATTGAATTGTTTTATTATAGGTACTTGTCATGTGATGTTATAATTATACACACATATATTAGCCTATATGTGTGTACTAAGATACAAATAAAAACTATTATCTATCTATCTATCTATCTATGTATGTATTATAATGTAAGCGAATAAATGTACCATAAATGATATACTGTAGTTTTTATGTAATATTTAATCAATGTCATATTATAATATGTAAATGTATGAATAATATTAAATTGTATCTTATAATAGGCTATAATAATATATTTGTCATGTTTGCGTGCCCTAACAGGGTCCATAATGATCTAAAACCAATTACATCTTTCGCTGTAATATTATGGAATGCAATAAACATGCTTGTTTGCCAAAGTCGTAATATAAAAAAACATATCAAAGTTGTGAAAAATAAATTCTTGTACTACACATATCTCTCCCTCTACCCAAACCACTTCACCTCCTTCCTTTACACTCAACAGTCAATTTCTATAATACATTCAACTCCGCGCTTCTCATTAAATCTGACATATGCCCCGTTCATGTGTGCATGTGTGCTTGTGTGAATCGAACAATTTTCCTTTGACATTTCAATGACATCTTAAAAGAGCTTAGTACTATTCATAACGTGAATCAGCTTAAGAAATCTAAAGTGTTCCTTATTGCAATGTGGTAAGAGTTGTAATAGTGCGTTTTGTGTTTTGAATCGATGGTAATGTCAGTTCACGGCTTGCATGCTCTCAATGTTTTATAGTGGCGCGGATGTACCAATGGAATTGATGGTAATATATTAGGGTTCCGTCTGTATATATAAAAATGTGTCAATGTGTATTTAAGACTATATAAAAAACATACGTTTACTTTTTCAGAGATAGGATATGCCTATGCAAAAACCACAAACAGCTATGGTCCCCTCCAATCGATCTCACGTCCAATTCAAACGGGAATCGAAATTACGACGGTTTGAGCTGAGGATCGAAACCCTAGCGGTGTCCTGAGACTAAAGTCGTATCCGTCAGGCGGGAGTTATTTTTCTGTGTCTGTATTCGTGATGCAATTTTAAAAAAAAAGGTCTTTTAAGATCTGTTTAATATAGCAAAAAATAAAAGTTATTTTTCTTATTATGTAGGCGCTAAGGTGTTCATAATTGTGATGTTAGCTCAGCCATAGCTTCTAGCAAAGGTAAAAAATACATAAATAGATAGATTTTCCCGTTTAATTATATATACGTAAGTGTTCTGTCTATTTGCTTGTTTATTACATATCTTTTCACGACTAAACGGCTGATTGGATAAAAACGATATTGAAATTTGAAAGATAGATTCTATTAAGAGGATATAGGGTATCTTTTATCTTAAAAAAGCAAGCGGAGTCGCGAGTAATAGTTAATAGTGAAATAAAGGTAAAGGAATGATGATCATTTTCGTCATGGATTTAATATTTCATCATCGTTTGACGGTGCTACCGACAGCCCGCCGCCCTAAATTCAATATGGCGGATAAATGAAATCAATCGTTACTAAATTTATTAATATCCAATACGCATGGATTTCGTATTAAATTGTTATACTTATATAGTAAATTGCATTTATATGGGCATATTTTTTTTCTTCACTCTATTACAAACATATAAGAAGTATATAAGAAATAAACAACATATAATTTTACGTTCATGGATATTGTGACAAAAATTGTTATTGTCTCTTCACTTTATATATATAGATATATATAAAGTGAAGAGACAATATATAATATACAAAGAGTCAAAATATTAAAGTGAAAGATCATTTTAAATAACGAAACATTAAACAGTTACGAACATGAATTTTCAAATTCAAATTACAGTTCTAAATTATTTAACTTTCTAGCAATAACTTCTCTATGTTCCGAATTTTAAAAATAAAGTATACCAACTCGATCATTTAATGAAATTTTTGAAAATAGAACACAAAATGATTAAATATTTTGCTTGCTCCGTGAGCCCACTAAGCAAATGAACACTACGTTTTGTCACTATACTTATGACAATGAAACCTAAATTGAATCTATGTAACCACCTGTTTATGGATGTTTTATTATCTGTCAAAATTATATATTATCTGTGATTTACGTCTAGGGTTTAGATATAAAATTCTAATTTCAATATAATACTAGACTGTACGATAAGTAATAAATAAATTTTTAAGTCTCAGTCTCATTATATATAAATATTTAAGTATGGATCAGCCGGAAACAAGAATAAATACCACCTTTCGTTCAGTTCCTTATCTAATAATGTATATTGATTACAAAATTCCGTCCAAAAAAGCAGTGTTTTAAATAATAACGCGCTCATTCGCTTACATTGTTCTTAATAAATCACAATTAAGTGTATTTTAAAGGTAAAAATTAACATTGAATTATGTCGCCCAACTGCGGCGTACTATTATTATGGGTCCGTAATTTAGCTTCGCTTTTTAATAACGCCATAGCTTAATATCCATAATATTAACATAAATATTAACCACCATTTTACTTGTCGGGGAGAGATTAAATTGTCCAGGAACAGTCGAAATTTTGTCGTGTTTATAAAATTGTTGATATTGTTCCGAGGGTAACAACGCTCGACGGGGTTTCGTGGAAAATGTACGCAATATTTTATATTTAATTTAATAAAGCGAACTTTGAACGCATTCATTTCGTGATATTGAATTACAATTTACATTTAAAGTGGAACAAGTGTAAGTGCTGTCGCAAATTGCAATTGTAAATTTCTTGTAATTTCTTGTCATTCGATATTTGTAAAATAATAATGATTGAAAATCTCAAGCACTCTTTATAATATTTAAACTATGTCTGATATATACAATTTATTATATATGTATATAGTTGTTTTGTTTGTTCATTCATATTATTTTTTATTGTATAGTTGTAATCTAATTAATAAAGTTAGGTTAAATTTACGTTATTATATAATTATTTTAACCTAGTCATTATTTCACTTAAGTATTCAATTACTTTATTAGCGAATAGATAATATATATTAATATAATGTAGGTATAATATATAATATTATTAAACAATATCTGATTAACATTAAAATTGATATGAAAATCCTCGTAAATAAATATGGCCAGTAGGCATGGTAATAAGAAAACCATATTTTTTATACTTTGAATCTATATTATACCTTTTAACTTTTAACTACTACATTGTGGTTTACTTCCTAAACAAAAGGGGAAATGGAATAGTGTTTCTAAATTAAAACGCATGGTCACCATTGTTTTGTCACCCTAAAGGCTAACCAGTGAGCAGTAAATTAAAGTTGTCACTGACTGACCATTGGCACGAAACCTTGACGGACAATGTGCCACGATTACTATTATTACAGACCTCAGACCCCACTGCTGACAATCGCGGCCGAATATATAATTATTTACGATAACATAAAAAACCCATAGACTATATAAATATTTTATTTTTAATTTGATTCATACGACCAAACTGGCCACTTAGAAAAACTGTGAATTTTAAAAACATTCTACTTTCAAATTAACTTTCTAAATTATATATTATACTATGCTACTTATTTCCATGTTCTAATTTTAAAAGGGACTTGTTTAATTTAAGAATCTTTTAAAAATCGAACGTATTTATTTAAAAATCAAATACGGGCATGCGTTGTTGTTTCACTTAGTAAATTATTGTGAAATAATATTCTGCACAGTAAATATATATTATACAATAAAGATTTTATTCTGCATGACGCATGCTTACTTCAAATGTAATGTATACAGCCAATTGAAATCAAAGCCGTACTAAAAAAAGTGGTTACACAAAATTTATTAGGTCTAAATGGCGCGGTCAATGATATTGATATGATTTATGTGTGATGATGACATGAATTCAATTCATATTCGGAACAAAGAGTTATGGTGTAAGACACTCGGCTCAGATGGAGACGCGAGCGGCGACACAGTGGCGTCAAGAGGGGGCAAGGGAGGGGATGGAGCGGCCTTACGACAAACTTACAATTTTCTTTCATTAGCCAACTTTCCCGGTGCTTATTACATTTCACTCAAAGGTGAAAAGTTGGAGCTTAACCTCAGGGTTGACAGTTGGCTGGAAATGAGTACGTTTCTTAGAAAACTCAACAAAGATTAATTGGAAACTACCCTGTTTGAGAACTTTAAATTTCGAACTCCAGTATCGCATGTTTAATTCTTATTTCAAACTAGCTGACCCGGCAAACTTACCGCCTCAGTATTAAACAATGTGTCAAAATTGACATTTATTTCCTGTCAAATGTTTGTAGTACGTTCCGAAATTTATTTATTATACATATGTAATGAATAATTAACTGTCTGACTTGATTATAAACGATAATCATTTATACCTATACATACACAATTATACATAGATTGAAATACTAGAATAAGATATATAATGTTAGGTATCTAAATGTGTATGGAAGAGCAGAATGTACCTGACACAGGCATTGCTATGCTTACTACCTCACGCCAACTACCGTGTTATTGTAATCTAATTGTTTTTTAAATAAGTAAACATTTTTAAATTTTTTTTCAAAATAACGATTAAGGAAATTGATTTGTTAATTTTACATCATAAATTTAGTTGTAAATTTATTATTGGAACGATGTTTGACAGAGCTTAGCTTAGACTAGCTGTGTGACTTGTCTTGAGATGTTATTATTATTATTAGTGTTACTACGGGCCTTACATTATGACGTGATGTCCTTTTAGTGCTGTTCATGTATCTTAAATCGACAGTTGCCACTTACCATCTTTCTATTTCAATCCAAAATATTTCCAAAAAATAACATTTATATTAAATTTAAATGTTTAATCGTGTGCCAACCCTACTTCACACATGCTTCGAGAATCAAGAAGCTCCTCGGGTTCACATCAAGAAGTTTTTAACCTTATTTCCTTAAATATAAAATTTACTTCACATTAACGGAACGTTCAAATTTCATGTTCTTTTTATGGGGGGAAAATAATCAGAATTGCGCTCACGACTTTGCGTAACTCCCATACATTTGCATTGGGAATGTCAAGTTATTGATAGAATTCTGTGTAATGTTGCATGTAATACCGGACGAGGTTTTTTTTTTACTGTGTATTGTACCAAATACAGAGAATAATTAAGAGATTGCATAAGCGATAAGGCAGTCTTTTGTACCATTACATTACCCTATTAATTTTGATTTTTATAATATATCTAGCACAAGAAAGAGTATATAAATAAATGGAATGAATGGCGATCTTTGGAGAAAATTTGAGCCTATAAGGTACTAACCATTTCCTCAACTAATAATATTTATTAAACAATATCTTATAGACATTAAAATTTGTATGATAATCCTCGTAACTGAATATGGCTAGCCGCTTTGGTAACAAGTTGTGGTAGTAAGTAACCCATATTTTTTGTACTACTTTGAGTCTAAGTATTAGGTACTATCAATTTCCGCAATTTAATTTTTAACTAGGATGATCATAAGGTATCTTTTTTCTATTAAAACGTTTGGTATCTTTTTTTCTCTAAAACATTTTGTTTTAGAGATATCTTCACGCCAAATATTATTAAGAACTATACAATCTAACTGACATATACTCTTTTAAATAATATCTATCAGACGTATACGTGTTTCAAATTCAAAATAATTAAAAAGTTGAAAAAACGGGAAGTTTCTATGTAACAGTATTTATGGCCAGACTAGTAAGTGCCTATTGATACCCGTATCTACAGGACGTTCATTAGAGACATTATCAGGCATTGAATAGAGTTTGAATATAGCTTGGAAGTTCAGTGTTGACTGTTTGACTACACTGGATTATTATTATCATTATTAAATATGATATCATCCACTATAGGTATATAGTACCTATAGGTACCCTTATCTACAGGACGTTCCATTGTTTCAGACCCTAATTTTTCTTAACCATTGAACATAAACGCCTGCGTAAATTACATTTTGAATGTCAAAGCAGATTATACAGGTAGGCGAGATAGGACCATAATTCAATAGGACTATTAGGGCCAGTTCGACCGCCATTTTCAGTTGGTAAATCAAGGATGACAGTTCTTAGCAATATTTCATGAGTTTGAATTTAATGGTTACCAGTGTAAAGGTCAAAGTTTGCGGATACGGTACGGATTTGGTTATTGTAAGCATGGTCCCTAGATTTGTGAATAAATTTTGCCTAAATAATCTATGATACATAATAGCGACAGTAGTTCCGTGTGTTTGTTACTATTTTGCAAATAAACGGCTGAACGGATTGTAATTGGAGGCCCGTTGCTACGACATGGGTCAGGACAGGGAGCTGGTCTAATATCTTGCCATAAGTTATATTAAAGCAATTATATATGAAAAAATATTGTCAAATATGTCAAGAATATTATGGTGACCAAAAAACAACCTACTTTTACGTCATTTCTATAAACAATCCAAGAGTATATAACAATTTTTAAAAATGTGTCATCATCAGGACATAGGCCTCCCCCAAAGATCTCCACGACGATCGGTCCTATTTTTAAAAATGTGTAAACCATTATAATTCCATTATAATGAAATTTCAGAATAACGAATAAATATCTTTATATTTACTGTAATAATAAAGTCAGCCGAGTAGAGCGGAACGTAAATATTTACGGCAAAATTTTGATTGAAAGTATAGCTATTTCTTTAGCTGAGAGGCAAAGTCTGAATAGAGATAAATCAAATACTGAAGATAACATCGTAATTATTTGCGTGGACATACTCTTCATAGGATGTAATTTCAGAATAACGAATGAAATGATTTTATACCTATATAGTGTAATAATAGAGTAAGCCGAGTAGAGCGGAACGTAAATATTTACGGCAAAATTTCTATTGAAAGTCTATTGCTATCTTCATAGGCGAGGGGAGAGGCAAGGTCTGAATAGAGAAAGAACGAATACTGTAGAAGATATTGTAATTACATTGTGTGGATACACTCCTCATAAGATGTAATTTCAGAATAACGAATGAAAATTTTTTTATATACTGTAGTAATAGAGTAAACCGCGTAGAGCGGAACGTAAATATTTACGGCATAATTACGATTCAAAGTCTATTGCTATCTTCTTGAGAGAGGAGACACGCAACGTCTGAATAGAGATTGAACGAATATTAAATAAGACATTATAATTATATTGCGTGGATACACCTCTTAAGATAAAAAATTGGTTTTATTGCCTCCTCTTAAGATAAAATATCGTTTTCTTTTTTAATTTTATTTTTCCTTTCGGAACCCTAAAAATATACACATTCATTTTACTTCTGAAGAATTCATATTCCGATATCTGTAATTACGTCGCTGTCCACTAATTTTCACTTTTCCTACTGAATTATTGTTTTACCGTACTGTATTATTTGAATATCTAATTGATAGTCGTACAATCGTTAAATATTGCACAGTTGTAATGGAGATATCACAGGCAAAGGGAGGGATTGTGAATTTTTCAGTCAATAATTGCAGTTTGCGACCATGTCTTTGATTGTTGCATTGGTACTATGTAATTATCTAAAAGTAGTTTGTGGTTAAAAATTGCAAACATCTATTTAATGGTACAGGTAGAAGGCTTTTCAGTTTACAATAATTATAGGAGTATGGCAAAGGTGATAATATATTTATCACCTTTGTAACATATCCAAGAATAAAATGAAAACATATGCTAAAGAACGCTAAAATAATACTGTTTAACTTTCTTAAGCCTACTTTGACCTATATTTGACAATCTTTTTGAAATTATATGAAATTAATTTAATGAGAGTTTACATTAACAATAAATATATAACACAATGGCTATAAATTTCATGCGTGTGAAACCGCGGGCACAGCTTGTATAAAATAATTTGTAATAATACGAACATAATTATAGTCATGATACTATTGTTGTCACAAAATGTGGGCCAAGCATTAATATTGCCAATTAATTCCTGCACTAGAATGTGAGGTATTCCTCAATATTGGTTGGCCCTTAATCAAATCACTCCATCCGTCTATCCCTAAATTGTGCGGTCAACAATAGTGTCTATCAAACTTGTTTGAAATACCTCACAAATTACGCATCATTCAACCCGATCTTAAGATTGAGTAGCTATTTCAATTTGTAAGGAAAACTAGGGTCGGGTGGCACTTGACGCGGGCGCGGTTAACTAAAATACAATTATTTTTATTTATAACTTTCCTGAACTATCCGATTAGCCATGTGAGCAGAATACTGGAACACGGGATATCCTAGTCAAGACTCTGTTCTTTTATGTGTATAATATTCATTCAAATCCGTTTGCCCGTATTTAAAGTATACATTTGTAAACATTCAATATGACCATATTATTTCTGAAAGCAAGCGTTGCATGGAAAACATTCAGGGGCAAAAGCCTATTCCTTCAATTATGCAGAATATTGAAGTTATTGAATTATTTATATTTTTGATACTGTATAAAATAATACCCTGCTTTTTTCCCTATGTATTTATGAGAGAGTCTGTCCTTGTGATATAACCTATAACTTATGTTTATATTTTAACAAATCTGGTAATACACCTTTTTTTTGTTTATATATTTTAGTATAGTTATTTTAATTATATAAGGTTAGGGATGCTTTTTATACTATTTCAAGATAATGTATAAAAATGTCCCAAGTATAATCATATCCGCTTCGTCAATACTGGGACCACACTTTTTAACCGACCCAAGAATTCTTGTGGCTTCCCATTCCAAAATTAGTCAGAAACGATTTCGCGATATCCCATTAGTATCCAGGTGACGGGGCTTCGTTCAGCGGATGTGATACGCCATTGGTATCGATCGTCTTTACATATCGTAAGCTGCGGTTTCCCTTTTCGCTGCCCACAAAAAAGGATTTATTTCGGATTTCCGAAGGGTTGTTTCCGTTGATATGGAATTTCCTTCTTCGAAATTTAATTTTAACTGCTTCAAAAGAGACTAAATTACAGAACGGAACCGAACCTTAGTCCAATCAAGCGGATATAAAGAGGTGAAAATAGCAAACTGTGAAGTTTTTATCGGTTTACGATTCTCATGCTTTTCTCATATGATAAAAATAGGAAATTTGTAGAATTGTGATTGCAATATCCTGAAGACTTAATTCATATGTTTTAATCGATACATATAAATAAAATTAGAGTGTCTGTTTGTAATATTGAAATAACCTTTTTTACTACATGCATATGAATATAAATAGAGTAATGGTAAGGTACATAGACCTTTACATTTTTTTTCTGTCTGTCTGTTGTTTGTTACACCTAATCTCTGAAATGGCTGGACCGATTTTGACGGGACTTTTATTGGCAAGTAGCTGATGTAATAAGGAGTAACTTAGACTACTTTTATTTTAGAAAAAATCTTTTGTATTAGAAAAATAAAGTTAAATTCCACGCGGACGAAGTCGCGTGTACAGCTAGTACTGTATAAATAATTAATATGCTGCTTATCTGTTTCAGGTACTAACCTAGATATTAATATATACGTCAGGTGAGATCGTAATTAACAATTGCGCCCAATTAGCGAGCGATTCCGACGTTGATTAATATCTATTGAAACAGACTATAATATTAATTATGTGATTCGACATGTGACGACTATGTATTGCCTCCCAGGCATATAATATAGATATTGTCTCCAATTATAATCCACTTAGATTAATTTAGTCATATAACATGTGTACGCTTATTTAATTTGTATGTAAGCGGTAAATAATTGTAAAAATCAACTGTAAGTGAATACAGTAGAGGCTATATCAAATCAAATCAAAATCAGAATGTCTTTATTCATCTAGGTGTATTACAGGCTCTTGTGATATGTCAAATCTACCGTCAGTTCGGAATGCTCCGAGATGAGAACTGACAAGAAACTCAGCTCGTATGCATGCATGCAGCATGTTTCATTTTTAAATTCAAATTTGGGGGAGAATACAGTGCATATATATTTTGTTGTAGTAATAAGAAAAAAGACTAGGTAAACGGAGAAAATATATTAATATAGACTACTGACAATTAGGAATAGAAAGAAGGAATTGAAGTATCAAAAACAAGAATGTAATATAAAAGGACTATAAATTCAAATACAAATTTAGTTTATAAAATACATATCTGATTAGCCAGTTACAACACTCCCCCTTAATCAGAAATAAATATATTATATAATATAAATAAATAGTAGTCTATATTAATATATTTTCTCCGCTTACCTAGTCTTTTTTCTTATTACTACAACATATATATATAACCGAGCGAAAATCATTGTCAATTCAGTTCTATTCGGACGAAGTCGTATGTAGCAGTATATTAAATAAATGAATCATTCAACTTTATGATTGACACAGAATGAGAATGAAAATGGGCGCCAAATATTATGAAATCCGAGGACTATTTGACCTAACCCCAGCATTGTTCAATATTGAAGTTAGGCTAACAAATTAGTAATATCAGATAAGATAAACTTTATGGCTACAGTACCAAACTTCTGTACAGTCCTCACAATGCCGTCCCTCCCCTCCAAAGCGTGTCTTCAGTCGAACAAACACCTTTGAAGCCAAATATTTCTGTTTGACCATTGTTAAAGTTGGATTCGAGTTAAGGTTACCATTATTACAGAAAATTACGGATAAATGTCTTAATTCTTCAAGAAAGTCACGCACTTTATATACTGCACCACCTATATTTACTTTAAGATTCTTTCACCCAGGTTATCTGTAAGAGATTTCTTTAGCGATAAGGATGCATTTTATTAGCATATTTATGCGAAGTGCTTTTCTTCTAAATATTATTCGGTGGACAATCTAAATATATATAACTCAAAGGTGACTGACGTAGTGATCTATCAACGCACAGCCTAAACCACTGGACGGATCCGGCTGAAATTTGGCATGCAGGTAGATGTTATATAGGTATTCGCTAAGAAAGGATTTTGATTAATTCTACCCCCAAAGGGACAAAATAGGGGATGAAAGTTTGTATGAAACTTTGTCAATTTTAAACTGATCGGGCCGAGACTTTGCATGCATAAAGCTATGATGCCTATGTAGGCATCCCCTAAAAGAGATTTTGATAAATTCCATCTCTAAGGGGATAAATTAACGCGAGCGAAGCCGCGGGCAAAAGCTAGTAAAGATATATATTATTATTATTATTATTTATTTAAGAATTAAGGAATTTATAACTGTGATATTTTTTTATTACTGAATTAGTTATTGTTTTGTTAATTATTTACAATATATATGTTAAATATCAATTTTACCAAAGATATCTCAATTTTGGTAAAATTGATAAATAATTAGTTTTAATATTCTTTCTTTAGAGAATATCAGACCGACCAGAAGAACAATATTTGGACTATGAAATATCTCCTAATAGAATATTGTTTCCAGAACCCGAAAACCAAACGTGGTTTCGGGCACTGGAGTTTGGGTACGAGTAGTTACTCTTAGCAACGGAAATACCGAGTCCCAAGTTCAAACCGACGTCACTTCTGACCGACTCTTCTGTGATAGAAACATCTACAACAAACCATTAAACTAATCTGAGAGACGGTGATAACACATCGGATTTTTTTTTATTGAGAGTTTTGGGCTATTTCAGGTGGTAAAACCTGTAGCACGGCGACCTACATAGATCTATTGCACTCGCCCTTTTTCAAAGTTCGCTACCTAGGCCCGTCAGGGACAAGAATTGAAGGAAATTCTTAGGATGATTTTTATATCTTCAGGATATATTGTATACTTTCCGAGGGAGATATTTCGTTTATGCATAAGTGGGCTACAACCACATAGGATGTGTAATGGCGTTTCTGGTTCTGCTTGGAAAAATCTACAGATTGCTGAGGCCTAACATCGAATTTAACGCACACGTGACACGTCTGGTGTCTCAGGCGTCCATAAGCTACGGTAATCATTTACCATCAGATGGCTGTATGCTTGTTTGCTAAGTTCTGTTGTATGGTAAGTGTTGCGTTCATGTCGCTACAAAGGTAACGTCTGACTACCCCATCAGTAATTCCAGTCCTGAACGTAGATATATTTTAAAATAATAAATGACCCTGACTTTTCAAATTCAAAATGGCATCTAACCAAAATTCGGGCTTTATCCCGGCAAATCCGGACTTATAGCGACCCTGATTGGGCCTTTCTAAATGGGATTGCGGTCGGAACCGTGAAATATATCAAAATGTTGGCCCTGCCGACTATTCCATTGTCTTCTCAGCGTAATGTTACAGCTACAACTCTGTCGTTTGTTTGGGTCTCTGGGGCATGCAATTGTTCGGACATTCGAAGGCTGTAAGCAAGTTATTACGAATTGTTTAGGCAAACTCAATACCTATTTCACTTTAATGGATAATCTTTATAAGAGTGTATCAAGTTTTTTCGTTAACAAACCAGAAATCAAAGATGGTACATGACTTTTATTCACCAAAAATTTACTTGCATTAGTAACAACAATGTTCTAAATTTGTATTAGATTTTTTCTTTTTATTTTAATTTCATTTATTTAGAGACCTTGTAGACAACTTTTTACAGTTTAATATATGCCACTCATGCTTTGCCATTTCAGGAGACTGGCATGTCATGGCTTTTAACCAGTAATTTCATTACCTAATCGGATCCTGCAACCAAACAATTTACAAAGCGAGCTGCTTGTCGACGAAATAGTTAGAGTTCCCCTTCCAAACGACTGCAGACGACTTTTTACAGTCTGCGTCTAGTAATAAATGTTCTTTTGGTTTGAACTATTTATTTAAAAGGAGGCTTAAAATTTTCAATTCCAGTAATATGAAAAACAAACTATCTCCCACTAGCTGTAATCCTGTTTGCGTTTGTGATACGAGCAAATTCGTCGGTTCGCAGCCTTCGGGCACGTACGCAAATAGAGAGACAGTTTGCGTTGTATCTCTGCCTTAGTTGGGCGGGTCGAGAATAGGGTTGGTCAATATTTATCGATGTTTTGAAAAATAACTACATTTTATATCGATATTGATTAAGTTTAATTTTATAACATCGATGTTAAGGCCTTGATAACATCAAAATAAAAATTCAAGAACAGAATAATATAAGAAAAACACTTGCTGTATAAAATAAACTTAATCAGGTATTTTAATAATGGAATGATGCATCCACCTGCGCCAACGGTTTGTACTGGCAGGGCACCAGTGTAGGGGACAAAATGAGCATGGAGTCAGGTCCGTTAGCTCGTCTTGGCAAATGGCAATGTACTTTGTTTAAATTAATTGTGTTAAGATGCGGTTAACAATATAAACGTAAATATTGGCCTAGAGGAACCATTGATGTTTTCTGGCATCTATTTTTTTAATACTATGATGGTAGCTGGCAAGCATACGGCCCAACTTATGATAAACAGTTACCGTAGCCCATGAACGTCTGAAACACCAAAGAATTTACATGCGTTATCAACCCTTAAATATGATAAATACATATTTGTCGTACATCAATACTTAAAGATCAAATTAACAAATTTCGATGTTTCGCTAACAGAGGTCATCCCTAGTCGAGCCTCAGTAAATAAGCCTGATTTGTATAGGCCTGTGTTCGGAGCTGACAGTCTGAATATCTAGCCGTTTCTGGATACCTGAGCTTTTATTTGAAGACACCTAAGACGTGAATAGAATGGATAGAAAGGATGTTGCAACATGTTATTTTCATCTGTATAATTTTGTCCTGTCTGAGACTTTATTTACTATAATAATAATCTCAGGACAATTCACACAGCGCCATCTAGACCCAAGTTAAGCTAGCTAAAGCTTGTGTTATAGGTAATAGATAACTGATACATGTACAAAGATATTTTAGTTTTTGTAAATACATACATATTATACATAGAAAACACCCAGACCGATACAAACAATCATACTCATGAATACAAATGTTTGTGCCGTGCGAGGAATCGAACCCGCGACCATCGGTCGTAAAGCGGTGTGCTAGACCGCTAGACCACCGAGGTCGTCAAAAATAATTTATTTACCATAAAATGGATAAATAAATTATTCTTGTTAAAACCCATTTAATCATATGAATAATATTTTGTCCTCGTTATCCTGAGAAGAAGCTATTTCATTGAGAGTCTATTGTAAATAGTCATCCGCGTGGATGCCTTAGTCTCACCTCTTTCAGTCAGGGAGGAAACAGATTGTTAGTAATGTGGACTCATGTTCACATTACTAGCAAGGTATGGTACATGGAGCATGGATGGTTTCCAGGGGGAACCATGAGGAACCCAACCTGACATGGTACACTGCTAGCAACGGGGTTATTAGTCTACATTAATAACAATTCCCTTCCCCCCCTATATGTACATCTATTTTATTTCTTTTAACATTTAGAGACTTTTATCTATTCTATACATATAAATAAAATTGGAGTGTCTGTTTGTAACATTGAAATAACCGTTTTTACTACATGCATATGAATGTATATACGGTACATATACCAAAAAAACATTATTTATAATTTTTGTCTGTCTGTCTGTCGGTCTGTTTGTTCCGGCTAATCTCTGAAATGGCTGGACCGATTTTGACGGGATTTTTTTTGGCAGGTAGCTGATGTAATAATGAGTAACTTAGGCTACTTCTATTTTAGATTTTTTTTTAAATAAAGATAAATTCCACGCAGTCGCGGGAACAGCTAGTACAAACTAAAAGTATACGCCAGTCCAATTGTACCCTAAAATTAATTACTACATCACCTCACCTGTGAGCAAATTGCCTTAGCCGCACTATTTGTAAGATCGGCAAAAACTCTTTGTGTGATGACATCCAATATATCTATTTTATATGTACATAGTTGATTGTCCGATGATTAATGAACACATTACACTGTAATATGTAAAAATATTCAGACGTTCGTGGTGCACTTTACCTACTTATATTAAAATTCATGGGTTGGTCTCGGAAACAAAGCTATGAATTTTCATAGTTTAAAAGTGTACGTAACGTACGCCCGAAATTGAACTTTAAAGTTGCAAATTTTAAGGAATACATTGCTAGAGTGAATATAAATTGGAATTACATGTAAAAGCAGAGACACATAAACATACATGAGAGAGAGGAAGTATGGAATAATGGAGTAAATAAAAGAAGATTTAAACTGAATACGTTAGCTACACACTACCTGCATGTAAATGCTAAACAACTATATTATTGATACACATTGCTACCTTCCACTATTTAAAATGGATCTTTAATATTTGGGCTGATGATGAATAGAGAATAGAATAGAATAGAAATAATTATTATTCAAATAAACTAATTTTATTCAAATAAATATTTATAAGCACTTTTGAATAGTCAAGATTTTTTATTCTACCGCTTATTCGGAATGCAGATTCATCACAAGAAAAATAAGCAAGAAACTTGTGTGTTGCTCTTTTAAATAAATATTGATTTACTTATATTTAATTAATAACAAGGATTAGGCATGCGACAATCAACATAGAAACCGCTACGCACTTAATCTCTGTTCAATCAGATAACATTGTCAGCGCTATGAATTTTAAGTTAGATATTTTCTACAAAAACATTATTATCATTTATAAATTCTTCAATTTTATAGTAAGCTTTTTTTACAAAGAAAATATTTTATGACACATTTGAATTTTTTTCCTGGCAAATTGACTACAGATGATGATTGAATTTGATGATTGATGCTTTTTATATTTAACGATTAGATTTGATCTTCAAATTGGAGTAAATTAGTTATAACAGCCCTATATAATATAATTTGTGGAATATGTTTTTAAAACTCTGTAAAGATTAAGTTAATTAAAGAAGAAGAATTTAAGAAGTATTACAAATGGTAACAATTTTGGATTACAATATGAAAATAAATATTTTTTATGTAATTGCAATGGGAAAGAAGCTAACGGCTCACCGATGGGAAGTGGAAGAAACAAGGTCTAATATCAAAATGGTATACAAGGTCAAATTATGCATATAGTGACGTAAAGCCGCGTAATTTTCTTTTAGTACTTTACTGAATTTATCTACCCAAGCTCCAAGTAGTACTTATTGCAGTTATTATCAATTACACTTCCTTTCACTTTTGTATAAACAGCTATCGAATGTCAGATTTGTCGAGTCGCTGCCTTTTTTCTCCCGAGATCTCTTCAATTCGGAATATTTAATTAATTAGCAAAATGGCTTAACGTGATTACCTCGAGAGATCTTTGTTTATTTTATTTTGTTACAAAATCCATAGCTCTTTAATAAACCCTTTTAAATTTAAAAGGTATATATTTTTTATTTATTATTTAAAATAGCTAATTGGATTCATTATCTCATCTGACTTAATGATGAGATCGAGAATAGTATCCGCAAGTACTTGAACGGCGTCTTTACTTTAGTTTGAAGAAAAGGCAAGATATTTTTAATACTAATAGGAATAATAATAATCCTGGACTTGTTTAATTGACGTATTAAAAATAATCCATCAAAATTATTGTATATTAAAATATAGTTCTTAATTTAGGTTAACTGTAAATATGGTGTGATATCCTAGACCTAGTGTTTGTTAAGTAGAAATATTACGGGCGGGTATTGCTTATTTAAGTTTAACAAAAGGGCATAAACCCAGTTCAGACAAAGCAGCACAGTAATTTGTCACTACCTTATATTAATATGATTCATATTACTACTTAATTAAAACGCATTAGAAGTTTCTTATGTTGGAGTATAGATGGCACCACGAGCGTATTGTAAAATAAACGATTATATTTTTTATTTCTCTCCAATAACAAACAAAAATAAAATTTAATAGCTAAGAAATAAAGAGGAATACTTAAAAACTTCTCTTATATACGTATATAATAAATCTTACAATGAGATTTTCATTAAACAACCAACTGAAAAATAGTATTTTGATCGTAGAAAAGTTTCGGAAACTTCAAAAGCAAAATTTGAAGTAGATGTTAAACTTTTAGTGAGAGATTTATGTCCAAATTCTTCCGTGATTAACGATCAGCAGTTTTTGAGTTATCTTTTAAAAAACTGAAATTACAGGATATGTACAAATTACAGGATAACTATTTCCTTTTGACAAAAACATAAGATATGCTGGTCACTACGTTCTCTCTCATTGTATGTAAAAATATCACGAGCTGACTGAGCTGGGGTCAGCTCGTGACTGCGGCTTGTGCAACCTAGTCGAGACGTCGACAGACATAAATTCTATATTCTCTATTTATAATAATATTATTCGTGTTGAGGGCCGCTTAACTATATTAAAAATATATCTACATTCGTTACTATACTCAGTCACTAACCCGTAGTTGAAAATCTACAAAATCCAGCTTTAATAAAACCTGAGCGTGAGAGCTCGTTTGTGAATGATCATATAATCCGCACTAATGAAATGTTTTATGCGGCGATAAAAGAAACGTCAGTTCACATATCATTGAGCCGACGTTAGTGGGGTCTTATTGCACTATAAAAACATGCGTGATGAATGTCCTCTGTTATAATATTTAACAGGAGAATGGGTTTATTGGATCATAGTGCGGAATAATAGTGAATAATGTATTTTTTATCACCTTTTCACTGTCGCGTGTTTATCATATTTACGCCGTTTGGTTTGTTTTGATGAGATATTCAATCGATTGCCAAAAGGTGCGTTTAAGACTGAAAATGCTACTGAATAGAGATATTTTACTCTTCCCTAAAATTGAATATTTTTCTTATGAGTCTTATTGTTATTAATATAAAGTTTATTTTGGTATTTGTTGTTGCGGGTTAGTAATACGATGTTGTCGGTTGAGACGATGTATATTAATAGATGAGACTGAACCGACAAAATGCACATTATAATATTGATCTTATATACTAAATAACAATAGTAAAATGTAAAGTGGGTGACATACTTTGTGCAGTGCTTAGTAGGCCATATTTAGTCTGTCGTAATAGCCTTAATTTATTGCAATTATTGCTGATACGATTGTCTTGGAGTATCCTAGGTAACTGTGCCTTATATTAGCCCCAAAATAATAACTAGTAAGTTTATTAGTAAGTTTGCTGATGTAATTAAATGTAATTATTGATTAAGCAAGTCTGCATAAACCCGAAAACAACGTGGTGAAAAACTGCCGATCCATGGCTACAAAAATAAGAGGACGAGGTAGGCTACGAACTACAGAGTTGACTAATGTCGATAGAGGCATGAAAGAGTTGGGTCTGTCAAATGAGGATGCTTACCAGCAAAATGCATGACGTCTCAAAATTAGGAAAGACAACCCACGTAACGGGAAGTGGCATGAATGATGATCATGAAGATGATGAAGAAGAAGATTAAGCAAGTTAATAGTATTCGCTTTGTTCTATGCCTTGCTGAATCTGAATGTATAATCAATTACTCAAGAGCTTAGTGCTTGAGAGCGGAGATTTGCTTTATATAACCTATATATATAATGTAATATGTTGCCATGGAGTTGATCGGATTGCATAGCTGGAAGTAGGTCACAGGAACTCAAATATTACAGTACACTCTAATCGAATATAACCTCGTTTAACATAAATTTATATGTATTAACGGTTAACTGAGAGATAATTAAGGATAAATGTAACTTGATTGTCACATGGGCATAAGATTTTAATTCTGTGCATGCATTTTTTTTATAACACAGGGGACAAACGAGCATGTGGCTCACCTAATGGTAAGTGATTACCGTCGCCCATGAGCACCCGTAAGACCAGGGGAATTGCAAGTGCATATAAGATGATAACTGATTCTGTATTTGTATAAGATGAGGTCAGTTTTTAATAGTGTATAAAATAACCTGTAGAAATGAATGTACACCAAATGCCAAGAAATTATTTATTTAGTTTTTTCTTGAAGAACTTAGTTCACTATAGTGAGCATGCATCGTAACGAAAGAAAGTGTATAAAAGAAGCTGTAGAAATGAATGCAAAGATATATTTTATTTAGTTTTTTCTTGAAGAACTTGCTTCACAATAGTGAGTATTGAACTTAACTTATTCTTAGTAGTTAAATGTTAGAAATACAATTATAATCCGTTTCCCTCAGGTTACCTTGAAAAGTTCGCTTTCAGCAATAAGTCTGCCTTATTGTAAATGTATATTTATCCGAACAATATATAAAATGTTTTTTCTTTACTGCATATTACATATAAAGTATATTATATAGATATAATATCTATAATTTGTATTGTTAGCTTGCTAAGCAGATTCGTCTGTATCAGTTATTTATTGTGAATGTACATCTAGTTCAATTATATATTAAATCTTTTGTTTTTCGTCTTACTTTTACTGTCTCGGCTTGCAATTGTCTCATCCTCAGTACATATAAAGTATATAATGCGCCATTACTTTTGTAAATGATAAAGATAGATATATAAAGTATATTATATACTTTATATATCTATCTTTATCTATATATCTATAATCTGTATTGTTAGCTTGCTAAGCAGTTTCGTCTATATCAGTTATTTATTGTAAATGTATATCTAGTTCAATTACGTTGTAGGTCCCATCTACTTACATTCTTGTCTTTTTATTCTTTCCCTTACTTTTACTGTCTCGGCTTGCAATTGTCTCATCCTCAGTACATTTGTCTACTAAAAGCACTTGCCAACAATGCGCCATTGCAGGCACTTTTGTAGCAGACTACCCACTCTCAAGACGCTAAGCTCCTTGCCGCCTGCGCTCGCCTCAAACTTACGTATGGCGTAATGAATGCCTCAACTAATTGTACGTCGCCCTATGTTTCATACAAACCCATCCCCTCGTTCTCCAGCACTCAACCCCCTGGCCGCCCAACCCTGCGACCGCTATGAATTAATTATCAACCCATTTTGCACCGCGACACCCGCTCTAGCTGCACTGTGCAGTAAATCAAGATATTGTGAGACATTCTACAGCGGTCTTAGCTAGGAAAAGAGGTTTTATTTGTCTTTCCAATGTTGAGCGATTTATTTTATTGCTGGCTGAGTATTTTCATATGTAAATTGTAACTGGGCACATCATTTATAATCGAAAATAGAAATACAACAAAATTTATGTACTTACAAAATTATGCCTTGTGTCAAACATTTTGGGTAATAATTATTTAATTATTATCACATAATTGCATTACTTAATATTTTTACATTAGTCGTAAAAACATACATTTATATATACATATATATTCATCAATTATACATATTTGAAATTGCTAATGAATGAACAGGTGCACTTGTAATTATTATAATAAATTAAAACGCTCAAGATACCTTACGTACGCCCACGAGTGTACGTAATGCACAAGCTCATAATATAGCGCCATCATATGCTTTCTCTTTGTAACTTATAATTATTTACACACACATGACATTTATCATTATATTTAGCTCATTACATAACATCTTTTTAAAATTATAGCCCATATATTATTCTGATATATAAGCTATATTACTGTAAAGTTTCATCATAATCCGTTCATTAGTTTTTGCGTGAAAGAGTAACAAACATCCATCCATACTCACAAACTTTCACGTTTATAATATCAATAACATTTGAATATAGTAAATATATTCTGTTACCTAATATTTACAATAATCATAAAATTAATGATAAATAAGAATGCGCATGTTACGTCGATTCGGGCATTTTACCACAGAAAAATATCTTCGTCGGTAATTTTGTACCTATATCAGACGTCAAGCAGCTTGCTTTCGAAGCTGTTTGTTTGTATCGGTTGAAGGATGAGATATGGTAGTGAAATTTGACAGTTTCCACTTACCATCACGGGGGTAGACAGCTTGTTTGCCCATTGGGGACAGAATATAACTAACCTTCTTTCCATCTGCAGTAAGAAACTTGGTGACATCATAGGTTATTTAATCATTATCAATATTGATAAAAATGCATAACTTATGACTTACTGAATTACAGGAGGGCAGGCTGTTCTTTTTTATTATCACATCTGACATTATTATTCTTAATAGTTAAATTGTGCATCAGTGCCTAAATTGGTAATTTAGCTAATTTTTCTGTGCTAATTCTAACTAATTCTTCTATGTAGATAACTTTACAAACTCTAAAAATATTTAGCGTTTATAAAGTTATAAATAAGCGACAGATGATTATGTTAGAATTAAATATATAGTCTTAAGAACAAAGATCTTAAAGATCGTATTACTACACAAATCATTAAAAATATTATTAACATATATTATAGTTACTATTATCAATATAACTAGAATTGGATATAATATTTTATGTGTGAAAGAAACATGTGCATATTTTGGTCCCTTTCAGTGAGAACGTTGTATTTCATAAGTCTACAAAACGTATACATAAAATGCACACAACAAACATTTCAAAACCACCCTACGACTACTCGGGGTGTTACTCAAAATCCTTAAGACGGTTGTCGAATCCAAATATCTATTCAGATGCATGGAAGCGACATTTACCTGGCGCTCGGAGCTCTGAAAAATACGAGGCGACGGCGCGTGCATTGAAATAGCAGATCCGAGGTGAGGCAGCCTCGGAGGTGAGGCAGACAGGAGTGGAGAAGATTTAACGACACCGTCAACCCTCGCATCACAAGATGACATGCCGGTGCATCCCGCTCGGCGCTTTGTTTCGTCCCCATTTAAATTCATCTGAACATTGCGCCGCTTTGTCCCGATGCAGTCGCCGCGATTTTAATCACTTAAGCGTGTCCCCTCGGCGGTGCCTCTTCAAATAAACTCGTAAAAGTTGCAATAAAACCTCCAGTTTTATGGAATGATGCTCGCGCTCCAACCCGAGCTCATTATTTGGACGTCACTAGAATTATGCCTGATTGCGGCCCCTTGTTTCGCCAATTAAGCGGCCGCGTAAATTGGACCGAGTAACAGCATTTTAATGTTGTCTTTAGATTGATAGCGGTTGGGCGATCACGTCGCGTCTTACTGATCTTGGGATTTAGTGAAGAAACAGTGGAATAGCAAGCAATGTACATGGAGAATCTTTTTGTATGTCATTGTATAGGTATCAATGGCAAATAAGGGGTGTTCTTAGGTCAAATACAGGGCAGCTGGCTGGTGGTAGACTATAGTGGTATGTCATAACTTAGACTTTAAAGTGAAAAATGAATTGGAAACTGTTACAGCAGAATTAGAAAAACCACGCAGTCGATTGTCTTAATTTTTTATTGTACACAGAATAATAACAATCAATAAATTTGAAATATACAAATGAGATGCTTAATGGTGAGCTTATCTCTAAAAATATATTAATTCCAGCAAATCTCAAAATGTTATAGGATAGGTGTACTGACTAGAATAAACATATATAACCTACGTTTATATAAAAAAGCAAATATTAGGATACTTGATGACCCGCGCAACTTCGTCGCATCACAATTACTTTACATGTATCATTATATTTTGCTCAATATGTTATGTGTGTATTTTATACATGATATAATAAATTTGACGTTCATAGGCGGCTAAAATGTCCTACATGAATAAATGATTTTGAATTTGAATTTGAATTCAATATTCAGAATAACTTTTGAAATTATAACTTATGTGTTACTCTGATATATGAGCTATACTACTGTAAAATTTCATAAAAATTCTGTAGTTTTTCGTGAACGAGTTACAAACATTCACCCCATCCATACACACAAACTTTTGCGTTTATAATATTAGTAAGAAGTAAGTTGCTTATAGATATAATGACTTTGTAGTCTTACTCGAAGATTCAGAGGGTCATCATAATCATCATCATTTTAACCCGGAAGATGTCCACTGCTGGACAAAGAGGAGGCCTCCCCTAAAAATCGCCAAAAGAGAAACTATTAAAATTATTTTTTAATAGTTTCAACATAATTATAGCCGTTGAAAAGTATATTTACATAGATTTTCTTATACAAGAAAATGTCAAATAAGCATAAGCACAGCCATATTACAGTAAAATGGATTTTGCACTCGAACGTAAGTAATTCACTCTTAAGAAATAACTTCGCTGGAATATAAAATCCGTGCAGCGAACTTGGATTGATGTTAGAATCGCGTTCATATAATGCCAGGAATCTTAGTATTAATTCAAAAAAGCAAATGCATAGAGTTATTCACGTTAATATATTTATTAAGTGCAAACACGCGATTTCTGTAGAGGCTGTTGTTATGAATTGCGTTATTGTAACTATTTTTTTTGCGTGTCCTGTGTTTTATTCTATTGTTTCTAGTGGTTTCATTATGACATCGCTTGCATATGTCATCTATGTTTCTGAAAAATCTTCAATCAATTCTATCTGTTAGTGAGTAATAATACGATGTTGTGGATTGAGACGATGTATATTACAGATGATAGACTGACAAAATGTACATAAAAATATTGATCTTATATTCTAAATGACAATAGGAAAATGTAAAGTGGGATGACACGAGATGGGAGATGGGACACACTTTGGACACGCCAGTGCTTAGTACACAATATTGAGTTTGTGTTAGTACCCATAATTATTTGCAATTATTATATTGATGTATCTAGGTAACTGTGTCCCATACTAACTATTGGAGTATTTAATTATGTCTCTAGTATGAGACGATGGGAAATCGTCACCATTGGTTTCTAGTTTTGCAAGCATACACAAATAAACACACGGCTTGCCTGATAATTATTACTACTGCGCATAAGCCCCAGAGTAATTGCAGGAGTGTCGCTGTTCCTTAAGGAAATATATTCTCTGTTCTTGAAGGTTGTTGTATAAGTTCAGAGTGAATATAATATTCAAGTTCAATTGAAGTTTTGCCAGGATGAACCTTTTTAAGCTAGCTTTGGAATGCTATCGACCGCCTCGATAGTCTAGCACACCGCTTTACTTCCGATGGTCGCGGGTTCAGTTACCGTTGCAAACATTTGTATTTATGAGTACTATTGCGAGTATTGGTCTGGATGTCTTCTATGTGTATATACATACATTATATATTGATAAAAATAACAGACATGTAACAAATTCTTCTATATTTATAACGGAATTTGATTTCGGTCTAGATGACACTGACATCTTAAAAATCTGGCAAAAATTCTGCGTTAATTTAATTTGTTTCACCATTATTATTTATAGCATATCATAGCATTTCGATTGGAAGGATTCATTGTGGATGAAAGTTAGTTATGGAAATATCCTCAGGAATATGAATGTACGTGAACAAGCAGAAAATTAGTAGGTACCTCGAGTAAAATGTGAATACGGCACTTTCGCTTTATAACTTTGAAATGAAGTCTGTATGAATAATTTTGCAATTTTTTCGCCATAAAATATCAAATAGACAGTAATATTAATAATAATAAAATACGTATATGTTTCCCCGAGGGGAGTATACGGGTCTCTTACCGTGACGTAACTCGCGGCATATATACTGCCTACTTTTCTCTCCGCACCTTTATTTTCAACGTGATGGGTTTCCCTTAGAGGCTATCACAGCTTTGTGGTTTATTACACACTCTATGGTCTAGCGGTTTACCCTTCGTCTTGCTTCCAACGGCCGCAGGTTCCGTTCCTCGCACGGTGTAAACATTGTTTTTTATTATTTACAAGATTTACACGTACATATGTAAATGTATTTTTACAATTATCTCCAAACTGCTTGACAGTTTGTTGGCGAATAATTTATATTCATGATTATGTTTAGTTTTATCGGTTTTGATGTTTAATACATAGAGTATTTACAAAAATATTTTTTTTATTTATTTATATCAGATGTCTTAATACCCGGAACACAAGCTCTGCTTAGTTTGTGACCAGATGACGCTGTATGAGTTGTACTCAGATATTATTATTATTACATGGGTACATTTAGTGAAACGCTGTTATTTTGAAATTAAACAAAGAAATCGAAAGATTTTTAGGGAGAAAGTAAGACAAATCAATTTCTTTATTTTTATAGTTTTAATTAAACGGATCTTAACGAAATTTGATATGAAAAATTATTATACCACGAGGAGACATAGGGGTGTCTTTTACACCATAAAAGATACCGCCGCGGCTAACAACTCGTCAATTGTAAGTGCTGAACCGAAAATAAACAAACGACGGAGCAAGTTAAAATGAAGCCTATAAAAATGATCGTCATATCCCTATCACGCCGAAAGTTAATTACATAAATATTTTTGTCAGATAACAGCTGGTTTTCCTAAAAAAAATAGCATAAAAGAAACTTAGTCGAAATTCCTCAGTGAACAGTTTGTTTTCTACAAAAAAAACAAAAAAGATTTTAACTCGCCGACTACGAATGTAGCAATCAATTCATTAGTTACAAATCGCCAGACGTACACCCGTCTCGTTCGCACTCGTACAACTTGTATCAGTGGAATGAAATAGCACGCATTAAAGGCTATTTGTATTTGAATAGTTAATTTAGTTGGGTTCAACTGACGCAAATGGCGCGCTCTGCGAAATGTCACGTGGGCTGAGTTTCCAATTGTTTTTAAATCGGTACCGCCGTTAATGAGGGTTGGCAGATTTAGGGGTTGGTTTCTTGTTTTATGTTATTAGAATAATAAATTGACGTCTGCCAATTATTATTGCGGTGGTTTGGAAATGGAATTCGAATTTTTAATACAGAAAATGACGGTTTCAACCGACATTGAGAAAGAAGTATTGTAGAGGAAGGAAATCAAGGACGAGTATGTAACGCGATGAGAGCAAAAAAAGGCACTAGTGTAGTCACAAACATTGTACTGACTAATATTATATATGATATCAATATCTATATCAGTCAGCTCGTGACCACGGCTAGTGCAACCTAGTCGAAACGTCGAGAGAGGTAAATACCTTTATTTGCCATAAAATTATTAGTGTTAAGACCCGGTTAATAATTTAAATAATCTATATTAGATATTATAAAAAACATAGGTAATAAGAAAAATGTATAAAACCGTTTATAAAAAGTAAGTTTTCAATGTAATTGTATATTTTGTGTGATATTTCAGCTAAATTTGAAGATTTCACATTTTTTTATACCACGATGTTGGTACAGACACTAGATTGTGTAACAAATAGAAATTAATCATTTATCAAGATACACTTACTTTTTAAGGGTATTATTTCTATAGTATTCCATTCTAGTAACAAGTAATTTATATCTAAGGCCACAAGGGTTTAATTACTAAGGTAAATTAAATTATATATTTTTTTCACAATATTTGATATTTACACCATGTGACAGCCCTGATAGAGCAGCTCTAGTCAAAATTCCCAGCAGACAACTGTCATATTTTACGAGAATATTAAACCCGATATTGCTTTAGTACTTTTCAGCACGGATCCCCAAAACAATATTTAATCATACTAGGTGTATGATTAAATATTGTTTTGGGTTATTTAAATATTTTTCAATTTATTTATAAGTTGCACTCATTTATTTATTTCTGTGGACATAATATATAACCCTGGACAATTAACACAGCGCCATCTAGACCCACTGTAGCAGAGTTTGCATTATGGATATTATACAGCTGATGTAAATATTTAGTTTTTGTTTTTATAAATACATACATGATATACATAGAAAACACCTAGACCGATACAAAAAATCATACTCAGAAATGTTTTTACCGTACGAGGAATCGAACCCGCAACCATCCGAAATAAGGCAGTGCGCTAAACCGCTAGACCACCGCCTCAAAGCTTTATAAATATAACATTGACTTACTTAATGTTTTTCATAATGCTTTCAGTGAAAGCTGTTTTTTTTTTAAATTACAAACATACACTTCAATGTTATATATTTGTATAGATTATTTTTATAATGCCATCAATAACCCAGTGAGCCGTCGATGTGTTCGCTTCATATTTTATTCCCTTTGATCATTTTAGTGTTCTATTTTGCTGCCGTATGACCTTTTCGTCCCTTGTTCAATACACCGTGACATACGCTATGACATCGTGGGGAAATCTATTTATACACCTTAATTACCTGTTAAAATATTATTTTCGTGTTTAAATATCTATTTATCACTTAATGGATTTATTTTATTTGGTGTCATTCCGCTACCATTAGCATCTGTTACACAAAACATACAAGTGTTCACACAGACTGAATTGTCCATGCATATAATAATAATAATAATCTCAGGACAATTCACACAGCGCTATCTAGACCCAAGTTAAGCTAGCTAAAGCTTGTATTATGGGTACTATATAACTGATACAAATAGATTTTTTTTTCGTAAATATATACTTATTATACATAGAAAACACCCAGACCGACACAAACAATCATACTCATGAATACAAAATGTTTGTGCCGTGCGAGGAATCGAACCCGCGACCACCGGACGTAAAGCGGTGTGCTAGACCGCTTGACCACCTATTATTAAGTACGCTTATTGTCTAAAATTTGATTAAAATAAACCCTTAGACCATTTTCAATATACTCGTAATGTCGTACCCACAAATATTTAAATTGTGCGTTTTACTGCACTTTATGCCACGCCCAACCTCATTGTGGAATCGTCTTCCAGCAATGGTATTTCTGAACCGATACGATATTTAAAGCTCCAAAAAGAGCTTATTCCAACTTAAAAGTCTGGCAAGTGCCCGCCTGCAACCAAGCTTCCGTAGCACACATAACACCCCTGGTGCTCGTGGGCGGCGCTAATCACTTACCACCAGGTGAGCTGCGAGCGCATTTCTCTCCTGTGCTATAAAATAAAAACTAAAATGTTTTAACAGAATCACAATACTGCTGTATTTTTATGACATGACTAATCTAGACTATGACGGAACCCTGGATGGGTTTATGCAGTTGGAGAATGGCCAGTGCAGGTTGCATATGCAGCCGTTACTTTTTACAGGGAACCCAAGCGGCGCAGTAAAGATAGCACGAGCTCTACGTTAGCCTGCAGTCACACCGACCTGTAACAATATTAAAACGACTCGGAAATATAAAAAATAAAAATAATAAAATAACCCTGAACAATTAACACTGCGTTATCTAGCTTATTGCGGGTAAAGAAGAAAATTCATATTCTTGACGGCCATGGTGGTCCAGTGGTTTAACACACCGCTTTACTTCTGATGGTCGCGGGTTCGATTCTTTGCACGGTACAAACATTTCGTATCGATTTGCGTGTTTTCTAAGTAATTGTGTATATATTTACAAAAAATATATTTAAGTATTTATAACAGTTGTCTAGTACGTACGGACTTGATCTCTTTATTGGTCTTTGTCTGGTTGTATTCTATGTACAACTTTTATGTACTTCCAAAAATAATGACGCGACCATCAGATGTAAACTGCTAGACTAGTGAGACCGTCGATAATATTACATCCATGCTCACTGCTTTCCAGCATACAGGAGATACAGAACCTAAACCTATTTGAAGTTAGTTAAAATCTTGTCTATTCCTCGTGTGAACAAAACAACAGTGTAATTGCGTCCAGTTGGTGTCGGCGAACGCCTCTAACTACCGATATAGCCGAAATGCGACGATTTATCGGCAAACTGGATGTCGGCCGTTACGTCCACGTTACGTTTACGGCTCGTCTGCGGTTTAATACCACATTTTATTGTGATAACGGCGAACCGTAAAGTTAAAAGGATAGTAAATATCATATTAAATATATTTGTTGATACGGTCTAATGGGCGGAAAGTTGGCAGTTGCGATATTTAGTCTAATGTGTTTTTGGCTGAAATATAGTTGATAAATGTATATGTATAATTAAAAACTAACTGGAATCAACGTTTGCTTGTTGCCATACGCAAGTTAAACAACATGATCAGCGTAGTAAGAGGTTCAATGCATTAACATTAGTTGTATTGTGGCGTTTTTCATAGATATACTAGCTACTCGCCCCGGCTTCGCACGGGTGTATTATATATATAAACCTTCGTCTGCCGCCTCCTCACCGCTTTAAAATCACACGGACAGACAGCGACAGCGACTTTGTTTTATACTATGTAATGATGATGATACAGAAGTTATACTTAACAGTGTACGAATCAGTCAAGTGTTCTCTTCCAAACAACGTTAGGGTATAGGATAAAAGTAAGTAGTATATTTATGTGAAAGAAAATCGTGAAGTAAAATTTTATACCTGCGTAGTCAAACGTCATTTTATTCATTTTATTCTAATGTGTATAAGGTCAGTCCATGTTCGTTCCGCCAAGATTGAAGATTTATTTTATTGAATAAAATCTTAAATTATTAGGAAGGAAAATCTCAATCTCAAGTCTCACTATACAAATGTTTTATGCCACTTTCTTCAATATTGCGGTCGTGTATTCATTTGTTTGACGTGTCCCTTAAATGAGTGGCTCATTGCAGGACCAATTAGGATTAAAAAGTCGGGATTGGGACGTGTACCTTTATAGGGAGAATCTTTCATAAAGACGCACGGACTTTGTTTAGTGTTTTAAATAAAATTGTGGATACTTAAACCAAGAGTACCTTCAAAATTTATATGTGTATATATGTACATGAAATATCAAAAGAAAAAATGTATATTATAGTTATTTATGTATGTATTTATTACTTGGTAATCCCTCGATTTCGAAGTCATATATTTTTAAATTATTAAATTGGAATAAAACAAGCACAGAATTTTAAATTTGATTTCTACATTAGTTAAATCCACACCCAAACCGGTTAAGCCGTTGCGGAGATAGCGTAGCGTAAGCGGCGCAAAAATTGTAATAATCTTATTTGGGATATTTTACTTTGAAATAGATTCTCAATAATACTTTGTCTTATAATTATATCTTTGTATATATATAACATAAACAGTGATTACTTATATTTCTATTATATGTCTAGATTCCTTTCTCTTATACTACGATGGTGGCAAAAAGCGTACGGCTAATCTGATGGTAAACGTTTGCCGTATCCTTTCTCTACGCGGTGATATGTTTAATTATTTCATATCAATTGTTTAGTATCCATAGTACATGACCTATTTAGTATGGGATCAGACGGCAATATATTCATTGTAATGGATTATTATTATAGGTTGACAACTAATAAACAAGCTCAACTACAAAAGGTAAATCTATATAATTTAAGTATATAATTCAAGTATATGCATCTGGACACCTATAAATATATTCCGGAAGAAACCAAAACTTGAATATGAAATATTATTACCTAGAAATAGGAGATAATAGAACCTACGACCATTGGCAGTTGGAGGCAATGCGCTAAACTCCTATACACACGGTGCATTTATCTAAAACGCAATAAAATAGTGGCAACACCATTAAACATTTAATGTAACTAGATTGCAGACGGACGAAGCAACTCTTTTGTAGCACTCTAATGAAATGGAGGTTTCTTCAGCGCTGTAAAAATAAAGAAGGGTGCTGAGGGGGTTGTAGGGGAGGGGGTGTACGAGCGCTGTCGCGAAGGCACACTCTTGATTAATTACTGCTTCATTCCACCTCGGTTTGAATCTCCGAAGTTTGTATTTATGGTTAGAATATTTTTAACTTTTAAAACGGTTTGGTGCAGATTAATGGGTACTTAGATATTACTAAGAGAGTATGAGGTTAGCATAAAACATAAAGAGACGTAAGGGAATTTCGTTTCAGTAGTGAAAAGACTGATATAAAATAGTAGACAAAATAAAAGAAATACGATGGAATGTAATATAAGTAGTATATATTAGTTTAAGTGATATGAGAGATGATATAAAATTATGTGATATTATTATTGTAACTTTTATAATAATAATATCAGCATTGCCTTCATTGCCTTCTTTCTTGTTTTCGTTGTCTTTATCCCATTATTTGAGATTAGCTACTAGAAATACAACATTGAGATAAGACGAGAGACGAATACATCATCTTCTTCATTATATTTAAAAAAAAAAACCTTATTTAAATTTCACATGATGTGTTCAACTATCAAAGGTTGTCTGATTGGAGATTTCAAGTCAAGCAATTTGCTTTGTAGAATGTCTTTTGGTTGTAGGATCAGATTAGGTAATGGAATTACAAAAATAGGAGTATCATGATATCCTACTCCTCTGAATGACTCATGAGTATCATACGATAACGATATGTCCGTAGTAACGGTATCGCTTACCATCAAGCGAAACAGCAGCTTGTTTGTTATTCTAATTAACATAAAGAAATCAAGCAGGAAAGTCGTCTGGAAGGGGGTTTCAGCCGTCAAGGAATTTGCTTTGTAACATGTGTTTTGGTTATATGCGATTAAGCAGTAAATTTACAGGATAAGATGCACGACATCTTAGTCTTCTGGATGTCACATGTCCCAGGAGTATCACACGATAGCGTGATGTCCTTAGATATTGCTGACCATCATGAGGTAGGCCGTCAGCTTGTTAATTCTAATTAGGTACATAAAAAATCAAGTAGGTACAAATAACTTCCATTTAGACACAACATTTCCAGCAATATATTTATTTAATTTCAAGTGAGTCACTTGAAATAAGATGTATAAGAAAACGAAGAAATACCGTCGCACTTTCTCTTAAATAAAACTTCAGGTCAGTACGAAAGGAAAGAGTAGTTATTTTTAGAAACAATTTTGCAATCATATTTCATCGAATTCGGTGTTACTTTGCGGAAGTCCATTTCCTTAGTTAATGGATATTATTTTGTATGTAGATCAAATAATAATTTGATCGCTGATATGGAGGGGCCTGTTCTAGTAGCGGTGGTCAAGTTTCAGAACTGAATATTTGTGGGCTCATGCGTAATAAAATAGAATAATATAAATATGTATATTATAGTAAGTAATTTTACAATCATTTTTACGCTTATAGTATAGTTTTATGATATTATTTTTGCTGCTTTAAATTGTATTATCTATGGTTTCATTATTACATATAAAAACTTTAATAAAAAAATATTTTTTGTAAATATATACGATATCATGAATACAAATGTATGTCTTGTGCGAGGATCGAACTCGTTACTATTGGAAGTAAGACAGTGTGTTAAACCGCAGAGCTAACATCATCTAGCAGACTTGATAGCTCATATTCACAGACATCGACTTAAAATTGTACAGTTACAACGATTATTTAAAAGAGCAACACACAAGTTTCATACTTGTACTTCTTTTGATGAGACCGCTTTCCGAATGAGCGGTACACTAAAGAAAGATAACTATGAATATTCTAAAGTGCTTAAATTAAGTTTATTTGAATAAAGAATTTTGTATTCTATTCCATTCTATTCTAGCAATTTATTTGGTATACGTTTTTTCAGTGAAAAACAATATTTATATAATAATTATCTAAATATAGAACTGAAAAGGTAAAATCTATCTCAGCCATGATAATTTAGCGAAGATCTTGCAGACAAAGGAACTATTGCAACATTAAATATCTATAAAGTGCTGCGGGCGGTCTGTACTTTGAAATAAATTGCTTATTGCTTAACGAGTGGCTGACAAATGCTTCTCTTGAGAGCAATAGAAGGAAACATTGGTACAATCGACTGGAGCGTTATATACTTCCTTCTCTTTCTATTTACTTCCTCTGCAGTTTATATACACTACCATTGTTATCATTATAAATGCCTATATATATTCATATTAATAAAATTATAGTTTCTGCTACATGCAGTCATTTAAAAATAACAACTTTTCACTTATTGCAAAGCATGCTACATAAAAAAGGAATATAAAATTTTTGTCTGTTTTATTACTGCTAATCTCTGAAATTTGAGGGGCTCTCACTCGCAGATAGCAATGTTGTAAGGAGCACCGTACGATACTTATTACTTATGAATAGATAGAAATTTATGTATAGCAGATAGAAATTTGTAGCGGCGTGGTGGGCCGGGTCATTGGGCTCCCTAAAATATGGTCGAACGCAGTGGTGGCTGGCTCATCCGTCATACTCGTGAACGGGTGCTGCTTGAGTGGACCGGTGGTTTGTATTCACATACGTAAACTTTAATTGTAAGTAAGAATAAATTATTTAAAAGAGCAACACACAAGTTTCTTGCTTGTTCTTCTTGTAATGAGACAGCATACCGAATGAGCGGTAGATTAAAAAAAAAAAGATTATTCAAAAGTGCTTCAATGTAAGTTTATTTGAATAAATGATTTTCTATTCTATTCTATTCTATATATATCCTTAAGTATATTGATATATAGATCTTTATTGTGTTATATGCAAAAACGTATGAGACATGTATATTTACAAAACTATACAACTCTATATAGTTTTGTATATTTAATAAAAAGTGCACAATATTTATGTATTTTACACAAATTAAAGTTACAAATAAAATCTGAAACTTATATTTTAGCATTCACACCTGCTATGCTATGCTAAAAACACGTTGAGTATCAAAAATAACGTATACCAAGCTATTCGCTTATATTGTCAAAGCTAATTATATTGTGGAAACAGAACATTAGCATTTTCCGTTCTTAAACTCGCGTATACGGCGCGCCTTATCCGAGTTTATTGAAACAAATGGAGTGACGTGTTTACTCGCGATGAGTAGTGTAAACGATGTCGTGGGGTTGCTAATATAGCAAGTCATCGCTTTTTGTGCGATGGCTCTAGTGAATAAATACGCTAGCGTTATTTTCAGCATAATATCGATAGGATCTTCATTTAACATTATTTTTATTAATATCATAATCAAAATCATTAACCATACTTTGACGGCATCAGTGGTCTAGCGGTCTAGCACACCGCTTTACTTCCAATCGTCGCGGGTTCGTTTCCTCGCACGGTGCAAATATTTGTATTATACATTCATGAGTATGATTGTGTTTATGTATATTTTTAACGTTTTATTGCACCAGAAGTAATTTGCAAAGAATACAACAGAAGTAACAAGAGTCTGTCTTATAAGCAATCTCTTCCAGACTACCTGGGTAGAGGAGAGAAGAGCGAAGAGAGAAGAGAGAATAGCGCAAGAATGGACTAGAGAAAAATAATTATGTATGTATTTACAAAAAAAAAAAGTCTTTATATCAGTTCTCTAGTATCCATAATAAGCTCTGCTTATCGTGGGACTAGATGGCGTTGTGTTAATTGTCTACGGTTATTTATATTTATTTATTTACTACACTACGGCTATCTCACGCTCGCCATCGACAGGGAATGCCCACACGCTGGAACCTTAGTGGTCTCGGACTTAGTTACTTAGCGATTTCAGAGGAACTTCCTCACGCGTACACATAAATTGTGGAATGAACTACCTGCCGGTGTTTTCTCTAGAGACAGCATGGTATTTTTCAAGATGTATATTAAGATTTCTTAAGGGTCGACAATGCGCACGTGACGCTTCTGGTGTATCAGGCGTGCATGGTAACCGTTTACCATCAAATGGGCCGTAAGCTTGTTCGACACATATAAATAGAGTATATAAATTTACTAAAATAGAACCTTACGGCGCCTTACGTGTATGCACGTCAAAAATTAAGTTACGATGGCGATATTGTAAACTCTCATAGTTCCTATCACCTGATGTGCCGGTCTCTGAAAATAAAATTCAAACCAATATCTTTGTTGTTGTGTTACATACATCTGTTGTTACCTTTTTATATTATAACCGTACTCGCATCTTCGTCTGCGTGGAATTTAACTTTATTTTTATAAAATAAAAGTAGCCTAAGTTACTCTTTATTAAATCAGTTACCTGCCAAAAAAAGTCCCGTCAAAATCGGTCCAGCCATTTCAGAGATTATCAGGAACAAACAGACAGACTGACAGACAGACAGACAAAAACTAAAAAATGTATTTTGCTGTATATACCTTATTTATATTCATATGCATGTAGTAAAAAACGGATATTTCATAATTACAAACAGACACTCTAATTTTATTTATATGTATAGATATATTATTATTATGTATGTTATCTAAATCTCTGAATTTTAACATCAAGAACCAATAACAACAGTACTAATAATGAGTAACTTAGGCTACTTTTATTTTAGAAGAATAAAGTTAAATTCCACGCGGACGAAGTCGCGGGAACAGCTAGTCATCAATATAATTAGAATTGGCATCATATTTTTATATTTGAAAATATCTTATTTTAAGTACAAGTAGAATTGTCTTGGTTATTTGCAAATTTTATTGCACCGTATAGATAGATCATATGGTAATCATAATAAATCGTCACCGGAACGGACAATAGAAACTTTGCTTGTAACTTTTGATTGAATGAAATCAAGCGACTTGTTTCTCTCTCTCTAAGCTCTTTGTTTCATCCTTAACTAGGAAAACTACTGTTCTTATAATGAGCAAACATATTTCTTCTTTGAGGAAAGTTCTAAACATATTCTGGATTTGGGTATTTTTTGCGTGATTTCTGACTTTGATTTTTTTCTTGTGTTCTATATTATTATTATCTAAAAACAGCACACAGTTATTACACCCTATTGATCTACAGAATATTAAACTGACTACAAACAAAATCTTGCTGATATATTGAGTGTAAGACGCTTCGACATCCAATGCTTTCTCAAGAAGACAGCATAATACCTACACACATGAAGAACTACCATCGAAAAGACCTGCCATATCAAATTGCGGGTGAAGTAGTTAATAAACATATCCAATGAGAAATTAAACACAACAGAAGAGTATCAAATAATAAAAAAAAAGACAAATTACAAATGAATGAAGAGATTTTCATTATGGTTTCTTAAACAGTTCAAAATAAACTAAACGCTTAAATCTCTCTGAAGTTTTTACACCGATTTAAACCTATTTCAGTCATAACCACAACATCTTTACATAGTATAAAAGAAAGTCGCCACCGCTGTCTTTTCATTTATATTTTTTAAATTACATAACAGATTGTAATGCAGTTTTCAGCAATAGATAGAGTAATTCAAGAGGAAGATTTATGTGTATAATACATGCGTGTATTAATACATTGTATAGAGCAAAACCGAGAAATCCGAAGCCGGGCGGATCGCTAGCGATATTTAGATTATAATTTAGAATGTATATATATTAATATTATAAAAGCAAATGTTTATATGTATATGTCTGTTATTTTTTCACAACTAAGTGCCTGAAATGATCCTAATAAAATTTGACTTGAAGTGAGATGTTATTAAGACAACGGACAAAAGTTATCTGTTACTCAAAAAAGCATATAAAGTCGCGGATAATAACAAGTATATTAGTATATAGTATTATATTATATAAATATATATATAATTATTATATTATATAAGTGTTTTATACAGGGGTATGTAAAAGTTTGAATTTGATATGTGAATTTATTTTTAATCTTTATATAAAAGAGTCACAACTAGCCGGCGACTCAGTCACCAGCCAGCGCCAGCCGCGGAAGTTGAACTAAAAAGTGCAAACCAACTCGGTAAGTGCTCGGTTAACTCGCGGTAGTTTAAGAGGTAACTCGGCGACTCCTTTTTACCGCCGCAAACTTTAAATTCAATCAAGTCCGTTAGAAAATTCTCAAACAAAACACAGTTACTGGAGTTCGGTTGGTTTTTTGTCGGTTTTAAAATTCGGATCGTCGACTCTACTTATTCATGGATCTCGTGGAATTCTCGTGAAATGTTTGCTAAAATGTCTGGTAATAATAGCAGAGCTTCACGACTTTTATTCTGTATAGGGTAATCAGAAGCATTATCAATGATATCGTTCAACATTTGACTTGACATGTTTTTTATACACAATATTAAATAAAGGAAAAGAAAGGAAATAAATCAACATCCAACTCCAAGGATCAAAATCCAAGGATCCAACATACGATACTACAATTATATTAAACAAGCATACGTCCTATCTGACGTTATTGTAGCCTATGGACGCCTGAAATACCAGGGATCTGATGTTATTGTAGCCTATAGGCTATACGCCTGTATGTTTGTTATGTATACACCCTGGTGTTTCAGGCGTATACGCCTGTATACGCCTGAAACACCAGGGTGTCACGTACGCGCTGCTACCCTTATGATATTATTTTCGCTAGGTATATGTATTTCATTTATTTAATTAGTATTTAAATTCATTTATTGGTACCACCGCCACATAGATTAAATTCGGTTCCTTATCAATATTCCGGAATGAAGATAATATTTTAAAGTGTAAATTTAGACTATATATGAATGTGGATTGTTGTAAGGGCAGAGGAAGGCCAAAAAAGAGATCGGTGGACTGTGGGAAAGATATGACAAGTAAGGGAATAAGGGGATGACTGCGAACAGGGATGAATGGAAGAGAAAAACCTATGCCGGATCCCAATTGAATGGGATAAGAAATAAGCAAATGGTGATCAACATTCCAAAAAATCAGTCGGAAATAAATTGACATCAGTATCCTGGTATCAAAGTCACAGCCTTTTTGGTAAATCGAGTTTGTAAACTGGTAGGCCTCTACGAAAATATCTGTAGTTGAAAAAGTACTTATAATGAGGATTGCTCCGCTCAAGGGTCGAACTGATTGACAGAGAGATAAACATTTTATTACAGAGAGATACCAGCGAAGGGGCCGGGGGCGTCTATCGATAATAGGGATCTGCTATGTACATGTTTGGAAGACATAATAAAAACTGGGACATGTTTTAGTGGGATGAACGTGACCATTTATTCTTTGACTCAAAGCGGGACATTGGTTTATGTATATCAATTAATAGAGAGTCACTGAAAAAAACAATTTCTTAAAGTTTTTTTCAGAAAAAGTCAACTTAAAAGTTAAGTATTATCAGATGAACTAATTTATTTTAATATAGTTAGTAAAGCTTTTAAGTATGACGAAAATTCTCTGGTTTTAGAAATTCACCTTAATTAGTAATAATAATCAACATCGCAACCGGACCGGTTGCGATGTTGATTATGCTCGACTACACAAATTTTTGCAGAGTTTCCGAAACGGGACTATTCTGAATCTCAGGTTTAATTTTGGAGACACCGGAACTCATAATTATAAAAAGGGACAGTCCCGTTTAAAACGGGACGTCTGGTCACGATAGAGATGACGTATCACGTGGCATCTAGCTCGTCTAGTCGAGATTGCTGATGTTTTCTCGTACTGATGAGTTCGTCTGATTATAGTTATTGGCTACCGTTCTGAATAACATATCGCGTTTTATTTCTGCTACGTTTTGTTTTAGTGTTATTGTAATTTTTATATAGGTATGTATAATAATTATATGTCACGGCTATTCACACAACGCCATCTAGTCCCAAACTTGCTTAGTTTAAAATTGTTATGCCTCTCCCCCTATGTGACATACACAAATTATAACATTGGTTTAAGGAAGAAATCACTAAGAAATTGTTAATGAAATAGTAAGTAAATTTTCAAAACATATAATGAAAAATTAAAAGTGTGTTATGATTACAAGACAATTGATATAAATACATATATTCTTCTTTTTTTTTCAGTAAATACATATTTAATATATATATAGAAAATAGCCAGACTGATACAAACAATCATACTCATGAATACAAATGTTTGTATCGTGCGAGGAAACAAACCCACGAAAATCGGACTTAAAACCGTATGCTAAACCGCAAGAACACCGAGGTCGTCATGTATTAAGATACGATTGTACGATCTACTTGCATTTTTTAGTATTACATTTTTATGCTACTGAAATGACTATGAGAGTTAGCACTGGGTTTTTACAAGAAGGGTATATTATGGTTTCTTAAGGGTCGACGCGTGACACCCCTGGTGTTTCAGGCATCCATTAGCTACGGTAACTGTTTACCATCAGATGGGCCGTATGCTTGATTGTAGTATAAAAAAAGAGAAACAAGTTGATGCTATGTGACAACTGTTATCAATAATAGCTGTAGTAATATCCTTGGACAATTCACAAATGCCATCTAGTCCCAATCAAGCAGAGCTTGTGTTATGGATACTAGACAATTGATACAAATATATTTTATGACTTTTATACAAAAAGAGATCTCATATGCTAACACATAAAGATATGTTATTGTGTTAATATGTAGACAATACAGCTATAAAACACCCAGACGGATACAAACATTTTTTTATGAGTACAAATGTTTCTATTGTGCGAAGAAACGAACCCGCGACCATTGTAATTAAGACTGTGCGCTAAACCGCTAGATCGCTAAGGCCGTCAATATATACAAGCGCGGAGAATTTGTTTGATTGATATAGTAATAGAATATTATTAGCATAAAACCTGGTCAATTAGTCTAACGTGAAAGAAGTATCTTCTATCCTTCTAGTCTTCTATCAGAAATAGAAGGACAGAAGAGATAGTTCAAAGGACAGAAGATACAATTAGCCATTACTGACAACCCCTCATTTCCTTCAGTGTAAGACATCTATATAATATTTTATATATATATTTTTAAGATCGTTGTATCTTTAGTTAATTTAAATTAACCTTTTTAAAAGTCGGTTAAAGAAATACAGAAAAACATACGAATTCCAAATCTCTTCCTCTTCGAAATTTGGTTGATAAAAATAAACGATTTTGATCAGAACCCCAACGTACCAAAACAGTGCCAATTTCCCGTCTAACAATCGCTGCGAATGTTTGCGATGCATCTTTTGCATTTTTCTGTGCGCGCGTTGTAAAGCGAAATTGATTCGGACAAAGTGGGTGATGGGCGGGACGGATATCGAAAGCTCATTTCCGGCGCGCTAGGCGCTTCCTACCGTACCACCCCGCATCGCTACCCCATCGCCCCACCCCCGTCCCGACCCGGCAGTCAGTGGTCACAGTGTAGAAATATTGAAACTATTAACTCAATAGTATAGTGACAGATTTCATTATTATTATAAACTATATGAGTTCGTTCAGGTTTTTTTTTCTTACATTTTGTATTCTCGAATTTCTTCGGTCTTGTAGTATAGAGTTACGGGTCATATATTATTATTATTATTACATTATTGTCGCATTTTCGCAGCTTTTGCTGGTTTTTGACTACACTTACAGGCCGAAACCAAGTAAGTGCAGTGTGTATGTGTTTGTGTGATGTGCGTGCGTGTGTGTGTGTGTACTTATTGTATGACCAGTATAATGTCCTTTTCATGTATTTCCAGAAATTTCCGGACAGTTCGACATGTATTTAAAATGGCATGGCCTTTTGAAGTGTTTTTATTATTATTATTATAAACTGAACTAAATGAGTTCGTTCTGATTTTACTATCATAATTATAGAATAAATTTTAGCCATGACATCAAAAAAGAGTTAACCACACTACTTAACAGCGGTATTTAGCAGGTTCTTATTGATGGCCTCGGTATCCAACTGTTTAGCACCCCAATGGTCGTGGGTTCGATTACTAGTATATTTTTTTGTGTCGGTCTGGGTGTTTACTTCGTATATTATGTATGTAAGTACAAAAAATGTATTTAAATGTTTATATAATTTGTCTTCTCAGCAGAACTTGCCTGTTTTAACACAAGCTCTGCTTAGCTTGGTATTAGAAAGCGGTGTGTTAAGTGTTAAGAAATATGAGACAATTACTTATATATTTTTTTCAAAAATAAATAAATATTGAAATATTGGCGCGGCTACGTAATATTATTAATAACCAAGAACATTTTTATTAGTTAAATTTATAATACAAATAGTATGGTCTTACTGTAACTTTTTAAACTGTGGCACCTTCGTAGCCGGTCTCTACGAGCCATTCAGTGCTGGTTTCCTTGCCTACGGAACCGACGAATTACTTAGTGTTTACCGTACACGGGACCCCAGCGTGGGACTTTGTTAATATGTAACGTTATTTCACTGTAATTCGACTATATTGAATATGTAGTTTAATAGAACATTAATGAATAATTCTGTTCTTTATCCAACTTCTTTGTACGTGTAAAGTTATTTGTATTTGAAATTGGTAAATAAAAGAAAAGAATTAAATATTTAAAAATAGAACACTTATACTATTCTGTCTCTTTGTACGGTTAGACTTATTTGAAATTTATGAATAAAAAAAGAATTTAATATTTAAAAATAGAACACTGCTATTCTGTCTTTTTGTACGGTTAGACTTATTTAAAAATAATAAATAAATAAAAATAGAACACTACTGTTCTATCATGTAGTAACATGACCTGACATCTATGGGAGTCAGAATAGTACTTATATCGTAACGCACTTATTTAGTAATACACATAGTATTACTAAATAAGTGCGTTATGATGCTTATAACACACGAGGCGAAATTTCAGACCGAAACGAAGGCGAGCGCGTAATAGAGCCGAGTGTGTTATGTACGCACGTATATCGTACGACGTTTTTCAACACACTTCATTTTAAATACACTCAACCATAAAACTGTGATGCATGCTGTTGCTTTCCCGCCGGCTAGCTACAAAATTTAATAAAAAAAAAATAGTGCGGTAATGGAATAAAACTTCTCTATTTGCGTTTATAAAGCACCCGTGTTTTTGAGCGACTTTATATATAAAAATCCGAAATTAGATCCACTTAACGAGCAAGTGTGTTGAGAATAAATGTAAAGCATGCATACGTAATTTTTTTCAAATGATGATAATGGTTTGGTGCATCAGTCTGCGCTGACGGATGAATGACGGAGTGAAGAATGATAGGATGAGCGTGAAGTCAGGTCATTTCGCCCATCGTGGGCGAATGTACCAGAAATTTACCACAGTGGTTTCCGGGGGGAATCGCATGGAGACCTACCTAAAATGGTATATTGCTAGCAATTCACCATTTTAGGGCTACTTTCCTCTTTACTACCAATGTAGATTTCAATTTTATTCAATATTTACTTTAGATTTTAATATCCTTTAGTTACACTTCAATGTCCTCATTGATACTAGCGTGAATATATAAAGTAAATAAAGATTCATTTACTAGTGAAAATATCTACGAACTTGGCTGAACTTGCCACTGTATACCGCTATTCAATTTAACACCTGAAATAAAGAGGGAATGTTGGGAAACGCTTTTTAGAAACTTGGCCAGATGCCAGAGATACCTGCAAACGTTTGCACACATATTTGAAGTTCTTTCTATACTAATACTTGTTGACCCAACAAACATTGTCTTGCTATATAAATTTAAGTACTTATATCGATATTAAAAAATAGGGGTTGATGGTAGAAGGGTGAAAATTTAGAGTTGTATGTATTTTTAATCCCAAATCATAATAAAATAAAATTAAAGAAAATTGTCAAGAAAATAAGAATTCAATATTAGATTTAGACAAGCCTTATCACTTAGGGGTATGAAAAATAGATAGTAGCCGATTATATATATATTCAGACATACTGAATGTGCATATAAGACTTCATAAAAATCGGTTAAGTAGTTTTGGAGGAGTATGGTAACATTGTTAACTAACATTGTGACTCAAGAATTTTATATACCAAGTAAAGTTTGAGAAGTTGTAGGGGCGGTACTTTCTGGATTTACTGAATCGATTTTGAGAAATCTTTCTTCTTATATAACCCTTTTATACGGAAAGCTTATAGGTTATATAACATCATGCTACGACCAATTGAAGTTATAAACATTTACATCCATAAGTATGATTGTTTGTATTAGTCTGGCTATTCTATATGTATATATACATTATTTTTTCTGACTCTGACTTTTTTCATCTACACCAAAATTATATTATATTCAAAGAAATATTACATTTACATAATATATTTACTGACATTTGCAACACAATTGTTTAACCCGTTATATACTACTTATTATATAGTAAAAGCTGTGCTAAAATTAGGGCTAGATTCGTTTTTACTTTTATTATTTAGGACTGTGCACATTATTCTGCGTTATTAATATGATCATTATTAACTTTATTTTTTAAAAAACGTTGACAATCTTTATTCATTAAAAAAATGTTGACGACCTCTCCATTCTTTTAAAAAATGTTGACGACCTCTTCTAAGGTTTTGTGTTTAATGTAAACCATTTTGTCTTTGTGCAGCGAATAATTCTTGATAACTGCAACGTACTTTTATGACCGTATATGAAAATAAGTTTTGTAAAATATTGTATATTGTGCCACGTTGCTGCACAACGGAGTAGTATGAAATTTCGCACACTTATAGTTTGTATAGAGAAGGAGTGCAGAATTAAATTTTAACCTATCAACCATATTTATGATGGATAATTTTTAAAATAGCTATATTAGTACTTTTATTTATATGCGAAAATTACGTTTCCGGTCAACTTACTAGTTTTTTTTATTGCAAAGGGACAAACGTCACAAAGTGAATATATAAACAGACATAATGCCGCTTAATCCGCTCCACGAGCTTTCACCCCCTAATTGAATATATTCGCGTTTCGCTTATCGCTCGCTAGGGTTGCCACTATGCGAACATGTGCAATTAATAACTAATTTAAACTCCAATAATGAGCTACAATTGCATTCAGTTTTTCATATAATATTATCCATTATAAATACTATAAGATCAATTGAAACATAATAATATGATAAAAATAAATTAGTGTTTTTATAACAATATCAGTTAAAATTAATATTTAATATATTACACCTTCTATATTTTAAAATACCGGCAACTTATTGAATAACAGAACATAAAAAAATATTGATTCCCATATTGATGTTATGGGTGCTCAAGGATGGCGATCATTTACCATCAGGTGAGCCGTAAAACTCGTTTGTACGGCTCTGGATACAAGTTCTTTACAGCCCAACTTAAAGTTTTACAAAAAAAATAAAAATTATGTATAAAAAAATATTCATTATCACAAATAAAGTAACATCAATCTCAAGCATGTTTAATATGAATTTCATCTAGTATATATATAAACTTATATTAAACAATTGCTTCGCTCAAGATAATAATTGTAACATATGTTTAGTAAATAAAATAAATAATAAACAATTTCTTTCTTTAGTTTATAAAGTTCTGGACAGATAATATAAATTATAGCGTTGTATATATATATATATGTATCCTTCCAATATTATTCTCTCTATACAAAACATAATATTACATGTACTAACCGTAAACATATATATTTTGAGTTTTGTAACGATTTTCTGAAATTTATTTAAAACTCAATACATATGTATATATATTATATGTTTGCACCGTCATTGGTGACCTACTCTATTAAAATATATTATATATCGAATTTTGAGGCCTTAGTATATAATTTGTAAATAGCATGCTTGTTTACATTATCATAGTTAGCATACTGTAAGTTTGTTGGTTGACGGGTTACTTGGCTATTTGCATGCAAATTGAAGGCTCTATGCATATGTCACTTTAGTAATACGTTGAGCCTAGCGACTACTCACATATACAAGTATGCACTTTGTTCGGCAAAATCGACCGAAGATTAACAAGACCGAAGGGTCGAATTTTGTATATGTAGCACGTGTGCAAACCTATAATGGATCAGTAGTATATAATAAGAAACGCCACTATACATCCTATGTGGTTGTAGCCCACTCATGCATAAACGAAATATCTCCCTTGGAAAGTGTACACTCTATCCTGAGGAGATAAAAACCATCGTTCATAAGAATATCCTTCAATTCTTGTCCCTGACGGGTCTAGGTAGTGCACTCTGAAAAAGGGCGAACACAATAGATCTATATAGGTCGCAAGCACCTGACCATAGCCTAAACCCCCCAATAAAAAGAATATCTTACTATGATAATATTATAAACGAATAAAGTTTGTGAGAATGGTTGGATGTTTGTTACTCTTTCACGCAAAAACTACCAAACAGATTTTGATGAAACGTTACAGTAATATAGCTTATATATCAGAATAACACATAGGCTATATTTTTATTGAAATCCGCGATTTCACCCGCATTAAGCGAGGTGAAACCGCGGACACAGCTAGTAGTAGTAATAAACAGACCGAAATTGCACCGACGTAGAAGGTTAAACATTTTAGTCAAACAAAGTAACTTGTGTTGTATCGAATGCTATAAATACGTATCTTTTGTACAAAATACTTGATACACCAGCCTACTACAGAACCGGGCCAAAAATGAAAGCAATCTCTTCACAAAGTTTCTTGTGTTCCGTAAGACTTTTCAATTCACTTCTCCGATCAAAGAGAACTTCTCAAGTTTGTGAGGAATCAATTTTTTTGGTGCTTAGTTGTACTCAAGTTGCTTGTAACTTATCAATGGGATATTCGTAAACAAATTTCTGAGTTTTATTTATGTTATACTAACTGATGCCTGCGGCTTCTTCACTTCACAAAAGGAAACGGAAAGACATTTGGATGTGTCATTTAAGTTTGCATATCTCTCGATGAACTCGATGAAATTTCATGCATAGGATAATACAACTAACATTAAGGTTTCACACTAGTCAAATTTTCTGACACAGTACAAAAAAACTTGATTTTCACCAAAATAAATCTGTTTTTAGCTCATTTGTATGATCAATTCAGGACAGTATAAAAATAAGAAAAATAGTGCCAGATTTTGCGATTATAATGAATCGTCAGAATAATGAAAACCTTTTAAATATATTGTAATAAGTGAATAAATAGATTAGAGCCGAAAGTTTGTTTCACTGCCAACAGTTATACTTTGCACTATACATAATTAACTGGTTGAAAGTACGGCAAATGTACTATATTTATAAATAAACATATGTATTTCGAAATGAATTAATAAAATATTACATCCCTTACTTTTTGAAGTGTATTTAAATATTATTTGCCATTCAATTTTCGTGTAAAGACCCAACTAACTATATTAAGAAATATATACTTGTACCCTTGTAATACTTCTGTCAACACTTGTAATATTTCTGTCAACAGTCGGCGCACTCCGACTAGTTTACTTCACCAGATAACATTTAATTTAAGTATAAAATCAGTTTACGTGCCGACTCCGCGTCGAATGTACGCGTTACTAATAAGCCATGTAGCACACTACCAGATAAACTTCATCATCATCATCATCATCGCAGCCCGGAAGACGTCCACTGCTGGACATAGGCCTCCCCTAAAGATCTCCACGAAGATCGCTCCTGCGCTGCTCGCATCCAAATAAACTTACTAATGTACAATAAATGATACAGTTATTTCACCAGTATACTCACTACCTCCGTACTATAATAAACAAAAATATTATGTAGCGACACCTCACCACATCATACAACGCTACAGTGGTGAGGTGATAACCACAGCGCTTATACTAAATGGCAAAGTTTAAAATAACCGTCGACCATTCATAATGTTCATTACTTGTCGGTCTGTTTGTAAAGAACATTTTGACAGTCGATATCTCATTGTCCTCAATCATCAGCAAGAAAGCGTGAGCATTCCCGACTTTTTAAACGAGTTAAGCGGTTGCGGTAAGCGTATAATCCATTAGCAAAGTTTACCCTTCGACGGAGCTTTTAGTAACTTCACCAAAGATTTTTTGGTATATTGTTGTGATTCGAGCTCGCAAATAAGTTGTATTTGTTAAATAGGAAATGATGAATGTTAGTCAGAAAACGAGCTGGATCTGAAGTCTCTACTTACATTAACTCATGGAGGGAAATTTGAGATATGTACAGATATTCATCAGATGTACATTTTATTTATATAGTTTTAACGGGTTTTAATATGAATAATTTCATGGTAAATAATATTTACCTCTCATCCGAGGTAATCCGTAAAATATCGTCTGCGTGTCTACCTCATTCTCACCTATTTTCATCGCCACAGAGATTGCTTTATCATGTTTCGATTGGACGGTTTAGAATAGGTAGTAAAATTACACGATAAGAGGCACGACATCTTACATCTTAATTCTCTGGAAATGCAAGGCCTGAGTGGTAATACGAGTGTCCTATCACACTCACTTACCATCATGTCGACCATTAGCTTGTTTACCATTCCAGTTAATTAAAAAATAACACAAATAAAACAAAAAAATCTCTCTTCACTTGTATTTGTTGCATTCGAATCTCTTTGCGTAGCACGTAACCGCTACGAATGTAACTCACCGTGGACCGACCGCTACGCGCGTAGTACGGATTTCGTAGCCACATGTTAGTTGCTACGAAGCGTAGAGATCTACGAAGCTACTATGCATGTAGTTGTGATTTAGAAGTAACGGGATATTGCGGTATCATATATTTTTGTGTGTTTTAATCAATTTTAAATAAGGATGTTTTATCTGAATGTTTTTTTGTGGTTATAAGACATTTTATACAGATGCTACGATTTTGATACTAATTTTATTATTTAATATATCATACTAAATTAATATTTTTTTTTTATATATCTAATATATTAAAGAGATATTGTTTAATGGTATTTTTTTCTGTCATCACGATTATGACTGATAATAATCTCAGGACAATTCACACATCATCATATAAGTTATGTTATGGGCTAATACATTTTTTTAAACGCATACATAGGAAACACCCTGAACGATACCAATAATCCACTCATATGTGCGAAAAATCGAACCCACGACCATCGGAAGTAAGGCGGTGTGCTATGTGCTAAACCGCTACACCACCGAGTCTGTATACATAATAATATATTAACATTTAAGAAATAATATGAATATATTAATTTTATATAAAAATATCACAAGGTTTTTATTCCTTTGTAGCAGTTTCTTAGCAGAGAAACACTAACTTTTTCAGGAAAAAGTATCGTACAACGTTAATTGATTTTAAACTTTCCCGATTTTAACATATTTTGTAATTAATTAGACCGTGAACGAAGGATGTTCGCGTGAGGTCTTTCTGGATCTTAAATTCTTGAAAACTAGTTGTTACCCGTAACTTTGTCTGCACAATTTTAATACCCTATTTCACTCCCTTCTAAATTATTTTTGACATATAAAATAGCCTATATCTATTCATAAAATACATTATATCTTTGGGTTAAATTTCATTATAATCCGTTCAGCAGTTTAGCAATCAAAATGTATCAAACAGACAGACATGTTTCTTTAGCATAATGTATACTAAATATGTATACTTAAGAATGTTTATATTTATTTCATATTATCTGCATCGCAATGCAATTTGCAAAATTAATGGAACTATTATTCTAAATTTTGAAATCTCAATATTTAGAAATCAATCGATTTAAGACGAATGAAAGAAGAATGAAGAAGAAATTTTTATAATTTATATACACTAAGATACAAGCTCTTTTTCACTTGAGTATTTTATGTACTAGAGCGTCTAACAGTTGAGTTTCTTACCAGATCTCAACAACTAAAATGTCCCGCTTGAATAAATGAAATTTGAATTAGAATTAAAAAAAAAGTTAATTACAACATAGTTAAGTTCACCGTATCATCTAGACACATAAAAATATAGGCACACTACGTGTAACAAGGCATGAAATAAATTATTCTGGTGTATTTATACATAATTTAGTATCAACATCTAGTCGTACGAGGAATGAAGAATCATTTTCTAGATTAATATTTAATCATTAATCGAGACGAAAAAGTTTGAGCGTAATGTTCCCGATATACGTGGAACTTTCCCCTACGGCCATTAATAAAATATCATTACACAAGTTTTTGTCTATGGTTTACTATGAGAAGACATTTTTATTTTATTTATTGATTTATTATAGGAAATCCAAGGTTTACTTACTTGCTACTTACATAGGAAGACTTCTAAATTGTATATTAACAACTTATCACTGCACAACTTATGGTTGACTAGTAAAAAATGCCATTAAGTGTTAAGTCCGCCATATGTACTTTTTACCTGTGTATGACGTGCATTAAAGTTATTTAAATAAATAAAATTATATAATATTTCTATATATTTTGTATTTAAATTTTATCATATTCAGTAGGTACTTAATATGTAAAATTTTGAGAACGGATATGTTTATACATTTTTCTGGTTTTTCTGTTTACATTTTCTAAAATGTAATTACGTTAAAAAATAAGATAGTTGAATGTCTTGCTAATTTTCACAACAATTTAATAAAAAATCGAATTATTTTTATTATAAGTTTAAATTATATATAAATATATATTCTTACTATACCAGATTTAGTAATCAGAGACATTGCCAACTGTCAACTTCTTGCTTTCTAAATGCAACGCTTGACATAATAATATGTCTATTTTAAGTAATTTTTCCAAGTATAATTGAATTCAACGTTGTAATGGTAATAATTTAATTCTGTCTATTATCTGTTGTTTTTCCATTGTTGGATTGTCAGTATATATTAATAGAAAAAAATATTTTTCGTATCGGCGAGAATTGAACTCAGGATTTTTGTGTATATATCAGAATCTACAGCACTGAAACAAACAAATAATATACTATTTTATTATAGAAAAGTATCATGAATATGTTTTTTTCGAAATCGGTCTCTAAAAGTACACTAACAGGCGTTTCTATATAAAACCACCCTCTGGTAATAAAATATTTTTTTCCTCCGCGAAAGTATAACTCGTGTTTTTGACACAATGAGATCGTTACCTACGGGTTTGCGCCGTTAGTATTATTGCTCGTAGGCTCCGGGAGGTCATTCCTCTGCTGGTAACTTGTACACCCTTATTTGTCCGATGAAACTTTTTACTTCCCTTGCCTATTCTGTATTGCTATTAAAAAAGTTTGCTTGCTAACGTAAAATTAGAAGATTTTATGATCGTCGAAATGTAAAAGACAAAAACCATATTTTTTATGTATATATATATTAATATGGAACTTTGTACCCCTTTTTATGAGAATTGCGCGGACGCAGAAGTATGAAATTTCACACACCTATAGTTTATATAGATAAGCAATGCAGAATGCTAATATGTTTTTTAATTATGTTAAAAAAATACATTATCAATAAAGTAACTTTACACATTCTATCGTGTATTTCACACACACGTATATACACTCTGTTTATGGCTATAGTCTGTAGTCAAATTGAGAATAGATTAACATTGTTTAACATTTAATTTTATTTGTCTATAGTCCTACTGACTTTTAAAAATAACCATTGTAAATTCATAAAACAATATATTTAAATTTATTATGGTCGAATTTCGACCGCTGGACGACCACTAGTATATGATAATACGAAAATTGATGACATGACAATCTTCTATGCTGTGCTGGTGTCATGCAATTAACTCTGTAATTAAATTGCTTTATCTACACCCTTCAACTGAAGATCGATACAGTCTACTAGAATGCTGGCTGCTGAAATAGTCGAGATTGTTACCCATGCAGGTACCGTGCTGTTATAAAGTATACATAAATGACATTGAGGGTGACGCAGTTGAGTCGAGTCACAACGCGAGTTTCAAGGCGATTTGGCCCGGGTCTTCACCATCATGCTGCACCACCTTTATGAAGGAGGACTACTGGCTAAAGGCGTGGTGGTAGCTTTATTGTGGGAGGTTTCCGTCGTCATTGATTATATTTATATTATTATAGCTGTGCCCGCGGTTTCATCTGCGGGAAATTTATAGCATATATTTTTTCTGATATATAAGCTATACTGCTGTAAAGTTTCATCTAAATCAGTTGGGTTGTTTTTGCGTGAAAGAGTAACAAACATCCATCCATACGCACAAACTTTCGCGTTTCTATTTATATAAGATTACATATGTATGTTAGTCCATAAGGTATTTATAATATGGACCTGAAATAAATAAAAAAAAAACAAGAGGACACACACCCCTACCACTAGGGCTCCTCCCAAAACCGTACTCGATTTCAACTTTGATGACTCATAAATAGAATAGTTTATACGGCTGGCCGCTTACCCGGTAGCGCGTAGCAATTACCGCGATTGTCCGCCGCATTATCATAGTGGAGTGTGCCCAATTTTGCCTTGATGACTTTTTTACGAGTTTTCGAGTCTACGTAATTTACGATGTCGTAAACCATGGTACGGCCCCCGATAACAATGTTCCCGTGTTGCACTAAATTAAAGCCTGGATTATATAGTATGTGAACATACAGACATATCTTTTACTTCATTAACAACTAGCTTTTACCCACGGCTTAGCTCAAATTGAATCTATTAAATAACTTCATTAATAGTTGCTGGATAGGGCTGAAGTAACAAAATGTTGATATTTTATTTTTTGTTTTTTATAAAAATAATATCTGTTTTTTTTTTTAATGATAAGTATATGTTCACTATCTATATATATCTATCACTATATATATACTTACAAGAACATGTGTACAAAATTTCATGATGATCGGTTCAGTGGTTTTTGCGTGAAAGCGTAACAAACATTCCTACTTTCACATTTATAATATTAACTAGCTACCCGAGTTACATATATTATACATATAAACGTTCCTCTTGAATCACTCTATCTATTTAAAAAAACCGCTTCAAAATGCGTTGCGTAGTTTTAAAGATTTAAGCATACATAGGGACGGACAGACAGCGACAGCGACTTTGTTTTATACTATGTAATGGTAATGATTAATAAGGATGTTAGAATTTTAAACCTATAATAATATATACATATATTAAACCTATTTATTGACGGCTGAAGTAAGGGAACTTGGAAGTACCCACGCAGATAACATTTTATGTAGGCTTTCTCTGTAAATAAACTAAATCACTGTTATATTGATGTCCTTCGTGATCTAGCAGTTTAGCACACCGCCTTACTTCCGATGGACACGGGTTCGATTCCCCAAATTGTACAAACATATGTATTCATGAGTATGATTGTTTGTGTAGTCTGGGTATTTTCTATGTATATTAAGTATTTATTATTTGTAACTAAGGTATTTGTATCAGTTGTCTAGTACCCATAACACGAGCTCTGCTTAGCTTGGGACTAAATGGCGTTGTGTGTAGGAATTATCCAGGGATATTATTATATGGTGTCTGCTTGGAATGTAACAAATATCTTTCTGGAAGCTTCCGTATGTCCTTCTTTTGTATTATTTTACAATTACTATCAGTTATCAATTAATTATTATGTACAGTCTTTGACGGCTCCCCATGAAGCCCATGGCGAAGTTTTGACAGTTTTACACCACTTGACCCAGTTTAACACGAATTATAACCGATTCAGGTCAAACTGTAACAAATTGACATTCAATGGAGCACGTTGCGGTTTTCACCGAAGGTTCATAATTGCGTGTCACTAATTTTGAATGATTAATTTCAATAACAGTGGACATTAAACGTAAAATACAATTATTAATATAATGGTATTTTGACACGAATAATTTTATGGAAAACGAAGGTATTTACGTCTCTCGTCGTTTGAACTAGACTACACTAGCCGTGATGATGAGCTGGCTGGATTAACAACGATGTCAATGTCGTTGGCAGCAGTTTATTAACTACCGTCACTAGTGAGAGTTAATTCATTTACCTCAGAAATGAAACAACCATTACTTAGATAATTTATGATTTAATAATTAAAATATGACAAACGTCACTTCCCTTCAGCTCGTGGTCATGTCACGCAAAACTCACAAATTCGGACCTTATTAACGATAGATATAATGACGGGGGATTGACTGGAGACTGACAGTATCTATTGTCGTAGAATGACACTATCAACGTAACATATGACGGCTGTATGGGATTGGACTCTTTGCCTTTCCTATATGGATAAATAAAACAAAAAGAAAGTAACGTATGACATGACACAAGGAAACTTTGGCTATTAAGAGGAGACGTCTATAATCTTACACTAGATTGTCCAACGAAAGATCGCAACACATAGCACTCACGGTATTCCAAAAAGTGGAGCAGTGCTAAAAAGAAAATGTTTATGGTCGCTCACATAGGTTGCCACTCCGAAACACTAAGGTGTTTGGTATTTGTACCCTGTTATTTCACTACAACATCACATCCTACAACCGAAACGCAGCTTACAAAGCTATCTACTCAGCTTGCTTTGCTGTTGAAGGGTTTTAGATATGGCAGTAAAATAGCAGAGTAAGCTCAAACACCTTAGTCCTCCTGAATGGCAACCTCAACTGCCACGAACACATGACGGTGACATTCCTTGATACTGTTTATTTATATAAGTGATTGTTACCACTTACCAACAGTGTGGCAGCAAAAAACTATTATAATAAAATAATAATAATAAACTATAATGGCATTACAAAATGGCGCTCAAATGATTCCAAATGGCGGGAAAATGTTTGGAAATGAAGCCAAGTCAATTTTAATATCTACAGCTTTTGAATACTAAATCGTAAGTTAGCAGCGAATTTATCGAGTAACTCCGTTTTACGAGACTACATTTCCCACCGAGTTTCCGAAATGGATCGTTAAAACCTTACAAACAATATAGTTATATGTCGCACGTATTATTTCACAGTTAAAATAAACACCGGTGATGTCATACCGGTTTATTAGCGGTTGTAAATCGTAAACGGCGGATGCGAAAACCGGTTTCTACCTATATACGGTTTTGAGGTTTCCACTGGAATTCCTTTGTTAAATTACTTGATAGACGTGTGAATATTTTGAATGTACATTATTAAGTTATTCAGGTTTAATTTACTTCAGGATGGATAATTAATATATGCTATGAATAGCTTGCGGTTTTACTCGAAACTCCAACGTTTATGTTAGTACTATACGAGTAATTTTTGAAAACTTTGACCGAGGCAAATAGAGTCTGTTTGTCTGTCTCACCTATTTTAAACGCCATGAACCTGTTTTATAATTTGAAGTTTGAAGGGTAAGATGACACTTTATTGCGTTATCACATCCATATTATATCTAGGATATAGAGGCATGACATCTTAGTCCTCCAGTCCTCCAGAATGTACGAGAAGTTCCATAGTCGTCATATGATGACGTGATGTCCGTGATGCTACTTTATAGTTTATAGTAGCTATTTATAGTTTTATCACGCTCATGTTATACCTCTCTCAGACAACAGCAACTAGAAGAGAACAGCTTTTTTAGCGATAAGGCCGCCCGCTATTACCTCATTGTGTTTATTATTGTGCTTTTATCTTTTTATATGTAAATGTGTATGTAACGAGGAACATTAAAGAGTTTCATTCATTCATTCATTCATTCATTTAATTCACTACAATTGTTTGTCGTAGTAATTTTTTCATTACATTATCTAAAGATACATGTATTTCTTAAAGAAATAAGTAAATTATTATATGTAGATGATTACCAAATGAGTTCGTTGTCAAATTGCGGAACATGCCCACAAAGGGAAAGCTGAATTAACAACTTTGAACTCAAAATTGAAATCAAGAAATCACAAGTTTCCTTAAAAGCAATCCAATTTAAAATCAAGTTATGTCTAACGGTATTCGAGTAGGTTTAAAACAAAGCGCACCTAATAATATTAAAACTTTAGTATACGACAAGTTGAAGGTAAAAGGTAGTAATTTAGTTGATTGCGTTGTACATAATATACTTACATTTTCCCTTGAAATCAGCGGAAGTGCCCTCTATAATTGGAGTCAAGCATTCTTAAGGGAGTTGTGCCTTTTTTAATATTTCCGTGTTTTATTCCCAAGGCTAGTATAATGTTTATTGAAAAATATGAACATCAATATTTATTATTATGGTTTTATACATACTGTTGACTTTGCACAAAGTAGTCAGCGTGGGTACTTATGTATACCTCGACTATATAATCAACCAAACAGCTTGATTTAAAAACTGTTTCGATTGAAGAAGATATGACAGATAGACTAGATCTACTAGAAACCGCATGAAGAACCGAACCACATGATGACGTGATGTCTGTTCATATATCTATATATATATATATATATATATATATATATAAGCAGCAGTTACTTTATTTTGGACGCAGTCTTTACAATTTACCCAAAACCTTTTTCATTGTCAACTTATACGTACTATGTAAGTGTATATTTGTTGTAATTTTAACTCTACTTTATTTTTCGTTATATATACATTAATAGTAAAGACTTACATACTTTTTTTAAAACAACATAATATATATATATATATAGAGAAAAGACTCAGATACAAATAATCATACTCATGAATACAAATGCTTGCACTGTGCGAGGCAACATTTCCGCGACCATCAGAAGTAAAGCGGCGTGAACTAAAACGCTAGAGCATCAAGAAATAAAGAAAAAATAGTTCATTTGAAATAATAGAAATAATATACCTAAATATAGTTCCTATAGTTATAGTTGTTCATGATAGAATAAATAAGGCAACAATAACTATACTCAAGACTACAATTTATATTAACGTTACTACAGAGATCAGATCATCAGAATCCGTCAGTATTTTTCCAATAGAAGATTTCCCACAATGTGCGGTCGGGCTTAGGCGCTTTCATCTAGAAAATTGAATTTCACTGAATATTACAATAACACCACAATAATATTCCACCCCAGGGGAGGCTTAATGAGACATTAGCATTTAGCCATCCGCTGGTCCCTTTGATGAATGGGAATATCTATTCCCGGTTCCCTCCGCAAATGAACCAATTAAATGTGTACGTTAATTCAATTTGAGCTAACGACTTCAGTTAGAAAAATTTTGGGGTAATGGGTATAAATGTAGAGACAATTTTCTGCGAAATATAAATGTATTTTCAGAGGAGTTGAAGATTATATAACATGATTACACGGAATGAATTTGTATGGAATTTGATATGATTATGTATTAGGTATATGTTATATACAAGTGTTGGAGTAATACTCTATTAATGATTATTTTATGTTTTGTGTTTATTTTTAATTATCTACATGGTAAATTAAGTTTAATTATATATACATTTTATTTAATCTTTTTTTTTCATTTGTTTGTTTTTTAAGTTATAACATTGTTAAAAGCACTAAATAAATAAATTTTCTTTCTTTCTTTCTAATGCAATACCTATACTAACAATAATATATGAATGTTTTAGTATTCATATATTATGAGGTATATCACATATATTCTCGCCCAAGATTTAAAGCAATCCTTTTTCCAAGTGTTTGCGTTATTGCATTTATAATTTGCAGATGTTTTCTCAATCTTCAAAATATATAGTATCGTAAACATAATTAAAGTTTGTAAACAGTGTAGATTCCAAAATGGCGACTATGTGTGCATAAAATAAGTTTCGTTACTATGTAAATACTATACACATAACTACTTTCTGTGATATAAAATTTAACTAAGATATTTATTCATAATGTTCATTCTCCCTCCTGATCTAATTGAAACATTACAATTGAAAAGTCATAATCGATTACAATGTTAATAATTAAAAAAAACTGCTCGTCATTATCTAACAAATTAGATGGGAAGTCTTACAATAAGACTACTGTAATCCATAACTGGAGAACCCTAAAACCGAAAGTTAATACATTAACGGTAAACAATTACTAAAGTGTCGGAAATTATAGAGAAAAACAGAAAATACAGTTTTTCCATTCTCTCTGGCTATAAAACGCGGATGCTTGGTTATTTTAGTTGTGGGAGCGTTCCTTTAGCGCGCTCACCTCTCGCCGAATTAGTTTCGCCTTTTCCTCCTAAGGATTATTATTTTTTCCTCCATTCCTCTCCCGTCCCGGGGAAATAACATCGTGATAAATTAACAATTTGTACGCACACAAGAAACAGCTATGAGGTAAGATAAAGTGACTGTGAAATTACAGCGCTTCATAATTAGATAATGCAGTAATGAGGCTACGAATTACGTACACACATACGTTCACATGTTGTATATTGTGATACAATTATATTGAGAAAATTATAAGAAAAGATTGCTTTTTATTGCAAGTTTTTATATATATTAATTTATGTAATACGTTCGTCATTCCGGGTTACAACCATCAAACTGGCATGTGTTAGTCGGAATGCAATTAAATACATCTTAACAACAAATATGCAATAATAACATTAAAAAAAAATATTTAGAAATTTCCAAAATTACATTTCTACTATAAATATCCTATATTTATTTAGATAAGTAATTTGAAACAGAAAGAACTAACAAGCTGCCCTCAGACTCAGACTGAAAATGCTAACCAAACAACAGATGTATTTGTTTAAAAGATAAACATTTTCAGATTCTTTCCTATTTATTTTCCATTAATTCCTTTATCGTTCCATTATTTTATGACATCAAATTACCACATACAATGCGGTTGTGGTAAATTGTGTACTATTATTATTACTTTAGCGAGAAACGTTATTTCACAAATAATGTAGGATATAGTTCCTTAATGCTTAATAATAAAAATTAAATTGGTTAGTAAATCAAAAAGCCCAAGGCAAAAATTGTAATAGGAGATAGTTTGACCTAAAAATGAATATTTATTATAAAATGTAGTCAGATTTTTTTAATGTACTTATATCTATTACAGACGCTTATGATGAGTATCTACCGTCAGATCGCAAAGTAATTCGAGACAAAAATAAATTACATGAAACTCTACCCTTAATCGATTCAAATACTATCATAGTCCGATAACCGATGTATTTATTAAAAAATAAAAATCGTTATCTTATTCTAACAGGGAACGTTAATTTCATAATAAATGCAAGCGACAAATCTTTTATTCTCGATAATAAAAATGAAATTGAAATTAGTAGATATACCATCAAAGTGGAATCTATGATAATAATAATAATAATCTTACGACAATTTACACAGTGGCATCTAGTCCCAAGTTATAACTAAAGCTTTTTTTATAGATACTAGATAACTGATAAGTACATGGATATTCTTTTTTCTTAAATACATACATATTATATAGAAAACACATAGACCGATACGAACTATCATACTCATGAATACAAATATTTGTGCTGTGCGAGGAACGAACCCGCGACCATCGGAAGTAAACGGCGTGCTAAACCGCTAGACCACCGAGGCCGCGCTGATAATGAGTGTCTACTGTTAGTTTGGAAAGTAATTCGACAAAAAAGTCTACCTCTACTCTTTTCAAATACTATGCTACTGTGAACTTGTAACGTTCCCCCCTTACCTATAAAAATGAACTAAACACCCTCTCTAAATATCAGAGGAATCCCCTAAATATAATAGATCATATACGCAATGGAACACTTAATCTTTAATCATTTGGCCATATAATTAAATTATTGTGATCGTATAGTATCGGTGGACCCGTTGTGTATATGTAGTAACTATAGATTCTTTTATTGGTATATGATGGAGTAATAACTGCGAGATAAATACATATCTCAATAATACAAATTATGATACAGAGTATGTGTTATGAATATTAATTATAAGGTATATATTTGAATCATTGAACCATTATGGTTTTAATAAATAAGGTGGGATATGCAAGGTAGGGTTGCAATACGCACCCTTTGAAAGTGAAATGGGATGAGTATTCTCAGCACCAAAACAAAATTAATTTATATTATTAATTCAACATTACAAGTGGTTTCACCAAGCTTGCGATGCTTAAAGCAGGTAGATAAAATATAGTTGCCATAGGCAGATCGAAACTGAATTCAGGATCACTCACGACACAGAAGCTTACTTATGGATATTGACTCCTTCGGTTCTATGTGGCGATAGAGAGACTGTCAAAGAGACTGCCCGATCTCGAAACTAAATCCCAGCATCACTCAGTCACGTAGCTTACTTAATGGGGAATACCCTTCGGCTATATATAATGTGACATTGGAGATCAGACTGAAGATACAGTACGAGTCGTAACAGAAACTAGGAGGTCAATCAAATACCAGAACTTACTAATGGATAATCCTTTCGGCCCTATAATGTGACATTGGAGATCACCAGTAATTGCAGTACGATAAATAATAATAATAGATTAGTGTGATAGCTCAATGCCATCAACACCACAATATTGGTCAATCCAATATATAATATTGATAATTGCTATATTACAAACATAGCATGTATAGTTTATAAATTTACTTAATACCAAGAATACTCAAGGGATTAAGAATTAGATATTTGTGAATAAGAGCTGGGCTCTAATACGATTGATTATATGTAAATTAGAATTACTTGCATGGCGAAGTAATCTTTATATTGATGAGATATTATAAGCGAGAACTATAAGTCCCATATCTGAAAATAGATGTCTGGATGCTCCACATAAAGAATCAACCAGAAGGTAATGTTTAGTTTGTAGAAGGACTGCATGTCCTGATATAGTAATCAGTAGAATTTGATTAATCACATAGTGAAATAATCATAATAATATAAATAATAGTGACAGAGGTCTGTGACCTGGATGATTGTTATGTATAGACAACCACTATGTGGATAGTCGATATGATAGAGGACCGGAGTCCTGGATATAAAAGCCAAGGCTTGGTAATTGATAAAATGTTTAGCCATAAAATGGATAGTCATAAAATATATTTTCATTGAGGACCGAAGCCCATAGATGTGTTTATGTGTATGTATTTATATTTATATATGTCTGTATATATACACATATAATATGTATATATAAATTAAAGGACTAAGAGTCCTAATATTATTAAACTGAACATTCACGCTCAAGTAATTAGTATTTGTTATTAAGGCCAAAGACCTTAAAATAAACCATTATTTTATTAAATTGACTGGAACAAGAAGAATAATATTAAATATATTAATTAATAAAGAACCAAAGTTCCTTAGAATTGATTGTAGAATAAAATGTAATATTATTATTACCGATATATATGTATATGGTTGGTCTTGTATTTAAATATATTCAAAATTATATAATAATTTTGATAATGCATCGCCACATGGGATTCCGAATTGCCCAATTGCCCAATGGGTGATTGATAGAAATGACTGGAGATGTTAAGATCCCATGTCTTATTTACAGGTTTTATATATTATTACATTGTAGTTTTATTAAATAAGAAACAATATAGTCTTATTATAATACTGGCTTAATTAGCAATTATACTTTTATATGTACATGTTTATTAAACCCACTAGTTATGATGACGATTAGCCTTCATACCGGCCACTGATGATTCAGGGAGAGAACCACAAGTGGTGCCCGAGACTTGTGACTCGGGTGTAGGTTTAAAGAGCTCTTTTAGAATGCATTAACACTCACCTTCACTACTTCTGGGAACCTCCCAGAATTCATCTAATAAACCCCCCAATGCCTACAATATTCACAGTTACATATATATTAATGTAATCTCTTACAACCCTAATTATTAATTTATGCTATTCATATAAAATATATTTAACATAAAGGTTGTTACAACATTAAGTGCATATACACTTAATATTACTAATCTCAATGTGGTGATCTAATAAATGCATTCTTATACTTCAATATAATAATTCTATATTATAATTTAGCAATTCCTTTATTTATGAAATGCAAGATATATCTATAAGGAAGTCATAGTGAACCGCATTGCTATTGCTTCTGCTGGTTAATATAATTATATTCAATGGTTAATTCGTCTATTAATTACTCATTTAATTTGTGCAGTGTATAATAAGTTGTAATATAATAAATATAATGCGTCCTAAACTTTACTCACACAATGCTGCATATCCAGAGTAGCAATATATCTCTATATTGATACACCAGCCATACAACATGCATACGATAAAACTTAGGGTGTGTGTCCTAGATAACCACTCAGTTATCAACTAAATAGAAATCCCTATTGGTTGTAGAAATCTCCACAGGGATCGTGGTCTAAAACCTTCATTACGAGCTTTGACTCATCTCTCCTCAAATGATGGAACATGTGACTTCATCATAGATTCATCGATCTGAGCCTCTCTCTCCTCCTGATAAAAACTTCCACAACCTATTTATTATAACTTCATTTACTTGCTAAAGTCTCCATAGAGATTTACGGTTCACATTTGATCATCATAAATTATTGGAAAATGTTACTTCAATAGTTTATTCATCGATACAAACATTTGCCTCCTTCTAATAAAGCCTTCAGCAAAAATATATATAAGACTCAAGGATCTTCCTCTCACTACATCTTCCGTGTAATGTAATACATATTCGAAATAGTAAACGTAATTTACTATCCCAAACAAGGAACACCACACAGCAAGACATTTAGTGTGAATAATGAAATATTTGAAATAAGTAATAAATAGTTGAAATAAGTGAATGAAATATTTATTTTTGATAAGTAACTGAACTATTATTAGCCATCATTATAAGTATAATAGGGTTTTACTATAACTTCCTTAATTTACTTTTAGTTTAGTCGTAGTAAATTTATTATTAATATAATTCTCATATAAAATATCAGAGTTATCAACAACTGTTAAAAAACAGAATTACATTCATTAGCATCTAACGAGTAAATATACACATTTAATATTAAACTCCTAACCTTTTAACCTAACTAAAGAAAATAAATCAATATAACTCAGATTTAGGTACAAATTGAGACTATTATCGTAATATAAGAAAGACACAAATAAATCATGCTCGTTAAATTTTATATTATAAGTAATTAAACTAAATCAATGTATTCGTCAACATATTAATTCCACGCAAATCATAAAATAAATAAACACATGTACATTTCCTAATTAACTTGGCAGTTTATCTAACATATCCCAATAATACAGTCAAATGAAAACAGACATACAGTATATTATGAGCACAATAAATAAAGTGAAAGAATTAAAATGACTTACCAATATGTTGACAAGAACGGATATTAAAGTATTAAAATCACTTACTAAAATCTCCTCATTTACGAATAGTAAAAAAGTTAAATATACACTTGTTACTCCTACGGAAGCTCGCCGACGACTAACCTTTCTTTTGATTCTTCATCCTTCCTAACAACCTTCTATCGACTTTGTTTTTGCCAAATATATATATCTAAACATAACTCAACGTGAGAACTTCGTTCTTAGGCATTTCACACTAATTATACAGTATGATTTTTAAATTTATTTTGTAACACTTTTCTTTATCCTAAATTTTATTTTGTTTTACAAATATTTTTCTTATATAAAATATAAACAACCATTTACCGAGTTTACATAATATATTTACTTGTTTATTAATTTAATGCTGATATAACATTATAATAAATCGCAAACACATATATAATATGTAATTAATATTAAAGTCTGTAATAAAAATAGAAATGTAATTTATAATTTACTTAATAAATCATTATAATTAGATAAACGTTAGTATTCATATATAACCGCTCATTCTGTTGATACTATTATTTTACATACTGTGTTTTTATGAAATTCTAATAAATTCCTTTCTATTATCAAAACCTGAACTAATGTTTCAATACAATTAATTCCTTAGAAGTCGTTTTCTATTTATCTATTTAAATCATGATCTCTTACAACGTAGTAAATTGGAACATCCTATGCATGCATGTCGGCTTTCTTTTGTTAAACACAAAGGATGCCGTTCTATTGTCCTATTTGCTAGTAAATATGTTTACAGAAAAATATTTAACAGTTCTTAATAGTTTTGTTTTTAACACACGTGTAATATCTGTAGATAGTGTGTTTGTCGGCCTTCTTTTGACGAACACAAAAGGATGCCGCCCTATTGTCTTTTCTGCTAGTAACCATGTTTACATATATGCATTTAACAATTTTTAATGGCTTTATTTTGATACACATGTTATACCTATAGATAGTTATAGCGAACTATCCTTTTTCTGGTGTTGAAAGCTAAATACACAATATTGATTTTATTTAATATTTTGTACTATTTTACATATAACTTATTTTATGTATTTTATTTATCAAATAAGACGATGCTTCTACTACAATTATTTTGTCAATTAAATAACGGAATATATGCTAATTTATTCTATGTTTAGTTATCAAATACAATTTTTGAAGTGAATATTTTTAATATGTACATTTTTATTGTTATTTCCTTTTATCGCCCATTTTATGCAAAATATGACGTTAAAACTAAAATGAGTACTAGGCGAACCGTCACAGTCGACCCCCTAATTATCATGGAGTTTATCAGAATGATAATTACATTAGATTTTCCTATATAACATATTTTATTTTCATTATATAACTTATAGGTTTAAACTTTTGACAATATCCTTTATATTTATAAAGCTGTTTCGTTTTTTTTTTTTAGAATGACCGCCCAACTCCCCTCCAAACATAATTATCATTATTAAGTTCTCATTATAGTAGTTCGTTTGTTAGGTAAATAATAAGACATATTTAAATGTGTATTACTATTCAATAATCATCTTAATAATTATGTTTGAGTCATTCCCTTAGCCCATCATAACATTTATGTTTCATTGTTTCGTATTTTTATTATGACAAGTATTAAATTACAAACTAAAATAATTAGTACAATCTTCAAACCTTAATCTTATTAATTATAATATCTACTTAAATGAATTGTATTATAATTTCCTTTAATCTTTTTAGTTTTAGGACACATTAATGTATACACATTAACAAAAGGTATTGCTGCAACCACATAAGGTCCTTCATACAAAAGTTCAAATTTCTTTGTTATTTTTTTTTGAGCATCAGATTTATTCAACTTCTTAATCTTCACTAAATCACCAATTTGCAGTATCAACAATTTATGACTCTTATTAAATTTTGTTTGCCGGTTTTTACTGTTTTCTTTTAAATTTTTCTTCGCCTCTTCTCTTACTATATTTATATCTATTTTTTTAGAAGTGTGAAGTAGAGCTTTATCCAATGAAACAGTAGTACTAATGCCATAAACTATTTCATTTGGAGTAAATCCTGTACTTTCATGAAAGGTGTTATTGTATAAATCCTCAATTTTCCTCAAAATATTATTCCAACCTTTATGATTGTTATGACAATATGTTCGAAACAATCGTCCTAATTCTTTGTTCACCCTTTCAGTGGTATTAGGTCTAGGATTTCTAACTGTAGTATGGATAGGTTTAATTTCATGATCTGTTAAAAGTTTATTCCATTCTCCACTACAAAATTGACTGCCTCATATTTGGTTTACTGAATCTTCCTTGTTGGTTTAATGTAAATTGTTTATTTATGTTATCAATACGCCTTAAAAATTCTGTAGCTTCCAGTATTGAATTAGCATGACTCGTAATCCATGCATATTGTACATCTTTAGGGAAATGATGGATTATGTCATTAACCAATTGGCTCTCTTGAATTGGGTATGTTAGCATTTTTGCTTGACCACATAATGAAACAAAATGTCCTAGCATTGTGGTTCTGCTACTATCCCATTTGTTTGTATTGCTGATACAAAATATCTAAATTATGATACATTTCTTTCGATAATGCCAAATTTGACTATATTGATAATTTTGATGGTCTTTTCTATTAATGGATTATTGAGTATACTACTGCAGAGGCAGATGCCATTTCTAATAAAAGGTAGGAATTCGAAAATAATTATTCATTTCTAATGAATCTTTCTATCAAACCCCTATAATTTCAAATTATAATCGACCCCCAAACTGCTAGCAACTTGGAAACAATAATTAATAATTAGTTTTATGCATAATATAGTTATATCAGTATTTCTATCGACTCCAACCTCTTAGTAATTTCGAAAACAATGACATAATATCTATTTTGATACATGTATTATTTATATAATTAATTTTGTTGTAAATATTTCTATCGACCCCCCATCCTTTAGTAATTTCGAAAAACCAATAACACAATAACTAGTTTGATTCATATTATTTATATAATTAATTTTGTTGTAAATATTTCTATCGACTCCCAACAAATTTAAATTATAAGCGACCCCCAATTGATTAATAATTCGAAAACAATAATTAATAATTAGTTTTATGCATAACATAGTTATATAAATATTTCTATCGACCCCCAACCTCTCAGTAATTTGAAAAAACAATAGCATAATAACTTTACGTTTGATACATATTATTTATATAATTAACATGTTCTAATTTATAAGCGACCCTACAATTAATAACATGGTAACTAATTTGATACATATACTTTACATAATTATTTACTTGTTGCACTTATTCTATCGATTCCCAACAAGTTCTAATTTATAAGCGACACCCAATATTTTAGTAATTCTGAAAGCAATAAAAATAGTAGTAGCTAGTTAACACATTTACTTTATGTAATTAATTATTCGTTAAATTTATTCTATCTCCTCAACAGTTTTAATTTCTAAGCGACCCCAAACCTTTAGTAATTTCGAAACAATAATACATATTAACTAACTTAACACATTTACTTATATTTTAACCAGTGGACCAATTATCTAACTTCGATCGCAAAATTTCGCAATTATTTATTGTTGTGAAAATGACGTCATCTGTAAAAGCAATTAGATTCATTAGATTCGTACTAGTGGATTAGTTACCTAATATTCCGCAAGTCACCTAATATTCCACTAGTCACCTAATATTCCATAAGTCCCCTAATATTCCACTAGTTACCTAATATTCCACAAGTCACCTAATATTCCACTAGTCACCTAATATTCCATAAGTCCCCTAATATTCCACTAGTTACCTAATATTCCACTAATTTCCTAATATTCCACAAGTCACCTAATATTCCACTAGTCACCTAATATTCCACTAGTCACTTAATATTCCACTAGTCACCTAATATTCCATAAGTCCCCTAATATTCCACTATTTACCCAATATTCCACAAGTCACCTAATATTCCACAAGTCACCTAATATTCCACTAGTTACCTAATATTCCATAAGTCCTCTAATATTCCACTAGTTACCTAATATTCCACTAATTTCCTAATATTCCACAAGTCACCTAATATTCCATAAGTTACCTAATATATTCGTAAATTTATTTTCATAATAGTATAACATATTAAATTACATATATTTGCTACTCTCATCATATTTTAAAACCAATTCACTCAGTCACAGACTCCAATTGTGATCAAGTGTTCGAAGTGATCTATTTTAATAAAATTTTACTTATACCCCAATTTTGGCATCCTGGTAATCCTGGTCACGGCACCAATTGTAACGTTCCCCCCTTACCTATAAAAATGAACTAAACACCCTCTCTAAATATCAGAGTATCATCTAAATATAATAGATCAAATACGCAATGGAACACTTAATCTTTAATCATTTGGCCATATAATTAAATTATTGTGATCGTATAGTATCGGTGGACCCGTTGTGTATATGTAGTAACTATAGATTCTTTTATTGGTATATGATGGAGTAATAACTGCGAGATAAATACATATCTCAATAATACAAATTATGATACAGAGTATGTGTTATGAATATTAATTATAAGGTATATATTTGAATCATTGAACCATTATGGTTTTAATAAATAAGGTGGGATATGCAAGGTAGGGTTGCAATACGCACCATTTGAAAGTGAAATGGGATGAGTATTCTCAGCACCAAAACAAAATTAATTTATATTATTAATTCAACATTACAAGTGGTTTCACCAAGCTTGCGATGCTTAAAGCAGGTAGATAAAATATAGTTGCCATAGGCAGATCGAAACTGAATTCAGGATCACTCACGACACAGAAGCTTACTTATGGATATTGACTCCTTCGGTTCTATGTGGCGATAGAGAGACTGTCAAAGAGACTGCCCGATCTCGAAACTAAATCCCAGCATCACTCAGTCACGTAGCTTACTTAATGGGGAATACCCTTCGGCTATATATAATGTGACATTGGAGATCAGACTGAAGATACAGTACGAGTCGTAACAGAAACTAGGAGGTCAATCAAATACCAGAACTTACTAATGGATAATCCTTTCGGCCCTATAATGTGACATTGGAGATCACCAGTAATTGCAGTACGATAAATAATAATAATAGATTAGTGTGATAGCTCAATGCCATCAACACCACAATATTGGTCAATCCAATATATAATATTGATAATTGCTATATTACAAACATAGCATGTATAGTTTATAAATTTACTTAATACCAAGAATACTCAAGGGATTAAGAATTAGATATTTGTGAATAAGAGCTGGGCTCTAATACGATTGATTATATGTAAATTAGAATTACTTGCATGGCGAAGTAATCTTTATATTGATGAGATATTATAAGCGAGAACTATAAGTCCCATATCTGAAAATAGATGTCTGGATGCTCCACATAAAGAATCAACCAGAAGGTAATGTTTAGTTTGTAGAAGGACTGCATGTCCTGATATAGTAATCAGTAGAATTTGATTAATCACATAGTGAAATAATCATAATAATATAAATAATAGTGACAGAGGTCTGTGACCTGGATGATTGTTATGTATAGACAACCACTAGATGGATAGTCGATATGATAGAGGACCGGAGTCCTGGATATAAAAGCCAAGGCTTGGTAATTGATAAAATGTTTAGCCATAAAATGGATAGTCATAAAATATATTTTCATTGAGGACCGAAGCCCATAGATGTGTTTATGTGTATGTATTTATATTTATATATGTCTGTATATATACACATATAATATGTATATATAAATTAAAGGACTAAGAGTCCTAATATTATTAAACTGAACATTCACGCTCAAGTAATTAGTATTTGTTATTAAGGCCAAAGACCTTAAAATAAACCATTATTTTATTAAATTGACTGGAACAAGAAGAATAATATTAAATATATTAATTAATAAAGAACCAAAGTTCCTTAGAATTGATTGTAGAATAAAATGTAATATTATTATTACCGATATATATGTATATGGTTGGTCTTGTATTTAAATATATTCAAAATTATATAATAATTTTGATAATGCATCGCCACATGGGATTCCGAATTGCCCAATTGCCCAATGGGTGATTGATAGAAATGACTGGAGATGTTAAGATCCCATGTCTTATTTACAGGTTTTATATATTATTACATTGTAGTTTTATTAAATAAGAAACAATATAGTCTTATTATAATACTGGCTTAATTAGCAATTATACTTTTATATGTACATGTTTATTAAACCCACTAGTTATGATGACGATTAGCCTTCATACCGGCCACTGATGATTCAGGGAGAGAACCACAAGTGGTGCCCGAGACTTGTGACTCGGGTGTAGGTTTAAAGAGCTCTTTTAGAATGCATTAACACTCACCTTCACTACTTCTGGGAACCTCCCAGAATTCATCTAATAAACCCCCCAATGCCTACAATATTCACAGTTACATATATATTAATGTAATCTCTTACAACCCTAATTATTAATTTATGCTATTCATATAAAATATATTTAACATAAAGGTTGTTACAACATTAAGTGCATATACACTTAATATTACTAATCTCAATGTGGTGATCTAATAAATGCATTCTTATACTTCAATATAATAATTCTATATTATAATTTAGCAATTCCTTTATTTATGAAATGCAAGATATATCTATAAGGAAGTCATAGTGAACCGCATTGCTATTGCTTCTGCTGGTTAATATAATTATATTCAATGGTTAATTCGTCTATTAATTACTCATTTAATTTGTGCAGTGTATAATAAGTTGTAATATAATAAATATAATGCGTCCTAAACTTTACTCACACAATGCTGCATATCCAGAGTAGCAATATATCTCTATATTGATACACCAGCCATACAACATGCATACGATAAAACTTAGGGTGTGTGTCCTAGATAACCACTCAGTTATCAACTAAATAGAAATCCCTATTGGTTGTAGAAATCTCCACAGGGATCGTGGTCTAAAACCTTCATTACGAGCTTTGACTCATCTCTCCTCAAATGATGGAACATGTGACTTCATCATAGATTCATCGATCTGAGCCTCTCTCTCCTCCTGATAAAAACTTCCACAACCTATTTATTATAACTTCATTTACTTGCTAAAGTCTCCATAGAGATTTACGGTTCACATTTGATCATCATAAATTATTGGAAAATGTTACTTCAATAGTTTATTCATCGATACAAACATTTGCCTCCTTCTAATAAAGCCTTCAGCAAAAATATATATAAGACTCAAGGATCTTCCTCTCACTACATCTTCCGTGTAATGTAATACATATTCGAAATAGTAAACGTAATTTACTATCCCAAACAAGGAACACCACACAGCAAGACATTTAGTGTGAATAATGAAATATTTGAAATAAGTAATAAATAGTTGAAATAAGTGAATGAAATATTTATTTTTGATAAGTAACTGAACTATTATTAGCCATCATTATAAGTATAATAGGGTTTTACTATAACTTCCTTAATTTACTTTTAGTTTAGTCGTAGTAAATTTATTATTAATATAATTCTCATATAAAATATCAGAGTTATCAACAACTGTTAAAAAACAGAATTACATTCATTAGCATCTAACGAGTAAATATACACATTTAATATTAAACTCCTAACCTTTTAACCTAACTAAAGAAAATAAATCAATATAACTCAGATTTAGGTACAAATTGAGACTATTATCGTAATATAAGAAAGACACAAATAAATCATGCTCGTTAAATTTTATATTATAAGTAATTAAACTAAATCAATGTATTCGTCAACATATTAATTCCACGCAAATCATAAAATAAATAAACACATGTACATTTCCTAATTAACTTGGCAGTTTATCTAACATATCCCAATAATACAGTCAAATGAAAACAGACATACAGTATATTATGAGCACAATAAATAAAGTGAAAGAATTAAAATGACTTACCAATATGTTGACAAGAACGGATATTAAAGTATTAAAATCACTTACTAAAATCTCCTCATTTACGAATAGTAAAAAAGTTAAATATACACTTGTTACTCCTACGGAAGCTCGCCGACGACTAACCTTTCTTTTGATTCTTCATCCTTCCTAACAACCTTCTATCGACTTTGTTTTTGCCAAATATATATATCTAAACATAACTCAACGTGAGAACTTCGTTCTTAGGCATTTCACACTAATTATACAGTATGATTTTTAAATTTATTTTGTAACACTTTTCTTTATCCTAAATTTTATTTTGTTTTACAAATATTTTTCTTATATAAAATATAAACAACCATTTACCGAGTTTACATAATATATTTACTTGTTTATTAATTTAATGCTGATATAACATTATAATAAATCGCAAACACATATATAATATGTAATTAATATTAAAGTCTGTAATAAAAATAGAAATGTAATTTATAATTTACTTAATAAATCATTATAATTAGATAAACGTTAGTATTCATATATAACCGCTCATTCTGTTGATACTATTATTTTACATACTGTGTTTTTATGAAATTCTAATAAATTCCTTTCTATTATCAAAACCTGAACTAATGTTTCAATACAATTAATTCCTTAGAAGTCGTTTTCTATTTATCTATTTAAATCATGATCTCTTACAACGTAGTAAATTGGAACATCCTATGCATGCATGTCGGCTTTCTTTTGTTAAACACAAAGGATGCCGTTCTATTGTCCTATTTGCTAGTAAATATGTTTACAGAAAAATATTTAACAGTTCTTAATAGTTTTGTTTTTAACACACGTGTAATATCTGTAGATAGTGTGTTTGTCGGCCTTCTTTTTGACGAACACAAAAGGATGCCGCCCTATTGTCTTTTCTGCTAGTAACCATGTTTACATATATGCATTTAACAATTTTTAATGGCTTTATTTTGATACACATGTTATACCTATAGATAGTTATAGCGAACTATCCTTTTTCTGGTGTTGAAAGCTAAATACACAATATTGATTTTATTTAATATTTTGTACTATTTTACATATAACTTATTTTATGTATTTTATTTATCAAATAAGACGATGCTTCTACTACAATTATTTTGTCAATTAAATAACGGAATATATGCTAATTTATTCTATGTTTAGTTATCAAATACAATTTTTGAAGTGAATATTTTTAATATGTACATTTTTATTGTTATTTCCTTTTATCGCCCATTTTATGCAAAATATGACGTTAAAACTAAAATGAGTACTAGGCGAACCGTCACAAACTGTGTTGTTTTACAACCGATATATTCATTAAAAAAATAAAAAAACATTGTTATATTCTAATTAAGGAAAACAGGGAACGTTAATTTCAGAATAAATGCAAGGAAACAATTCCTTTATACTCGATAATAAAAATGAAATTGGAATTAGTAGGTGTACCATCAAAGCGGAATAAGGCAGTTGCGCGCACAGGGCGCGCGGGAAACGTTGTCGTGTCGACTGTCGCTAACTAAGCTTATTTGTACCACTACTACGTTAATTCGAACTTATATCACTTTAAAATAATCGTAACAATTAAAAAAAGGTTTATTACACCCACAACCGCCCCATCCTTCGTCCAATTCAAACGAGGATCGAAATTACGACGGCCTGAGACGAGATTTGAAAATAGAAAATTATGATTTTGACTTATTTTAATAATACTAATAATTCCCCTGGACAATACACATAGTCCTGAGGTAGGTAGAGCATAATGAGTGTTTAGGGTACTAGACAACTGATATACCTAGATATTTCTTTATTTTAAATATACATAGCTACCTAATGTACATACAGAACACTCAGATCAAATAAACAATTATACTAATGAATACAAACGTTTGTACCGTGCGAGGAATCGAACCCGCGACCATCATTATTAAAGCGGTATGCTTAGCCACTATAGCATCGAGCCCATAATTTTTTTGTTAATAATATGTAATTATATTCGGAGTTTATTAATTCGTATACGTAACTACGACCCATGGTAGGGGCACCGGCAGCCACAAATTGCGGCGCGGCGTACATTTCGTTTGTGCTGAAACGGGAGAACGCTTCCACCTAATGTAATATGGTTTTAGTGGCAAAATTATAGCCAGGGCATACTGGCTCCCGTATTTACTGCCTATGTAGTACAATCCGATTGTGTTATTTACTACCTGTAGCCAGGGACGGCCCCAGGGTGTGGACAGCGGCCGTGATTTATAGCGAAAAAGTATTCCTTACAACGCTTTGATAAAGCAATTCTTTCAGTTTGTTTTTACTTCATTAATTGCTGAAACATTTAACAGTTTAGTCAAACAGACATTAATGTTTACATTTTCTCTTTATATAATCCTATATTGACCTTCTACAGTTTAATCATCATCATCATCATCATTTCAGCCCGGAAGACGTCCACTGCTAAACAAAGGCCTCCCCCAATAATCTCCATGACGATCGGTCCTGCGTTGCTCGCGACCAACGCTTTCCAGCGATTTAGATTCTAAAAAAAAGAAACTAAATATTGATCTCAAAAAGTAATCGTTTCAGAACTGACGAAGATATGGCATAATGTATACGTATATAATCAAAATGAGAACCATCTTAATGTCACTAGAAGAACAAAATACTGGTTTAATATTACCTCTATTTTGTCTTTTACATAATAAAATATACGAGTACATGTTGAAATAAAAAAAATATAACAATGTTTTTATTTATAAACCTTTGTTTCCACCACTCCACAATTGCTCTCCGTCATTCAAAAGATGATTGGAAGAAATTCCTCTTTTGATATAAGTCCTCCATTGTACTCATTCATTTCTTAAGATCATTGTATGTTTTTTACCTTAAAATTTGTTCGCAAAATACTTTTTTATATAATTGGAATGACAAATAACCTGACAAACCAATATGAGATATGTAGCAACCATCGTATACATTAACAACACGGATATCACGTTATCATGTAACACCTACCGAAATCTACCGTTAGTTTGAATGCTTTCAAACCAAGAAGTACTAAGAAGAAATTCAGCTCTTATTCTTCTCAACTAAGCTTGTACCATTATAAAAATCAAGTTGGACTCGTTCACAAGTATGACGGATGACCCAAACATCGTTGCACTCAGCCATATTAGAGGGAGCATTGACACCATATCTTGCCTTTTCTCTTATACTTTTACTACCGCATACAGAGGCGTACCTCTGTATCAACCATTTCGCAGACAAATATATACAAAGATTGCTTCAGTAGTAATATAACAAGCAAATTTCTTGAATAAGTATATTTTTACCCACAGGGATATCTATCTGGTTGCTTTATGTGGCTAACCACAGAAAGTAACCAGAAAGATATGCCTCTGCAATCTTAAAATCACTTATGACAATCGTTTTTCCTGGATGGGTTGAGTCAAGTAAGGGAGTACATATATAATTTTTTTATTGGGGGTTTGGGCTACTTTACCTGTAACACAGGTCTCAACCTGTATACATCTGTTGTGCTCGCCCTTATTCAAAGTTTGCTACCTAGACCCATGAGGGATAAGAATTGAAGGATATTCTTAGGAGCGTTGGTTTTTATCTCCTCGGGATATAGTGAAAACTTTCCAAAGGAGATGTTAACGCATGAGTGGGCTACAACCACATAGGATGTGTAGTGGCGTTTCCTCTTCTGCTTGACAAAATCTGCAGATTGATGTTAAGCTAATTTCGCCATGTGTTTATTCAGCTTGCAGTGTTCAGCGAGGGTCCTAGTCATGATGCATACATAATGTATATATTGTTTTTACTCAATAATTTGCTTCGCCCGAGGACGAAGTAACTAAAACTTGACTTACCAACTACCTCTCTGTATTATGCCATGGGAAAGTCGCCGTATGCTCTATAATGATACTTGAATCTTTCGTTTCAAATTACCAATTCATAATAGCTTGTAATGCAATATTAACTGCTGCACTTAAGAATATAGGTCTACCTACATTAGTAATAAATTGGAAACTTTCCGTCTACGTAACGAGCTGTCTTTATTACATTATATATGTTTTACAACGTATATAACTTTATGTTACACTTTTTTACGTATGTATTTTACGTATGTATTACGCTCTATCTATCTTCACGCTAGCTCCCCTTACGGCGTAGGTAGAGAGAAACGAATGGCATTGATTTACGTATAAAAAAATTAAGTTAATTGCTATTATAGGTATGGTATTCATTGTTATTATATATATTATAGGTAGCTATTATAGATATTGGATCCGTAGTTAATCTGGTAGATATACATATCTATATTTAAACATTCTACAGCTGTATTGGCCATTTGTACTAATATTTAATTAGGTAATGTTTTTAAAATTGATCGTTCTACTGCTTAAATACATATAAACAATCATACTCATGAATACAAAAATTTGCACCGTGCGCGGAATAGAACCCACGATCGTCGGAAGTAAAACGGCGTGATAAACCGCTAGACTACGGAAGCCGTCAAATTTCTTTTATACAAAAAATATAACAGAAATGTTCTGTGAAATAAAGGTATATAACTTTCCATGTTATTCATAACGTAACACGGACCGTTGCGTAGGTTAGACAATAAATGGCTTCCTTGTCTTGTAATAAACTAGTTTTTTTTATATCTAAAAAATTAGACAGCTAGAGCTAGCCAATTCTTGGAAAGAACATACAAATAAATAAGAAACACAATTTAGGTCCGAGGGCCGGAGAAATGGCTGGCCTTCGAACCCAGACAAATGATATCCGGACGGACAGTACCTTTACTTATTTGTATCCTAAAACTATAGTATAATATAAAACCAAAGCGTTTGTTTGTATGTTAAAAACTACCTATATAAACTTTGTACAAACTCTTCTTATCCGGTACCTCTATACACAGCGCCATCTAGTCCCAAGCTAAGTAGAGCTTGTGTTATGGGTATACTAGACAACTGAAAAAATCACATAGATATTTTTCATTTTCATTCTTAGTAAATACATACCAAATATATATAGAAAACACCCAAACAAATATATTTAAGAATACACAAACAATTATACTTATGAATACAAAAGTTTGTGCCGTGCGAGGAATCGAACCCGCGGTGTAACCACTAAACCACCGAGGCCATCGAATATACTAGTTCTCGAGAATGACAACGCATGAATATCACGTGCGTAGTATGATAAAGTGATGCCTGTGGTACTGTTCACGTATATACTCGTAATATATTAGCTTGTTTCCCGTTGCTTTGCTTTTTAACATCACGCTACAACCTTTAGAAGCTAAAAGAACACAAGTAATGCTAAGTAATCCGGTCGATGCGGCATTTCAACAACCAAGCGCAACTCCCATTTTTTCTTTAAATAAATTACGGATGTAACCGTAAGAAACAGTAGTAAATTCACATTCAAAAATCATTTATTCACGTAGAACATTTTACCCACTTATGAACGTCAAATTTATGTATTATATTTTTTTCCCTACCGTCGAGTTCAGTACATAGATCCAATTGAGAAGAACTGGCAAGAAACTCGATTGAATTACTTTTTTTTAAAGCCAGTTTATTTACAGTAAATATTTATTTTACTACTGAAAATAGCAAACAAAACTGACACTCCGTGTTAGATTAAGTATCCGTACAAAGAATAAATAAAAATCGATAGTGGACTGTATTTTAGAAAAGAAATAATATTAGATAAGGGAACAGAAATATGATTTCGCCTAGGTAGACGTCTTTCACACTCCGAACATCCAAACTTACTCACTTTTCTCATAAACGTCCCAATGTGCCTATAGCACACTTTATTGGCCTTGACCTCTAGAGTATATATTTTATTAAAAACATTTATAATAAATCATTTAATTCAGTAATTTTTTTATTTTAAAATAGAAAAAACACGTCCTTTTACTTCCACTTCTTATCTTTAAAGGATTTTTTTTATAAATGTGAAATTTAAATGGCCACACGTTTTTATTGGTGGCCAGTATAATTAAGTACCGTTTGCTCTAGAAAGCAAGTCACTGATACAACCTGCTTATATTAAAGTATTCGGAATAAGGCGCACTCCGTCTGATGATAAAGGGTATAGATAAGAAAAACATAGGGGCGTCTCGAATTGTCCCTTTGCTACCCCGCTGCGTTACCAATCTCATAGACTAAGATGTTTTGCAATTTACGGGACTGGTCACTACACGATGGGGACGCTTCGAAGGGTAGAAAAATGGGAAAATTATTTTTTCACCTGCGAATATATAAATAAAAATAAATTCAATTCAATATATTTTTATTCATGTAGGCTATTACAGACTCTTCTGATATGTTAAATCTAACGTTAGTTCGGAATGATTTCGAGATGAGAATAACTGATGCTCTGTTCGTAATTTTTCAAATAAATGTTGTACTTGTTTACAATATATATAATACAGATTCATTTTTAAATTCAAATTTGAGAGAATAGAGTGACCACCATATGCTATTGTAATCAGTATTCGTAATCAGAAGTGACCATTCCCCACAAGCAGTACCCGTTCACGAGTATGACGGATGAGATCGCCATCATTGCACTCAACTCAATATATCTAGTTACCAAGTTCCCAATATCATTATCTGACCTTGTTATTTCTTTGTTTGTTGCAGGAGAGCACATCTTAGAAGCTGCTTGGAAAAACTTAAGGATATGGTACCACTAGGCCCTGAAGCATCACGACACACCACATTAGGATTATTAACAAAAGCCAAAAGATTTATAAAGGTAACAATTTCATTAATTAATTAATTCTGTTAACGTAAAAGTAACGTTATAGGTAACAAACTTGTTTAAGGTCATTTATATACGTTTAAATTTTTTTTTATAATGTATATAAATATAATTTCAGAACGTATTTTACTTTTGTAACAGTACACTCTATCGCTAGTAGGTAAATAAGATATTTATTAAATGTTTCGTGGAGTACAAATCTCAAGCACGCTACAAAGTTTTCCTTGTCTTGAAACGATATGTTTGTAATTTGATCACCTCAGGCCCTGAGGTATAAGGATCAACTTGAATAATGACACATTATACTCGTACACCATATTGTACTTTATTTTCTGTTTAATAAGAACAAATTTTATTTAACAACATCTTGACAAAATCTGTTTCTACGAAGTTTAATTTAATTGAAATCGATAGCAATATTATTTGAATATTCCTATGGAAGTTCCCTTCTAACTCCACAAAGGGTAAGTTCTTAAAGTCAGTGTCGTTGCCGACTTCCCGTTCTACGCAATAGTTAGAAGAACCTTCCATAAACAAAGGGCGTAAAGGGTTCGCACGCTTCCGCCCGGCGCCGTTTCCGGCCCGCCACTTCCTGGCCCCTCCCCGCCGCACCTCCGAGCCCTTGGGACCGCCACTCTCCGGAGGCGCTTTTTTTAAGTTGCGTATGCTTTCAGTGGTAATGGAAAATGCTTTGTTACTACAGTTTGATGTCGCGGACAGGTTTCCTGTTTAGCGTTCGTTATGTCATTTTTTTTGCATGGAAACGTTTCTGTTGTCGCCATTACTCTGGATTGCGATGGTTGCGGAATGGAGCGTCTTTGTTCCCGCTTAGGGATGATACGGACGAGTTTGTCTCAATAAGGAAAGGAATATTTTGGTAAAAAATATTTATTATTCTGTCTTGTGTGGATATATTATAATTAACATTTTTTTGTTGTTTTTTGTTCAGATTTTAATATTAATCATCTTTATTTCTCTCAAATAATGAATTGTTACAATTGCTGCTTATAATAGAATTAAAAGGTTTAATCAAGACAAAACGGTCTACATTTCAGCCTATATCGGTAAATTATTAGAACAAAAAAAAATTGCAATTGATTGAGTTTTTTTTTCTATTCGACGCGTCAAAGTTATAACTTGTTTGAAACAAATGTTTTGTATGGTTCATTCTTTATATATTAAGAATCTTTCTTCTTAATTCGAAAGTCCTCCAAACTAACGGACACATTTGATATACCGACGGAACTATCCGAAATTATCGTAATTTAAAAACCCAACATTACAAGAATTCTTTCAGATTCTTTTATTTCAAAACATCGTAACCACAGTATTTTTAAAAAATTGAAAATTGATATGTATTTAATCAATATTAAACTTTCTATCTCTATAAATATATATGTAAGTTATGATTTTTTTAAACAGTTGTGTAAAGTTAAATTTTTCAAGTTAAGTACAACTATTCCGTTTTCTTCCATCGATGTCATAAGAGTCAGAAATAGACCTACACGAATAAAGTTATTTTGATTTGATTTGTACTGCTAGTTACTTTTGTACAGTTCAAACAAACAAGTACTTTATTATATTGATATTGATAAATAAGTCGTATAAACCAACTCCGGCAATATCGCCTCCACTACGAGTCGTAAAATACACAAATATTGCTGTTTTTGCTTGTGTTTACTTTGATTTTCAATAATGTAAACACATGAGTAAAATTAACCGGATAAATATATTGGTTTCTTTTATTACTTACCTTATTTAGATAGTTATATATACTTTTAGTAAAGACTATACATATACATACAACCCTGTTACACCCAAAAGGGTCGTGAGTTTAAATATGATCGACCCATAACAAAATCATTGTTTGTATTATATATATTAAAAAAAATGATAAAATCGTTTTGTACACTTGATATATTTATTGGTGATACCGCGGAATGTTCGAGAAGAATAATGTGCATAAATTTATAAAAAAGAAACATTATCGCCTTTCTATGATTGACGTTCTATTTTCAAAATGAGTTCTTTTATTTTTATAAAACATTAAAAGGCTTTTGCAAAAGAAACCTATAATAAAACCTACCTTTTTAACATTAGTATTGATATAGAGTCTAAATTGTATTATAGATAAGAGATAGATATCTATATAGATATGTTAGGTCCCTACGTATGAAATTGGCGTTTTGTCGTGATCACCACTGACCGTGACCACTTTGATCTCAAATATCTCCTCTTTGAATTCCAATTTCAAATTTATACAGCTCATGCATTTATTTTTCGAAAACCGTAATTCATATGTTTTTTCCATCTCTAGTTTTTTCTTTGCGTCACTCAGTTTACAAAATGGAAAACTTAAAATATCGCGTTATTTACGAGTCTAAGTTCCGCCGTGGCTATGATGTGTATGGCGGTGGTTCTATATGTGACCTAATATATATATAATCTTACTAATATTATATATGCGAAAATTTGTGAGTATGGATGGACGTTTCTTACTCTCACACAAAAATTACTGAACGAATTTTGATGAAACTTTACAGTAGTATAGCTTATACAGCATAATGACACATAGGCTATAATTTCATGCGGGTGAAACCGCGAACTCAGCTAGTGTATAAATATTGTGAGGTTTATGACTAGAAATGAATAAATGGGCATCAAAATGACAGACAAATTTATAGCAAGACAAACATTATACGCCACTAGTATCGTTTCACAGTTCGGACACATAAAGCGATTGTCTGCGAGCGTCCGAGCGGTATGAGAGATGGCCGGACATGCCGGACAGTCCGGACGCGGCGCGCATTCGTCACTACGCCATTGTGCCTTTGGCTTTAGTATGCTGCCACAGCTGCGAATTTATGTGATAAGCGATTTACAACTTTATCACTATTATCATTAGATTTATAATAACTTTGTTTTAGGTAGACTTCGTGCAAAGTCGTCTGTGTTCTAAATGGCGCTGAGACTAACTCTGAATTTTCCAATTCAGTTCCATTTAGTCTCACGCTAAGCAGGGCTTGTGTTACTAGACAACTAATAGTATACTTAAATGCAATTTTTATTAAGTATATATATATATATGTATATACGTAATACACATAGAAAGTATCCAGACTGATATAGTATACACAGAAATTACCCGACGATATATATAAATACATACTCAGCAATATTAAAATTTATACCAAAGTAGCTGTTCCCGGGACTTCGTCCGAGTGGAATTGAACTTTATTTTTCTAAAATAAAAGTAGCCTAATTTACTCATTATTACATCAGGTACCTTCCAAAAAAGCCATATCAAAATTGGCTCAGCCATTTCAGAGATTAGCCGGTATAAACAGACAGTTAGACAAAAATTGTAAAAAATATTATTTTGGTGTATGTACCGTATTTATATTCATATGCATGTAGTAAAACACGATTATTTCAGTATTACAAACAGACACTCCAATTTTTTTATATGTATAGATAAAAGAGAGAAAAAAATACGTAAGCTAAGACAATTTACACAACATCATGTAGTCCGAAGCTAAACATAGCTTGTGTTATAAGTACTAGCCGACTGATATAAATACATAAACAGACACGCTTTCGCATTTAGTAATTAGAATAGAACAAAATCATTTATTCAAATAAACTTAATTTAAGCATTTTTGAATAGTCGTAACATTTTTTTGTCTACCGCTCCTTCGGAAAGCTGTCTCATCACAAGAAAAACGAGCAAGAAACTTGTGTGTTGCTCTTTTATATAATCCTTGTAAGTTTACATTTACAAGTCGAAACGTGTGAATACAAACTACCAACCAACACTAACTTTTTGGGTCAAATATAAATATACAATAAAATGAAATCAGTCGTAGTGATATGAGCCTGTAGACCAGACCAAGCAGCACTCGATTTAATAATAATATTCGAATCAAATAGTAAGCAATGTCTATGTTATTCAAATTCTCCGTCTTTTTCACATAGGTATTATTCAAATAATTTTGTAAGTTTGTAAAATACTCATACAAATTTATGGGGAAGAGATATTCGCGCCTCGAATAAAATATCGAGGGAAATTTGAATTTGGAATCTCTTTTTTTTTTCATTACGCATATTATTTCAAGGTAAAAAAACTTTTTGGTTCGAAACTTCTTGGGAGTTTAAACATGACTTGATAAAATGCTTCTATATTTTCCTTATACGCTTAAGCCATGTATTTCTCCCATAGGCATTCTTGGGCTGTTCGGTCTGGTATACCAGAGGTATCCATAACGTTCCTCATGAGTAACATGACCATTTTATAACTTGTAATGATGCTTAATTCAATTAATACAGATAAAATAAGGGTAGCTGTATAATAAATTATAGCATATCTATCTACCACGCAATATTCTTGCTCTGTCTAAGCGCAAATATCTTCTTGATATGATCTTGATAATCATTTGAGTTTCTTGTCTGAGACTATTTTCTGAACTAGGAAATAAAAGAAAATTAAAAAGTGTTATGAGAACGTCAGGTGCTGTCTGAAATTTGTCTAATTCAGAAAATAGCCAAGAAACTCGATACTAAATAAAAGTAAGTATACCCGTTAAACTCGTGCTGCTTGTAGGGACTGGTCGTTCTGATAACTATAACTAATTTATTTTGTTACACAAGTTACTATTCATTTATTTATACCAACTTTGCTTTATCAGTTTTTATACACACAAAATTCTTAAGAATATACGAAACAGTGTGTATTTAAAAGAGCAACACGCGAGTATCCTCAATCTTCTTGTAATGAATGAGAGGTAGAAATGAAAGAATATGACTTTATTTTCATATGTTTTATATTAAAATTATTTGAATAAAGATTATTTCTATTTGTATTTCTAATCCATCGACTCTATGTCGCTCGTATACATCAATGTCTGCACAAATCGACATGAAATATCTCATTTTGTTTCGGCAGCGACATTAGTCCACCCCAGAAGGTTGAGTGGGTCGTACATCACATATATGTGAGCTATATTGTGTCTGATAAGTTTAGTAATCATAACTTGATGTGTAGCAACACTTAATGAGCTGTGATAACTTAACATAGTCCTCACCACAAGTATTCGAGAACCTGAATTATGATGAAACGGAATAAATACTTCAATCTTACGGAAAACTCACATTTCTGAAAATTGAATACACGCCCACGAACATATACAAAGCATATTTATTTGTTTTATTCATTTTCGGATAACTAAGACTAAAAACATAGTAATAAATAAAATTAAATCAGAGAGGACCACTTACAGGTGTTCCCATATAGAAATATACGCAAACACACAACTACATATTCAGTCACTACATTCGTTATATTCACAGATAACGTATATCTTTTCCACATAAATCTTTATACACAAAAATTTACTGTCTTTCAACATTCCTTAGTTTCGACTATCTGTCAAATAAAATATGTAAAAATATATATACAACAGAAGTCACATCAGTTTAAGCAGAAATACAGTTTACAAAGCAAGTTGCTGGGGAGAAGGGTATTGTTAGTAATGTGGACTCGTGACCCCATTACTAGCAATGTACCATGTCAGGTTGACCTCCACGCGGTTCCCCCTGTAAACCATCCTGATAAATTTCTAGTAAATATGTCACGATGGGCTAACTGACCTGACCTCATCCTCATCTGATCATCCTCCACTGGTGCCCCGCCAGCGTAAACCGTTAGCGCAGGCAGTTGCACCATATCATTATCATCCATAAAAAAAAAGTTGCTAAGCAATAGAAAAAGCTTAGATACAGATATGCTACTATCCTTTATTGTACTAAAAACTAGTCTACCTGAAGTAAAGTTTCAATTAAATTACCTACCGTTTATCTATGCATATCATCTGGTTTCTAACACCGTACCCTAAGTTATTTCTTATTACAAACAAAAATGCTAACAGACATTCCAACATACGATCCTTGAAAATGAAATATGTAATCCAAAAAGTTGGGCCGTAAATATTTTTTTTGTGTCAAGCAGACGTTCGGCACGGCCCGCCGTGTATTGCATGACACAACGGAAACCTGTACACGCATTTATCAAAGCGTCGCTATTAATTACAACGAGGTACATTGCGGCAGGGGACGTACTGGTCTAGGCACGACAATATTCACCGCACGGAATGTAATTCTGCATACTGTAATTTCACTGACTAGTTATGATGACATATTATTTTTCCCACTGGATTCGAAATCCATCTGGGTGGGTTAGCTGATGTTAAGTGATAGTCATTGCTTATACATAGATTAATCTTAATGGGAATGAATACCAAAACTGATATTTTTTAAAAACACATTTTGAAATGTATTTATATATTATATATTGATATTTTGACGACCTCGGTGGTCTAGCGGTGTAGCAAATCGCTTTATGTCGGATGGTCGCGGGTTCGATGCCTCGTACGGCACAAACATTTGTATTCACGAGTATGATTGTTTGTATCGATCTGGGTGTTTTCTATGTATAATATGTATGTATTTAGAAAAGAAAATATCTATGTATTTGTATCAGTTATCTAGTACCCATAACATGAGCTTTAGCTAGCTTAACATGAGTCTAGATGGCGCTGTGTGAATTGTCCTGAGATTATTATTATTATTATTATATTACTAGCTGACCCTGATATTACAGCCTATGTGTTATTCTGATACTCTAATATAAGATACGACTGTAAAGTTTCATCAAAATCCGTTCAGTAGTTTTTGCGTGAAAGTCAACAAACATCTATCCATACACACAAACAATTAGTAAGATAGTAAATATTATTTATAATAATTAATTATACTTTCCAGAATATTTAGTAGTTTATGGCAGGCAAAGACAAACTTGAGACTAAGGCAGCTTACAAACTTTCGAGGCCAAAGTGCGCCCCTCACACGATCAGTGGCAGAATGCGATAATGACGTCACAACATGGCCACTGCAACAGCAAGTCGGCGATAACACACGAATTACCCGCCTAATGAAGGGATCAGATAGCCTCGGCCCGTTCCTGATACCGGCTAACTGCGGGCGGCGGGCAGGGGGTAGGGGTCGTCTGATGGAACGCAGAGATTTGTAACTTCTAAGTGAATATGCGAGTATTCCCAGTGTAGCCAATGTTGTATACACTTATTATTGTATCTATCGTTTTATCAAGCCATGTTTAAACTCCCAAGAAGTATCAAACCAAAAAGTTTGATCACAATGAAATAATAATAATATCCCAGGGCAATTCACACAGCGCCAAACTGATACAGCCATATCGTTATGCCAACTGGATCTATATACTGAACTGAACGGTAGGGAAAACATTAAAATTATAATGTATAAAAATTGACCGCTTCTGAACAAGCGGCTAAAATGTCCTACATGAAGAAATGATTTTTGAGTATTGAATATTGCCAAAACTTGACATTTATCATTATATTTCGGCCAAATTACATATCTTATTAAATTATAGCTTGTAAAAATCTGGTATTTTTTTATTACTCATATTATTATGACTGCCTCGGTGGTCTGGCGTTTTAGCACACCGTCTTACTTCCGATAGTCGTAGGTTCGGTTCCTCGCACGGTACTAACATTTTGTATTCGGTATTGGTGTTATCTATGTATAATATGTATACATTTACAAAAAAAATCAATGTATTCACAAGTGTACGTGCTATTTAATAACTTTTAAATAACACTTACATTTGGTGTTGTGGGTGCTTATGGGCAGAGGTAATCGCTTAATCATCAGATGACCCGCAGGCTCATCTGTCCCCTATGCTATATATATTTTTTTATTTTACCACTCATTCTACAAGCAGCTTCTGCTCGAAAGGAATTGCCAATAAACTTGCCTGTTGCTCTTCTAAATAAATGTTGTTTATTTTACCTTTAAAATTTTGTATACAAACTACATTTTGGTATCTGATTATAATTCATATGGGACACAGTCACCTAGATACATAAAACAATAATTGCATTTAATAATGTCTAGTAAGACAAATTCAATATTGTCTACTAGGCACTGCTGTATCTAAACTGTGTCACCCCACCTTACATTTTCCTATTGTTATTTAGTATATAAGATCATTATTTCTATGTACACATTGTCAGTTTATCATCATCTGTAATATACATCGTCTCGACCAGCAACATCGTACTATTTACCCGCAACAGTGGTGACCCCGACGTGATCTGCCCGACGTGATCTGGCCGACGTGGTCGAGACGATACCTGGGAAAACGACGAGATCAAACAAGAGATCTCTGTCTGACGGCATCCTGCGCACCACCAACGATTGCACATTTCCACCGGCTTCCCAGAAGCGGGTCTCACCGGCTCGGAAATTCAAGAGGCATAAAAGTCGTTGGCCATACTGCGCAACAAGGATCCTGCCGTGCTACTGACCCCCAGTAAACACAACTGCCTGCTGGATATAATCTCTGGACGAAAAATTGAAACTGGAAAAATAAAGCAAAAATGCTGTCTACAAAAGTACAGCCAACAGTCACCGCCGACGTCATTGCACACCTGTCGTCACTAATTGCGACACTGCGATCAGAAATTGCTGATATACGCGAAAAGCGCTCGCCACACACAAACAGACGCAGCAACTACCGATCTAGGTCAAATTCGCACCTACGGTCATTGCGTAGTCAGAAAAATGACTATTATTTATATTATATCATCGCAAATATAAAGAAAAGGCATACAAATGTGACATGCCGCGCTCCTATAGACAACAGTCGGAAAACTAGATTCGATGCAGAATAAGACGGAACGCTGTGCTGTTCATCCGTCTAACCGCCTAGCTATAACCGACTCTAACAGTGGCTATAGAATTTTGGTGGACACCGGAGCAAAAATCTCGATGAATAAAAAACAAGCAGAGAGCGCTAGCGAAATCAAATTATTCGCCGCAAACAATTAATATGAGCAAATGCGAGTTCTTCACAAATGAGTTAGATTTTCTTGGTTATCATATAACGAGCCAAGGGATGAAACCAACGCAAGAAAAATGGCAAGCAATCGACGAGTACCCTAAACCCACGACAGTCGAAGATTTACGTCGTTATTTGGGTATAATGAATTTTTATTGTTACAAAAGTGCATAATATCTTAAATTTTACAGTTAACTTTTATAATTTTTTTTTATGTGTAATATATATATATTTTTTCTCTCAAGGGGGGAATATCTATGGGACACAGTCACCTAGATACATAAAATAATAATTGCATTTAATAATGTCTAATAAGACAAATTCAATATTGTCTACTAGGCACTGCTGTATCTAAACTGTGTCACCCCACCTTACATTTTCCTATTGTTATTTAGTATATAAGATCATTATTTCTATGTACACATTGTCAGTTTATTATCATCTATAAAATACATCGTCTCGACCAGCAACATCGTATTATTCACCCGCAACAATTCACTTGGATTTAAATCATGTTGTAAACCAAATAATCAAACTATATCACGCATCCTTTACTTAACAAATAACTGCGTTAAATTTAAAATAGCCCTATACGTATTACCAGCGCTATATTTATATTTAACATCCGATGCTTAATGAAGCCGAAACTATTCCTCAAATCTGCCAGAGCCATTACTTAGACGCCCAAACTATAATGTATATGAAACGCTGGGCGGCGAAATAAGTAAGTTTTCCGATTAGCGCCCCCCAACAACCCTCGGTGTAACCACCCCCGCTCCCTCACGAGCCCGCGGAAATTGTAAATCTCGATTGTTGGCTTCACTGGAATTTACAACTATTATAGCTGAGGGGAGAATTGAATAATTATTTACGCGACTTGTTCATAACTTTATTTGATAATGGGATTACGCAATTCTGCGTAAGTTAGCGTTTATGACGGTGGTTTAGCGGGTATGTTGCTTATGGTCACAAATTCGATTCCCGTAATTAATAGAGCAGGAAGGAGAGTAAGACTGCGTATACGACTAATTATTTATCGTAGCATTGAAGTCTCCACGCCTTTTCTTCTTCTCATGTAGCTCTTTCATTCATTGATATTTGAGAGAAAATATTTACACATTCTTCCATAAATATCGTTGTATCGTATCAAATACCGAAGACGAAATACCTAAATACTTTACCTATAACTTTAAAAAAAACACGTCCTACTTACTCACTGTTATTGTTAATAATAATATCTCAGGACAGTTCACACAGCGCTATCAGTCCCAATCTGAGTACCATCAGTCCCAATCTGAGTAGAGCTTGTGTTGTAGGTACTGGAGAATTTATATACGTAGATATATATTTTTTGTAATAATATACATAGAAAACATCCAGACTGATACAAAAAATCATACTCATGAATGAATGTTTGTGCCGTTCGAGGAGTCGAACCCGCGACCATTACAGTGTGCTAAACCCCAAGACCACTAAAGCTGTAGAATCTATAGTTAACGAAACGGTACACTGGGGGGGAAGGTGATTGCTAGTAATGTGGACTAATGATCCCATTGCTAGCAATGTACCATGTCAGGTCGACCTCCACGCGGTTCTCCCTGGAAACCATCGTGATAAATTTCCGGTGAATTTGTCACGATGGGCTAACTGATCTGACTTCATGTTCATCCTATCATCCTCCACTGGTACCCCGCCAGCGTAAACCGTTAGCGCAGGCGGGTGCACCATTCCATTATCATCCTCTAAAAAAAAAAAAACGGTACACTGTTCTTAAATTAATCTATATTGTTCTCACAAGAGTCGTAGAGTCGATTGATAATAAAAGTATTCGCTTTTCATCTATTACGGGTGGTTCCGTAATTTATTACCTTCTTATTCGTCATAAATGCTTCCGTCGATCTCAATACGATATTGGTTCGCGCGTCGTAAACATATACTTACGATCGCAACGCTATTCCGTATTCGATACTAATTTGCTTTATCGATGAATCGACAGTCGATTCGCGTAGAAAACTTTTGTGATTATCCAAGTGGAGTGATTTATTGTGTTTTTGTCTTTATTACATTCGATTGCGATTGAAATCAAGCGTTTTCTATTGTGAATACGGAACACTAATTCATTTTAATGAAATTGCTAGATTCAGCTTAGTGCTGGAAGCAGTGTTTTTTTAATTATAAATAGTATAGTATTTTTATATCTATATATTATATAAATATGTAATTTACACAACCTGTAATTACTTAATATAAACGATCAAAACATTTCTCATTACAATTTTAGTATGGACTAGAATTAATCCTTTCTCTTGATCTGGATCTTAACCGAGATCTGTATAAAATGAGTAAGTCATATTACATAAAAAATTTTTTAATAAATTTCAAAATTCTAAATTCACTCTATTGATGTATTGTCACACCCATTGCCTAATTCGGAACCGATATTTGTGAATGATTTTGGATCATACACATTAATTTATGAATGAATGATTGAAGAAGAATGAACTTCTTCAATCATTCATTCATAAAGGACTATGTCTTATAGAACAAAATTCTCAATGACACGGGTAATGCATAATTGAGAATTTTATATATTTTGATGACTAGCTGTACCCGCGTTATCACCCGTCTGAAATTTATAACCTATGTGTTATTCTAATGTATAAGCTACTGTTACTGTTAAGTTTCACCAAAATGCGTTGAGTTGTTTTTGCCATTGGATGGATGGCAAATACAACTACTCACAAACTTTTTCGTTTATAATATTACCAAGATAAGATAGAATCAATCATCAAATTTCAATCCGAACAACGTGCGAAATCGATCAGTTCTGAATTGGATTCGTTCGTTACGATCGTTCACTATTAAAACGTACCGATCTATTCCGAATAAGGCGAGCCGGGTCGGCTCTTAAATAATTCATATGAGCCTGTGGCCTTTAGAAGTTGAGTTGCATCGCCACAGCTTATCGGTTACTTGAGTTGGTTATATATTGTATTGGATGTACTCTTACAGATACTGAAAGCTAAAGCTTGGTATTGAGTATACATATTACAAAAACCTCTTAGGCGTGTAAGAGGGGTGTACATATATTATCTTAAAATTAATACAACGTTCTAAGAATGATTATTGTAGGCATCTATATTTTTTGTTGTCAATTTAAATATTGTATTTGTTTATTTTTTAATTAATAGAATAATAGACGGCATGTAGACAATTTTCAGCATATTAACTGATTTACTACATTATACGTTTCTTTCCTTTCTTTAGCCTTTATATTACATTTTTTAACTGTTGTAAAACCTTAACACACAAATAGATAGTACATGTTTCAAACAGTTTTCGCCTTGTCCGAATCTAAATATATATAACTCAAAGGTGACTGACGTAGTGATCTATCAACGCACAGCACAAACCACTGGACGGATCGGACTGAAATTTGGCATTCAGGTAGATGTTACGACGTAGGCATCCGCTAAAAAAGGATTTTATTAATTCTACCCCCAAGGGGATAAAATAGGAGATGAAAGTTTGTATAAAACTTTGTCAGTTTTAAACCGATCGGGCTGAGACTTTGCAATCATACATCTACGTAGGCAATCCCTAAGAAAGGATTTTGATAAATTCCACCCCTATGGGGATAAATTAACGCGAGCGAAGCCGCTGGCAAAAGCTAGTTTTATTATAATAATAATAAAATTGTTCGCGTTGAACTAAACTCTTTTATTATTAAAATTAATAATAATTCTAATATAAAAGTTACCTACGTTACTCCTTATAAAATTAGCCATCTGCGAGTAAAAAGTCAACAGCAAGGTAATATAGAAAATGACTCAAATTTATTTATTTTACATACTTTCTAATAATGCACTTAGTGAAAAGCTGTTATTTTAAATTCCGAACGAACACTTAAATTTTTATAGATGATTTTTAGTGTACGAAAATTCTTAATTCTTTATTCGGAAAACGTAGGCTATTTCTAGCTATAAGGAAGTTCGTCAATAAATTGGTCTTTCACTGCGCACTCGAGGCAAACTGACCCTCATCTTGCAAGTAGAAATTATGTAAGTCTGGAATATTCTGGTGGACTTTTAGTCCTTAGTTACGCCAAGGAAGGCGGCAGCTAGAATACGTGGACAGAGTGAATGAGCGGAAGAGAGAACAGAGCCTTACGGAAATATCGGGTCAAACTGTTAAGAATTTAACTGTAATTCTTCGCATTCTTAAGACACCAGTAATATATACTCTAGCTGACTCGAGCAACGTCGTCTGTATTATACTTACTTAACATTTATTCTTCTATGTATTATTTCACTTAATTTATTTAATATCCTTATAACTTAGCCTGTATGTTACTTTGACGTATGATTTACATTATAGTAAAGTTTTATCAAAATCAATTTGGTAATTTTTGCGTGACAAACATCCAATCCATACTCACATACTTTCGCGTTTATTATATTAATAACATTGATTTTTATATATTTAATATAGCTATTTATAACGTCTCTTACTTCTAAAGTTTGTATGAAGTAAGTAACCGTATTTCGGAAATCAGTTTTTCATATTATGATGTATATATTTGTGAGCGAAATAATCATGACATTTTTACCAAATGGAACATTTCATTAAACATTACAATTACAATTCTTGTGATTAATTCGTTGAACCAAACAAACAATCTTGCTTTTCTGTTTATATACGTATATAATATATAATATACATATATGACGGCTTCAGTGAACGCTTTACTTCCGATAGTCGCGGGTTCGATTCCTCGCACGGTGAAAACATTTGTATTTATGAGTAAGATTGTTTGTAACGGTCTCGGTGTTTTTTATGTCTATTATGTATATATTTATAAAAAAAAATCTAAGTATTTTTAAGTTTATTTCTCATATGTCCAAGAATATTAAAAAAAACATATGAACTCCGCTTCCGCCTATGCTGCTATGTCCACATACCAATTGGCCACATTTTTCCTTGCAACAGCACCCTAATTAGGTTTGCCGTCGATATTTATGTGCTACCAGAGGTCCCGACATCAGTAACCCGAGATCCGCGCTGCCCTAAAGTTAATTACGTCCCTGATTAATACCATTGCTATTCAGATGGAGAATTGACATCTGGTCAAATCGTTTGACATTCAACTTGTTGGTGTAGGCATTAATTTCTATTTTATACCAGAGGTAGGCTCTAAAAAATCGTCTTAGTGGATCTCAGTTTCTCCCATTTCAACCAACAAGCAGCTTGCAGTGTAAGCTGTATTTTGGTTCAAGAGCAACCACACTGTTTATTATTATTTACACTATTTTCGCAATTTCTCAGCTATTGCTGTTTTTTACCACACTTACGGGCCGAAACAAAGTATGTGCAGTGTTTTTTTTTCGGACTACTCTACTGCTGTTGGCCGCAGCTGGCCTTTACAGCTTCACCGGACGTAGGTGCAGTGTATGAGTGTGTGTATTATTATTATTATTATCCTCACTATCGTCTCACTCTCTCTATAATATATTATATTATTAGTATGAAATAATATTAATAATATAATACAATTTCATTTAGTGTTTAATCCTTAGACAATTCACACAGCGCCAACTAGTCCCAAGCTAAGCAGAGCTTATTACGAATACTAGACAACTGATATAAATACATAGAGACATTTTTTTGGACATACATTCGTAATATACCTATTTTTGGCATATATTCAATTTGAAAGTGTTATCTGTATATACAAACCCGCATCAATTAAGTTTATTCGCAGGCAGATGTGCATTTTTAAAATTTTTATTATTCAAATTGAAACAGTTTTCAAATTGAGTAATTCTAAAAAATTTCGATTCTATTTTTAAAAATTAATGTGTAATAGCCTATGGCGATGCCACAGAGAAATATAAAACAGTATCTCTGAGCAAATAAACACTACGTTTTATGAGTTTTCACAGCTCTCACAAAAATGAAATCTAAATTGAATCTATTCAACCATCCGTGGTGTTGAAATCTTGTTCCAAAAAAGTACTTGCACATATTTGTTCTAAGTCCCCAGCACTTAAAACAAATATGTGCAAGTACTTTTTTACCTGCTTTTGAGGACTAAACTTTCAGAATTTATGTATATATTAACAACATATATACTTTATTAAAAAAGTGTATACAGTTGATACAAAACTTTTTTTTCTGTCTCCGAAAATATTTTATTCTAAATTAAAAAAAATATAGATTCCAATTTTAAAAATTGACACATAATTAGATTTAAATCATTAAGACGTATTTCTTTTTAAAATAGAACGTTGTTCGAAATGTTCTATACGTGTTTTTTGTGGGGATATTCGATTTGATCATTCGCGAGTACAATACAATATACGTTTTCCCGCATCGCCATCCGCCATTATCGGCGCTGGAGGATTTATCTCGTGTCTGTGAGTGACAAGCCGCAGACGTTGCTGTATTTGGTATTCATATAACGAGGATCATTTTACTTTGTAACCAGACATTGTGACGTAACACAATTTTATATGGGATATGTTTTTAATTAAATATAATGATGTGGTGACTAGTATAAAGCAAAATCCCTTTTGATCTATATGTTTTTTCGCTAATCTATTCGAAACTACGCAACGGCTTTTGATACTCTTTGACGTATATAAAGCGCGCGCATTTGTATCTATGACATAGCTCCTAAACGGCTAATTTTTTTTTAAGATCGAAATGCTTCTGCTACATTTTATTAGACTTTTTTTATTCGGTAGTTACATAAAATGTTTCATTTTATAATTACGTCCTGCTAATAAAGGTCATAATTTGTTTGACTAACCGCGAACGTGAACACCGCTATTTTATTCCCTTCACTAATAGAACATTCTAGAATTCTCAGTACTGTTTCCGGAAGTATATAAACGCGTGATTGTCATACTATTTGACAATCGATGGCTGCTGTCATTTTACTCGTGAGGATTACGTCGTGATTGATTCATAGGATACTGTCACACATCTCAATGGAGCACAATTGGGATGTCAATATGAATAAAATATATTTCCTTGAATATCATATTTTCTACGTAACTTATTTAGACCTTACAAAGCTTTGAAATTGCTTTTTTTGTATATCAAAACTAGTTTGTAATATTAGTATGCGACTATACGCGTAGATTTTGAATTAGGCGTTCTATTTTCAAATTTAGAATTTAGATTTTTCGGCGCCAATGCTATTTGTATTTTTTTTAAACATCAGGAATGTTTAAAAAAAATACAAATTACATTGGCGCCGAAAAATCTAAATGTAATATTAGTATGCGACTATACGCGTAGATTTTGAATTAGGCGTTCAATTTTCAAATTTAGAATTTAGATTTTTCGGCGCCAATGTAATTTGTATTGTTTTTAAACATTCCTGCCAAGAGAAAAAATAAATAAAAAAATTTTGCGTTCCTATTTTAAATATTATAATTTAGGTTCTTTAGTACCAATGGAATTGATATATATTGTATATAGGAGATTCGATTTTTAGAAATTCGAATTAGTTAGAAATATTTATACGATAGAAAATTACTTCTTGTCATAATCTGACCCCATATGGATATAATATTTAATATTAAACGGATAGTCCATTCGGCAGGCGCCAGGATTTTATGACAAACAATTACTGACGGCCTTATGGAATTTCTGAATAATATCTATTTATTAATATTGAAATATATTAAAGAAGTATCATAATTTCGACAAAATTGCTACAAATAAGCATGTTAATGAAACGGGACGTTTTAATTCAACAAGTATATAAATACTAGCTAACTCGTGCCTTTGTCTGCATTACACTCACTTAAAGTATAATCATTATATTTCAATAATTAACAATTTCCAATCCAATTTCCATTACCATAATATCTTTTTAAAATATACCCTATATGTTATTCTGATATATAAGCTAAATTACTGTGAAGTTTCATCAAAATCCGTTCAGTAGTTTTTAAGTGAAAGAGTAACAAATATCCATCCATATTCACAAACAATCGCGTTTGTAATATTAATAAAAGTTATAAAATGTGTTAGGCGTGAAAAACAGATTAATATTGCCTATTTTTAACTTATCTAAAAAACAAGAAGTCGCGGCAAAAAGCTTGTATATATACATAAATATTTAGTACATATGTTTCAAAATTAGTGCTGTCATTCCCCAAAAAGTTTTTTTTTATTTTAGCGCTCTTAAAATAAAAAACAATTTAAACGTCCATACGGCTAGCCTTATGTGACAATAATTTCTTTACGCACAGCCAAAGATGAATAACCCATTAGTTAATTTCGATGCCTCGTTATCATCGGTATTGATATATTCTCTACCGATCCCATTTCGTACTATGACCGTGAATATATTCTTTAAACCTACTTAGATGGCTTATTTTGATAAAATTCTAATCCTAGACAATACATTGTATAGAAACGTATGCTTGTCTTTAATTTATTAGGTCAATTAATTTATTACTTTAGCATGTATGTACCTATAAATAAAATTGGTTTTTCATTGACACTAATTGAAATCGTACGTAATTAACCCAATTTAAAGGACACAGGAAAATCAATCGAGGTCTCTTTGTCAAATGTACGGTTTTGTTTCCAGAATTGTATATATCTCTTCTCTTCTCTTCTCTTCTTATTTTATTTTGTTTTCTGTTTACTTAATTTAATTTTTATATAATCAACAATTGACCTGGTATGTTTTTATCAAATCAAACTAAAATATCTTAATTCGTCTGATATGTCAAATCTACTCTACTCGCTGATCTGTAATAGTTAATAATCATCTGGCAATTCTTTTGTGGACTCCCGCGCTGCAGGTTCCTCTAGATCGGGGTCCAATGTACAATCAACTTTATAATATTTGTACGTTTGAAAATAAATAAATAAATTAATTTCAAACAATATTCCTCTTTAAATAGTAAGGTAAAACATTTATTGCGTGTTACATGACTTATTTTTCACGAATGGCATCGTTTACTGTCCATGTATATAAGCGAAGGTTGTTATTTCCATTTACGACCTCGGTGGTGTAGCGGTTTAACACTGTTTGAATTCCGATGGTCGCAGGTTCGATTCCTCGAGCGGTACAAAAATTTTGTTCTTGAGTATAATTGTTTGTGATTTGATTGATTTCTAAAAAAATGTTCTATCGGTTGTCTAATACATATAACGTATGCTCTGCTTAGTTTGGAATTAGATGGGATTTATACTTTTTATTGATGTGAATTACACTGGGTTATTTTTATTATTATTTAAATAAAAGGAAACCTCTGAGATTAAAGATATATCTATCTATCTCTAGTTGTTCAAACAAAATATGCTTTGTCCTTTTCGCACTTTATACAAAATCTTCTTTTGGTAATGTGTCACCCGATGTAATTTATCGATAGATATTTTCAATTTCTTTTTTTACAATACGAAGCCCCAGTCTGTATCTAAAATTTCGTCCTGAATAATCCGACTACTTTATCTCAAACAAGTTTCATCCTAGCCTAGAGCGAGGCCCGGACGATAGACACCATTTTTGTATGATGAACATAAAAATTGCTTGTAAAGGCAAAACAGCATTTTATACCCGAGAAAGGATTGAAAGAGGTTTATTCATTTACCTGGCATAAAATAATATTCACCGTGTTCTATTTTCAACCTTAAAACGAGAGCGACAGAGTTGAATAGAAAATTGCAATTTAAAAACTGTTTTTGTTCTTAATTTAATAAAGGAGGGAAAACGCTCTGCATGTTGGAAAAGTTTTTTTTTAATATTTCAAAAAAAGAAACTTGCATCCGAAATACTAACTTTATGCTATTTGTTATTTTTTATTCGACAGCTGAAGGCAAAGGGATTTTAATAAACGGCTTTTTTAGTACCTACGTGGAATCTAATGTTAGGTATCTATAAAAAAAAATCTAGAAGCTGCTACTCTATCATTGGTATATTGTGGTTAGCTACCATAACATTTAGTGTTAGTTTTTTATAATCAGTTCACGAATAGTCAGCCTATTATTTTTCAGATTATCACGCATACAAAGTTGTGAGTATAACTAGAGGGCTATATGACAAACAAATACTGCCATTATGTATTACGGCTTCTAAATCCATAATCTAATATTATAAATATTCTTACCTTTTCAATAATAAACACTTGATCGGATCCTAATATATATTTGATATGAAGATAGGTTTCTATATTGAATACGGTCATATGACCTGTGCCTTTGCCCTCTTTAATATAAAAAATAGACGAAGACGCGGGTAATAGCTAGTAATCTATAAGGATTTAGGTCATAAATAATTTTGATAATAACACTCGATATAACAAAGCTTACACAACAACAAAAAGACATCACTCATAAACTTGAGCTATATTGTACGGCGGTATTAATTTAGCACTATGGCAACACCGTTAATGTCCGCCTGCAACCCCATGGGCGTCCTTGCCGGCTTTATTGCTCAAATTTTCTTTATAGCCCAAACTTGTGAATGGCAAGTTTCCCTTAGCCTTTTTTTAGAAAAAAAAACAATTAAAAATCCTTTAATAATTTATATCTACATTCTTTTCTGACACATTCTTTATTTGAAAAATTAAACGAGTTTGATTAATCGTTTTTGATACGGTCTTATTAATAATTATCTGAATATACTTTGTACAAAGAACTCTTTGTACAAAGTCAACAAATACCACTTACCGTCAGCTTGTTTGGCATTCTAATGACATAAGGTAAATTAGTATATCATAGTACACAAATATTATTTTTTCCTAGTGACGTAAGCCTTCACATTATTGTTTTTGAATTTCGAACTTGTAAGTATCCAGCTGCTTAAAAGTTCGAAATTCAAAAATTGATAGATTAGTATATAGAATTTCGAATTTTTTAGATTCACAAAATACTTTTTGAATTTCGAATTAATTTGCAATGAATTATGTATACCCGTGCATTCGCTAATTGGCTGACCTAATTGTGTCAATGGTTTTTCAATATGTCGGCGGTTGACGGGTACAACTGGCAATTAAAGTTCGGCACAACTACATCATCACGTTATAATGTCATGGGGTGATTGATTATACAAATCCCACTGAATATTGAAGGCTTCTTAATTAATCATAGCAATAAATCGATACGCAACTGTTATTCACGGTTCTATGTCTAATTCATTCCCTTTCATTAGATATTGAATGTGGAATATTGTTTACTGGCTGACCCCGCGAACTGAGCTCTGCCTCAGAATTAAATAATAAGTCAAAGATTTTTGAAGTTTACGCAATATTTCTGAAAGCAAGGTGCGTTCAAACAGAAGTTTCTATAACTTCAAGGAATGTTTCAGTGATGAGAAAATATGAAGAAAATGCATGGAAAATAGTAAATGCAATAATTTTATTTTCCCATACAAACTTGTATGGGATTAAATCTTATAATATAAAATTCTCGTGTTACAATGTAAGTTACCATACTCCTCTGAAACGGCTTGACCGAATCTTATAAAATTTTATGTGCATATTCAGTGGGTTTGAGAATCGGCTACTATCTATTTTTCATACCCCTAATTGGTAAGGGTTGTCCACCCCTAAATTTTTTTTTATTACTTTTATATAATGTGATATTAAAAAATTCATACAACCCCAAACTTTCAGCATTCTACCATCAACCCCTATTTTTTAAGCTATTTTAATTTGACAAAACAAAGTTTTGCGGGACAGCTAGTATTGTTATATAATCTAATATGTATAGCTAGCTACAATTTGGTAATGGCGTAGTGGTAAGTGACACGAAATGTCTACCGTCTTCAAAATTAATATTACTTTTCTATGGCACTAAATGAAATTATATTACAATTTCGCCCGTGCCAACTGACACGCACGAAATTAAATTGGCATTCTCCAACACCAATGACAGCTTGACTTTTATCTATTGTGTGATATAGAAATCTCGGAATGGACTACGCCAAATAATTGGCATTTGAAATAAAGAACTCTGGGCGGGAGGGGGGGGGGTCTGAAGGGGCAGAGGGGGGGGGTGAAGGGGACAAAGACTGACATTGTATATATGTATATAAGGGTAAAGTTCGTGAAGTCTATAAAAATATATTTTCATTATTATTAGAAAACCAAGAGATACAACACATCCTTGCATATATACAAAACCGTCAGATGATAATTAAAGTTAAAATTTTGCATTTCAAAAGTCAAAATCGTATTATTCTAGTAAATATATATGGTCCTATATACATTTTTGTCTAATTGACAAAAATGTGAAATATTTGACCTTTTTTTTGTCTAATAATCAACAACGTCCAATAGTCAATGTTTGTCTAAATAACATCTGTTTGGTGAAGAATTATAGCAGGGCTTGTAATACAATAATAAAGAAATTATAGAATCGTTTTGTACATTAAATATAGATAATTGTGACCACGTGGAAAGTTCTAGAAGTTTCTATAAATTCATAAAAGAAACAAAACATTATCGGTGTTCTATATATGACGTTCTATTTTCAAATTTAAATATTCTATTTTTAAACACAATTAAAGGCTACTTGCGATCGCAAACACCGGCCTGCATTGATATTAAAATATTGTAACTTCATACCAAATTTTATTAAACCCATTTATCGTGACAAACAGACAGTAAAAATTGCTCATTTATAATATTGGCATGGATGTGTACTTACCACAAACGTAGCAGCGTGTTCGTCACCCGACAGGAGTCGACTTCCCACCGCCTAGGTGTCGGATGTCGGCGGTAATTGCACAGTCTCTCGTGGCGCAACCCTGCCGAAATGAGTGGCCCCGGGCGAGGCTCGGCTCTATTCAAATTGGCGTGCTTATTAAATTTCCCCGGGTGAAAAAGTGATGTACTGTACGTACCTACAAAACTACGGTTGGAATATTAGTCAATTATTTTTGTTCAACGACGGATATTTCAAAGAATATCCCTTGTAGAGCACAGAGTAATGTTTTTCTGACTTCATCAAGTAATTCTCAAATGCTACGCGTTTTATATAGATAAAAATATTTTTAATTTACAATGAATGTTAAAATATATACATAACTTGTTAGAAATCTTAATAGTCTAAATTATAATGTGTATGGTGAATACATTAGTCTCGAAGATGTATTATCCTGCGTAATTAACGCCCTTGATGGTGAGCTGTTTTAGCACACCGCCTTACTTCCGATGATCGCGGGTTCGATTCCTCGCATCATACAAACATTTGTATTTATGAGTATGATTGTTGGTATCGATCTGGGTGTTTTCTATATCTATTATATAAATGTACACATATATCATAAAATTGCATTTAAGTATTGTGTTTATATCAGATGTCTAGTACTCATAACACAAGCTCTGCATAGTTTTGACTAGATGGCTATGTTAAGTATCTAGAATTACTATTATTATTGTTATTTTGCTATATACTTTTCAGTATTATCCTCATTTGAGGGGTGATAGCTTATCTTTACGCGTATAATCACCAAACAATGACAACTGTAAAAGTAATGATTATGATTTTTATTATTACTACATTTTTTTTATGGATGATAATGGAATGGTGCACCTTCCTGCGATAACGGTTTACACTGGCGGGGCACCAGTGGATGATGGTAATATATAAGGTCAGGTCATTTAGCCCATCGTGGTAAATTCACCATGAATTTATCACGATGGTTTCCAGGCCGAGCCACGTGGAGGATTATGTACCATACATGCATGTACACATGGAGGGCTATGTACCATACATGTACACGTGGAGGAGCAATATACCAGACATTGCTAGGAATGAGTATATAAGTCCACATTACTAACAATCCACTTCGCATTATCACCGTGTTATTTATGAAATATCCGCCTAGTAAACAGTGGCGGTACATAATTAAACATTTATTTTGGAGGTATGATTAGAAATGCGAGGGTTGACGGGGCGCCGGACCCGTCAAGGAAACTGTACCCACGTAAAGTGTCAAACACACGCTCCTCCGCGAGTTAGGTTAAACCTCAACACGAAGTTGCCACACAATTTTGAATTATGCAAGATACATATTTCAAAATGTTTTTTTTTTTTTGTTAAATAGTGTGATATTTTTACAAGGAGATAATAACTCTTTTTATATTATTATTAGGTACTAGCTGTATACGCGACTTCGTCCGCGTGGAATTTAACTAAGTAGCCTAAGTTACTCCTTATTACATCAGCTACCTGCCAAAAAAATTCCCGTCAAAATCGGTCCAGCCATTTCAGAGATTAGCCGGAACAAACAGACAGACAGACAAATTGTAAAAAGTGTTATTTTGGTGTATGTACCGTATTTATATTCATATGCAGATAGTAAAAAACGGTTATTTCAATATTACAAACAGACACTCCAATTTTATTATATGAATGTATAGATAAGCTATTCTAATGCTATACTACTACTGTAACTCTTTCACGCAAAAACTACTCAATGAAATTTTACAGTAATATAGCTTATACAAACACATATAAGCTATACATTTAACATGGGTGAAACAGGGGCACAGCTAGTATTAAATATACATGCAAATGCGTGAGTAACTAAATAAGATATTTGAACCATTAGAAAATTATACAATGGGGTCATCTGTGCACATTAGTAACAATACTCTCATCCGTAGACGATGGTTAAGTGACGTCGGTTTATTTGTCATTGTAATTAGATAAAAAAAATTGTATCGCTATTATATATTAGACAGCCTCGGTGGTCTAGTGGTTTAGCACACCGCTTTACTATTCGATAGTCGTGGGTTCGTTTCCTCGCACGGTACAAACATTGTATTCATGAGTATAATTGTTTGTATCGGTCTATTTGTTTTTTATGTATAATATGTATGTATTTACAAAAAAAATGTATCCATGTATTTATATTAGTTGTCTAATACCCATAACACAAACTCTGCTTAGCTTGGGATAAGATGGCACTGTGTGAATTTTTCTGAGATATTATTATATCTATATATATATAAATGAAAGGTGACTGACATATCTATCAACGCACAGCCCAAACCACTGGTCAGATCGGGCTGAAATTTGGCATACAGGTAGATGTTATGACGTAGACATCGGCTAAGAATGGATTTTGATTAATTCTACCCCCAAGGAGATAAAATAGGGGATGAAACTTTGTATGAAACTTTGTCAATTTTAAACCGATCGGGCTGAGACTTTGCATGCATAGATCTACTATGACGTAGGCATCCCCTAAGAAAGGATTTTGACAAATTCCACCCCTAAGGGGATAAATTAACGCGAGCGAAGCCGCGGGCAAAAGCTAGTTATATTATATTAACGGTACAGGATATAAATATCTTCATATAGACGAGGCTATACAATAAACACTCGTTATATGTGATTATTGAGGTGGAATTATTTTTTGTTCCTCTCTTCGGCTCCGTCCTCGTAAATCTACGGGTGGGAGAGGGATTCTGTGCTATAATTATCATAGAGGTACACAATTTATTTATATGTATGACTCTGTTATGGTCGTTAACGAGAACAGCCAGTATTAAGTTAGGAGGAAAATTTTCTTGGCGGCTTTTATTTTGTTTACGATGTCGCTGGCTGTCCTTACGTTTTTGAATTGATTTATAATATTTGTAATGTTTATTTTTTTTAAACTTTGTATTTGTTATAAATGTATACAACAACTTATCTAAAAAAAGTTTTTTCTTAGTTATTCGGATCAACTTGACTGAAAAAATCTTCAAAAAAGCGACTTTTTTTAGATTACTTCAATACTATCTAGCTACTAGCCCATGTATTATTCCGATATAATTGCTATAATACTGTAAAGTTTCATAACAATCCGTTCAGTAGCTTTCGTGTGAAAGAGTAACAAACATTCATCTATCCATCCATAATCACAAACTTTCATACCATATCTTACTAATATTATAAACGTAAAAATTTGTAAGTATGGACGGATGTTTGTTACTCTTTCACACAAAAATTACTAAACCGATTTAAATGAAACTTTAAAGTAATATAGTTTATACAACAGAATAACATATAGGCTATAATTTAAAAAATAATATGTGAACAGGGCGAAATATAATAATAAATGTCAAATAAGTGTGATGCAGACGAAGTTACTGGTTCTGCGACTGGGTCAGGTAGTTTATCCATAAAAAATGCAGTTGCTGATACTTTAATTTAAAATATACTCTGTCCGTACTACCAGTAATTAAAACAATTTTCATTTGAAATTCAAAATGAATACCACGCCACACCAGCGTGCTACCCATAGTGTTTATTTAATTTGTATTAATCGTTTCAATATCCACCATAGACTATGAAAATAGTGAAATACTTTTTAAAAAAAGGGAATTGTGGCGTGTTCTCTGAGCAAACATGTTCAGCCGTTGTCGTGATATAGGTCTTGTTCATTATTTATTATGATATTCATATGATAAAACATTTGGACAAACATATTTGATGCATTTCACATAATTAAGGATTGTTATAGTATTAATATTTGAACAGTACAAGCTTTGAAAACCTAGTAGTCGAGCGGTTAACATACCGTCCTGTTTCCAATGGTCGCGGGTTCAATTCTTCGCACGGTGAAAACATTAGTTATGAGTACAATTATTTATATTGGCCTAGACGTTTTCTAGGTATATTATATATGTATTTACAAACAATGTATTTAAGTATTTATATCAGTTTTCTTGTATCCATAATACAAGCTCTACTTACTAATATATCATCTAGAGGTATTTGATCACTCCTCGATAAGTTGTCAATCGTAAGCTACATATATACTTAATTTTAAGATATTGCAGAGTTTTATTCACGAACTTTAAACAATTTGTTGAGTTCTGGGTAAATTTTAATCAATTGAATCTGTATACTGATCTGGATGTTAGGGAAGAAATATTGATACAAAAAATTTCACGGCATTAAATGACAAAAAAATCCTAAATAAATAAATAATTTTTGTTTATTTTGTGTGAAATAATATTAATATTGTTTTGATATACAAATTTACTTTTTACTAAGCATTATTGAATATATATAACATATTATGGTATACTTCCAAGAAGGTTAGGCTAGATTTATTAGTATCATTATATATATTTCCTCGCCCTGCAATTATTCTTCCTCGACGTCGACGTGTTTTTGTTTTAACATCTGATACATTGAAATTATATCCCTGCAATATAGCTTGTAAAAGACTCATTTAATGGAAACTACCGCGTTTCGTTCACGTGAAACATTTTATAAATTACCAGTTGCCAGTTACTAGGACTATTAAAAAATAATTGTTAGTTTGGACCGTGTGTAATGGATATATTCCTATGTTGCTCAGGGAATTTGAGCTTTATATACATGTAGGTGTACTGTGAAGTAATTAAAATCGTTTAGACAGTAATGGTATTATGACTATGTATTTTTAGACATATTGATTGCAAACTGCGTGTTTTTTAGTAGTATTATACTTTTACTTTATTAATTTATCATTTATACATTGTAATTTTTTATCAAGTTTAATTAATAATTAAATTTGTTATCAATTTTAAGTAATAATTAATTGCCAGGGCGTAACTTAACACTTTGTGTATTTATGATTTTTCAACCATTTATAAATGATGTAGTTAATCAATGGATCTCATAATATTCCATTGTTTTTATTATTTTTAACAGTAAGTTATTGAATTGCAATTGGAAACAATGAAAACGTTTTTGTTTTAATTTAATTATTAACTAGTCAGTAGGAAAGTAGTGTAAGATGTATGTAACATCGCTCATTATCCTAAGAAATAATGTCGATTTAAAAATATATTGTTCAAGGTTTAATTTTAAGTATACCTGCAACGAAGTACAAGAATACTTTTTTAATGTTTAAATCCTAATGATATATAAAAATAAGAATTTCATTATTATGTTGATTAAAAATTGTATTATTCTGCTATGTTGTGTATCAAATTTATATTAGGATTTCTTTTTAATTTAACAAGTAAGTGGAGACAAAATCGATCGTTATAATTGGAGAGATTTGTCCTTAGATAGCATATTTGACACTTGGGCACGTTTGCACATAACGACAGCCCGTGGCCCCACCTATCTTCAAATTTAGATGTCTCTCACGGATGCTGGGACAGATAAGCTACTAGTCAATCCACGCGGCTTTACCTGCGATGAATTAGTAGTGCAAGTATACCATTTCAAATTTTTATAAAGAGTTTTATATTACTACTTTAGATTTTCATCCCCTTTAAAGTTAACAAAACAGTAAACATATTGTCATTGTTGTATATTCCATACTAATATTATAAACGTGTCAGTCTGTCTGTATCTTCTTATAATGACTAAACTGAAATGAATCTTTATTAAATTTGATATGAAACTATTATATTACATAAGCCATATTGTATGACAAAAAATAATAGAAAAGGGAGTGAAATAGGGGTGAAATTGTGCAGACAAGATAGTTACACTTACTAATATTATAAACGCGTAACTTTGTGACTATGGATGGGTGGATACATAAATGTTTGTTACTCTATCACACAAAAACTGCTGAACGGATTTTCATGAAACTACAATATATAGCTTAAACATCAGAATAACAAATAGGTTATAATTTAAAAAGATATTATGTAAATTGGGCGAAATCATTATCATTACATAGTATAAAACAAAGTCGCTGTCCCTGTCTGTCCGTCCCTATGTATGCTTAAATCTTTAAAACTACGAAACGTATTTTGAAGCGGTTTTTTTTAATAGAGAGAGTGATTCAAGAGAATGTATGTATTTATTTATTTATGTGTATAATATATGTACACCCGTACGAAACTGGGGTGGGTAGTTAGTATAATGATAAATGTCAAGTATGCAGTATTAGTAAGATAAAGCGTAGCTATGTTTATATAGAATCTATATATACATAGCTACGCCTCACTGCAATCAATACGATTATTTTATGTGTACATAAGGAGACAAGTGTAACTGTAAGTGTAATACAATTCCCTATTGAAATGTTTCCAACAACAAATAATCTGAAGATCGCTACACATCTGAAAGAAGCTCGTCTGTTTACTTATATTAGATCACTAATAACTCCATTTCAATAATTCCCTTCAACGTCTACTTACGTACACGCAAAAATAACGCAAACCCCTTTGACAATTCGAGATCGTAAAAGGGCCCCGTTCCGCGTACTTCATAGCTAGATAGTTGTTCCCACAGGCATTAATTCCGGAACAAACTCGGAACAAGCGACGACTGGAGCAAGGGGACGAGGGGGCGACTGGGGGTGTTGGGGGTAAGCAGACGCCTCACGTGTGAGGCCTCACTAATTGAGTGTAAAATAAACCAATGTCGCTGAAGTAAGGCTGTTATTAAACCAAACTTACTCCTCTTGGCTATTATTGTGTTGGCGTACACGTTTCGAAGGGCGTGTTTTCGATAAAAGCTACTGTTGTTCATCAGTGTTGTAACTCGTGTAATTATTAACAATTTCGTTGAGCTTCTATATATATATTGAATTAATTGTTAATGAAATCTCAACTTGTTCACGTCGAACAATAAAGCGTATGTATTAAAAATTTAACAATAGACTTTGAAATACTGAAAATAACTCAAATGATGTGAGTGGAATTTGAATAAATAAAGTTACTAAAATAAAAGTAGCCTTATAACATTAGCTATCTGCAAGTAAAATCCCGCAAAACCGTGCAATCAGTTTTAGAGATTAGCAAATATTTAAATTAAATTTTTGATGTAAGTATGTACTTTCATGCATATAGTGAAAAGGTGTTAATTTGAATTTCAAAAAGATCTTAATTATTTGTATAGATTTTGTAGGAGAATTTAATGAGCTTAATATGATTTCGTCTCTCACGAAAATTATTATGATTGTCTGAACAAAAATAATATGAATGAAATTCCCGTACATATTTTGTATATACTTGGACGTCGCTAAAGAAGTATACAGCTCATCTGTAATAAAAAAATATTGAGTAACATAGCCTCTATTATGTATGTAACTAGTATCATATTTCTAAGAATTTAATATTCTTATTTACAAATTACATCTATTTGTAGGCCCATCCTTATCTGATCAAATGTATTTCCTTGTATATAACTTTTGTCATAAATTGAGGTAAAAATATATTCGACGTATCTCTTATTTTAGGTATTCTATTACTCGTTACATTGGATCAGTTCAATAAACAAAATAACCAATGTACCGACAACACGCGACTAGAAAATGGGCCGGGAGTGACGTACGAAATGCCTCACCCAGGGTTGCCAATCTTATACACCAAGATCACAGGCCTTTTTTTTTAATTCTGCCTATATTGTAACATTTCTGTCAACAATGAAGACCCTTTCATTAGTACCTCTCCACATAACATAGATTTAAGTCAGTTCGCATTACAATTCCGCGTGGAATGTACGCGTTACTAATAAGCTATGTAGCACACCAAATAAACTTACTAATGTACAATAAATACTACAATTATTTCGCCGGTATACTCACTACCTAAACAAATAAAATATGTATTGACACCTCATCACATCATATATAACGCTACAGTGGTGAGATGATAATCACCGCGCTACAACATATTGCAAATTTTCATAAAGACGGCGGGCAAGGCTGTCCGCCTTGCCGGAGGGATGGCGAGGGAGTGTGTGAGATTCTTACTGACTAAAAACCACATGGTGTACCTACAAGCAGTCGATACTGGAGTCATGTAGTCGCTTAACATTCAACCGCGACTACAGCGTGGTGTGAGCCCCTACTTGTATGTTAGAGCGACCTATAGAGTAGGGCGAAACTCTATAGTAGAAAGGTTTGGGTACACGCGCATACATCTGGGCCCATTTGATTGAGTTCCTAAGAACCAGACGTTACTTATTTTCTGATGAACCAAACATATAATTCAGTAATACTAGGATTATATGCTTCTTCTTCTCTTCTACTTCTCCGCTACTAGTAGGTATCATATAGAGAATGGCCATCTGGTCAAACTATTGTGTTTTCTGATGTCTGATGTTTATATTGGCCAAATTTAAAAACGATTTACACATTTCCAGACCGATCTAAGGGAAGGCATGAACACCTTGCCTGGTACAAAGAATTAAAAATAATCTCTATCAGCTCTCTAATCTTACATTAGAGAATTTTGACCTATTTTCTTTGGTCAAAATTTCGTACAAACTTGTATGAGGATGGAATTGTCCTCGTACCGAAGACCAAAAACCTCGTATTTGCCCGAGGATCCTCGTACTTTTGACATCCCTGGCCTCACCGCAGTTTGTTTCCTCACAGAAGAATTAGAGCTCTGTAACGTTGCTCAACGGAACGATTCTAATATGTTAATAGGCACGGTTCCGTACTTTATTTAGTTTGGCCAATTTGTTCTTAACCCACCCCGCGTTCCGTCTGATTAATATGCAGGACTAATTAAAAGGCATCGTCGAACGAAACTCATCGCAACTCATGGGAGTGGGCACTTTTCATTCGTGTAATGCAGGGGTTCCCAACCTGTATTCTACTGGCCACTCTCCCTGTGCATATTCAAAACTATGGTCCGTGTTTAAATTTCACTTACATGTTTAGTACAATCAAACGTCCTTAAGCCGCGATAAACAAGCGAAGAATCACAATATGAAATGTAATGATCTATCAGTTTATTTATTACTCTTGGTTAGTTTCTAAGTAACTGATATTATAAACAGCTAATATTCAACTCAATAGACAGGGTCTACATACATTCATCAACAGCACCAGGAACATCTTGTTATTGTATCACGCTCGTATTACCCCTCATGCCTTTCCACTCCTTACTGCTAAGGTGTCATGCCTTCGGATCGTATTGTAATGACATTTCTCACCATTTTAACCGCAACACAACTTACAGAGCAAGTTGCTTGGTGATATATGAGACTGGTACTCGTACACAAGACTTTAAGAGAAATCTGACTGAGTTAATTCGTTTTTAAATCGTGTACCTCATCTAAACAAGGTTGGCAATCACTGGTGTAAAGGAATGTGCGGAAGTTATTCTGCTAACTTGCGAGAACTGCAGTAAAAAGGGCCGCCAGCAAATTCGGAGCTTACGTCATCCCAGGTAATGTTTTACTCGGCAAATGAACGTTGTAGTCTAGTGTAGTCGCGAACGAACTAGTTCGGAAGAGTACACTCAAAGAACAACGCGAACTAATACGAGGATTCCTCGCTTTTCAGTTCATTTCATAGAATACTACGTTTGGTCATCTTTAATTTATATATAATAAATAAGTAAAATCATGACGAGGCCAAAACTGTTTGTATGTTAATGTTTCATTTATAAATAGGAAATTACTCTGTAATTTTCAAAGAATAAGTTGTTAACTATGGGAACTACTATGTTACATATGGGACTAAAGAAAGTTAGTCATATTTTGCCTAACTTTTTTTAGCCTATTGAAAATTTTCAATATGACACATAAAATTTTCTTATTTCATTCATTCAGCAAGTAATAGATGATAAACGTTGTATAGATGATATAGATATTATTGTCGTACTATCGTTATATAGCTATCTACAAATGTTTACACATACGAAGTCGCAGACAGCACTAGTATAATATATATAAATTAAAAACTATCTACTGACTGTAGTTATTTTATAATAACCACGGTTTTGGCATTAAAGATAAAAACACCTACAAAACCTAGGAAATGACCTACTGTTTTGCTCTGACTTGAAACAAGATCCAACGAACTCGCAGTAGAGCCGAGAACTATATTGGGGGCTCTAAATCGCGAACTATAATGCACAAGACTACAATGTTGAACGCGAGTAAATTATGCGGCAGGGCCGGGTAGGTGGCTTTAAAATTAAGAGGATTATCCACTGCGGACGGAAGGAAAACCGCGGGCAACTGTTAAACACGCCGCCGATGGATGTCGCTCTTAACGTTGTTTACTTTTTTATTTTCGTGATTTAGATATCAGGCTCAGGTAAATCTTGCCTAATCTTATTATAACTTTTAATAGGGAAAAGTCATTTTTGATTAAGGTAAGTTGATGATATAAGTCGTTAAATAAATATAGAACCATATTTATAAGCATTTCTTTTTTTGGGAAATAAATAAGTGATTTTATTTGTATTCTATCACTGAACTTTGCATTTATTACCAGCCTACTACTGAGAACAAGTCTGTCAATAGGACGAAGGTATGATCAAAGAGCATCATGTTCCACAAAGATATTATCAAAAAGCACCATGTACCTCAGAGGTATTAGCATACTATCGCTACTTTGACTAAGTGACTTGGTATAAGGTATTATTTCGAGATTTCCTTTTGTACTTGATGTTCTTTGTTCCGTAGTCGACTCCTACAGCATCTTAGGAATGAATCGGAATATGTATTTTTACTCTGTCACCGAGCTAGGTTGCTATAGCAACACGAAATAAAAATTTCCATTTTCTAATATTTCTGCGAAATCATTATCAGACAGAAGCGATCAATTTTGCTTTTACGTATCGCAATATTTCGAGTAGCGAAATTTTAAAGCCCACACTTAAAAGGCGACCCAAATAATTAAGATGAAGATGATAGGGTGTGGATATATACGTATGTACGCAAAGAGGCGAATACTGGCGTCTCGTAAATCCGCGATTACGTTCCCTTGCGAAGGTTTTAATGAGCGCACGCGGTTCGTTCCTCGCTCCTCGACGCTCCTCCACACTCCTCGTCTCCTCGCCTCGTCCCATGTGATCCGATAAGCCGCCTCAATTGCCAGGAACTTGAGAGACACGGGCCTCATTCCGTCGATACATATATATTACGTAGCACTTACATCATAAATACGTCCAATCAACTGTGTTAATCGACATTGATCGCTGATAGTACAGAAATTAATTTGAATTCGTGATTGTATTTCCTCTCCAAGGACTGACGCTTTTAGGACTGGCATTTACAAGCGGATTAATGTAACTGGTCTTTAATAGTTCGCTTTTAATTCCTGTTTACGAGGCTATAAATATTCTACTGGATAAATAGCGTGCTAAGTATTTTCTAGCGTTCTTGTTAATTTTGCAGTTGCTTCTCTATTCTTGTTTTTATAATTGTTTTTATCGATTTGTTGAAATGCTTTGTCTGTTGGTTATGTCTTTTAGTTATATCATCGACGTTGCTTTCCTTTGCTATTGTACCATTATTTGGTGTTGGTACAATAGGTGTTTTTTCTTTTTCATTGATTCCTTTCAGACGTAATCCCCAGTTTATATTATGTGTGTTCATATCATCATTCACTAGTGCATTCAACCTTTTTTTTGGTCCCCTTTTTACACGTTCAAGATCATATTAACTAAAACGACGGCTTCGGTGGTCTAGCGGTTTAGTACACCGTTTTACTTTCGATGGTCGCGGGTTCGAGATATCGTACGGTACAAACATTTGCATTCATGATTGTATTGGTCTGGGTGTTTGGTTTAAGTCTAAGTGTATATATTACCAATTAACATTATGACTAAATTGAAATTATATGTATCTTTAGATAGTATAAGAAGAAGTCGCGTCCGTTCATCTGTTGCCTTAGATCTTTTAAACTAGCTATAGATAGTAATTCAATATAGAATTTATATGTATAATACATGTACAGCCGTGCGAAGCCGGTATATGTAGCTAGTAATATTATATAATAAAATTGCGGTACATCGACGCAGTGTACATAAGATTCTGGCTGTTTCCTCTTTGAATCACCATCGTATATTTTTCAAATTTCATTCCAACATCAAGAAGTTTGTGTTGCTGTTGATTTGGAAACAGATAATTGCGGCAATATCTACAGAAAAGCTATCAGTTGAAGTACCCTAGGCAGCAACCCTGCAGGCAGTTCCATTATATGTAGCCACCTAAATCAACAAGGTTCCGTATATTTAGCGGCGAGGCTCACAAAAACCCAGCCACCGCTCCATTCCCCATGCAGATTGGAAAAGTTTTCAAATAACCAATTAAATTATAACCGATACTTCGCTTGTCTCGAGAATACAATGTTTAAAATTCATCAACCACCTAATTTACATGTTTATTTCTTATACTTTGTTAACTGAAGATTCGCAGATACCGGTGGCAATGGAGAATTATGCATTTATTCTAACGTTCTGAACTGTTATATAGAATGTTGTACGTTGATTGATAAAATTTATGTAATTGTAGATAATTCTGAGTAATTTCATTGTCTTTATTAATATTTAAACCTAAATATATGTCCCTTTTTGGCGGCTGAAATGACTGATGCTTTCTTCATAATCTATTTAAGTGAATATCTATTCTCATAAATGAATGCTAGTAAAATCTATAAGACTAATAAAATCTTGCTTAAAACATTTTTTGTGATGCATACAATATCTATATATGATGGCCTCGCAGATCTGGGTAGTTAGTTCGTCTAGTTGAACACACTGTTTTATTCCGATGGTCGCAGGTTCGATTCTTCGTACGGTACAAACATTTCATCTGTATAATTATTTCACAACTAAGATTGGGATAAGATGGCGTTGCGTTGTGCTTAGCTATCTCTATAATAATAAATATTATAAACGGAAAAAACGTAATTACGGATCGAGTAAATCCATTACCAGGATCTCGTCACTAATTCGAACTATCGGAAGCTCAAAAATCACATTAAATATCCCCATTTGTATAAAGTATTGAACTGAAAAACAATTTAGTTCGCCATCCCCAAAATCCATCGTGTTATCGCGAACTTGTATACTCAAAGTCTTCCAATATTGCAGTAAATCAGTGCGTTTTCTAAAAGACCACACTTTTATAATACAATGTTTAAACCCTACCGAACGTAGAGACAGGAATGGACGAAGGGCGGCGAGATTTATGAGCGGATATTTCATCTGCGGCCAGCGGCGATAGCGTGATGTGACCACCCCGTGACCCCACCCTGTGCCTCCCCAAGCGCTTGGACGTTTAAAAAAGTGGTTAACATCTTTATGTATATCACTGGGTAGCTGTTTGAAATGGAATCGTCCGCGCGTTATCTCCAGATTCCTTTACAATTTATCTATTTATGGTTTCTCATGCATTAATGAAATCGTTACAAAATTCCTATAGTATTAGTAAATTAGATGATACCTGCGACTTCGTCCGCGTGTAAACTAACTTTCTTTTAATTCAATTTATAAATTTTCTAAAATAGACGTACTTTGTCTGCGTGGAAATTAACTTGTTTTTCTATAAATTTAACAAAATTTCTAATATAAAAGAAGTTTAAGTTACTTCTTATAACATTAGCAACCTGCGGGTGAATGTCCAGTCAAAATTGGTCGAACCGTTTCAGAGATTTCTAGTGGATTGTAAGATGAGCATGAGGTTAGGTCTGTTTGCCCTTCGTGATATAATAACCAGGACTTAACCATAGTTTCCAGAGGGAACCGCTTAGAGGTTTACCTGACATGGTACATTGCTAGCAATGGGGTTCTTATTTCTCCCTAAAAAGGACTTTGGAAAAGAGAACCAAGAGTTATTGGCTTTATTACTTTTATATTTGATCTGTCTATCTTCACGCTAGATCAATGTGAGGATTGGAAAGAACTCTTGCTGGGAAGAGAGAGAGATTGGAGTTCCATTGGTTCTATCTTTACACAGAATGCTTTCTTCTATAATATTCAGAATTCGTCTCAGGCCAAGAAGTTCCGGAGATTCTCGTGTTCTTTATCAGGCAACATACTATCAATTTAATATTATATTATACTCTTTTAAATTTGACGCGGTCATTATATACGTACAATTAGGAAAAATCTCATGAAACTTGATAAGATCCTGTGATTTTTTCTAGCTGTAAGTATACAAGCTATTATTTTGAAGAAATATATATATCTTAGTTACAGTAGAGATATAAAAGGAGATATATTTCACGCCAGCAGCCTTATATAATCGCATGAAAAACCTGTCCTCGCTTGACAAAACTGGGTCAGCTGCTTATTACGTAAAAAACCATATTTCCTGACACGATCGCAAAAAAAAACCATTTCGCTCCACGTTCACTGATATTGCCTATCTAGACTGTTGATAAATTCTAGATAGTTCTAGTAGCCGTTATCACACATTATATGTAAGAGAAATAGATATGAATCTTGACCTGGTATCTATAGGTTTTTTTAGTTATTGAGTAGTTCTAAACGACCTGTCCTTGCTATTTAATATGGATGACGACACGACATCATTTATGGAGGCATTTGTTGTATTTGAACTCTAATTTCCGTTTATTTAAAGATATTCTATGAGATTGTTAATTTTTTTTAGATAGTTCTAATTCTTTATTCTCTTTTTCTTTGATCGAATATCATAGAAGTTAGATTTTTATTTTCCCTTTATTTTTGGACCTTTTGTAACAGTTAAGCTCTAATTTAGTGATCGAGCTCTAAAGATATTCTATAGATATTGAATATCAATATATATCAAATAGATTTTATATATTTTTTCTCTTTATTTAGGAGCTTAAGGTTACAATTCTGAAGATATTAGCTCTGTTATAGGTTCTAAATTCATTACATACATAACATATACGTTAATAGAAAATGAAAATACTTCATTTTACTCTAAACTACGCTAAATAATTCGAACCCTTGTTACAAAATCTGTTTATTAATGCCTTGAAACGTTCAGGTTTTAATATAGTCGGATCTTAATAGTGCCATGGACAATCTAGTGACGGTAGTTGGTAAACTGCTGGCAACTACCGACATGACATCGCTATCTTCTAGTCAGTTTAATTGAACCGTCGAAAGAAGTAATATATGGTTTCAATTCATATACGTTAGAAGTATAAGATGCTTAAGCATTTTGTTTTACGGTACGCTGAATAACTTGGACCGTAGTTACAAAAACTGTTTATTAATACTTATAAACTTTCGGGTTTTAATATAGTCAGGTCTTAATAATGCCATGATCTCTTTAGACAATTTAGTGACGGTAGTTGGATAAACTGCTGACAGCTTGACATTGACATGGCTGTACTCCATTCAATTTTTGATCACATCCAGTACAGTCCAGTCGAATAGTCGAAAGAGGTACTCGCCCGGGTGTACAATGTACATGTATTATACATATAAACCTTCCTCTTGAATCACTCAGTCTATTTAAAAAACCGCTTCAAAATCCGTTGCGTAGTTTTAAAGATTTAAGCATACATAAGGACGGACAGAGAGCGACAGCGACTTTGTTTGTTTGTTTATATGTTTTGTATTTCTATATAGTAATATCTTTACATTATTTGTATATAATAATGATATTATTATATACAAATATTGATAGTGTAATAGAATATTTCACAAATGGTTCACATTACCTCTACACGTTTATTTCTAAATCTACAATAACATCAAATACGGATATTTTCATATTTATTACATTGATGATTATTAGCTACCTATAAAAATCTAATTATTAGAGGATTTCTCAGAATATATACGCAGATCTAATTAGCAACGATATTATTAATGTTTCTCAGGATGCTTACTCCAATACCTCTACTAATTATATCGCTAGATTCATTTCACAATTGTTTATCTTAAGTTTGATCTGACATTATACTGACTTGTTTTTTTTCGGACTACTCTCTTTGCTTCTCCGCAATGGCAATACATGACTGTTATCATTGATAACGTGATATTCCTAATGGGATTACTTGCCATCACGTGCGCCGTTAACTTGATAATTTGACATTTAAGCAACTAAAGACAACACGTTTTGAAGAAATTATAATTTTTTTTTTTAATTTTGAAGTTCATTCTTATGAAATGCTTACTTTGAAATAAATCTATGGTCGATATAAAATTTTCTCTTTATTTTCATTGTAGTTTTGTGTGTCAGGCAACCATTTTTATTTGTATAAATGAGATTTTATGTTACGATTTTAGTACTAATATTACTTTTATTTTTATCTTATTTTACACTATATGTTATCTCAAGCGTCGTCTGCTTTTTAAGATAAAAGATAGAGAATGTCCGTCCTCAGGATACAGTCCATCATCATGTCTTTCATTGAGAACTATTCACCCGTTTAGTCGTGGTATAGTAATAAGTAATAAATAGACAGAACGCAGTTGACAGATTTTACCGCTAGTAAATAAATAACATAGAAATAGAAATAATCTGTATTCCAATAAAAGTTTATTTGAAGAAAGAATGAAGAAGAAGAATAAGAAGAAAGGATTATTTATATTAAGTAATATAAACATTTTTGAATAGTTATATTTTTTTAATTCTACCACTCATTCGGAACGCAGACTCATCACAAGAAGAACGAGCAAGAAACTTGCGTGTTGCTCTTTTAAATAAATATTATTGAGAATTACATTTTTAAGAATTTTGTATGAATACAAACTGCTGAATAACAAAGTTATTATTATAAATAAATAGTTATATTTGAGTAACAAAATAAATCAGTTATAATTATCAGAGCAATCCCTACAAGCAGCAGCCGTTCACATACAAACAGCAATAAAGATCATAAAGATTCATATAAAACAACTTTCAAAAGAAGTTATATTTTGCACGGTTCATTTTACAGATTACTGTAATTTGAAACTTCTCTCGCGAATACCTCGGGGAGTAGAACAGGCGAAACAAAACTAATTTTTGGAGTTCACTACCGCTCTGTAATCTATTTACTTGCTCAGATTTGAGTTGAATTTGTATTTTGTATTCTATAATACATTCACCATCTTCAGTCTATTCATTGAAGTCGACATGAAATCAACAAAATAAACGTGTATAATTTATTTAAAAAATCCTTGATTATTTTATTACAAAATGAATCTGTTTAGAACAGATAGAAATATATCTAATAAAATAAGAAATAATTTAGTCATATACAACATTTTTAACGCTTTTGAATGTCAAGTTTTTTGCTTAGCTGATGTAACGTTTAACTCAAGTATTTTTTTTAAAATGGAGTCTGTTATTGTTACAGAGTATGGAAGAAAGAGAAAAGCGGCACACAACCCACAAAGAGCAATTAGCGAGGGAGCAAAGATTCCTCCGGCGGCGGTTGGCGCAGCTCCGATCATCCCCTCGAGATCACAGCTTGCGAAGTCTCTCTGAGAGCTCGATGACGCACGGGCATTCCACACGAGCAGATTCATTCTCGTCACTGGAGTCGTCATCGGGCGTCTCCACAGCTGAGAGATCACCCTCATCAGTCTCCGAGAGCGGTAAGTACGAGTACAAAGGTTCCTCCAGTACACTTAGATGGTGCAACTACCTGCCGAGGTTATATCTAGAGACTGCAGTATGGGGTTCTTCAAGAAGAGTATATTAAGGTTTCTTACGGGTCGGCAACGCTCACCTGATACCACTAGTGTTTCAGGCGTCCATAGGATACGGTAACCGTTTACTATAAGATTGGCCATATGCTCGGTTGCCATCTACGGTGTAAAAAAAAATACTCTCTTTTATATACACTTACGATCAGAGACATAGTGAACGCAATACTTATTCTATATGGCTGGGTATAATTTAAAGCAACCTGGCAGCGAAACGCTCTGAACTGGACTGTAGGGAAAAATTTTTAAGATAAAAAACGTGACATTCATAAGCGGTTAATATGTTCTTCATGAATAAATGATTTTTGATTTGATTTGATAGTGCGATGGAATGGAAAATTATTAAAGTTTTCATTTCAAATAACTGTTTAATCAAGTTTTAAAATCATTTCAATTTTCAAACTTCGACACAGTCTAAGCAATTATATTTTTTTCTATATATTTCTTGTAAGTTTTTCAATTACCGGTCTATCTAAGAAAGTCGTCGAGACTCATGATTTTCCTTTTTCAGTAGATTTTACAGTTTGTATTTAAAAAGAGTTTTAACATGAAGGTTATTTATTAGTTTATAAACGACGAACTATTCAATTTCTTTCATACTAGCTGACCCCGCGAATTCCATACCGCCTCAAAATTAAATATCATAATATGTCAATGGTTTTTGAAGTTTTGTTACGCAATAAATTTCTGAACGCGCTCTATTTCACAGGTCCGAACAGTTTCTATGGGAAAATAAAATTGTTGTTTTTACTATTTTCCATGCAATTTCTTTAGACTTTCTTACCACTTAAACAAATTCAAATTCAAAAATCATTTATTCATGTAGGACATTTTAGCCGCTTATGAACGTCAAGTTTTTACATTATAATTTTTTCCCTACCGTCCTTCTAAGACTAGCTGGGCCCACGGTTTCACTGGCGTAAAATTTATAATGTATGCGTTTTGGTGATGTATGTATTTTATGGTAAAGTTAATTAAAATTCATTCAGTAGTTTTTACGTGAAAGACTAACAAACATCCATCCATCCAGACTAATAAACATCCGCGTTTATAATATTAGTAACATGTATACACATAAAATTGATAGGGAGACATATATCTTAGAACATCACCCAATTTTACGGCAGATCACGTGAAGGTACGGTTTCCGAATTTCACACAAGTGCCGTTAAATTTTCTTTAGTGGCGTTAAGAAATGAGAACGGCGCCATCCCAAAGGAAATAGCAGGTCATCCTGGGACCAACAAATATTTTATTCAATAGACTGAGAACGATATACGAATGATAGTGAAGGAGGTGGAAATGTAATGAAACTGCTCGGTTTTAACTTTAACCATGGGTTATAATTTTAACCGTGGTATACTGATTAACAAGAGTCCATAACTTTTTTGTTCGTTAATCGATTACAATAATATAAACATTAAATTGTTAGTGAAGATTACCGCAATACATTATGAAAACCACACGCAAATCTGTTAAGCCGTTTTCTGAGATTAGCGCAAACAAACACATTCAAAAGTTTATGTACATTTCGTAATGTTATGCCCTATATAACTTATATTATAGTAATAACTCTGAACAATTACCAGAGCTCCATCTAGTCCCGCAATAAGCAAAACTGATATAAATACTTAGATGTTCTTTTGTAAATACATACCTAAAATACATAGAAAACACCCAGATACATAGATACATACAAACAATCATACTCACGAATATGATATCACCGTGCGAGGAATCGAACCCGCGACTATCGGAAATAAAGCGGTGTGCAAAAACCACCCACCGAAGTACTCTAATTGTGATGTTCATGTTTCAGTGCTTGTTTCCGATTCCAAATCCGATATAAAATGATGATAATTTAGTACGAAATTTCTTTAAATAAAATTTAAGTGACTTTTCAAGTAATCTTGTTCAAATGGCTTATCTTTTCATTTATGAAGATAAACTAGATTTTTTTTCATTATCCGACGGATTTAGCTAGAAGTAAATCTTTAACGATATTATAAAAATAAAGTGGGTTTATTTGTCATCTTAACGAGTCATCCAATCATGAAACTTAGTATATAAAAACATAGCATGACGGCCTCGGTGGTCTAGCGGTTTAGCACACGAGCCTACTTCCAATTGTCGCGGGTTCGATCCTCGTATGAAACAAATATTTCTATTCATTTGTATATTTGGTTTATTGTATTTTATGAGCATAATTTACAAAAATATATTAGCATTCTACACTCCTCTATGTAAACTAGTAGCTGTGCCCGCGACTTCACCCGCGTTAAATTACAGTATATAAATTTCAATAAAAAATATAATCTATATGTTAATCTGATGCATAAGCTGTTTCACTGTAAAGTTTCATCAAAATCCGTTAAGTAGTTTTTACGTGCAAGAGTAACACACATTCATACTCACAAACATTCGCGTTTATTATTATTATAATATTTATTATTATTATATTTATTATTATAAGGGGGGCTGTCTGAAAGTCAGAGGTGTACAGATACACAATGAGGTTGTCCTTATATCAGCAGCAGCTCCTGTTGCCAACTTTGTATAGTTAATTTTATAATTTTGATAATCTGTTAATGTTGTCAAAAAAAGGTTTTATCTATCTGATACGGACATAATACGAACAAACATCGGCAAAACAGCGTCATTGTGAGAGGCTTAGTCAAGGGCTGGAATAGGCCCTCCCGCTATATTGTTACCTTTTATTTATGCATTAACTTTTGCAATTTAACTGTCAGAGACACACTTATTCTGGGGATTCGCGGACGCACATAAATCGCTGATCCATTGTCGACCGCCCAGCTAAGTTTACTTTCATCATAGCAGTATTCTTTTATTGTGCTTTTTATTCCTGCAGGATTGATATGGTAAACAGGCGGGTTTTATTGACCGTATAAATAGTTGTGGAAGGCGATTAACCGTCTCATTAGGCCGGGTAATGTCGTATTAGACCTTATAATTCGCGTCGACGCTGTATTTATGATGACCTATTGGGGAGGCTTTTGCTCGGCTCGTTTGTATGCAGATTCTGATGTCGTAAAAATAAATATTTGCATCTCTATCGAATGTTTAGGGTAAATAGGTCGCTCTCTCGGTTTAAGCGATGTAGTGTACTTAGTATTGATTCTTGTGGCGCAGATTTTGGGGTTCGTTTTTGTTTGTTTATTTTTTTCTTGTAACGCAATAGATGCCAGTTATTCTTGTACGTAATATATTAATGATAATAATGTCTACTACATCTACTCTATATCACTCTTCAAAAGAGGAAATAGATGAAAATGAAAATGATCTTATCACCAATCACATAAAGGAAAGAGCTCACAATGAGTACAAACACACTCTTTATTTTTAAAATTTAGTTTTAAACATGGAATGATGGTATGTATGTAATACCACCACACATGTTGTATATAACTGGCTAATGAATACGGTTAGCGTGCACGCAGCGTGAACGCAGCGTGCCCGTCACTTCCCCGCCGGCAATCGTATTACAGTAATCCAGTGTGGGAAGTGACGCGAGTAGACCGCTCGGCGCCCGCCCGCCCGACGCGCGCCAAACGCTGTATATTTACTCATATGTATCTACAATCTATGTATAACCTATTAATTGCTATACTGAAATGAGACCTAGTATTTATTATGCTATTCCAATGATGTTTGCCATTCGATGCATGTAAATAAAAGAAATCAAAAATAATTTATTCATGTAGGATATTTTAGCCGCTTATTAACATCAAGTTTTTGGATTCAATTTTTGTCCCTACCGTCCAGTTCCATATTCCATTGAGAAAAACTAGCAAGAAATTCAACTATATTTCTTTTTTTTTTTAAGCTTATTTCCATTGTGTATAGTAGGCATATAGATGTCTATGTCTAATTGCTTTTTTTTAAAGCCGGTTTATTTACATTGTGTGCTCATATAAGTGTCTATGTCTAACATTACACTACACGTCCTATGTGGCTGTAGCCCACTCGTGCATAAATGAAGTATCTCCTTTGAAAGTGTACACTATATCCTGAGGAGATAAAAATCATCGCTCCTGGGAATATCCTTCAATTAAAAAAAAACGAATGTTTAAATTCCCTGATTAGTCTAGGTAGCGAACTTTAAAAAAAAGCGAGCACAACAGATCTATGCAGGTCGCAGTGATACAGGTGTACCACCTGACAATAGCCCAAAACCCTCAATAAAAAAATCCTTTAAATATGCACTCGTTATTTTATATAACAAACTACGAAATTTTACATTTATAATATTAGTAGGATTATTATATATACATATATATATGTATGTATGTATGTATGTTGTTTGCATATCGGCGGTGGGGTTTGTTTGCGCTCATTGAAGTAGAACTCTTCAGAGGCTGCGCTCAGCCAAGTGGTCACAGATGTAGCGTTCATATGAACAGGTCAAGTCACACTGCATATATGTAATATATATATTTTTGACTGCCTCAGTGGTCTAGCGGTTTAGCATACCGCCTTAGTTCCACTAGTCGCGGGTTCGATTCCTCACACGGCACAAATATTTGTATTCATAAATATGGTTGTTTGTCTGGGTGTTTTCTATATGTAATATGTATTTGATTTTACATTTATATTATCTCTGGTTTTTCTATAATATATAAATACTCAGTATTCGTGACATTTTTCAAAATTGCATTACATTTCGTCATGTTGAAACCAACGAAAAACGTAAGCGGTCGTGTCTTTTTTGCAAAAATAATCGCCAGCTATTCCAGCATAGAGCAAGGACGCCATTAGCGCCGGTGATTTACGACTAGCACGCGGCTTATCGTGCTCTCCCGTTTATTAATTACACCTAGCACTGTACATTACCCCCACACCTACATTGTTCGTCAATTCAACGCACCCCGCGGGTAAAGTGCAGAAGGCATCAACAACCCCATAAGTGGAGGTGTTGTTTATTGACGATTTTTATAGACTTCAAAAATATATGTATATCAATGTGATTATAGTTTTTATGCAGATATAAATACGAAATATTTTCTTTTAATAATACAGTTCATAATATATAATGTAACAAACTCCGACCGTTTTAACCTACTACTAGTATTTTTCTGCTAGAAAACCTCTGCTGGAATAGAATAGAATAGAAAATTCTTAAATTTAAACACTTATTAATAGTTATATATATTTTTTAATCTACTGACATTTGAAAAGCTGTCTCATCATCATCATCAAGAAGAGAGAACATGAAACTTGTTCTTGTAAATAATTGTTGTAACTTTACATTTTTAAGTTGAAATGTGTGAATACAAACTACCAACTAGCACTAATTCATTAGAGTCAAAATACACAAATATACAGGGTTTTATTAATCAGTCGTTTATGGCTAAATTTATTGAGTGTCATATCAAAAGTGCTTATATTTAAGTTTTCTATAGAAACAAAACTACATCCAACACATCCTATAGTTACTTACTGTAGAACCTAACGCCCGTTCGTAACAAAGGCGATCTCTTTTGGCGCCAACAGTGTGGCATATTTATTTTTAAACGCTCTAGAAAGCAGTTTAGGGGTCTCATTCCAACGGAACGAAGGAAATAAACTGGCAAGAGATGTCACAGCAAGGGGCATCCGCGGAACGATATACAGCGCCCGGATAGTTCAGGAATTATTTCAGGTTTGGCAGCGGGCGGCTTAAGAAAAAAATAGCCACAATATAACCTATCCGGAGACGGTGCAATAAGTATTATATAAATAAGAAGCTGTAAATTTTATGTAACTTGCCAGCTATGATAATGTATTATTTTTTAAAGGACAATAGGTACTTTTATTTATGTACTCTTTATTGAACCAGGAAAATTACATTAATAGAGTAATTAAAGTTAAAGAGTACAAAAGGCGGCCTTATCGCTTATGCAATCTCTTCCAGTCAACCTTTGGGTAGAGGAGAAAAGACAAATGGTAGGTGGCACTAGAATAGAAGAGAAAAAAAAACATAATAATGACAAATTAATAATAATGAATAACATAATATAGGTACTTATAGAGTTGACGTTTTGAACATAGTCATCTGCGTGCATCCTTAAAAAGATGTAAGGTAACCATCCTTATTTATGGCATACAAAATATATTCGATAAATTTTCAACAAACGCGTGTTTCGCCCATTCCTGTCGCCAAGAAGGTAAACTTTATTTGAAGGTTCAGATACATATATAAGAAAAAATACAGAGTGAAGAATGTGCTTATTTATTTGTTTATTTTCTTTGAATAGGTAACATTGTTCTTAGGAATAAATACAGAATACACACACTGCTTTGTTATCTAGTCTAAATTTCTCTAATTCTAGTCTAAGTTCTGGATTATCGGATTACCCATGAGTCGAGTATGGGGGGAGAATACTGTAACAAAACACTACAAACTAAGGCCAGGAAGGGAAACCAAAAAGTACAATAAAATGAAGTAACAATTTAGAATTTGATATTCCAAATATAAAGTTTTATAATTAGAACATAGACTTAGTGGCCAGTAGTCTACAGTACTAGATCTATAATGTTATTCTTGACTGTACATTCACAAAATAAACGAATAGCAAAATTCTCCCTTTGTTTGTATAAACAAATATTTTCGTTAATTTACGACCACCAATATATGCCGCGAATAAATCAAAACTGGTCTGTTTTTCGGTTACACTATGTATTCTTCTAGCGAGAAATTTCACAATGAAAAAACGTTTATTTTCATTTTGAATATAACCTAAAAAATTAATCATTCCATTTCAAATTATACATTCGATTCTCTTAAAATTTATTCTTATCTGTTATAGGCTATATATTTTTATTTCACGATATGATATATATTTCTAGCGTACAATTTCACAACGATAAAGTTTATTTTTCATATTTAATGTTTAATTTTAAAGGAAATTTTGCTGTTCTATTTTCAAATCGATTTTCGTAAAGTTTATTATGTACCTCTAATAGGGGACAAGCAATTATAATTACGTTTTATAAGAGTTTACACTACGCTTATGAAATTGAATCTAAATAACAAATTCTTGCATAGATTGTTTTAAGTGAGGTGGACTACATGCCGATAATACATTCCAAAATTAATATACACAAACAATTACTTGAAAATTATCACTATCAGAGTTTCAAGCGACGCAAGCGTACTAAATTGGTTTATTTCATTTTCAATATGAAATACTAGCTGAGCTGGTTTCAAATGCGTGAAATTTATAGCCTATGTGTTATCCTGATGTATACGCTATATTATTGTAAAGTTTCATTAAAAAACATTCAGTAGTTTTTGAGTGAAAGAGTAACAAACATCCATACATCAATTTATCCATCCAAATAAACTTTCGCGTTTATAGTAATATTCTTTTTTTTTTGGAGGTAAGTTTATTCTTCCAATTTTAAAATATACACTACATTCCATTTGATTAAATGTTTAAATCACAACTATAAAGATTATTATTCTATTTTTTAAATTCCAACTATAAAATGAATAAACTTTTTTAGTTTTCAAATTTGGAATGTCGTGAATTTGCACACAAATGGCATAAGAGAGCCGTACGTCGTCATTCGTAACGAAACAGATCATGATTGGAGCGGAAAACAGTCTGCATATCAAGATATCAATCTACACATTCGCTGAGACGACATCCTATCGGGAGATCGATGGAACGTGAACTGGAGATGAAACGGATGCTGGATGGGTTTATAGCTATCACCACGTTTGCCGACATGCACAGAGTGTATAAAAGTCACAGATGTGTAACGTTCTTGATTGAATCTCGATTTTTTTTAGCCAAAAGTGCTATACGTATAATACCTAATATATGTTACTCAGAGGTATTATTACTGAGACATGATATTAGTTATATGTAACTTTGCGCTTGCAAATGAATATACATAGGTATTCACTCAGCACTGAATGTTACTTCGTCTTTAAACAATTATATAAAATTCTGTATTCTTTTAAGAAGAACAAACACATTTTATATTCTTCTCAATCAAACTGTTTTTGAAACTGGATGAAAAAGTAAAATGAAATAGTATTGTTCATACTCCATACTAATATTGTAAATGTTAAAGTGGGTATATCTGTTTCGTTAACGGCTCAACGGGTCGTAATGAAATTTTATTGAATTATCTCCAAAAGCAAACGAGGTCGCGCGGAATATCTAGTGTAGCAAACTATTATTTTATAATATAATAATATCTCTGAACAATTCACATAGCGCCATATATTACCAACATAATTAACAGCAAATCTTTTGTTATGGGTATTAGATAACTGATATAAACTCAGACATACATAATATATATAGAAAACACCCAGACCGATACAATCATACTCATTAATACAAATGTTTGTACCTTACCAGGAATCTAACCCGCGACCATCGAAAATAAAATGGTGTGCTAAACCTCTAGACCGTCAGCCGTCGATTTTCAATATTAATTTATAATGTTACAAACATAAATCAAACGAAAAGCAAAACCGGATGATAAAGTTAGCTAAATTGACAGAGTAATTCCTCTGATGCTACCTTAGATCTAGATAGATAGATGCATGCAGTCAGCGACGTAATCTTGAGGTTCGCTTGCATGGGACAGGTGGATAGTAGTGATAACACGCTATCAGGGTACCTGCACGCTAATTACTAACCAACTTTAATTAGGTCGGAAATGAAACACGCTATGACAAGTTCTGATTTATGTACGTGTAACTGGCAGTTGTGAATTTTGTTAAATGTGTTTTATTTAATTATACTATACGAAATAAGCAGCCCCGGCATCATGAGCAGATCATTGCTGCATGTAACTTTTTAAAATGTAAACATATCTACACATATAAATAGAATTGGAGTGTCTCTTTGTAATATTGAAATAACAGTTTTTTACTACATGTATATGAATATGAATGCGGTACATACACCAAAATGACATTTTTTACAATTTTTGTCTGTCTGTCTGCTTGTTCCGGCTAATCTCTGAAATGGCTGGACCGATTTTGACGGGACTTTTTTTGTGCAGGTAGCTGATATAATAAGAAGTAATTTAGGCTACTTATATTTTTTTTAAATCTGTTAGTTTAGAAAAATAAAGTTAACTTCCACGCGGTCGAAGTCGTGAGTATAGCTAGTATATAATAAAAAATGATCATGTTACTTATGAGGAACGTTATGGATACCTCTGGTATACCAGACCGAACAGCCCAAGACTGCCTATGTGAGAAATACATGGCTTAAGCCAGATATATATAAATAAAGTAATATTGTAAAATTCCACGCGAACGAAGATGCGCGTACGGCTAGTCGCAAATAAATTTGATTTATTTCAATATAATAATAAATTTGATTTATTTCGATATAATTGGAATGTTAGGGGCGCCCTAAGAAAAGATGGATAGATTGTGTGAAAGATGATATGAATAAAAGAAGAGTATGTTTAGATATGACGACCGATAGAGAGCAGTGGAAGAGAATGACATACTGCACCGACCACAAATAATGGGATAAAGGCAAGGCAATGATGATAATTGGAAAGTTAGATATTATCAAATTACGTCAATTCGGATTTCTTCTGTCTATATATACAGATGCAATGTACGTTATGTATAGGGATATCGTATCGATCAATATGTTCAGTAAACCATGAAATAACCGCAGCCCCTCACAAGTTTCGCAACTGTTACATGGAATTTCTGCAGAGAAATGCTAAAATGCATTTCATCGAGGCAGTCACAGGCAACATCAAAGATGGCAACACAACAATAACCTATTACAGCACTGCACTGCACTGGGAATTTCTCTTTTGGTGTTATAGGGTTGCCAACTACCAACATTGTTTTTAGTTATATATTTTTATTGTATACTAGCTGTCCCAAAAACATTGTTTTGCCTTAAAATAAAAAAAAAAATTAGGGGTGGATTACCCCTAACATTTAGGGGGATGAAAAATAGATGTTGGCCGATCCTCCGACCTACTCAATACGCTCACAAAATTTCATGAGAATCGGTCAAGCCGTTTCGGAGGAGTATGGGAACGAAAACTGTGACACGAGAATTTTATATATAAGATATAATACATACATATTATATACACCATGTGAGTCTAGATGAACTATGAAATTAGTATTCCTTTCTAAGTAATTTGTCAAAATTGATTTTTAAAGTTAGTGTTAGGAAAATAGAGTGACCAGCATATACAATTGCAATTTTGTCACTTAACCCGAACAGACCATTCCATTCCCCACAAGCACCCGTTCACGAGTATGACGGATGAGCCAGCCATCATTGAGTTCGACCATACTAGAGGGAGCACATTGACCTGACCCACCACGCCGTAAGTTTTACCTTTATAGCGAGCATCACTGTTTCAAGTTACTCCTCTACGTCAAATAAATAATAATAATCTCAGGACAATTCACACAGCGCCATCTAGACCCAAGTTAAGCTAGCTAAAGCTTGTGTTATGGGTACTAGACAACTGATATAAATACATGGATACAATTTTTTTTTGTAAATAAATACATATTACTTGACGACCTCGGTGGTCTAGCGGTCAAGCACACCGCTTTACGACCGATGGTCGCGGGTTCGATTTTTCGCACGGCACAAACATTTGTATCCATGAGTATGATTGTTTGTATACATAGAAAACACCCAGACCGATACAAACAATCATACTCTTGAATACTACGGTTTGTACTGTGTGAGGAATCGAACCCACGACCATCGAATAGTAAAGTGGTGTGCTAAACCACTGGAGGCTGTCAAATATTATGTAACGATATATTTTCCTTGTACATGAAACAGTATCAATGTACCAACAATTATAATTTGACACCCCTATTGCGGCTCAATAGGGTTGCACGTATCTATATATCTTATATATTTCACTTGGAGCTTTGACACACAACTATCATATGTTGTACAAAAGGAATACGATAACGATGCAGCTGGTCTTAAAAATACATCTTCACGGCTGTACCTCCAGATGGGGTAGTCAGTACCATTCCTGACTGTCACCATAGTGGTGAACGTACATATTACATATTATATATTCGCACGGTTGCATTACAAATATTGAAATTTCTCGGAAAAATTGACTTTATTTTATACTATGTAAAGATATATTTATATATATTTGTTCAGCAGTGTATATGACATATATACATATATACGTTTATAGACATGGAGTATATATTTGTATATCGGATAAATTTGGTTTGATACTGGAGTTTCTGTCACCGGAGAATCTGTTAAAAAATTAAATATACGTACATTTTTGGTTTTAGCCAAATCAAATCAAAAATAATTTATTCCTAAGAATATTTTAGCCACTTATATTTACGTAATTTTTGTTATATTGTTTTCCGTACCGTCCAGATTTGAATTCAAGGCTTTTGAGTCCTTGGAATGCAAGACGTGGCAGCAAACAACTAAGTAATACTCTGTTACCGAACTTTTATATTGCCCACCTAATACAATATTCGAGTAACGCAAATAATGTATGAAGTAAATATTCACACACAGTCTTTATTTTAAAATATATTAAAATTTAGTTCTTTTTTTTTTCATTTTTGATTTAATGGAGTGTTGACGTGGACTAAAAAATGTGTATAATAATGTTATGATTTAAAGGTAGTAAAAGATACATAAATAAATACCACTTACTAAAACAACGTATCACTAACTTTCATTTATATCTAGTATTAATATTTCATTAATATATATATCAAAGTCAAAATCTAAATAATTTTTTATACAACATTTCTGGCAAGAAGTTTTCGAAAAATAATTTTTTTATGACTATAAATATACGGGTTAAAATCACCACCTTAAAGATAAAAGAAAATTATAACCTCCCTGCAAATAGATATTTTTATGTATAAATAAATGCTATTACTCCGTTATTCCGTTAATTAATTCATAAATGTGCAGACGAATAAATAAATAAGCTCAGTAAATTATTTTTCTGAGAATTTTTTATTATGAATAATCCTTGTCAGAATATATTAAAAAAAAAGTATTTCTTTAATTGGAATGCCAAACAAATGATGGTAAACAGTAACCGTCGCCTATATAAAGTCTGTAATCCTGCTCATGGAGATTCGTCATCTAGATGCTATTTCAATTCTATAAAAAATCTTGATTTATTTATAGCTGCATGTAAACATTCATTTGACATTAAAGCTATTTAACTTTTTTATTGTCTATTCCCATAATAATGAAACGTCAAAGTTCCCGCCAAATTTCGCTCACATACAGATAAGTAGATTAGATATGCGATCCCTAACGTGTTCTAATCACGAGAACCCAAACTGGATACGTGACTAGGTAGAATGTAGGAGATTAGACATCCATATTTGTTGCTTGTTTATTGTAGTAGCTACCAAGGAAACATAATATCAAGTGACTAATATATATTTGCTTCATATATCATAGTAGGAAATCTGAATATGTCAAACAGATATGTATACTAAGTAATATCCTAGAAAACATATAAATAAGAATTTATCTACGCTAATATTATATCATATTTCCTAATTAATATTACCATATATACATGAAAAGCAATTCGACCGCATATAAATGAACCACATAGCCATTTTTAGTCCCCTCCGATTGATCCCCCGTCCAATTGAAACGGGGATCGAAATTACAACGGCCTGAGCCGAGGTTCGAACCCCTAGCGGTGCCCTCAGACTAAAGTCGTATCCGTCAGGCGAGAGTTGGCCTTCAGCCGCTCCATAAATGCTTCCTCTGGTTTGGTGTGCCTACCGCACTCACCCCCTATCATCCGGTAAAGTTGTCAAGGCCAGCTGCGGCCAACAGCATTAGAGTAGTCAAAAAAAACATATTTACTTTATAAATTTATAACTTTTTAGCATTTATTGCCGTATATTTGTTTCCAATGATATCTACAGGGAGCTCTTACACATATTTTTTTGTTAACTACAAGTGAGTTCATTAAGTTCTTTTACGTACTTATATGTAACTAAACAGTTTATAACTAAACTGTTTAGTTACATATAAGTAGTTGTTTTGCGTGTAACTTTGCAATAACGATTTTTACGACCCACCGTTTAAATATCATAAACAAAATTAGTTCAACATACTGGTTAACACTCCCACAGGCGCCGTAAACGTAAAGCCAACGCGATATAAAGCTATTGACATTTACGAATTCCTGCCCGATGAACATTTGTTTTACCTACTTACATAAAAATGAACTTACATCATCAAGATAATTTATTATCCTCACTATATTGGGTACGGCTGTTATAACCTACATATGCTCCTTGTGTATAATAATAGTAATAAATAATACTGGACATTTAACACAGCACCATCTAGACCCGAGTTAAACTACCTAAAGCTTGTGTTATGGGTGCTGGACAATGAATATAAATACTTAGGTATTTTTTTATAAATATATACATAATATACATAGAAAACAACCAGACCGACACAAACAATCATACTCATGAATACTACTCAGCGCTGCAGTGATACGCTTCAGCACAAGCTGAGTGGAGGCCCTTTCAGCTCATAGCTCACTCCATATTATCACGCTGAATAAATGATTATTATTATTATACAAATGTTTATACCATGTGAGGAATCGAACCCTCGACCATCGGAAGTAAAGCGGTGTGTTAAACCGCTAGACCAACGAGGCTGTCAAGTATATGTAATTAGCGTCAGCATCATTTCGGCCCGAAAGACGTCCACTGCTGAACAAAGGGCAAAAGATCCCCCAAAGATCTCGACGACCACCTGCGCTGCTCGTATCCAACGCCTTCCAGCGATCTTGACCAAATCGTCGGTCCACCTTGCTGGAGGCCTTCCCATGCTGCGTCTTCCTTGCGTGTCCGCGGTCGCCACTCAAGAACTTTACTGCCCCAACAAAAAAGTACATGTAATGTTTGCCCAAAAGTTCTTTCAAACATTGGGATTACTATATGAATATATTTATTTTATGCTGGGTGAGATAGCAAGGCCCTACGCCTCACATCCGTAGCTAAAACCTCCTGCAAGATCTAATTTGCCCTTCAATTTATACGGAATTGAATTTCTTTACGCGTCAAAAGTCTTATGAGATCCTAATTTCACGCAAATAGGTTTCTGTTTTTTTCGTATTTTTTTGTATTTTTCATCCGCATTTTACGACTAGTTGATCGAAGTGGATTTGTTTTTTTTCTTGTAGAAATATCAGTACACGATGCATCGTTTTTGCAATAACTACATATGTTTTATTATAAATGTGTTTACACAATATTCTTTTTTGTTTTTTCTTTTAATGCTTATATTAATTTTGCCAATTTCAAAAAGAGCCTTAAAATTAGTACTTTCATGTTTACAATATTAAGTCGGTACGTCCCAATTTTGTAGATAGTGTTTCCTGCCGATTTTTTTTACGAGATGATGTACAGTTTCAGGAATATGAATATCTATAATTTTTATATGAAACAAAATATTTATTAGAATAGCAATATTGTTCCTTTTTATAATAATAAATCTATTTATTGCCAAAAATAACATTACACAATTTTAGCTTCTGTTTTGCTTATATTAAAATTCCCAACAATTTTCTTGTATTAATACATTAATGTTTATAATATTAAGTATGTATGTATGTCTCAACTATATGTTGGATTTTTTTGTTCCCGAGATTTTTTGCTCTTAACACATTACGATAATAGATAAAGAAGCACTATAATTTCAGTGAGCAAAACATATAAATTACCAAGTTTCGGAAGGACAAAGTTACATGCCTGTAGCATCAGCAACAGGGAAGAAAGATTTATAGGCGTCGGAGACAAACAGTCGCTAAATTATCAGCAAGAGATTTATTGACCATCCACACACACAGGTGTGGATCTGATTTGACCGGAAATGAACCTATACTGCTACTCAAACGTTTGGGATATAGAAAATATTTTTTTAAATTTCGATCATAAACGGTCACGTTATGTTTACATATAATATAACAAAAAATAAAATCCTGATGCAATCAATAAACTGTATGTCTGTTTGTGTGTTAAATAAGATCTTTCATAGACATCTATTAATATCAAACATCGACTATATTTTACGTCCAGACGTTAAGTAAACATGTGCGGAAAAGAAATAAACATATTTTCATTTTAGTATAATAATAATGACAACAATCCACACAGTGCTATCATAGAATAATAATAGTCCCAAGCTAAACAGAGCTTGTGTTATGGGTACTAGAGGACTTATATGCTTATATATATAGAAAGGCCAATACAAAAAAAATATACTAATGAATACAAATGTTTCTACGGCGCGTGTAATCGAACCCGCGACCATCAGAAGTAAGATGGCGTGCTAAATCGCTAGACCACCGAGGCCATTAAATATCAAAATATTTTATTTATTATATTATCAAATATGCTACTTTTACGTAAATCTAGCTGTATCGACCAAACGACGCCTCTGATAACATTTAGATAAACATTATATGAAATTGTAATACAATGTATTAATAAGATTCTATTAAGATCGCCAAAAGGATGCTGAATGAAACTGTGCACCAATGAAATCTATCAATTCTTTATAGATGGTGCCTACATATTGTTTTCTTACGGCGCGGTGGCTCTCTCCCACGCAGAACTCGTTATTTCCGGTTCCCGTGGGATTTTCCAAAAATCTCTACATGTAAGAAATATTTATTGGAAATTCCCCAATGTTTTCGCGTATACCAAATACGGAATTAATGATTGACAGCTAAAAACGTTCAGAGTTCACGATTGATAGCTTTTTCTTCTTAAATTATAATAAAATACGGCGGCCTACGACGACGGCCTCAGTCTAGCGGTTTAGTACTCCGCTCTGCTTCCAATAGTCGCGAGTTCGAATCTCTACACGGTACAAATATTTGTAGTCATTGTTTTGATCTAGGTGTTTTCAATGTGTACAACCACATTGTTGAATACCTTCCAGCAATTGTATTTTTGAACCGATATTGAAACCTTCAAGAAAAGAGGTTATTCCTTCTTAAAAGGCCGGCAACGCACAGACAGACACAGAGAGTATTTACATAGTGAGAGAAGGTAGGAGGCGTACTAGATACTACATTTATTATACTTATAGATAAACATACTTTTTATAAGCATATAATAATATCCTTATCCTTATTTCCTTAAAATATTATAAATGAGAAAGTAACTCTGTCTGCCTCACTTTCACGCCAAAACTACTGTACCGATTTACATGAAATTTGGTACGGAGATAGACCCTGCGAAAGGACATAGGCTACTTTTTAATGTGAAAAAATGGTTGTAAGGGATTGAAAGCGGAGATGTATGGAAGTATCGTCATTTGTAAAACTAGAAGCTTGAAACTTATTGTTTAGGCTGTTGATTAAATATAAATATATATGACATTCAAAAGTTTGTAAGAATGTTTCCCTTAAGGGGGTAAAATAAAATAGGTGATGAAAATTTGTATGAAAAAACGTAATGTTTGAAGGCAGAACGATGAAACTGTTTTCATTTGGATTTTTAGATTAGATTATTGAATATTTTTTCTTTATTTGGCTCAAATCACTAACACTCTGACGAAGTCGCGGGCACAGCTAGTAATAAATAAACTTACATACATATACTACATAATAAGAGTATATAGTATTTGTACTATGTACTATATGTATATATATATGTATGTATATACCTAAAATAAATGTAATTTTATCCGGTGCATAAAAGTTTATAATTGATAAATTCCATTGTGTCTGCGACAATATAAAACTGCATGAAGGTTATCTCACTGGATTTTAATTTAAAATTCACCAGACTATTCTGTTCAATTTTAAATTAAAATTCAATACTGTTGTAAAAAATATCCTCCGTCGGTGAGTTAAAAATATATCAAAAAGGTCTTCTATATCGGTCGTCGATACAGTTTCTGAATAAAAAAAACGTGTTCGCAAAGTCTGCGGTTGGTATCTTGGTATCTCCAGTACTGAGGCAGTTAATAACCAAATTAATACATATATTTCTATCTACGGCATTATATGTTTATGTACTTATACGTACATTATATCCAGGGATATAAAAACAGTATCCTTTCCCTTACTTAGTGATGGTAAAATTGTCATTATCAGCTATAAAAATATATAACTTATCTTGACTTAGGAAGTATTAAACAAGAATATTAAGTTATATATTCTTGATATGAAGATCTTAGTATAACTTGCATCAGCAGAAGTACATGAATATCAGTGTAATCACTATTTAACGGGCTCAGTGGTCTAGCTGTTTAGCACACCACTTTTCTTCCGATGATTAGATACGGGTTTGATACCTCTCACGGTACAAGCATTTCTATTCATGAGTATGATTGTTGGGTTGGATCTGAGTGTTTTCTATGTATATTATTAATGTCATTAGAAAAATTGTCTAGTACCCATAACACATGCTTTTCTTAGCTTGAGACTAAATGCCGCTACATGAATTGTACATGGTTATTCTTATTATTTTATTTAAATAATTATAACTATACTTCTGTGCATTATATATAGATCTATATGGTGTAGAGTATAGATGATTAATAATCTCTTCTTCAGATATAGAGATACACCAACCAACATGTACATTGGTCGGTATTTTTTATTATATTGGTCGGTGTATCTCATAGGCTATCAGTTAATTAAACATTCCAAACTGAATAAAAAGCACTACAACCAGATCGTATATTAATTAATTAACGAGACTCATAAACTCTGAGATCTTGAAGCGAACTTAAGTGGTCGTTTTCGCTTTTGATCCGCCCAAGAGTTTCAGGTAGATAGAAATTACTTCTTGCAGGGACTTATTAATTTCTCAGGCACAACCCAACCCAACAACCGTAAATAACAATGTTATTACATCCCCCAAAGTTGTAAACACCCACGTAATACCCTAACGTTACCTGTAAACTGTATTCTCTTTTAGTGCTCAACATTAGGGCTTTTGCAGAGCGAAATTATTAACAAAACTAACGAAATAAGTAGTGCAGGATTAAACTCGGTGCTGGCCTTCAAATAGATTATGTTTTTAACATCTACACAGTGGAGTTTGTGTAATAATGTATGTTTAGATTAACTTGTATATTAAACTAGCATAATATATTTTAACTTAACAGTTTTGTATATTTGTACACATCATGTAAAGGAGATATTTATTTACCATGATAATATTGTTAACTAGCTGATCCGCGAACTTCGTCTGCATCACCATTACTTGTTATTTATCAGTATGTTACACACAATTTACATATCTTTTAAAACTATAGCCTCTATGTTATTCTGATTTATAGCTATACTGGAAAGTTTCATCAAAATCCGTCTGTACTTATTTGCGTGAAACAGGAACAAACCAACACTCGTACAACCATACTCACAAACTTTCGCGTTTATAATTTGTAAGGTGATCTGCCGATATCAACGGTGTTACAAACGTGTTGGTCAACAATAGACTGTTCATACCTAGGCTGCCTTTTAAGACGTGTCGATTGCCAACCTCCCGCGATTATTAAAAAAAAGCATATGGCATTATCATCTTTTTGTATTTAGAATACGAAAACAAAAGAATGCTTTCAGATTGTTCGAATAGTTTTATTGTATCGTCTATTCAAAGGTGACAAGTCAGTTGTACAAAAGGGAATCTCTAAGGAAAACGTATATCTCACTTTCTTAATAATATTACTGTACACTTCTATGTTACATAAATATATGTAACAAGTATTTTTTTCAATGAAATGACAAATAAACTGTCTGCCTACCGGATAGTGAACGGTAATCATCATCATTAAACATGAACTACGAGCATCAATTTATCACATGACACTCATGCGTTGCCATTCCAGAGAAAGATGTTATCCTGTAATGTTATAATTATTTGCTATTATTACATTGTATAAAACAAAGTCGCTGTCGCTGTCGCTGTCTGTCCGTCCCTATATATGCTTAAATCTTTAAAACTATGCAACGGATTTTGAAGCGGTTTTTTTTAATAGATAGAGTGATTCAAGAGGAAGGTTTATATATATAATACATGTTCACCCGGGCGAAGCCGGGGTGAGTAGATAGTATTATATAAATAAAATTAATATTACATATAAGATATCGTAAGTCAATTTCAAGTCTTTACAATTTAACTTTGTCGTAACTATATTATATGAGTTAGCCAGTATGAGAATGGACAAGTTTTCTAATATAATGAGATGAAACTTTAACGATAGTTTCTACCTTTCACTATTTAATAGTATTGCTTTGTTTCTGTCATTAAATTCTAAAATGCTTTAAAAATTGAAGAAACTAATAATTGAAATCTATTTATAATTACTATACTCTAGTATGTGGTGGACACGATTTGATTTTGCGTTTTCTTTGTCACTAGTATTCTTTATTTCTCTAGGTGTCGCCATCTTGGAAAAAGAAGTATTAAATAACGGTATTGTTACTTCATGATTATAGGAATGGCGTACAGATATTATTGTGCCATAACAATGCACATTACATCAAAGTGTATTTTATTTAACTGTTTGTGATCTTTAATAGAACACGCTTAAGTACCAACATTTTTAGATTTTCTTCGTCTAATCTTTTAAAATACAGAGGGAGAAAATTCTTACACATTTGCAGACAGTCCTGTGGACATTTTACTGGTTTTTTTTAAAGTGAAATACGCTACATACTTGACGAGTGCTGCACTGCGCTCCCATTCAATTTCTCTGCGAAAATAAATTTCCGCGTCGAAATATTGTGCCGCAAATTGTAAGCCGGCAAGCATTTGCAGGAAACGGTTTATTGAATGTGGAATTTGCGTTCATTTATCTACTGTATGGTGCTATCAAAGATAGCCACCGTCGATGTCGCTTTTGTGCTTTATTCATTGCGCTTTGATCCTATGTGTTAGCTTAGCGCCCGTATCGATTGGGCGCATATTTGTACGATCATATAACACTGTCCTATGTTGGGCGCCACTAGTCGTAATGGCGCCCAACATGGAACAGGTACTATATTATTATAATCCAACTTTTGCGGCCATAATCTCACTAATTAGTCGTCCAAATAGCCATAATGCATTTCGCAAATTTAATTTTGAACCTACAAATATTTTATCAGAAATTATTAACAACTTTTGAATTGTATTTGAGGATTAACGTCGGTATGTGGGAGTGTGCCGGGTGGAGTTCGATTGGCCGCCATTTAACATGTATTGCAGGAAATTGGCGCGAATACGCCGCCACCATTCCGAGCCTATGGCTGGCAGGCGTTTGTGCTGTAATTACTCTCTGTACATTCGCCGGTTCAATCGACGTAGACTTATATTAAGCTATACAAACGTATACAAAATGGAACGTGCTATTGAATTTCTGAGTATTTTGTTACGAACTGTTTGAATATTAGGGGAATACGGCGTTATTATTATTATAAGGGCTTTAGTCGTTTAATATAGGTTGCGATAAAATATACTTCGTGCCTCTGAAAATACACTTCGTTATAATGTTTGTGTTTAAACTCCTAAATTCGCCACTTCTTGTAAAGTATATATATAATACTGCTAACACTACTTGTATAGAAAATTTCACGATTGATTGATGATTAAAACTAATTTTCACATTTAATGGGTAATAAATATTTTTATGACCAATTGCCAATGTCTAAATCAGTATACAATACTACATTTCTTATTATTTTCATTCAACTAGTAGTCGTTATCTGAATATTGTATATTTCATACACTGAAATCTATCTTGCTGTTACAATAGGTATCAAATATGTTTATTCAAAGTATTCACTTACCAAATACCATCAACGAGATTATTTTCAGGAGAGCCTTCCATTTGCTCTCATCAAATATTCGACATTTTTCATCGAAACCAACAAACGTAACTATTTTAGAATGGTACTAACGTATACAATTCATGTACATTAAGTTCTTACAAACATAGCTGTTATTATTGGAAATTAATGTTCTATTGCGGTTGAAATACATTCGAATTCTTTATTTATGAAGTATAGGTAACAAAGATCTTAGGCTGAACAACATGTTTCACTGTCTTTTGCAATTGCGCGTACAAATATGTGATCTAATGAGATTGTTGTTACAATATCAAATAATTATTGTTCGTCGTCCAAAAATTCATCTAAACTATAATAGATATTTTCTAATAAATATTCAATAAAAGCCAATTTTATTTTAATTGTCTTATGTCATCTTTAGACTCTTAGTTATTTTATTGTTAGGTACTTTGTTGTTAATATTTTTTTTAGTAGTCGAAAAAATTACATAATAATCCAATATATGTAGTTAGGAAATACAATCTACAATACAAAATCTACTAAAATTGACTGTATCAATATTACATACTTAGACCACCACATTACCACTTTTTTAATGAGATGAAGAATGAAACCTGTTACTGCTCGATTTCTACAAACAGATCACGATTTAGTTAGTTTTGAGATATAACAGGGTTACGACTACGTATTCTTTTCGAAATTTTTACCCAACCGTACCCTAAAAATGGTAACCACCACTGAATAAGGCGTCAAGGCGTTAAGTATTTGAGATTTAGATGTTTCAGAACTGTTTTCACCTTCGTCCTTGATATACCTATTATGTATTCTTTATTTTATTACCATGAGTAATAAAATAAAGAATATATACCTTACTTTTTTCTTCCTCAATTTCTGCCGTCTTGCAACTTTTAGCTTTATTTCATTCGAAAGGTAAGATGAGGTAGTGAAATTACAGGACAATACATTTATAATTGTCTGAAATGATAACGCGTGTATGTATTTCAAGATATATATTAAGTTGTTCAGGTAAATAAACGATGGATAACGTTAACGAAATTACAGTTACATAAAATAATATAATGAATGTTGAATAATAAATATTTGTGCAATTCTTAAATGGAAGCACAGAGTAGAAATCCCTATGCAATTGTAACGCTGCTTCTCTGCAAAAATCGGATTGTACTAATCTTCGACGCAGCGCATGAAAAAATAAACGAATGGTCTCGCTCTGAGGATTAGCGTCGTCTCTACCACGTGGCTATACTTATCTGTCTAGAAATTCTAGGGTTGCATTTAAACTGAACGTAAATGTGAATTGAGGTATCGTTTTTTTTAAAACCTCATGCGAATATAGAGTTGTTATAAACAAGACCGTGGCATCCTCTATGATGTATTCATTTCGTGATGGAGATTATTCTTAGTTTAAATTTATGAAGATCTATTCAGACGTTTTAAATTCATCTGGTTTTTTGTTATGTTTTACGCTTTTAAGCTTTCGGAGATTTTTTTGCCATTAATATTAATTAATTTGTTTAATGGCTGATAATGGATATACTTACCTGCGCTCACGGTATACTCTGACAAGACTCTAGTGGATCATGAGAATGAAGCCAGGGCAATTAGCCCATCGAGACCAATTTACCAGGTTCTTTTCAGAGGATCATGACACACGGTCAATTATTAATAATTTGTTTACTCCTCACGAAATATCCCTGAAATATGTATCATTAAAAACGTATAATGAATATAGTGCTATACCTCTTAAAACCAGTCATTTTGATGACGCTCTGGCCTGTAATCATTTTGCAGCCGATAATCTATCGTTACAAAGGAAATTAAATTTCGTTAATGTGACAAGCCATTATGGAAGCGACCCCTAAAACCTTCTATTGAAGGTCGATTCCGCAGAACAGTCGCTCGCATAGTTTGCGACGGCTTCGCCTTTTGTGAACGTATTAAAGGGGTGGTTTAATTTCGGGTCAACATAATTGTTGGTGGCTTTAAATACCGAATAGTTGGTTCAAATGTTTGGAACAAGTTGGTAGCTACGAAAGTCAATATGTTGATAGGTTAAAGTAATTTTGTAATGTAATGTTATTGTATTACATACGTGTGCTTTATGTATCACTGACATATTTATTTACACGTCCACTCTCGCCCGTGTCTAGTAGCGAAGTGGTCTTACAGATTTTTTTCCGCCTATTTTTTATTATTCTTTTATTGAGGGCTTTGGATTATTGCCAGGTGCTAAGACCTGTAGCACTAGGACCTGCATAGATCTATTACCAAATCCCTAGGCTTAGACCCGTCAGGGACAAAAATTGAAAAATATTGTTTGTTACTCTTTCACGCAAGAGCTACTGAACGGATTTTGATGAAACTCACAGTAATATAGGTTATACACATCAGATACATTATACATCAGAATAACACATAGGTTATAATTTAAAAAGATTGTACGTAAATTGAGTGAAATATAATGATAAATGTCAAGTAAGTGTGACGATGAAATTGCGGGTCAGCTAGTACATGATACTTTTCTCCGTTTACAGATGAGGTGGACGTCATTGGATACACGTCGAACCAGAGCGACAGCGAGTCGCTGGTGTCTGGTCACAGCGGCGACAGCGGCGTGGGCGTGGTGCGAGCGCGACGAGGCCGGGCCGCCTCCCCATCGTCTTCGCCCGTGGCCGCTCCGCTCCACTACACCAGCGCGCGCCCGCGCCGGTCGGCACGCTCCACGAGGGTTTAGGTATGTAGCTATTCCTCAATACATAGGATGTACCATGTCAGGTTAACCTAGACACGCTTTCCCCTCTATAAATTCTTGATGAATTTGTCACGATGGGCTGTAAAGGCCAGCTGCGGCCAACAGCATTAGAATAGTTCGAAAAAAAAAACTACTAGTGTCTGCGACTTCATGCTCGAGTCTATTTGGCTTGTCACTTATTGATGGTAAATGAAAGGACATAAAATATACCTACATATAATTAACTTTTTCCCCATTTTCAAACGGGTATGGAATATTACTACCCATATTTAACAACATATTCTTCTCTCAGACTGAAGTCGTATCCATGGTCAGGCGGGAGTTGAAAATGCTCTGTAACCATCTGCACTCGCTTTTAAATTAAGTTGGAACTTAATTTAAAAGAAATGCGGCCAACAGCCCAGAATAGTTCCCATCGCATCACATGCTCGAGTGTATTCCGCTTGTCACTTATTTTTCGATAAATAAATAAATTTTCATTGACTTTTTCTCATTTGTTACTCCTAGTATTAATATCTTCAAGTTCCTGAATATTTGTGTCTATAAGTTTAGTCAATTTACTTAATACTGGCTAACATGTCGCTGTTACTGATTTGCAGGTGGGCAGTAGCGGCGCGGGACGCGAGGGGCGCGGAGCGGGCGCGGGGTGCGCCGACGCTCATCGGCGTTGTAACTTCGTAACGTAAAAACGTAGAACATTTTGTTGATACATGTACTAAGGCGAATGTTGTTTCTGTGACTGATCGGAACGGTGACTGGCACATGTGACAGAGTGACAGAGTGACTCGGCGTCGACGAGACCTGCGCCCGCGCCGCACACACCCACACAACACACAAACACTTGTAAACACACCTCTGCGAACCATCACTGAGTACAAAATTGCCAAAAATTTAGAGTCAATTTATTTTTCACATTTCAGAATTGTATTTTATCTTTTTTTATTTAAATTCGTGAGCTTGGCTCACTGCTCTGTCGCAATATTATAGCTAACGTGAATCAATGTCATATACCACGCGTTTAGTTCCCGCATTATGCTCACATGTTTGTGTTTAGAACACTTTTAAAATGTGTGCGATATATAAATATATTATTCAATAATATATTATTTTACAATGTTAACTTTACATCCCATGTTTTACTGTATTGACGTATAGATATAAATGTATTACGTTCAGGGGTCGATTTTCACAGACATTTTTAATACTAATTACGAGACCCCATTAGTACTTCGATATCAGTTACATTATAGATATCATGTTATTTTTGTATTTACTGAATTCTCTAGTGACACATTCGAACACAAATTGTGCGAACATTGGGAAAAGGTTTTGTAAAAACTCTCTACGTACTTATTGTTATTGATTTTCACAATAAAAAAACCAAGTTGCTGTAATGGCAAATGTTGTATAGATGTATCTATTTTCTATTTTGTATATAATTATTTTCTTGTATAAATTATTAATTAATCAATTAAGCATCAGATCTGTGCAAGTATCACTGGGCTCACGACCACAGAGACCCGCCAAAAGTTAATAATTATATTATTTATATTTACATCTGTATCCGAGAAATATAGAAGTATCATTTGAGTTAGTTTACACTCTATTCCAAATTTAAATCATAAACGTCAAATGTTTTGTTCTATTTGAGTCAATTCTTTATTTAAATTAGTGTGTTAATTTTGAATTCATATTTGGAATAGAATGTAATAAACAATTTTTAATGTCTAAAACCGGCCGCTAGTATTTCATTCTGATGGATTTCTAAAATCAAGTCTGTCAATATTATTTTTATAAATTTACTCCAAAATGTAGTAATACTATCGTGTAGTTTAAATCAATAAAATCTGCAATATATTGTTAGTATCGATTACGTGTTACTTGTCCTCAAAAGTATTACTACATTTTGTTGTGTTACTAACGGATTATCGATAGATTAGGGAGGAGTATATTCTATCGATGATCGCGGATTATATGGCATCACGGTCTTTGTACAGTGTGCTAGGGTCTGTCTCATGAAAAACTGAGATTAAGTCTCGCCCAAAATTTAAGTTCTTATTTAAATTGTTGAACTATCTACATAGAAATAATTAGTAAGTTAAAGTAAATATGTCTCACTAAGAAGTCATTTGAAAGGAAATTATTGATTGTCTTTATCGATAATATCAGGAAATAAAATCAATATCGAGGTAAATTTGTACATAATGTGGATACCTCTGTTTTACTTATATCAGCTTCTAAGCACCTTATTTTGTAAGCTGTGTTTCGGTTGAAGGATGAGATAAGGCAGTGAAATTACAGGATAAGAGACATGTTATCTTAGTCGTACGGAATGGCTACGCTTATGCGTAATAGTGCTGTTCATATATGACTGACAGTTACCACTTACCAACAGATGGGCTGTAATAATTATTTCTATGTAGATAGCTGGAAATTAAAGACATGAACACATGTAAAGTAAATTGGCCGCCATTGCGAGGTGTAACTAGTAGTGCCCAACCGAGGGTGCACAAATAGTGACAAATCTTTTAATGTTACATTACGGCTATGAGTCCTAGGTGTTATGTCACATCTAGTTTTTTATTTTAATGTCCGTATACATGTCCATCACTGTCATACATATGTACATACCATTATACATATAAATTATATGAATATTATAAACTGAAAAAATAATAAAAAATCTATTATTTTTATATTGAATTCCTTTAGGTATTATACATAATATATTATTTTATTCGCAAATATTTTATGCATTATTAGATGGTAATAAAAAAATTATCAAATTTAGGTTAGTGAATTCTTTATTTATACGTATTTTAAATGAAATCTATTCCAATTGTTTTAGTAGGAAAATATTAGGACAACTATGTCTGAATATGAACGAATAAAAAAATATTTTAAAGACGTGACTATTAAATTTAATGAAAAGTTTGTTATTGATTTAATTGTAACATAATACAATGAGGTATTTTTTCAAGATGTATCTACGTCTCGTTTACATTAAATAATGAATTATTTTAACAAACAACCGACTTTAATTTTAACAATTTAATATGGGACCATCCTCAAAATGAACTTTTTTAATATGATAAAAATCATTAAAATCAGTTCGTCACAGTGAAGTTATTGTAGTTTGAGAAATTAGAGACAAATAACAAGACATTAACAATAATAACATTGAAGTTTATGTAGGTACCTAATTATTAATAATATATTTATGTTAGAAGGGATGTGGCCAATGCAGTGAATACATTTAAACTTACACCTGTCTCCTAATAATAATAATAAGTGAGGAGAATCAGACAAACTATGAAAAGCAAACAGCCCACCTGATTGTAAGTAACCATTTGTAAATAACAAGAGAAACATCACATCATAAGAAATAATGAGTTAACGCCTCTCGCGCGTACTTCTCTACAATTACAATATTATGCTTTAATAATTTCGATGGTTGTTTTTCTATCATATCGATAATAAATAATCACGCATGTGGTCGTCACAACACTATCATGCTGTCACGTAAGGAACAAATAGTGTTCGTTTTTCAAATTATTAGGCATTATAACGTGCCAGAATTGCTCACTACGCATATAAAAGCATGACGTAAGCATGCTTACATGTTTGCTATTGGGCATGCGTCGCCGCCATCTTTTTTCTCGTGTGTATGACAGTGGGCGTGGACTCCGCGAATCATTCACTATTAACCATCATATTGTTAAGTATTAATATTGAATATTAATGATCTCACTTCATTGTCACACGTTAATTTTGGTAATATGTCATTTCGCGGTGATACAACTGGAATTCTGGTGGAATTCTACGGTATGTGAAAAATGTGCGAGTGAATAAAATGTTTATTAAATGAAAATATATTTAGAACAATATGCGTAGATATTTAATATTTTCACTTGCACATTTTGAAAATGTTCTTTTTTTAAATTATGTTTTACGCGACTTTTATTATATATTTTAATAGTAAGTAAATTTATGTAATTACCATTGTAAAAAACATGAATAGGTTTTCAAATTAAGTAAATATATAAAGTATACATTGTTCATATATATATATATATTTACATATATATATACTATTGTACCAATGTCTGTTGGTCAAAATCAATGTAATTTATTATTTTATAATGAGGGAATGACATAATTACGCAAATGGCATATATGTGGACATATTGTACCAAAAACTGTATGGAGCATGGAAAAACGAACTGTGCATGCATATTTTGAAGCCATCAGCGAGGGTACGCATACATCTTGTTAATTATTGTAGTATCGTAATCTAAGAACAATAACTAAAGAAATCACAACCTTACCTAGTGACTAACCATAAATTATGTCACAAGAATTTCATTATGTAGTTAGTTCATTCACTAGGCTCTATCAATGTAATTAAATAAAAATTATTCTGAACTCAATGTTTGTTGTAAAAACTAATTTCTCTGTACATAGTATATATAATATATAATGACTGTCTGTTACCAAAATAAAGAGAGAAGATTACTCTCGCCCCCGTCCTTGTGACAACTAGTCACATTTATGAGTGTGACATTATATTATATATTTGACAATTATTTTCTAAATTTAACAAATTAATGGACAAAAGTTTTTGAATAAGTTTTATTTCCATTTAAAATATGTATTAATTAAATGTATATTTTGAAATGTGACATCACGATACACCTTGTCACACTTTGTCAACGTCCCCTTACCTTGTGACGTAATTTATGGTTTACCTTAGGGTGTTATTGAAGATCGTGTACAGATGACAATATTGTCACAGGTTATTGTTGTTAGATGTTAATTAATTGTTGATTAATTTCGTTGATAAGCATGACTGAAGTTCATTATATGTATGTATGTCCATTATTCGAGAGCTACATTCGGTGGGCCGCGCACACGTCACGCGCTTCCTTCCTCATTGGCCCGGCTGAATGTATATATTTCTTTTTAATATATTCATAAATATTATTGTAAATTTGTTTTAGGTATGGATGTTATGATAAGGATAGTTGTAATATCATTTTTTAAGTAATACATTTATTTTAGAAATGACAGTCTGATCTCTTAAAGTAATGCGTGATATGTTAGGCGCGACGCCGTCTCCGTCGGACTCCCTTGTACTCAGCGCCACGCTAATTTTATATACCTACGTCGGCTCGCATTTCCAGAGACAATATCTATTTATTTATAATTAAATTAAGTAGAAATAAATTGAGGCACAGTAATAATTTATGAAAAACTGTTCCTATTACTGATGAACGTAAACATCACAAGTTTTTGTCTGTTAATGTAATAAAAACGATTTACAATTGTTACCAGAATTCGAACACTGGTCAAAAGTATAGGGCTATATATTAGAGCTAGTGTTATTGTTTGCCTAAAAATAATGAAAGATTCCTTAGGTCCTACTATTAAATTTCAAACTTGTCAAAAATACTATATTTTTTAATCCACTGAATGAATTCGTCATAAAATTTTGGCAGAGTGATCATGGGTAAGCACTTTTTGTAAGATAAGCTACACCAGTTGCCCACATTTGTAGGTTATATTTCAGGTTGGACTGCCATATTTGATAATAATTAAAAATTGTCACAACTGTTAATCAACTAATATAATATGCGAGCCGACGCTCAGGAAATTAGCATAGTAAATCGTGCCTCAAGGACGTCACCAAAATTATTGTATCATTCGGAAATTATTTATGTATCACAAATTATTTAATACAGTGCTATGTTGACTGATAGTGCTACAGTAGAGCCAGTGTTTCACTTCACAGTAATCGCATACCTGCTTAATACTCTCCGAGACTGCATCACAATATTATTTCTAGTATCGATATTGTATAGTGTTGAAACCCCGATATTTTGCAACCGAGTGTAGACGGGTGCAAGCGGCGACGGGACGCTTCCAGAGTACAAATTCTGTATAAGCCCCTACTAAGTACTAAATGTTAATTTTAAATGGAACAGGGAGAATGTGCCGTCGTTACGAATCTAGTAGGTAATTGTAGCGCGGGCGATAAGGCCAATGGATCCAGTCATCTCTGCCTTCGGTGTTGTTTCTTCCTTAACTAAATCTACTTGATCTGTATCCTATTGCTACAGTGATTTTATTTGCTAATTTCCAAACTATTCTTCTCTGTCCGTAGCGACGCTAAGTCGAAATAATTGTCTCACTGTAACGATAGGGTATTAGAATTGTGCGTTGCACTGTACGCGCGCACTTCTTATTAGATAAGAAATGTGTTATTAGAAATGAAATTGCAATAAATTGTCCCCTGGCCGCCGCGGCCCGCCGCTCCCCAGCTGTATACTCAACTTAGTCGCTGTGAATGGGGAAGTCGGTTGACGCAAACTGAAAAGGTTTGCGTTCTGACACCGGAGTGTCCTAATAAATTATTCAAGCGGCTTAATATATGGTGTCAACTGTACCCGCTTCCCTATTAGTCCGGCGTTTTAAAAGATATCAGTGCAATTGTAAATATTGGAGCCAAAATTTTTATACAAATTATTTCATAAATATATTCTTGGACCAAGTAGCTCGGGGAGCGGCGGCCGGTTGGGCCGACTGCGCGAAAGATGCCTACGCTCGCGTCGTGGTGACCGTGGTGGCAGTCGCGCGGCCGTCGGCCGACTGTCGCGCGACTGTCGGTCGACAGTCGCGCGACTGCCGGCGAGCGAGCAGGCCGAGCGCTAGCCACTGCCTGTACCAGCAGTGTCGGCGAAATTGCAGTCATTCGTTGTCTGGACGTAGAGGCAAACATTAGGTACTATTGTGACTACTGCTGACGTGACTTGGCAGCATTATTCAATGTAATTGATGAAAAGTGGCACACTATTATTATATGTAAAAAAAAGTTATAGAATTAATTTAATAAAATTATAAATATAACTCACTGTTTATTATTTGACGCCTTTATTTTTTTATAACCTTCTTATCAAGGTAGACCTGGGTACCTACCTCAGTCTCACATATTCAAACGAAGCAAATCAATATCAAAACAAAACATATGTATTGGTATCATTTGTAAATAATTCGGTGACATAAATATGTACAATATACATAGTTACAACCTGTCTTGTCATATCCCCTCCTCCCTCTTCCTGATACTGCTGTAAGTAACGTAGGTAAATATACATATACGGTACTATGAACAATCTATTTAATTTTTTGTCTGTTTTTTGTTTGTTGCGAATATAGTCTAATCACGTGACATAATATTATAAGGAATAACTTAGGCTACTTTTATTTATTGCAATAAAAAAATAAGATAAACTCCACGCGATTCGTCACAAACGACAGCTAGTGTAAAATAAAACAAAGTTGGTCGGAATCAAAACATTTTATTTCCTATATCGACACAAACTGGGAATATCGACCAGCGAATTACCAGCACCGTATTACAACTTACAATACACTGATTTCTCTGATCTGGTCATTGACGTGTCATTTTATAGATATACAAAAAGGCTTCAATCTTTATGTTATCCCAATGAGTAGCTGAAGAAAGTAATAAAGTGTTTGTACACTACACATCGTACCTCACAAAATAAAAAGTCAAGTAGCTTGTAAATGAAGCCACAAACATTACTAATATAAAATATTACTCCATCCAGTAAAATCCAATTATCTCTGTAATTAGAATTCTATGCTCTATTACTACGGTTTAATTTAAATAAATTCACAAAATTACATATCAATTAATGAACTGAAATGATGAAGCAATTTTTAGAGAAATTAGAATTCCACATTCTGCTACTACAGACAAAAATCTTATCAGTTGCAATCATCAGCAATTCCCCGTGATCGCACCAGGTAAGTAATAGTTAAAAATATAAATTAATCATTTGCAATGGATAGTCAAACAATACTTGGTCAAAATTTGAAATTTTTTATCCCTATTAAATCCTTTCTAAACATCGTGAGACCCTACAATCAGTGTTGCCAGATGACTATGTATTCCCCCCAAATCCTCCCTATATTTTGAAGAATAAATAAGTCTGTATGACCTTATTTATTCCTTATTCCTCTTTATTGAACCTGTCGCCTGCAATATAATTTTTGACATTGAAATATCTACCTTTTATTTTGTGTTTGTAACATTTTTATATTGAAAAAGAAAAGGCTAAGACGAGAGTAGACATGCCAAAAGCGTAGAACTTTAATCACCCCCTAAATTAGGGGAATACTTGCACCGGTCATCAAAGCCAAATACTGCCAAAGACAATTGTACCTTCCTTTTTTGTGTGTATTCTGAAGAATAAAAAAGTGTATAAGTGTGTATTTATGTATGTGTAAAAGTGTTTCTGCATAGCTCCTGTTTTGTTCAACATGTCTATATTATTTTATAAAAGAAAAGGCTAGGAAGTGAATGGACATGCCTAAACGTCTTTAGCAGTACCTGGCTTTGATGACTGATGCAAGTCAAATCAAACTGGCAACACTACCACACTGGTAGTGTTGCCAGATTGCTGGTTAAAGCTCGACGCTTTGGGCATGTCCATTCACGTCCTAGCCTTTTCTTTTGTATAATATAATAAACTTTAAAAGTAAAAGAACTCAGTACAATTGTCATTGTACTGAGTTCTTTTACTTTTAAAGTTTATTGGATGGACACCTCTGTAAACAGATCAGACAAACCCAAATATATACATACGAGAACGCACGTCATTGTGAAGTTGGCGTAACCATTGTGAAAGTATACTACTGGGCGTAGTGCAATAATATAGTATACAGAGTTATAATATATATATCAAGCCATTAATGCCCTTTGACTGTATATATTGTGTATATTTACCATCACGCGGACTATCATCCGTTTACCATAACGCGGACTGTATACTTGAATACAACCGTCGTTGTACAAACAGGCTCATTTATAATAATTCGAAATACTGTCTCACTTTGACAAATTAATTCTATGAAACATATGTCTTTTTTACAATTACTGCAAATACTACTCTAACGGAGTTTTATATTATTCTTACAATTGTTCTAATTTTCTTGTTACACTTACAATTTTTGTAACATTACAATGTCTGCAAATATTACCTATATTCGAGTCAATAGAGTTTCTGTTCCATTTGACCTGTTCATAACACCGATCATTTACAATTTCTTATCTTGGTCTTCATTACAATTACAATACACATATAACAAACATATTTACACAATAAATAGAAGACAGATTTACGCTAAAATCAAATTTCAGCAAAATATCTTAATGATAAAATTGATCACTTCTAAAGTGATAAACATATATATTAATTTGACAATAAAGAACAGAGCAGTATAAATATTTAATAATGAACACAAACTTCGCAAACTATGTTTACACCCTGCTAAATAGAACAAAAAGATATAGACCCGAAAATCCAGTTGTCACTACAAATACTGTTACTGTAAATTCGTGAAACTTTTGTGAATTAATAAATCAAATGTTTTGCAAGTAGTAAGTATTATTAAGTAGTAAGTACTACATATGATGGTAGAATGCTAACGCGACCTCCCGACTCCTACAAACCCGCTAGTAGCTACACTGTGTGATTTTAGTGGGTACGAATCCCACACAAACCCTAGTCTCTCTCTGACAAAGAACAGTCTTTTGAAAATTTTTCACATGCTACAGAAAAATACTACTTATAAATAGTACTTACTACTTGATTTACGGTTTAATATCTATTCCGTTACATCTGTATTATGGTATCTAAAAATTATAGTAATATATGCATTTCCTAATATATTACTTTGTAACTGTAAATAATTAAAAATGAATCAAGTATATATTAGCTATTTACATATCGATATTGTGTCGCACACTTATGGATATAAAGGTCATTTTTCGTCGCCAGTTATTTATAGAAACGTGTGCTACTTGTGAAAGCTACCTTTCCTTATAAATATCAATTCCATTTTAATTAATATGACAACTCTATAGCTTTTTAGATATAACATATATCTACATAAATATACATTTATATAGAAGATTTTTCTATTGATTTTCATTTAAAATTGTTGATTACATTATTTGCCAATTTTCACGTATCTTTTTTAAAAATTCCAATAGTTTTTCAATTACCTAACCCTGCCGATGTCGACCGATATAAAATTATTTTTATATTTTATGTATAATTCATGTGCAACCCTATATTTCAAAAATGCTAGAAATGACGAAAGTACCGCATCAAAGCCGTTTAAAGATAGGACTTACTATATTAAATTTAATAATTACTTAATGGGGTTTCAAAGTTGCCACTTCCGTTACTAACTACACCACTAAATATTTTATTGTTAATGAAATTCCAATATCCATTACAGAACAGCAGAAAACTTTATAATAATGATCATAATGTTATTTATTCAATAATTTTAATTAAATAAATTAATAATAAGATTAGGGCTAGATGGCGCTGGGGGAATTTTACACGGATATTATATTATATATACTAATTATACCCTCGTACTGATGACCAAAAATCTTGTATTTAAACGGGTATCCTGATATAGTTGACAACCCTGAACGGTTGTTATTGTTGATTGGTTAAAAGAAAACGAGTCATATTTCTTGAACGATAAATCTCAAAATATTAAAACTATCTAAAAAGTACTTCGTCATTATTGAAATTTCATTAACGTTCTCTGTATTTCAAACATCGAAATTAAAATCTACTTAAACGTATTACATCAAACACCGTAGTATAATATTTAATTGATTAAAAAATATGAGCATACAAAGTAACAATATTTACAAGAGTACAAACATGTGGCAGATGTATATAAATAGATATATATTATTAGAAAGTTGGCCAAAAATGTAAAATGTAATCACTTCATTAAATAAAAAAAAACATTGTATTAGAATGGTCTATAGCTAAATTCAGTTAAACTTCAGGTTTCAATTTGTATTTCAGCATTTTATAATAATATTATAGCATTACATAGTATAAAACAAAGTCGCTGTCGCAGTCTGTCCATCAATATGTATGTTTAAATCTTTAAAACTACGCAACGGATTTTGAATCGATTTTTTTTAAGATATAGTGATTCAAGACGAAGGTTTATATTATAATACATGTACACCCGTGCGAAGCCGGGACAATTTTATTATTATTAGCGAGTATGACATATAAAACTAAGATTTTTAGGTAATGTATTTAACGATAAACTGCGATAAACCTTTTTTAATGCCTATAACCCTACCTACTACCCTAATAGGGATAGGGTTATAGCCATAAAATTTTTGTTAATTGAAATTAGTTCTTTAACAAAATAACATTAATAACTTTTGTATATGTTTACAATTCTGATACATACAATGGGACCGTTTAAATGTAATTTATAATATGACATATTAATAAAATCTATATTCGATGACTTCTAAAACGAATATAGTAATTATTATAAGGTGTCTTAAGCTTTCTGATTATACACAAATAATAAGAATATATTCTACCTGTTAGATAATAATCAAATAAAGCTTTTAATTCAACAATAATACTAACTTACAATGTGCTATCTATTATATTTGTTATTTAATAGCATCAAATAATACTACCGTGAGCATTTATAGAAATTTAAGTACTACCTACATGTATGTTAACAAAATAATAATCCATTCAAATTTATATCTCATATATATACTATAGCAAATAGGCAATACAGCAAATATGTCGAATTGTCTACTCCAGAGGTAATGGACATCATTGCACTGCTGCGGATCCAGTGCATTTGGACTTGGATATAGATATATGAATTGAAAGACACATATATTGTAGTTTACTAAGATAGTTCATAAGTTGTTTTCTAACATAATGTGGATATGGCTATGCGAAATAATTAAATATATATATATTAAACAGTAAAATATGTTCAATCATAGAGTATTAATAAATGAGTAATAGTTTTTGGCGGGACATAAAAATGTACGCCATTTTGTTTTCATATTTTGTCTGAAGACATAACCAGCTTTAATTAATGGTTGAAAACGCTATGGTTAGCTAATTAAACTTAACTTACATTGTTGTAGCTAAAATCTAATTTTTTTATGTAAACGCGTTACTACAAAAAACTTGAAGAAACTTTTTTTTTAAGGTATAATAACGTAACGTACGTACGTGTTTTTTTTTTACATAACATCCCTATAAATGAGGATACTGTGATTTTTTGTATACTTACTAATTGAAACGGTATATTTTCTATTTAGTAATTATATATATGTATTTAGTTAAAGTGAGGTTCAAACAGGCACTCTACTAGTTTATAAATAAGATAATAATAAAAATGACTTGATTCTAATCATTAAGATATCTGCGCAATATCTTGTTGTGATGATAAAGCTATGACTAACTATATAAGTAAGCTATGGTTTAAATTAAAAATACGTAATTAATATATTTTGTTAACAATAATAATGTATTCGATTCTCTTTACCGACCTACTTTAAACAAAGAACAATAGTCCTTAAATATAACAATTGAAATTCATACATAAAATCACAATTTACATTAATAAAATATTACATGAGCAAAAGCTCATTAAGTACAATCTTCACAATATCGACCATTGACACCTACTATTTTCATACACCACCGATGTAACAAAGATGGCACATTCATTCGTAACACCATTCTGGCACAAATAACACTTATGGCACACTTTCGCGTAATCCTACCCGCCGTGCATCCCTCTCTTTATGACACTTGCGTATTTTAACGCAACACTATCAACACGCAACTGCGTATTCGTGCCCGCACTACGTAGTGAGGGCGTCGCTTAACTTTTATAGTATCACTTGCGTAATTTACCCCAATCTCACATGTACACATGCTGACAAAACGCAATTGTGGTCTTGTACGCACTATGTAGTGTGTTTACGTTACTCGTCGCCTTTATAATTACACTCAACAGCTACTTTTATACGACACGTTCTTTCACCTGCGATCAGGAGCTCATTCAATTTAGCGCGAGAAAGCCAGCGCCTGCAATCCTAATTGATTCCATTTTACTTATTTGTTTTCACTCTCTGATTCATGTCTTTACACTTTCTTTTAAAATTTTCCTTATTATTCCAAATATTTTACTTTCCAAAGACACGTTTTAGATTTATACATTATCAATTACTCTATCTGCTAATAGTCTGCCAATTTGTAATGATCATTAATTATTACAAAAAGGCGCTAAAGCTCGCACGATTACAGAACGCGGGAATGCTAGAGTTAGCGGTGTTCGCGGTCTTTCTCGTTCTCTTTGTCTACATTTACATACACATTATTTCCTGCGTGAAAACCGATTCGCGCGTGAAAGAGCGTAGGTGTAGAGGCAGCTATTGTCACTATATATGACAACTTTTACATGCGTAAACTTATCCGAACTACGTAGTGTGAGTGCGTAAATTGTCGACGGTATACATAACACTTGCGTAATTGTACCCAATGTCACCAGTACATATTGTGACAACTATCACCTGCGTAATCATGTCCGAACAACATAGTGTGTTACTTGTCACATTGCGGCACAAGCTGCTCGCTGTCGTCATCGCGGCGGATGTGGGGCCTCCTCAGTGGCCGTGGATGTTGTAATAGCGAGAAACGCTCGCTCTGTGGGCCCGGCTTCTTAGCTAAAGCGTTACGGAGATGGGTCTCACCTGAAATGTATGACGAAGAGTATAATTTAGAGAGACGAGGTTCTTAGCATTAGCAGAGAGAAAAACCTCGGAGTATCTCTCTCCGCCACACTATGGACGGTTAGTTCGCGGTAATCGTGACTCGGGTGTAAATATATGGAGCCCCTTTGCGTAGATCAACACTCACCTTCACCGCTCGTGTTTCTCTTTCTGTCCATACAAATCTGAGAGGAAAATGCTAGTGCAGCTTTAGATGCACATTCTATTATAGAACTGAGGTTCTAGACAAGACAAGATGTTTTTGAAGATTGTAGACAGATTTCGATGCACTTGCTCCCATTTCGACATAATATAAATTAACCAATAAATAAGTTAATTCGTTTATAATATTTATTTAGTTTCATTGCAGTATATTGTTAGATGGTATAGCTATGTCATGAGGAGACCGGAAGACCACTTGACGAGAAAAGTTCTCAACCTCAATTGAGGACCGAAAAAGCGTGGACGACCCTGATGAACATGGATGTCAGTAGTTAGTAAGGACCTTAAGGACAACGGAAACATAGAGCTAGCTGGCTCTATGTTTATAATAACTGGAGACACCACTGGAGAAGAAAGATTAGGAGAGCCGACCCCAAATCAAAATGGGATAAGGCCGGAAGAAGAAGATTGCAGTATATTGTTTCCCATGATACAGTGAGCTTTACCAGTATTACACATTTAGTGTTTTCGAATATAGGAAATTATCTGATCTGGACGATGGAACACCTACATTCTCTGGGATCTTGTCCATTAAACAAGTTCCGACGGGTGCAATACCTAGGATTGAGAAGAGCTTGTTTTAGGAGTTCAGCCTTTACGTTTTTTCTACTGTATCTGTATAAAACTGCCATTATATATACAGGCTAATTAACCTGACTTGCAGCTCATCCTAAAACATATGCCCCCCAGCGAATATGCGCCAGTTAGCGCAGTCCCATTGACCCATTACTTTACTACCTATTAAAAAAATACTAGAGAGGACATACCGGGTAGTGATAGCGGTCGTCCACACAGCATGAGGTCGTGGGAGCGCGGCGACGCTGAACGTGATGAGCGTGGTCTGCTGCTGTTCCGCGACTCCTCACCTCGGTCTCCACGAACTCCTCGTCGGGGAGATCGAGACCCTAGCAGCTCCTGTATCGGCCCACTCACGTATTATGTTGCATGTTATGAAATAGAATTCATAATAATATTTATCCAAATATAATCAATATAAGAACTTTTGAATAGTCATATTTTTTAATCTACCACTAAGTCTGCGTTCAAATGAGTGGTAGAATAAAAAAAACATAAATAATCAAAACTGCTTATATTTAGTCCTGAAAATAATCACGTAATATCGACGGTTTGAATTTATATTTAGCTTTACGTCCGATGGTTTATTTCGCACGAAACAAATATCATTATTTTTATTGGTCTGAATGTTTTTTGAGCCAAGGTTCGAATCCCTAGTGATGCCTCGACAGAAAGATTATTACAACTATGTGCAAGATCTATTTAAGCAATATAAATAACAAGTGAACGCTGTAATACAAAACTTAATAAATTATATTAGTAGTTATTTTAGTTTTAATCTAATTCTACTGAAAAGTATAAAAATAAATATAGCAATATTTTAGAATACTCAGTTGTTCATATCAATATTATAAAACAACATTATATTTGCTGCTAAATAAAATATGTTTTGTATGAAATAGTGCTTTAAATTTTTGTAGTATTGCATATTTGAAAACAATAAAAGTAGTATTAAGAGTTGTTCAGCAATTTTCTCTTTACAACTTCCTTATTGCAATCACCCTGTATCTTCAACTGAGTATAATAAAAATTGTTATCTTAGCCTTAATAAATATACTGCATTACATTAATATAAGGAAGTACAGGTAAAGTGGAACAAAAGATCGAAATTATTGCATAACTAGAGTCCTGTCCCGACTTCGCTCTGGTGCTCATATATTAATGATTTTTGTATGTATTCACATAATGAACAGCCTGTATCACTCTAGAATAGTCTAGAACAAGGGCCACCTATAAATTACGTCACACGTTGTCGAAATGTGACTTTGTGTGACAAAGGGTAGTCTTAGGTTTCGTGACGACATATTTCTAAATCTAATATATCTAAGTATTAAAACATGAATTTTGAACTTTTGAGAACAGTGAAAAAACGATGCAGTTGTTTTACAGTTTACCATCTTGATAATAAAAATCGCTCTTTATAATATTAGCATAGACTATCAACCCATTTCTACCTGAGTGGGGTGCGAGGTAGGAGGGTATAATATACACAATATGTAGGGGTTGAATGCACAGCGCCAGTAAATATAATGAAATATGAAAGTAAAAAATATATATTTGGTAAAAGTATGTAATATTATGTTATCTGTGGTAAAAGTAACAAGGCACTCACATACGATATATCAAAAATAAAATTACGAACAATATTAAACATTTCTTTATATAAAATTCAAATTGTCTTCTACCAATAACGGTCAGATATAAATTCAAGTTCGAACACAATAAGTATTCTATATTCATCTGAAATAATGTATATAAACTCGTGTCTTTCACAAGATGAAATAAATTTTAAAATAGTCCCAGATATCCCTCCATATACATACATTCTAATTTATAAGGAATAAGTGCCAAAGTCCCCAACTTTGGCACTTATTATCAAAATGTGCTATAAATATTTTTATTATCTCTCATTAGAAGAAAATTGTGTTATGGCCCTTTACTACTCATTTATTATACGTAATATATTTTATTTATGCAAAACTATTGCTTTCTTTTAATTTAATCTATACATATAAAAGAAAGTCATGTTAGTTACTCCACTTATAACTCAAGAACGGCTGTACCGATTTAGCTGAAAATTGGCAGGGAGGTAGTTTAGAGCCAGGAGAAGGACATAGGATACTTTTTATCCCGTTCGACAGCATTCCCGTGTCAAGTCATGAAACGTCAGTCACTATAAAACGTGGTATAACAAAAAAGAATCAGACTTGGAATAACAAAACGCAATTGACAACTTATATATATAATATATGTACACCCGTGCGAAGCCGGGGCGAGTAGCTAGTGTTATAATAAAAATCACGGCATTTAAATATGTTAGAATCAAAGGTAAGTACATAATACACTTAAAGTAAATATTTAATTGTAATTTTTACGAGAATATTATTATAGAAACAGCGAAGTTGCATTCCAATTCCATTTTTCATTGCCTTATGTTGAATGCTAACAATATCCAATGAATTAAATTACTAGAGCAGATTTTATTAAGGGTAGTAAACACCTAACAATTTCAGTAATATTATAGAGTTTGTGAGTATGATTGAATAGATGGATACGCAATAGATTTTGAAGCGGTTATTTTAATAGATAGAGTGATTATAGAGAAAGATTTATATATATAATACATGTACACCCGTGCGAAGCCGGGTCGAGTAGCTGGTATATTAATAAATACAAAAATATTCAATTATGAGCACCCGGGCAAGCCGACATAGGCTTCTAACAGAGGCTAAAGTAGGCTCCTAATAAATGTATAAAAAAACACAATAGCTGCCTTACAAGAAATATTCTTTCTGGAGCGATTAGGAACGCGCATGTTTTAGGGCGAGAAAGTCAGCGCGCCCAAACATATTTTATTATTCACAGATACGTATAAGATATGATCAATAACTCTATAATTATGTCTTTGTTTCATAGTCAGATGTCCGCCATTCTGCAATGATCATTAATTATTACAAAAGGACGGTAAAGCAACGCACGACTGAAAAACGCGGAAAGCGCGAGCTGGCGACGAGCGCGGTGTTTCTCGTTCTCTTTATTTACATTTACATGCACAATTCTACGTGCATATTCCCGCGTGGAAGAGCGTGTAAAGACAGCTTTGTTACATTAGAAAATAAAGGCTAAAGAAAAAAAAAGTAAACTAAAAGTTAAAGTTCGGCCGCTCAGTGTTTGCATTTCTGAGAGGTCGGGATTGACCATTCAACTGTTTGTTTTTGTAGTAATGTGACCAAATAACCTTGAATCAGCGCCGTCTAATGTGATTTTAAAACATATTGTTTTTATATTTGTTTAGTAACAAATAGTTAATAATTTTAGCCAAAATTAATAGGTTAATTGTAAGTTGGAATAATGATTAAATTTTTAATGTTATCACTCGTTAATAAGGCAAATAAAAGATATTTAAAATTTTGCCGTAAATTGTACGTCAGTTCAAAGTTACATCGGCCATTCGATCCTGCCCTGTCTGAAACGCAAACTCTGAGCGGCCGGACTAAAAGATAATTAGTTAAAAGAAAGACAAAGTAAATTAGTTTCTTTTCTATCAACGCATAAAGTTCACTATCGTTTTGTTCCACGTGTTGATGTGCAGAAGCGATTAGTGCAAACATACAGGAAGGACAACACATAAATATATTTGTTAGTAACCTTATCCTGGGAATTGACTGAGTAAGCGCTATACGAGACGGGGCTGTCAGCGAAGTCAAACGCACTCGCAGCGCGGTATGACAGCGGGTCTTCGGTAGCATGTCGGTACAAACATTGTATTAATGCTGGTAGTAAGGTGTATAGCCATGAGTATGTAAATATAGGGACTTGTAAGCAGGGTTGCCAACTGTACAATATATATATAATTATTTATTTTACTTTGAGTAACTTTATTATACCCATCATGTGTATGATATACAATTTTCTAATACAAAAAAAAAGTAATGGTAAATGGTTACGGTAACCAATGGACGCCTGAAGCATCAGCGGCGGCACATGACATGGCTGGTGCTATAAAAGGTTTTGTAATATGAAACTATTAAATAAAAATTGTGATATTTACATAAATAAATAAATAACATTGAAGCGTATGTTTGTAATTTCAACTTAATGTATATGAAAGAATATACGGTTAATATACTTATGTAAAATAAACTAATTAAAAAAAAAAAGGTCTGGTCATCTGTTTGTTTCACAATGCCTATGTCTACCCCGTACAGAAGAAGTCGTGACGGTATGGTATATATGATTTTAATCAGTTTCACGAAAACTATCCATAACTTGATGTACCTTTGCGAATAATCTGTACACGGGACTTGTGCGTTAAAATACGAGGCAATACTTTCAAAGTTGGCAACCCTGCCTATAATATAGGTAAGTTAATTAGGTTAGCAAAAGGAATATAAATAAACTACATATCAAGCCGGGTATAGTAATTCTTGCTCGAGACGAATTGCAACTTTAACACCTTGCAATAACCACGTTGTTAATCAAGAAAATTTCTACTATCACCTCGAGTTTGTCAAATGCTTGTAAGCTTATTCCAGAAGATTATATATCATCAATAGCTACAAACAAAATATACTCTTGTACATATAAATTTAAAGCCCATTTCATTTTGTCCCGGTTTTAATACATAATGAAATATTATTGTCAGAGGCTTTCTGATACTTTGCAATAGCTTATTTAGACCATGTCTTACCAGCGAAGTGGTCCAAATCGTCGACCACCTTCGCTTTGGTCTACCATGACAAATTAATAAAAAAAACTATAGTTACCGTGCGGCCAGCTGCTGATGGGTGGTGGTGATCTGATCATGTGTTCATGTACTTCCTTCAGGGTGAGTGGATCGTCTTCCACGAAGTCTAACGCGGTACTTCCAAATTCCTGAATATTTTATATTTATTTAGATGTCTAAATATTAAGGACCATTCAAACAGAGGCAATTACGGAGGCCACAGCCAGAGGTCGTTATAGAAATACAATTTGTAACTGTATATTTAATTTTAATTTAATATTAATACATTAAATATTCTAATAATTAATTACGTCTATGTGATTTGACTTCCGTGACTCAAGGAGCAAAGGAACGGATACTATGGAAAAACTTAGAGTAGGCCTATGTCACATCACGACAAACTGTTAACATTCAGATAGAAAAAAAAAACAATGAATTAATATCTAACAGGACCACAGGTACTGCAAAATATATGTATAAATTTGTAAAGTTAAAAATGAACAGTAATATTATTATTATGTGATACTTTCACATTGGACGAATCAAATCTCAAATCTATTGCTGAGGTGCCCACCTCGACGAGGGAGGTCAGGTGTTCACGTCGGTGCCTCTGATTCGGCAACTTTCTTAAAAGCGGACCGAACATGGAACGGTGACTGTGCTGATGATGTAATATGACAAGGATGCCACACTATGCAGATCCAGGGTTGTCACTCTATGTAACAAGCCTAGGTGGTCCAGCTAAGTAAAGCTAAGCAATCACGATTGTGTGCACTGAATCCCTCGCCCCTCGGTGTATCCGCGTGAAAAAAAGTGTCGTGTAAAGGCAGATTTCGAAGGATGTTTGTACTTTTTTACACCTTTGTTTACATTATTGATTACTGAAGTTTTACTAGGAATTTCTTTTTTTGTAGTAATAAATATAGCACTTGTTACTCAGGTATAGTGTAGCATTTCATTGGAAAAGATTTTTCTTAATTGAACCTATACTTTTTGGGTATATTCATTACAAAACATACAAATTTTTTCTCTTAATAATATCGGTGTAGAAAAACAACACATGTAAGTAACGGGATCTATTTTTTTGTTTTTGACAAAAAAAAACAATTAAAATTAAGTATTCATTACCTGTGACATGAGTATAGTGTCATCTGACTCACACTCCTCTGTGTGACTCTCAATTAAACTCTCTCTACTGGCCATTACTTGCTGCAATTAGATAAATAAAGTATTAAATAGCATGCTATTAGCTTCTGTCTGTGAATTTGTCCACATAACACACTAGGAAAATCCTCAAAATAATGATATGGACAGTGCCCATATCATAATTTTGAGGTCTTTTCTATTTCCATTTGAGCAAACTCTATAATACACAAAAAGATGCTGACGAAACAGCCACTTATGTGATCCTGAAGTATATAGTGGCTAGACATAATTCAAATATCTTTGGAAAGGTGTGGTCTCTCCGTGAACCCTGTGAAGATATATATAGTATTATTCTAAGAGGAATGTAGCTATTATAGTAGTATATATACAGCTGAGACTGCTGTAGTAGTCTCAGCTGTATATATACAACAGCCCAAACAAGAGGCTACTATTTATTCCATACATATAGACAAGGCCCCACCCCTAGAAACTAGCAATGCTATGAACTTGTAAATATCAAACATCATAATGATACTTTTAATTGTTACCATGTAGAAGTTGTTGAATTATTATTAATGAGGATTACACCCTTATTGCTCTTAAAATACTATATCAGGGCAACCTCCCTGCTGCCCCTCTGGAAACCATCATAGACAATTTCTAGAAATTTCACCTCAATAGACTAACTGACCTGACTTTGTGATCATGGTATCATAATTTACTGGTGCCCCATTAGCATATACCATCCCAGTTACGTCCATGAAAAAGGTGTAAAAGACTTACTTTTACATTAATATTATAGTTAAAAAGAAATATGAATAACTGTATAATATAATATGAGAATATTTGACAAACAATAGTACTATACAACAAGTTACTGCATAACAAAATATTAAATAATCAATGCTGTAATTAGGTATTATGTGAACCAACTGCATTCTTACATAATGTGCCTTGTAAATTTACTATTTACCTGTAAATATGGATTGTCCTGTCTTGACAGCCTTAGTGCTTCCATATCTTGGGCTATGTTTCTCGTCCGTCCAGGAGTTAATAGAACAGCAGGAGAACCGCTCATTGGGGGAGACAAAACTAAAATGTTCACGCAACATAAGTAATTATAACAATTTACTAACATCTACATATGCCTACATTATTAAACATATAAACTAATTTACCGGAAAGAGAATCGGTACTGCCTTCCATTTTTGTAACAAATAATTGTTAAAATAATGTTAATTTAAAGAGAATCCTGAAGGTAAATTGGATAGATGAATACTATCGAATATTATAAACTTTTCACTATAAACTAATTTGTTACAAAACAAGGATGGAAAAATATACTCTCTGAATACATTTAGAATACTTTTGATTTATTTATTTGCGCATTTTATGTTTTTAAGAAGGAAATTCTACGAAAAACTGATAAAATAGATTGTAGCAGGTTGTCAGTTCATTTGACATGACAGTTTGATTGACATTACCTCATTTTGACATAACAGCAATAACTTTGTCGTAGATGAAGAATAGACATAATTTTGTGTGAAATGGGGAATTTAACTGTATTAATAAATCAAATACGAAATAATCATCTAATACAAAATTAGAAACAAACAAATGAATAAATTATTTTCTATAATCGATATTATGAGGTTCGTGTAAGAGGTGTGAGCGAAATCAATTCTTTACCTTTGTTGTTTTCTATTTGTAACAGCTAAATAGTTGTAATGTAAAACATATATTAGAGAAAACTGTTCTTTTTTTTATAATAATCTACATTAAAGGTATATGTCGACTAATTGTAGAATAAAAAAAGTACGGTCGTTATTACCATATAGTATGTTGCATTCATAGGGTAAGAATAGGCAATACCACAGATAATATTACATAGTAATACTCTAGTATAACAGAGTCAATACTGCCTCATATTCATCTATTAAACACTTTCCGCCTTAATTTTATGTATTTATTTCACTATAAAAGTTGTTATACCTACTTATTGTTCCGTATTTGTCGATTCACCACTCCTCTGATTCTAAAATCCTATCTATGAAAGTAAACTTACAGGGTAGTCGACAGTCAACTTCAAAGCAGCAATAACATCTGTATTAATTCTCTTTTCAAACTATCTAGAAACAAATTAACAATATACGCATGAAATTTCGTCCAAATCGGTCATGCCATATAAGAGTCAGATGAAAAACACATGTATAGAATTTTATATATTACGATAAGCTTAACCGCACCATTGTAACAACTACTTTCAATTTCAAATATCTGAACATTTGATGTTTAAATGTTTTCTAATATATGGTAGGTTACATACTTATAATAACCAAAAGTAGCAGTCCCGCGCAGTTTCGGGTCACATTTTTAATCCGACACTAAAAGATTACCCTGAATATACAAATTCAAAATTATAAAAAATATATATATACTCTGTGACCTGTTTTGAACCTCGCTAAATACGCATGGGAAATTAATAAAACAACAATATTAAATATGATGTATGAATTTATTAGTAATGTGAACAAAGGCACTATCCTAGCTAAGAAGGCACCTTTCAGCAAATATTGTTTCAATGCGTTGTAAATAATCATTTCAATGTCTTTAACAAATTTACCAAAGCATAAACTATTTACATTTGAATTCATGCAATTTATAGTCAATATATTGTTTTTATAACAACAGCAAACAGTGCTAATAACTATACTCATTTTGAATTATTACTAAGTGAGAAAAATATTAAATTTACTTTGCAAATTTCAATAATGAATATTCAATTATCATAATTTTTTTCGATTAAAATTCGTTGTCGGTGAGTACAAATTGTGCAGCGCTCCTGTATCCCAGGATCCTGTTCTTGATCCCCTTGAGCTTAGATATGTAGTGTTTGTGTATCTTCGTGTTGGTCCTCTTGTAGCGGAGGGCCGTTATCATTTTATCCACAGTGTAATGCAGCCACAGTATATTTGTGTATGGCTCGAAATTCTTCCAATCATTTCTGCAAAGAGAAACATAAAACTTTATAAACATCTATATATTTACAATTATTTACAAGCTCATTTAAAAAAAGATATTTTGTTTTTACATTTGGGATATTCCAAATTACAAAAACTGTAATACAACCTCCAATTAAATAAACTACAAATAATACTTTTTCGTTACAATATTCTAGCGGAATTAAACATAATCATATAATTTGAATGAATTGAAATTGTAATAATCATAGTTTTTTAGTTCTATCACTTTCATAAAGTTCTAAAATAGTTTTTTGTATACATGTTCAACTGACAGACAGTAAAATTATTAAATGCCTCAGAACTGGTATTAAATTATTACATGTAGCGTATCTAGAATGCTCACCCCAACTTTTCCCTCATGAGGCGGTAGACCTCGAACTGGTAGTCGCCGACTGCCTCGAAGAGCGAGTCATCGGCCGCGAGGTCGTTGTAGAGCGCGGCGCAGTCCGCCGCCAGCGGCAGTGAGAGCCGCGACAGCGAGTAGTCGATGATGGTGGCGGCCACCCCGCACCGGGCCACGCGGTGCGCGCGACCACCCAGCACGAACGTCGCCCACTATATACAAAATATCATATTTATTTATTCAATTTTATATAAATGTAAATCATTGGGACAGCCTCGGTGGTCTAGCGGTTTAGCACGGTGTGGCTGGAGCGGGAACAAAACTACTATTTTAATTAAAAATCGAATAATAGTAAAAAATGTGTATATTTCCCAAAAGGGCTCACAGCGAACAACAAGTAACAACAACATATAAAGAAATCAAAAGTGACATAAAAAACAGATATCAAAAATACTAAGTTTATAAAAAAATGTTAGACAAGCTGCCAGCAACACTGCTTTATTGACGATGGTCGCGGGTTCGATTCCTCGCACGGTGCAAACGTTTGTATTCATGAGTACGATACTTTGTGTCGGTCTGGGTGTTTTTTATGTATATTAAGTATGTATTTACAAAAAGAATATCAGTTGTCTAGTACCCATAACACAAGCTCTGCTTATATGTATGTGGGACTAGATGGCGATGTGTAATTTGTCCAAGTTTATTTATTTATAATTGTAAAAATGAATTTTAAATAAAAATCAACGTCTGTTGTTTTGTTCACTTAAAAGACATTGATACTGTTGTGTTATGGCTTTATTCTAAAAATATATAATATAGATATAAGTACATATACCTATTTTACAGGACATAAGCATTAAATAATTAATATACCATACTATTTATATATATATAACAATCCCCCTACATAAGATTAATTATAAGAAACGTAAACAAGTTACTAGCGAGAAGAAGAGATATATAACGAGAGAAAGACAAACGAATGACGACATGTTGTACGAGACACTGTTGGTTAAGAACAATGGAATATAATATGGTACCTTCTGATCAGTAGGAGCTATGAGCACGTTCCCCCAGTGAAGATCACGATGCTCAAATTGGAAACTCTCCTCGCCAACCGCTAAACCGAAAGCCACCTGGAACACGAATTGTTATGTTGTTAGAATAAAATATAAGTGAAACGATGTAAATGATAAAGGGTCTGACAGATACCGATAGTGAAAAATATATTTATCTTACTAATATTATAAACGCGAAATTTTGTCAGTGTGGATTGATGAGTGGATGCTTGTTACTCGCAAAAACTACGGAACAGATTTTGATGAAACTTTACAGTAATACAGCTTTTATATCAGAATAACACAGGCTGTAAATATCATGCGGGTGAAACTTTTTTTTTACGGACTACTCTAATTAATGCTGTTGGCCGCAGCTGGCCTTTACAGCTTCACCGTACGTAAGGGGGCGAGTGCAGATGGTACTCCAAACCCGCGGAAGGACTTATGGAGCGGCTGAAGGCCAACTCCTGCCTGACGGACACGACTTTAGTTTGAGGGCACCACTAGGGGGTTCGAACCTCGGCTCAGGCCGTCGTATTATCGGTCCCCGTTTGAATTGGACGGGGGATCGATCGGAGGGGTTGGGTGAAACTGCGGGCACAGCTATGTATAAATAGTTGTTTTTAAACTTTCGTGTTTAATACACATTACTTATATTGTTAACCAGGTCTTCTTAACACGAATCATTTTATGGTAAATCATTGTATTTACCTCTCTAGAAGTTTGGACTGGGCATGGTCACGAGCTGTACCACAATATTATTCGTCTTAAGACCCAATTAACTATACAAGTAAATATATTAGTATATTACGAATATAGTAGTAGTTGATGTATATGAATATAGCACAGATCCGTCGTGATATGGAATGAGTGAATCGTGATGAGTGAATGGCACTTATTATTTCTGATATCTATATAATATGATATGTTATTAGACGGATTCCTATTTGATGATATCATTTATAGATATGGAATCAGGTAGATGTCTAATCACTTAAAAAGTGTATGAACTTCGTAAATACATTTTTGGTGCAAAAATAGGTTTCATAGAATTCTTTTTTAGTTATATTTGTTTTCAAATTAGATAAATAAAATAACAATAAATTCCAATATTACTATTTGCACTTCCGTAACCCCCACTAACCACTTCCTTGCGTCACACGATGTTTTAAGTTGACTGGAAGAGATCTCATTAAGAGATAAGTTTTCACAAATTTCTTTTCTAAAATGTATTTGAAATCTTGTATTTTAAAGTGCAATAAAGAATATATATAGTTGCAATGAGGTCGTAGGTTTTAGTTTTATAGTAAACATATAAATACGATCACTATTATTTTCAGAAAGTATTTCTAAAAGAAAAATAAATTTTCTAATTTCGTCTTTAAACACAAAACACCGTCACATTGTAGAACTTGCATAAAATTTAATTTATTAGATGAAAATGTTCGAAGAGCAGTGGGAGGGTTGTTAATTAAATTTTCCTTGCCTTGGCAAGGCCTTATACATAAATACTGCACTGCATATTCCTAGTCTTTACATAATATAAAATGAAGGCGCTTCCGCTGTCTGTTCGTTTAGATGTTTTAAACTAAGCAACGGATATTAATGCAGATTTTAGCAGTAGATACGAGTGATTCAATTCTGTGTCCTGTATAATTAGTATTAATTAATATTATAAACGAGAAAGTTTGTGAGTATGTTTAGTTACTCTTTCACGCAAAAACTACAGATTTTGATGAAACTATACAGTAATATAGGTTATACATCAAAATAACACACAGGCTATAATTTAAAAAGATATTATGTAAAATGTGCGAAATATAAAGATAAATGTCAAGTAAAGGTGCAGACGAAGTTACGCGGGTCAGCTCTAGTATTATGTATAATAATCATTTCACATCATCATCTCATGCACGGATGCGATCAAAAAATGTACACAGACAGATAATAGATTCTATAATAGTTTAATACAACAAGAATAACTGTTTAGATAAGACCGCCTTTGTATCAGCAGTATATATATATTTACCATTTTAATTTTTTTTGTTATGTAATTGGTGCAATAAAGAGTATAAATAAATAAACAAAGAATACGTTTTATACGATATGACGCGGGTAACACCGCGGCATACTACTAGTTAGCTAGTTACATATACAATACTAAAGACTTAACGTATATAACAGTACGCCATGTATTCTTAAAACTAAGCATAAAACTCAGTCATTGACCTGACATTAGAGATTTTACATACAAAAAAAATATGCCGAATAACGAAAACATATGTGTAAACAGACGGGTTGTTACACCGTCGTACGAGTGAAAGTACAATGTCATCTGACGAACATACAACCAGGGTTGTCAATCCTTAAACACAGCATCGTACTAAAACAATCAAATATCGTATATAATTATGGATATTACTTCAAACTGATCTTTGAATTTGGACCGATTACTGGTCAAAATTTCGTACAAACTTGCAGCAGGATAGGATTGTCCTAGTACAGAATGCTAAAGATATACGTACGGGATGAGAGAGCCAATTTGAACCAATATACGTGATTTTATAGTATAAAATTGAATATTCTATAAAATTACATATATTACTTCAAATTGGCTCTCTCATTTCAATATCCTTAAACTTTGAACGATTATAGATCAAAATATTGTACAAACTTGTACGAGAATAAAAAACTCACGTAGAATATATTGTATTCTGATCGATTACTGATCAAGATCTCGTACAAACTTGTACCAGGATAAATGATCTAGTATAGAAGGCAAAAAATAATCGTGAAATATCATAATAAATAGGATGGATAGTATATTTTTACACAAAAATCGATTAATAAATAATTTATTATTTTGGTTAGTATAATAGTTATTTTAAATTAAATTATAACCAATTTAGTCTTGTCTTTTAACACTTGTATGAATTGAAATATTCTAAAAAAATTGGATATTTAAAAATATTATTATATAATCCATTTTTTAAATAATTATATACCAATGCTTTCTTTTCTCATAATCTATTATTTTTTCACATCCCTATCTATTACTCTCTACTAGAGATAAGCGATTGTTCCAAAACATTATATTCCAATTTGTATTAATGACTTGGAAGAAAATTTCCATTATAATGGTGCTGGCCAGTGAAAGTTAATAACGCATATTTTTTTATGCGTAACCCTGCATTTGCAATTCAATTTTTTTTATATATTACGGCAAACAAGCATACGGCCCATCTCTGGTTATCGTAGCTTATAGACGCCTGACACTTTAATCTCAATTAAATCACACAATCGCGTATCTCTAATATGCACACACACACAATTAAAGAAATAAAAAAAAAAAACAAAAACTCTGGAAACATCAAAAGCTGGCATAGTCTCTGCAGAGGATAAGTGAAAATCTAGTCAAGATATGTACAGTCACTTGAACTAGAAATTTACTTATCATCCGAAGAAACTGATCATGGTCATGCTGGTGCTGTAAAGAAAAACAATACACTAAGAGGGTTCCGTACTAACATATTTTGTGTTTTATGTATTAAAAATTCAATCGCATTAATAAGGAAACGAGCTCATTAACTATAGGTCAAATCTAAATTAAATTGATATGAGATTGGATGATAGGCATCAGCTTCCAAATAAAAAAGTAATCATCCAAATAGGTTTACATAAAAAAAAACTGCGTAACACGTAAAAATCACAACAAAAAAACAGATGAAGTGAGAACCACCAAAATTTTTTTAAGTCGTTTGCTACACCTATTTCATCTTTCGGACTGTCTAAAACTTTGATTGCATATTTTATTGACAGATTTATTAAAATATTATCATTACGAAATGTTTAAAAACATTTTGTAACAACAGTACCTACGAATTATGATTTGCGGACAGCTTTGGTTTTCATTTTACGTGCTGCAGAATCGCATAGAATGCATATGGTGAACATATGCGAAAATCTTAGGCTGATAACAGACAGTCGGTTAGTCGTCAGGTTGAGAGCTTCCAGTAGATTATTTAACCGGATGTCCGGATAAACGTATCAATGAAACCTAATAAAACACTCGTCAAGTTTAACTAATCACGGAAGATGTTCTGAAGTTATCAGAATTATTTACTTCTATTAGGCCGGAAACATATTTTAGTAAAGTTTGGTTAGTACGACACCCTCGGAACACAAAAACAAAACAAAGCCATTGTCAATTATTAAAACAAATAAAAAAAACATTAAGGCCGCATTACAGTAATTGTAATAATACTAAATCAATATGCTACATAACATTTTACAAACAAATAACTTAAAACTAAATAACTTAATATAGATCTGTTAGCGATAAAAATTAAATTGCTTGTAAGCTAATATTAGTAATAATCTATCTGTGTGCCAAATTTCATCGATATCCTTTTACAAATACCTATAGAAACATACATATTTTAGGGCAAAATACGTTCAGTAGTTTTTGCGTGAAAGAGTAACAAACATCCATCCATACACAAACTTTCGCGTTTATCTTAGTCAAATTTATGCACACATATAATCTGCTACAACTAATTATAGCGAATACTTAATTAATTACAGTTAAACTATTACATTACAACAAAACTGGTTTAAATATAAAATAACGTCATGAAATACGTCACAATAATTAACATAACTTGAATAATTATTATTAAGCTGATTGTTTTATTGGCGACAATACAAATCCAACAGATTTTACTATTCCTATATACAAGTGGGAGATAGCACGGAAAATCAGTTAGCCTAGGATGGACTGTTTACCAGGAATTGACCACAATGATTTTAGTAGTACATGGGGCCGTTAGCTCCTATTACTAACAATCCATATCCCGCTCCAAATGCGGAGGAAGGAGATTGTCAACCTGACAAACCTGAGAGAAGAGAAGGTCAATCTGACAAGGTACATTGCTAGCAATGTACCTTGTCAGGTTGACCTTCCCACGGTTCCCTCTGGAAACCATCGTGATAAATTCCTGGTGAATTTGTCACGATGGGCTAACTGACCTGACCTCATGCTCATCTTATCATCCTCCACTGGTGCCCCGCCAGCGCAAACCGTTAGCGCAGGCGGGTGCTTCATTCCATTATCATCTATAAAAACAAAATTCCCGCTCCCACCCGGTGGGGAAGGGGATGTTATCAGGTTGATCTCCACGCAGTTCCCCTTGAAAACCAATCTGACAAATTTCTCGTGAATGGTCACAATGGGCTGATCTGACCTTCACCTTATTATGCACCACTAGTGTCCCGCCAGAGTAAACCGTTAGCGCAGGAGGGTGCATCATTACATTATCACCAATAAAAAACTCAAGCTATATTTAGCTTGGGACTAGATGGCGCTATGTTTGTTCAGAGTCACTATAATTATGATTCTATAGTGATATGGGATACCGTGTATATGTATACTCCATAGTGATATGTGATAGATACCATGTATATGTATAAATAACTCGCAAATTTATGAGCACTCGGATGAAAACGGAGAGTATGGCTAGACATCAATAAAAAACCAAGCGTTAATATTTCTTTTATCATTATTATCATAACATGTAACATGTACACTCGTACATCTATTATTACCAATACAAGGTATTCGATCGACATACGTCAATTGATGACTCACTACAATCATAAAAATGATGGCGATGAATAAGCGATCAAATTACTAATTTGCCTGAACACAGCATATTATGAAATCAGTACAGTCGTCGTCATAATTAAGAGACCACTCTGTTCGATAATATGTCCACCATGAATTACTTTATATATGTATGTATACTTTTATAATTATTTTAGTTTTATTTATTTATTTATTTTAGTCTGCGTCGGTGGTTTAGCGGTTTAGAACACCGCTTTACTTCCGATGGTCGCGGGTTTGAATGCTCGCACCGATACAAACGTGTGTTATCTATGTATATTATGTATGGATTTACAAAAAATGTAACTATTTATTTCTTCTATCAGTTGTCTACTACTCATAACACATGTTCTGCTTGGCTAGGGACTAGATGGCGCTGTGTGAAATGTTATAAATGTGAAATGTGATCATTTTTTATAAATACACACATTATATACAACATAACAAATAACACCCGGATCGATACAAACAATCGTACTTATGACTACAAAATGTTGGCACCATGCGAACAGTCGAACTCGCGAACATCGGAAGTAAAGCGGTGTGCCAAACCGCTAGACCACCGAGGCCGTCAAATAGTATTAACATGGTAAATAGCCCGTTTATATAATGTATACATTAATATTAATATGAGACGACAGGAGAATACCAAGACGAGTAGCTTATAGTACTAAAAATCAAGCTCAAACATTGTACTACAAAGCTCGCTACCTTTATTTTAGATTTATTTTTAAATCCAAATGATTTAACTTTAAAACTATGCTATTTTTTATCTAAATTATTAATGCGCCATATAACCTTCCCATTAGTAATATCCTTTACAAAGGTTGTCTGAAAAAGATAGCAATAAGACCCCCACTGGTATCTTATCTTTCAACGTTTATATTTTATTGATGGAATAAAGTAATAAAATAAATAGATAAACTAGATAATATAATAAAAATTAATAGTCTATCTCTTTCACACAATCTATCTGTCGCCTAGCTGTCTGTGTTCAAATATGACGTAAAAAACCTAAGGAATTTAGATGGTATTTTCTCTAATATATTGCATTATGTATAGCCAGATTTTTAATCACAGAGACTAAATTGACGGGTGTAAATATCAAATTTTCACTAATGTTACCAGTTATAGAAGGGTAGTGCTGTACCTCTATACCGATTTATTGAACCGTAATTTTTCCAGAGAACATTCCACAAAACATTTCAATACTTGAATTTATATCCAAATAAGATAGAAAAAAGTAATAAAATAATTACACGCAATCTGAAATCGTAAACTTCCATCGTGGATATCCTGTAGAGTGATCATATGCATTTTATGAGTATAATTATAGAAGTTATAATAAAACGGGTTTTGGACGCGTGTTGACCCGCAATCAAAGTGTAATGCAATCAGATGTTGAAATGTTCAATAAAAAATGCATATTAAATAAACCATATAAATACATTATACATATATCATCATAATATCCATCAATTATCATCAATTATCCATCAAGATGGGCTGGGGGAAAGCAATTGCAAAGTATAAGAAAGGAGTCCGTAATAGTTTTTTTCTACAGTCCAATACAATTTTGTACTGTTCTTAACTAGCAATCAAGATTGCAGAGTAAATAAACAACAATATTAGTTAGTTCTTAATAATAATTTCTAATTCTTCTAAATTCTTCTAAGTTTTAAATAATCATTGTATAGTATAGAATAAAGTCGCTGTCTGTCCGTACTATGTATGCTTAAATCTTTAAAACTACGCAACGGATTTTGAAGCGTTTTTTTTTAATAGATAGTGATTCTAGAGGAAGATTTATATATATAATACATGTACACCGGCGCGGAGCCGGGGCGAGTAGCAAGTAATAGCATAATTTTAGTCTACAAAATGAATTGAAACAGCTATATTCAATTTCATCACAATGTTAATAAATAAATAAAATAAATAAATAATTAATTGCTAGAGTTGGTCAATTTTTTTTAATGGATGATAATGGAATGCTACACCAGACTGAGCTAATGGTATACATGACAGGGCACGAGTGACAAGGTGAGTATAAAAGTCAGGTCAATTAGCCAAGGGGTACCGGTACCGCCTGGAGGTCAACTTTAGATGGTACATTGCTAGCAACATTAACAACCACAATACTGACAATCCGTTCCCCACACTTGTGTTCAGGTTCCATTTTTTTGTAAAGTAATATCTGTCACTTTCTTTGTGACGACATACTTTTGGCCTATGTTTTATTCCTGTATGCGTATTTGTGTGTTTTTTTATATAACGATTACACTTTGTACTACATTACTACATTTTATACATTACCTAGTAGGTTATATTAGGAAGTTTTTAAACTAAACGAACAAATAAAACCCAACGAAATTGTAATAATATAAAATAGAAGCTGCTTATTGAAAATTGACCAAAATAGTTTACCTGCAAGAATAATGCGTGCGCTTGCTCCGCGCTGTTGAACTGGTAGCTTTCCAAATCTTGACCGGCGTTGGCTAGCTCCAGCACTATATACTGCTGGTCTATAGGCAGTATAGCTGGATTGTCGTTCTCAGAGCCTTTACACTCGTCGTACAGTTCCCACAGGTCGAGCAAGCGTGACGGGTAGCTGCCGTTAACACACCTCACGGCTAGTACCTACCGACAAGTAGAAAAAAAATTTATTAATAGGTTCATAACAATAACCGCAGATGGTATCGGCTATCAAAGCTATCGCAAAAAAAAATCCAAATGAAAATATCTTTATTCATGTAGGTTCATTACTGACTCTTTTATGTGTGTCAAATATGTCAAATCTAACGTCAGTTCGGAGTGATTTCATGCCAAGAAATTCACCTCTTATTCTTTTCAAATAAGCTTGTACATGATTTCAAAAATACAGTAAACTCTGAAAATATAATGACCACCAGAATATGTTATTGCATTTTTGTCAAAAGGGATATTAATCAGTAGCTATAACTGGAACAGACTAGTTCACACAAGCAGCCCCGTTCACAAGTATGACGGATGAGCCCGCCATCATTGCCTCTCAGTCATCTTAGAGCACATTGACATTAAAATCATAATAACACAAACGATCTTTGGACATAAATAATGATAGAGTGTGATTATTATAAAATAATACGCATTTTATTTGACACCTAATATAGCTATTAATATTGTATACTACCAATACCTAATCAGATAATAGAATGGAATTTGTATCTAAATATAATGACATATGGTATGTTATCAATATATTAATATTTTACATATTTTGTTGTATTATCTTTAAAAGTATAAAACATGAAAGTGGATGGACGAAAAAGAGGACAACCAAAAAAAAGATAGATGGAATGTGTGAAAGATGATATGAATAAAAGGAGAATAAGCTCTGACTATAGAGATCGGAGTCGTGTCGTATCGACAATTAAAGAGATTGGTGGCAGATCGTGGAAAATGGCAAGAGATCCACCGACAAGAGCGCGGCTCTTAAATTAATTAATTATGAATTATTTAATTCTGAATGAATGAAGATATGATGGTCGTCAGTGATCAGTGGAAGAGGATGACACTGCACCGATCACAAATAATGGGATAAAAAGCAAAACAACGATGATAAAATTTGTTGTATTATTTTTACATAGTATAAAGTCGCTTCCGTTGTCTGTTCACTTAGATCTTTTAGGCTACGCAACTGATTTTAATGCAGTTTTTAGCAATAGATAGAGTGATTCAAGAGGAGGGTTTATATGTATAATACACGGTATAATACAAGGTTTATAAATATATTACTAGCGTGTCAAGCCTGGTCAAATCAAATTTATGAATAAACTGGCGAGCAGCACCGTGTGTATATTTGTATTTGGAGCCACTTTTGATTTAATATAAAAACTTTTCGTCAAAACCTGTCAAATTTGGTTCATATATTGAGATTACAATTATTCTGCAAAATATGTGTTAAATTTCATAAACATATCTCAAACGGTTATTTAGATATTAATGTCCAAAAATCGTCATTTTTTCACTGAGTCAACTATAGATCAAAATGTATATAACCCACTTCCAGATGACCTAGGAAGTATCAAATTTGGTATGCAGATAGGTAATTAGGTGAATATAATTCGCACACAATAAAAATCTGAAACTGGTAAATTGTTATTACGTATTACTACAAGTTTTTCACTTTAATATATTAAAATTCTATGAAAACGTCGATAGCCAGCTACAATTGACAATATATTAAAAAAAATCTCATCTTGTACTCACGGAAATAATATGAAAACGTCGATCATTACCAATTTACGTTGACCCCTTCACATCAGTGTCGATAACTATAAATTGACAAATATTATATATGAGATTAAATATTTTAATTGTTTTGCTATAATTTAGATTCTGTCTAAAATATACTCGTACTTATAACTTAGTTATATAAAATTTAATTTATTATGTTATTAACTGAGATTTGGTATTAATTATTGTTTCAATATTTTAGTCTTGAAAACATCGATAGTGTAAACATTATTTTTATAAATGGTATTAAATAATAGGACAAACTTTATTATGGAAATGTCGTTAAAAGGTAGACGATATCAATGTTTTGTTTCTGGATATCTAACCGTCATAAGCATGCTTTGTAGTTTACGACAATTTATACTTTCTTAAATTATACTTATATATTTGTGATTATATATACATTATTTTAGTATATATACGTATGGTATAGGCATAGTTTAAACCAAAAATGAATAAATTATTTTTTATTTTATTTTATTTTTTATTATTCTTTTAATGCATACATAATATACATAATCATAAAACATCCAGACACAAAAATGAGAACTTGTTTGGTAACAAATTGTTTTCTTGAGAATTCAATAGATAACAGTCAATTTGTTACATAATCGTCTTTACGAACTATAGCGTGTCAATACCAAGTTTTATTATTTTATTATAATAATGTATTGTTGATAGAGAACAATTGTACACATATGCTATTACTATCCACAAATCACAAGGCCTTAGTTTTGGCAAAAAGTGTCTTTCCTCTATATTTAATAAAGGGCAGGTTTCACGTTGGACTCTTGTTATAGATGTATTATTACAATCTAGATCCAAGTCACGAGAGCTCTATTATATGCAAAAACCATCTGTGGAAATATACCGTCATTTAAAACCCAAAAATTCCTGATACTGAATTGGTAATGCACTTGAACATTTAAAAGTTACAAGAAAATAAGAAATTCCAAAATTGAACAAAAAAAGACAATTGTGCAAAATATACGAAAATACAGTAATTTATCAAAAATATTAATTTAGTTATAAATAAAGTATAATTTATGTACTAATAAAAAGTAATGATATCCCATCAAAAATATAAATGTTAAATGTTAGTTTGTTACACAGATTTATATATTATAGATAGACCTTGATATTGCTATTTATCGACAAAAAGATGAGATTAAATATTGAAAGTTCAATGAACTGTATGAAATGTATTTTAACAATATATATCATGTTTTCTTCTTATAATTAGGAAATATACTGTAGGTAAGGACTAGTTTTTTTTCATTATATAAAACAACCAGACCAATATACTTAGTTCACAAGTTCTAAACATGTTACTTGTCGGTTCCTATTTAATATTAATAGTAACTAGCGATCGAAAGTAAAATAATTGTATATGACAATTGACAAAACATTATTATATATTATATAAAGAGAGAAATGATATTTTAATTGTTATAATATACATTTAAGAACAGTTCATTGAACTTGGCAACATTTAGATCATAATTTTGTCGTAGAGTCAACAATCAAAATATATATCATAATATTACTCATTATCATTTCACATTTATGTTTCTTTATGGGACAATAATATATGTTACACGGTATAATACAAGGTTTATAAATATATTACTAGCTAAGTAATAGATCAGTAGCAATCTTTCTGGTCAAATCAAATATTATGAATATCAATAAGCTAGAAAAACCTCTGATACTTATTTATTTCTTTATTTAAACAGTCATCATGCAGTTATATATGCAGTCAGACTGATACAAAATCTATATATGTATGATATCAAATTCTATTTTCAGCGGTTATCACACTTTAGTTCCAATGATCGTGGGTATGATTCGCACACAATACAAACCTTGCATTCGTAAGTATTAATTGCATGTAGTTGTACACGTATTAGTACAAGTATCGTGGGTGTTTCTATAAAATCACAATATCTTTGTTCATGTATATTACAGTCTATTACAGACTCTATTATATGTCAAATCTACCGTCAGTTCGGAGTGCTTTCGAGCTACGAAGAAATTGAACTGTGTATATCATATATTAAAAAAAAAAGTATTTATGTGTATCACTATAGGTATTAAATGACTGATAGACAGAATACTTATTTCTTTATACCTATACTATTTTATATCTATTCAATTATATGACGAAATTTCACAATTTCGAGTATTATTGCTCGATACTCGAAATTGTAAACAATTGACAAACGGTATTATATATTAGATTAAATATATTTTAATTGTTTTGGTATGAAAAGATTGATCCAGCCGTAAAATGACTGACCGCATGGACTTTAACCTTTCATATCGTAATATAAAATAATTTAAATATTGACCTGGTATATAATCTGTTGCTAAGACAACATATTATATATACAATATGTATAAGCATTCTTTCATGTTTTTAATTTTGAAAATATTGTCTATATACTGTAAATTAGATAAATTACTAACACCCGATAACACGTGATATGGTAACAAAAAGACATCCGGACAAACTTTATTATGGAAATGTCGTTAAAAGGTAGACAGACAGATACAAAGTTAATTATAATTAAATAATAATGACCCAGCACAATATACACAGCATCATCCAATCCCAAGCATGCTTTGCTTGGTAGTACCAACCAGTACTGGACAACTAACAAATATACTATTCTTTTAATGCATACATAATATACATAATCATAAAACATCCAGACCAAGACAAAAGACCATACTCATGAATACTAATGTTTGTATCGAACCCGCGACCATCTGAGATAAGGCTATGCTAAACTGCTAGACCACCGAAGCCAATTCTCGTATAGATAGAATTATTGTTATTCCTACATGTGAAATTCTCCAACATACCAGTTTAACGCTGAGTTTACAAGCTTGGCATTTGCTGGAGCCGAAACATTCTTTATTATTTTTTTATATTGAAGGTTTTGGGCTAATGTCAGGTGTTAGCATTGTCATCTGTAGCATTGCGACCTATATACATCTATTGTGCTCATAGACCAAATAAACACAAATATCATAGGTCAAAAATTACTTAGCACTTACTAACTACATTCCATAAGTGTAAGTAACTCTGCCTATCGCGTTTTCACGCCAACACTACTGATTCGATATAAATGAAATTTTGTACACAATCTAGATCCTGAGAAAGGAGATGGGCTACTTTTTAATGCAAAAAAGGGTTGTAAAGGTGGGATGAAAGTTTCTATGGAAATATCGTCATTTTTAAAACTAGAATGATTTTAATTTTAGATACTTATAAATACATAGGCTAAAAGTTACTTAGAACCTAGTAACTACATTCCGTAAGTTCATGCAACGAAATTCCATTGATTTGTGCACAAGACCGGATTGGTGGCAAACGCATATAAACTTGCGCAAGACGACCCAAATGTGTCACATATTTGTGCTTGTATAGGTTATTGATTAATGTGTAAATATAGAGCATTACAATTGCAAGTAATGCTATGATTAAATTACAATGCTTACTAATATTATAAATGCTAAAGTAATTGTCCACGCTGCTTTCACGCCAAAACTACTGAACCAATTTAAATGTTAGTTTGTTACACAGATAGATATATTATAGATATTGAGAAAGGATATAGGCTATTTATCATGCGAACAAAAATGGTTATAAGCTATTGAAAGAGGAGATGTAAGTTTGTATTGAAATTCGTCATTCTTGAAGCTAGAACGATGTAATGCATGTTTTATTTGCTTCATAATTAAAAATGCTATACAAGGTCACGAGGACGAAGTCGCGGGCACAACTAGTTTTTTTTTATATTATATAAAACAACCAGACCAATATTTTTTTTAGTTTAGTAGGTGCTAATAATCAATTTTGCTTATTCTATTTAATGATATGATAGAGTGATTCAAGGAGAGTTTATATGTAAAATACTTGGTGTTATAGTATAGAGCAAGCCATTTAAAAAGAGAAAGACATTTAAAATGAACATACAACTAAATATATTTATTCAATAAGAACAATTTCTCAGTTGGACTCAATTATTTGCTTTTTCTTTTAAACAAATCTGAACACGATCATAATGTTGTGACACTAGAGACAACGCTAATCTCGGGCACGTGTCAATATGTGCATAATTATATCTCATTATATTTACATTCAAGTATAATATATGAAGACAAACTATTATCTTTATGGTACAAGACAAGTAATATATGTATTGAAACAACAAGAACATGCGGTATCTAGTGAGATTTCATACTTTTGTCATGACACCAATTTAAATACTAACGTGCATATAAAATTGAACGAAACTTAATGATTTTTTTAATACCTCAGGACAATTCACACAGGCCATCTAGTCCTAAATTAAGCTACCTAAAGCTTGTTTTATGGGTACTAGACAATTGATATGAATACATATATTTTTTTTTGTAAATACATACATATTATATATAGAAAACACTCAGACTGATACAAAAAAATATAGTCATGAATACAAATGTTCGTTCCGTGCGAGGAATCGAACTGGCGATCATCGGAAGTAAGGCGGTGTTCTAAACCGCTAGACCACCGAGGCCGTCAAAATTATCATGTATTACATAAAATTATTACTGAACCACTACTGAATATCAAAGGACAGTCATTTATAAAAAAAATAAAGCTTTATCTATTCTTTTTTGTCAGTAGTGTAGTGTGTATGTTATGGGTACTAGATAATTGATATAAATACTTTAAATACTTGTAACCAGACCTTTACAATCATACTCTTGAATACTAAATGTTAGCACCGTACAAGAAATCGAACGCGCGGCCATCGGAGGTAAGAGGTGTGCTAAATCTTTAGACCACCTAGGTCGTCACTTTTAATAAGAATGATATCCAGAGTATATTATGTAAATTAGGCCAGTGTATACACAAAGAACATTTAATCGTATGTACATAGCCATAGGACTTAACTTTGTGTTCATTAATCTGTCACAAAGCAGTGATGTAACTAACAATATTAACAAAATACTTGACCTAAATAAAACTATTCAATGGACATTGTTTTCTTTTAATAATATCTAGATAATATATCGTTTTAATTAGCAAACGAGCAATGCAGCTGTGTAAAGATAAGTGTCTGTCTGTTATCACTGTGCCAGTTGCATTATCAAATAGTATATAGTAAGAGTAACAAAGAGGTCCCTTAATCAATAGAAATGATTCATAAAGCTTCTGTCCTTAAGGCCAGACAATAATACTACCGAGATACAGTTGTTTTGCCAGGAAATGTCCTAGTTTTTGTAGTGTCCTGGGAACTCTAGAATAGTTTTTAAGCAACGTAGAAATGATTCATTAAGTTAACGATAGGCTCATGTCTTTAAAGTCAGTACTACCGAGGTTAGAGTGGCCAAACGTCCAGTTTTCCCAGGACATGTAGATTTTGACGGGACGTTCTGAATAGTCTTTTACTATTGCAACTCTATCACTGTGTTCTCTAATTTTCAGTCTATCCAAGACATACAAAAAATATATCTTTCCTCTTTATAAAGTTATAGTATAGATTTTAAAATACCAAATTTTCAACTAATATTTTGTTACAATTGAAGCTAATTTAAAGATTCTAAATTAATATTAGCATTTACAGAATTAGGCATTAACTGAAACTAACAACAAAAACGTTTCTGTTCGACCGACCGAGTCAAGAATAGAGAATGTGGTAACAAAAACAGCAGGTAGAAAGACCAATTATAGCAGTGTGAAAAAAAAACAAAAGCGGATAGAAGACCTGACCTTAAAGCAGGTAGGGAAAGGTACAGAATCACCACGTGGACTACATAATAGAAATTGAAAACGTAGCAACATTCTTTTAACGAACAGAATAGTTAAGTTTGTGGTATTTTTAATGTAGTAGGTACAAATACTTATGAACGCTAGCTTATTATTATATACTAGATGTGCCCGCAGATTCAGCGGCATGAAATTTATATGTGTTATTCTGATATACAAGCTACATTACTGTAAACTTTTATCAAAAACTGTTGAGTAGTTTTTGCGTGAAAGAGTAATAAACACAGATGCATCCATTTAAACTCACTAATAAACAAAACGAGGTAACATATATAATATAAAATGAATAAAAATATCAATAATATAAAATGAATGAATATAAATAATATAATATAAAATGAAAGGACACACTTTCCTTCCTACCGTTTCATATTATAAGTAAAGGCGTAAAGTTCGTGAGAGTGGAAGTTCGGCATAATATCGGGAACTACTGATTCGATTTTTTTAATTCTTTCAGTGTTTGATAGTCTATTTATCGTGGAAGTATAAAGACTATATAAGATCACGCCACGACAAATAGGGACGGAACTGATTAAAAATGTTGCAAAAACGAGAGAAATGTGAGACAGACGAAGATGCGCGGGAACAAGTTTCATATAATTTCCGCCAAATTTCATGAGACTTATGGTAGTAATCTAAATATATATATGTAATTATATAACTCAAACTTGACCGACGTAGTGATCTATCAACGCACAGCCCAAACCACTGGACGGATCGGGCTGAAATTTGGCATGCAGGTAGATGTTATGACGTAGGCATCCCCTAAGAAATGATTTTGATAAATTCCACCCCTAAGGGGATAAATAACGCGAGCGAAGCCGCGGGCAAAAGCTAGTGTAAGATAACTATAAAGAATAATGTAATAATTAAGTACAGATACGGTAGTAAGGTAAGAAGCAAAAAGGAAACTTACTTTCACTTTTGTATTAGTTAAGATGTAAACAGAAATAAAAAAAAATCATTTTATGTAGTTAGGTAACAGAATCATGACTAAGCTGATAGTCCACCTAATGGAAAGTGGCAACTGTCATTCATGTTATCATAGTTTGATTCGATGAAAATTGTAAACCGTAAGAGATTGCTATAAGTGATGAGGCCACCTTTTGTTAGTATATTTTCTTATTAATAGTTTATTTATTGTGAATATTTTTATGTACAATAAACAGTATTATATTATACTTATTGTTTGATGGTGTCTTTCAGCCTTAAATATAAAATTAAATAGAAATTTAATCATCTAAAACTTACCTCATTGAAAATATCAGTAGCGTTCTCTACTGTATGTAGATCCAATGCTTCAATATCTTTCCCTTCATCAAAATGTCGTTCAATAGCGGCTATGGGAGCGCGTAGTGCGCTCAATTCCCTAAAACATAACAATTACATTTAAAATGACGTAATTTCATACGAATATTAAACAATATAAATATTCATAAAATAATACAATGCTGAATCATTGTACGCAGTCTTCTCAACGTTTATTGCGGGTAATTTTATAGCAGATAACAATTCAGAATCCCAGCAGAATCATAAATTACAACGATTCGAGTGTTTATGTTTTTGATGATGCTTATTAATAACTTGATTACATAATGTTGCTAAGGACTCGCGTTTGAAACGTTGAGAATTATAGTTTTGGGATTATTGGCTCTCACATCACAAGGTGCAAAATGTAGGTTTTATGGTTGCGAAATATAAAGCTTTCTTATAAAGAGGGGATCAGTAACCTCAAAGCACTATCAGGTATACCTCTGCAGTTGCACTTTAGAAACATCATTGTTTAATCAAATCAAAAAACAATATCCCTTTCTTGATGTACAATAGGTCTATTCTTATGATATGCTAAATCTACCGTCAGTTCGAAGTCGAAAGCTAAGTAGAACTGATACGATATTTAGCTCGTAATTTTTTTCAAATGAGCCCTGACATTTTTACAAAAATACAGATTCATTTTTAAATTCAATTAGGGTAATAGTGTCCATCACCTAATTACAATTATGTCAAAAGTAAAGTGTAATCAGTAGCCAAAGCAGAACAGACCAGTCACAAGCAACATCCATTCACAAGTACAACAGATGATCTAGCCATCATTGCACTCAATTAATTAACTTAATTCTGAAGTCTTGTTTATCCATCTTCTACTGTGGTAGCCTTTCAGTGTATACCATACTATAATAAATTTTCAGACTTTCAGTTCATCCTGCCATCCAGTATGGTAGCCACTCAGTATATACCATTCTATATGTATGTACCAATATATATTTAAAAAAATTACTTACATAGCAATCACAATCTCAGATATGATCTCGTGGAAATCCTTCTGATGTTCTCCATTGACCTTCGTGGTGCCTGCGATGGGGACAATCTTCATCACACGCGCCCGGCCATCTCCAGCTCGCCAAAGAAATACCTCCCCGTAAACACCCTCGCCGATCTTGCGGCAATTCTTTAGCACCCTATCAAATATTTATTAATATTATTATCAACTATTATGACCGGCACAACTTCATCTTAATTTTTCTGTAGAAGAGTAACATATATTGATCAATATTTTTATCTAAATACAACTTAAAATTTTCTTCCAAAGCGGCTAAACAATGTGTATTTGCATGTGTGGAATATACAGACTAATATCTCGTCAGAGACCTTAGTAAGCTTAGGCTGGAATTTTAGTTTAATTCTAAGTATTAATATTTTAAATTTATTATTTAGTTGTGAAGATATATGTATACACTCTGAATTTCACTTTTAACTTAAAATAGTACATAAATATTAAAAATAATGTAAGCAAAAATGTGCTTATCTCTGAAATATTTTGCTATAATTTTTACTTCTTAGAAGAGAATAGTATACTTTCAATATGAATATTGAAAGTGTGTATTGTAGTGAAAGAAATGTATTGAAAGTAATATCTGTAATGCTGCCCCACATACATATTGTTAATAAAGGTTAAGTAATAATAACATTGGCAGAGGTCATGGCAAGATAGGTAATGTAGATAACAATAAAGATATAAATGAGGGTAGGACATGTTTTTTTGATAATTTCCACAAAGAATACAACCTTATTGATTTTTTATTAAAATAGTTACATTTCATGAATATTATAGGTACATTTAGGTATGATATATCCTTCACTACCAAAACTTATGGAAATATCAGAAAAAATCATTTGTTGGGATAAATTTCTTAACAAGTTTTTATTAAATGTGGTTTTCTGTATGTAATTTGGCAGAATATAAAAGATAGCACTCAACTTTGTACAAAGCCTACCTCAATGACCAATATTTCATGTTTTCTTTATCTTCGAACTATATATTCCCTTGTTGCACAAGCCAGTTCTTCCAATACCCTCAGTTGAGGGAAAGGAATTTTTAGTAATGTGGACTAATGACCTATTGCTAGCAATGTACCATGTTGACCGGTTGACCTCCACACTTATTCTCCTTGGAAACCATTGTGATAAGTTCCTGGTGAATTTGTCACAATGGGCTAACTTGACTCATGCTCATTCTATCATCTTCCACTGGTGGCCCCGCCAGCGCGAACAGTTAACGCAGGCGATTGCACCATTCCATTATCATCCATAAATAAACATACTTGGATGAATAAAAGTGGTGACAAATATTATTTACTTGTATATTCTGTCACAAAGCAGTGATGTAACTAACAATATTAACAACAATACTTGACCTAAATAGGTGTATGGACATTGTTTTCTTTTTAATTTTCAACCATAACCAAAAATAAGACGATAAACTGTACTCACGGATCTGGATAGCATTCATCAAACAGTATAGCTTCTGTTTGATTGCAGCGTCGCAACACGTAGTCTCTGGGAGTAGTTACGCGGCTTGCAGTCTCATGGAAATGCTCTAATATAGTGACCTCGGGTTCCGACTCGGCGATCGATAGTTTTGATAACTCAATAACCGTATCATCACAGACCTCGGTCAGAAATCCTGCAAATAATCCGTTCATCAGATGTCTAGGCGTGACACATACGAGGAAGTGAATGACGAACTTTCGCTGCGCGTAATCGCGTTACGTAGTGGGAAATCACACGAGCCAATGCGAAATGACGACCAAATAAAACTATTCAATAACATACAAACCTGTGTATTGCAGGGAAAGATGCATGCACTTGGCTTTAGACACTGTTTGTTGAACAAAGGCGTAGAACCAAGCTATTATCCCGTTAGGGATAACAAATGGCAGTCAACACGATGTGCTTAATATAACACTAGTTTTACACTATTTTATAGTATAAATTACTATTATTTTATAATAATAATAATTAAAAAACACTTATTATATTTTAACACGTGATTGTTAAATAAAAATAAAATAAAAATTATGGACAAAGACACCACAAGCGTCTTCTTCCGCGAAATCGACGTAATGTCCAGTGTTGCCAGAATGCAGCTTCGATTCAGAATTGCCAACCTCAAAATCGGAACAGCAAATTGATAAAAAATTAACACTTTATGGTGAATAACATCAAAAATAAAACTTTAACATTTTTCGATTTTTAGGTTGTAGTGAAAAAACTAATCATAAATTTCTGTAAACATAAATCTTGCATGAATTACACAAGATTTCAATTTATGGTCAAAATTTGGTCTTCACAGCTCGGTAACAATTAGAAATAACACTGCACAGATAATAAATATTAAGGTATGTACGTCAATTTATACTAATAACAGTAAACTACAATTATTTTAGGGTTATACACAATAATTCACGATATGAACCCGCGCCTCGACTACGCTTGAACGCAGTATTTTCTTGTTTTTGAAATGATATATTTAATGACACAAAATTCCTAATTAACAAATTATATGCTCCTATAAGGTATAGCTTCTAGAATTTAATAATATATTTTGGTATATTATCTTTGACTATATTCTTTTTATGATTTTGTATCGATAATTTTTTTTTAATATTGTCGTTCAGCCGAACACATAGTATCTTAATGTTGCCAGTTATACCAATAAAAATGTTATATTCGAATTGATTACTTGCAAATGCCTTCAGTAAAAATGTTAATATTGTTGATTATTACGACGTTACGAATATAGACTTAATATTTGTACTTAAAATAATAAAATATATAGTACTTATTCACATACCTGTTAAGTCATTGATATCACTTGAACACAGACTAATTCGGGAACTATTGGCTTCCTAAAACAATGATTAATTATTGTACTTTCTTAAAACAATGTCTATAGCTGAACATTGTATTGTATGTTTGTTAAACAACAAATGTTGAATTAATATTACAAATATGAATGAAAATGTATGTTTGTTACCTCTTATATATGTTTTATACATTATCTTATAAGTGACTCTTATTTTTCATAATATATATTAACTCCAGTAAACACATACAAGCTATGAGGCATACAAAGGTGATGAGAGAGATGATTAATAGGATGATGGTAATATCTCGTTATTTTCTACACATATTTGTAATGTACCAGAAAAACAGCCCTTTTTACAGTGTCTCATATAAATCACAACCATAAGGTATTGTACTTTAAATATTAAATATAAAGAATAGTATCCTCTAATAATATTTTTAGAATAAAATTAAACCTACTTTACATTTTTCAATAACACAATTGTTTTGTTATATGCCATAATCCTTTATTAAGTAGTTAATTCTTAGTTAAGTATAAAAATAACAACCTAATTGTTCATACCTTTAAAATCCTAATAGTGCTTCTGTTTGGTTTTGATACAAATGTACTTCTCCGACTAATAATGGAATCACTGTGTAGTGAAGCTGTAATATTAAAACAGAATTTTAAATTTAATGCAATATAAAAAAAAATATATGAAATGTTAAATTCAAATTTTCACACCTGACATTACACTGAGACTTTAGATGGAAGTGACAGGTGTCTCTAAAAAGTTGTGTATAAAAACATTTCAGATAATAATAGAAACTCTTTGACAGAATATCTGTAGGTGTATACAAATTAATACAATATATTTATAAAATCAAATTTGAAGAGTTAATAAATGATAATAATGTTTTTATAGACAAATTCTAACTTATAATTTATAGCACTGTCAATATTATCTGATTGCACAAAGATGTGTAGTATTGTGTAGTGGTTTCTATGTTGATGATAACATGGCTAATCCTTGTTAAAGTTTGTATACTTAGAACAACATTTGAAAGAGCAACATGCAAGTTTATTGCTTGTTCTTCTTGTATTGAGTCTGCATTCCAAATGAGTGGTAAAATCAATAAATATAACTATTCAAAAGTTCTTATATTAAATTTATTTCAATAAAGATCATTCCTATTTCTATTTCACTATAGATTTTCGTGAAATATTGTAGTAACATATGAGTTCAATTTAGTAGACTAATCATTAAATTTTCTTAACTTTTGGTTTGTGGAAACAAAATATGTTTGCTAGTTTGCATTTCTCTTCACTTAGTATTAATATCAACTAAATGTGAGACTTCACTATTCTCACAAATATAATAAATGCCAACATGACATATGTAATCAAATTCCTTACAAAAACAAAGAAAATAATTTACCTGTAAAGTCTTGCATTTCCATGGTACTGATGACACTTTGTCTATACTTCCGTCCTTTGGTATGAAGAGGCTCATCATCTAACAGAGAATGATCAGATCCAGCCATTGTCATTCTTCTATAAATACTTAAAGACCTCTCCCATTTCTTTCCAGGTTGTAAGACTATAGATGGTTTGTTTTGTAAATTAAATAATTTAGCTTCTTGTGAGCAATTCAAAATACTATCTCTTATTTTTGCACTTTGTCTAGTTGTAACTGATGATATTGTTGGTTCATCATTCATGTGTTGATCAGATATATTTACAATAAGTTCATTATTATATAGAACTACAGCCTCATTTTCAGCTACTGTTAAATCATGTGCAATGCAGTCTAACTTTTCTTGGCCTGTAGCTATATTACTCAGGACAGTTTTATCACAATCAGTACCACTTGGACTGCCATATGAGTCATTCAATGAAAATATCATAGAATCATTTGTGATTTCATTGCGTCGTCTAGTTGTGACAAAGCTTATACATCGGTCCTCTTCTGTATTACTATTTGAATCTGTGTTATTGTCATCAGATAATTCTTCTATAACATTTGCAGTAATAATTTGACTAAAATTATTCTTATCACTATTTTGTGATATACTAGTATCAGCAGTTGAGGAATTATTATCTTCAAAACTAGCATATTCCTGATTGTTACTTTGACTGCTATCATCACTTTTCTCTAAACTTAGTTTATTAATTTCATAATTTGGCATTAATTCAAAATATTTTCGAAATACAGAATCATTCATTCTCTCTATAACAATCATTGGTTCTTGGATTACAGATCCATTACAATCTTCATCCTGAGATGCACCACTATCACATGTATCATACATAGATTCATTTTCTTGTGAACTTATTGTGGATTCTTCACTAGATATATTAGAAAGTTCTTTATCTCCAGGTAGATAATCGTTATTCGTTTCAGATATAAAATTATCAATAGTTTCAGATAAAATATTAATATTACTCTCAGCTTCATTAGGCATAACACTAGCATCCAAATTGTCAATACAAGAATTATTACTATAGCTCCCATTACTTTTGTCTATATGTCTATTATTAGAAAAGCCTAAAAATGGTTCTAGCTCAGTTATTTGAAAAGAGCTCAATTCAATGCTAGATGTATTTTTTTTATTATTATTATCAACTACTTCTTGTAAAGTATTACAAACATTGTGAGGTGTAATTTCATTTACTAATGAACAATTAGGTTCTATATCTTCATCAGGTGGAGCTTCCATTACGAACTGTTTATTTTCTAAACTTTTGTCACTAGCAACATGAGTAATAGGAGAAGATATATTGGTTAATGGAGAAATCTTTTTTATACTATTGACAGTCTTCATAAGAATTGGAGATTCCTCTAGATGAATATGTTGTATACTTGTTCTCAATTTACTCTGATTTTTCTCTTCAGAAAACAAGGTACAATTTTTACTTTTTTCTTTTATAGGTAACCAGTCTAAATTCTCATCAATATTTTTTGTACTAATGGGTGAAAATTTATAGATAGATGCACCTCTATATTTGTCTTTGAAAGGTGTACTACACAATGGAGAATTTTGAAATAAAGGTGACTTAATATTCATTGTTAACCTATTTTTAGTGTACATTAAATATTTTTGAACACCAATAGAATTTGTCCTGCGATAATTAGGACTTTTTAATATAGACATATTTTTTACTATATTATTTATAGATTCATCTAAATGTTTAGGACTAGATTTTCTACAATTTTCAATAAGTAGCTCATGCATTCCTATATCTGTTAAGTCTTGTGCCTTGCAGTCTTTGGTGGTGTTTTCTTTATCTGAATCTGCAAAGAATAAAAAAATTTTTTAAAAATTCTCCAAAGCATTATTACAGACACAATAACCATGATATATTGATGATGAAGAGATAATAGGCATGTAAATACTAGTATGTGAATCTCAGAGATTAGTCTTGTGATTATGAACACAGAATGAGTGTGAAATGGTATAGTACTTTTGCACAAGTGACAATTTATTGTTTTTGAAAGAAAGTTCACAAATAAGCAAGTAAAGATTAAAATACTGAGTAGTTAGAATTACTTTATTATTAAGGCAATAGATTCAAAATGTTGTACTTATGAAGTATTTGAGCTGAGCAAGGAAATCTATGCACGATAATCAATATATTTCAGATATGTTAATATAATAAGATGAAATGGCTAAATTAAAATTATTATATTGTAATATTTATAAATATATATATTGTACATGATTGCATAAATAAATAAAACGAAAATTACCTGTACTATCACCGCTGGAATAATTGTATTTCTTAACTTTTGTAGTTTTCTTTCTACCATATTTTTTTCCTTCACTAAAATAAGATAGAGATTACCAAAAGCAACACAAATTAATCTTTTATATCAGCTATTATAATTATATAATAAGAGATATAAAAGATTAATTTGATTCTATACCGATATTAATATTAAATTTAATACAAATCAATAGTTCTAATAGTTTTAAATTTGTTTCTTTGACTGCTTCAGTATTCTCTGTAAAATGTTATGAACAGAGACTTATGAAGATCAAAACTACAGAGAAACTCTATGAAATTAATTGTTAGTTTGTAATTTATGGTTTCTCTAATTTATTTTCTAGTAATTAATAAATAAGAAACAAATAACAGTCATATAAACTTACTTTCGAAGTTTATCAAACAAATTATCTCTATTGACATGAAGAGAGTCGTTCTTTCTCGAAGGGGTGTTTAACAGTAGATCAAAAGGATCAGGTGCTTTATTTACATATAAAGATTTATCGGGCGTAAGACATGCCGCTTCACTGAGAGTCTCTTGTCGCGATGGTTCTAACTCTTTATGTATTCGTTTTACATATTTTTTCTTGCGGACTCTATTTGCCGCAACTCCGTGATAGTTGGCCGTACTCACCGACGACATTTCTCGCACACTTTGCTTAATATTTTGAATATAAAACGCGTCGAAAGCCGAACTTTTCTCGTCCATTGCAAACATCATATCTCTGTGATCTAATGCACCACCAACTTCCTTTTTTGACTTGTATGTACGCCGCATTATGTTAATTATATTTTTATTCGCAGAATTGAAAATACAATTAAAAATTAATAGATCACTGTCGTAAACAAAACATCACCAACATAAATAAATATTTTAATAGATTGTATTTTTTGTTAGATTGGTTGGTAGACCGAATGAAATGTATGAAGTTTAAAATTAACAGACGTCAACGTCAAAGCTTATTGCTATAAAAAAAAAAATTATGTTCCTGCCAGAATAAAATATAGGATCAAATAACTACGAGGTTTCTATTATTATCCTTTTATGTATATTATAATTTGTATATCAATAATAAATGTTATGACTATGATTATGTTATCAATATAATTTTGTTAAGCGAATAGTTAGACTTTGTAAAAAGCTGGTTGAATGGATTTCTCAATATCAACTACTTCAATCGCCGATCCAGATAAGACTTTGAAATTACAGAATACCACACGGGGTTAAAAAAACTACTACGGAGTAGTAAGCGTAGATCGTACAGTTGCAAAATATCTCCATTCCCTTCTACAGGATAGTATTTTTTTTTGTATTGATGATAATGGAACGATGCTCTACGCGCTTTCGTAACAATGAGTGTAAAATCAGGTAAGTTAGCCTATTGTGGCTAATACATTAGGAATTAACAGCGACAGGTCGATCCAACATGGAATAACAATTAGGTACTTTCTTTCATCAATGTGCCGATTAAACAATATGGAAATAGGAGGGAAGGGGGTTGTTAGTGATGACCCTATTGCTCTCAATGAACCATGTCAGTTCGTCCTCTACGCTGTTCCCCTGGAAACCATCTTGATAAATTTGCCACGATGGACTGACTGACCTGACCTCATGCGCATTTTATCATCCTCCACTGTTGCCCCGCCAGCGAAAGCAGATGCACCATTCCATTAGGAATTAAAAGGAAATAGGCTATACAAAATAAAAGATATTAAATTTCAAATGCCTTATTTCAATTTTAAAAATATACATAGTTCCTGTAATATTAAGTTGATACAGCCAACTACATTATCACTAAACATACACATGTAATGACCACAAAGAATGATCGACAGTTTAAAAGTCAAAGATTTATGTCTTTGGCAGAATATTTTTCGTATGCTAAATAAGTGATGGCATAAAAATATACATACATATAGGTAGGTATACAATTAAACCTCGATAATTCAAACTGATTACACAATTAATATTTTTTTTAAAGTATACATTACAATATTGTAATTACTCAAGCTCGAGCACTATCGTCAAATCACCTCTGTCAAAAGCGTTAGGTTGGCGGGAAGAGATCTCTTTCATAGATAAGTCCACCCTTGCTCGCATTTTTGTATAACCATCTTTATTTTTTACAAGTACAATAAAGTATATATTATTTCGAATAGAGTCGAACAATTAAATGGTGAAACAGACTTGACTACCTCTATATTAACAAAACGGTGTAAACATAAGCATAGTCATACCACAGACAAAATATATAGCTCCTGGCCAGGGGGAGTGGACTTTTAGACCGGCACACATCAAAAGTTAATGTAAATGTATAATATTGTAAGGGATATTTATTTAAAAATAAACATGGTTTATTGAGAAATTTTGACAATTAAGAATTCTTTGAAAATTAAAACAATATATAATTTAATAACAATTAAGATAAAATTATATAAAAATACTTTTAAAATACGTAGATTGTAAATTTTCATGCTAGATAAAACTGGCAAAACTGTGTAATATTGTATTATAACAGACCACGTTTTCACCAAATAAATGTAAACAAATAAAGTACCCAGATTGTAGTACAGTCACGGACAAAAAAAATTCAAAGGGTAATATGTACCCTAAATATTTTCATACTTTGTCAAAGTAACATTATTAATAATTTTAATTATTCAATCATTTTACACAATATCTATAAGTAAATTGTTATTAGAACTATCTGACACATTATTAGATTTAGGATCCGTTGGATGGTATGGTTGTTACGCCTTGCTCGCTTTGTAATTGCGCCCATAGGCACGAGTCATGTACGGTAGATTCTAATATGTGAGCAGTTTAAGCAACAAACATGTTACATTTCATTAGCACTCAAGTTACAGCTCAAAATTGTTATTAAAAACATTCAATTTTAAATTATCGAGGTTTCACTATTAGGGCCTGCACAGACGACAGATCGTTCCGATTTTCGCTCAGTGTTCTTCGTCATAAAAATATACTGAAGACTCGTTCATAGGTCTTTGAATTTATAGCATAGTTTATCTTACTTAAACGTTACAGAATTACGGAATCTCTAAAAATATTTTTTCTATTATTTTTGCTTAGTTTTAGTGTAAATAAAATTTTATTTTTTACAGACTAATATATGTATATTACTTAATGAAAATGTTAAGTGCTAATGAGAGAAGATGATCTATACGTATAGAGGGTTTAACAGATGGCCCATACGTTTGAAAAATAACAAATTAATTAAAAAATATTAAAAAATAGATCACTTATTCTAATTAGTTTTCAAATGGAATAGCGTTAATTCGAAAACAATACGACAGATATAGATACCTTTTTGTAACTAGTCACCGTTATGTAATGCTATTCTTTTACGAACAAGAAAGTGCCTTTCGGATTTTTTTATTGGAATTGGAAATTAAAACAAGCTGACGGCCCACCTGATGGTAAGTTGTAATCATCAACTGTGGACAAGGACAGCACTATGGACATCATGTTATCATGGGACCATTCCAGAGTATTAAGATATCACATCATATTTCACGTTCGGATCGGATCGCCGGTCGTCTGCGCAGGCCTTAATCATCATTTAAGTAATCTAGTATAATAATATTATTTTTATTTATTTTACACGATATTGTCATAACTATTAAAGAGGCTACACACGACATTAATAGTATATTACGATATAAGTGCGTTATGATGGTTATAACACACGAGAAATTTCAGCTCGAACCGAAGGCAAGGGCGTAATAGACCCGAGTGTGTTAAACATGCACGTATATCGTATGAGGTTTTTCAACACACTTGCTTTTAAATATACTCAACCATAAAACTTTCCCGCCCGTTTTACTTTTTTAAATCATCGCGCTATCTACAGCTGCCGCGCGGCGGTCTGTTCGAAATTTGAAAAAAAAATTAGCAAATAATGTGGTTACGGAATATAACCACATAATAACTTCACCATTTGCGTTTATAGCGGACGCGTGTATTACGAGCTGCTTTGTATGAAATTAAATCCACTTTACGGGCAAATGTGTTGAAAAATCAGCCACAATATCGGAGCAAAGGTTGTTAGATCGTCTCATGTGTAGCAAAATCTCTTCTCATCAGCCAATTTAACCCCACCACCATTGCTCCAATACTGTTATTAGAGTCGTGAGTTTTAGACCGTACTGTACTAATAAAACGAGACATTTTTCCTTGCAGCTCCAATATTAATTGCTATTCGTGAGTAATCAATAAAACTTGCTGTAAGTACATATATACTAGTCTGTGTATAACATTAATATAAATACGAGAATTATTATCAAAATTATACATATAATACTGTGATGTGATGTTTGAAGAGATAGTTATCAGAAGCTTAGCTTTTACTAATAGTTACAGGGGGGGGGGGGGTTCATAGTTGTATGGACTATTAACCTGTTAACGGAACGGGACGTAAACACTTGCGTATTCCCTCCGATCGATCCCCCGTCCAAATCAAACGGGGATCGATATTACGACGTTCGAACCCCTAGCGGTGTCCTCAGATTAAAGGGGGAGTGGGCCTTCAGCCGCTCCATAAGTCCTTCCTTTGGTTTGGAGTGCCATCTGCACTCGCCCCCTGTCGTCAGGTGAATCTGTACAGGCCAGCTGCGACCAACAGCATTAGAGTAGTCCAAAAAAAAAACACTTGCGTGTACGTGTTATATATATATATATATATATATATATATATATATATATATATATATATATATGACATATATTCATATCCTACACGTACACAGGATCGATCGGAGGGGGCTATGTTGATGTGACTGTGTATATGTATATGTACGTGTGTACATGCATACATGCTGCCAATTTAATTACTCCATGTAATGCATGTTAATGTTAATAATAATTTCTAAATAAATGTGTATTATTATTAAATATCATTTAGATCGGTTTTGCCGTTTAATCGTAAAAATGTAACAGATTAACACACTTTCGTATTTATAATACCAATATGGACTTTAAAATTATATATATTAAGGTTGTTATTCCTTCGTCAGTTATATAATTAAGAAAAGAGTACATTATATATACTGTTAGTGCATTTAGTCCTTGTAACCTAATCTATGCTGATATTGTAATAAATAAATACTTATTTATACTAGTCTGTAATGATGTGATCTCACAAAAATAATTATGCTTGTTGCTTCTAATAGGACAATAAAATGCACTTAAAAATTCGTTAATCGAAATACAGGATGTGTATAACAGAATAACATAAATAAAGTAGATGTCTGTATTTATTTTATTCTTAATTCATGCGGTCGGTTTTGAAGTCTTATTTTGTACACTCCTTAAGTTATCATTTCAACTGTCTTTACATGTTCAGTAGTTACAGTTTTGATGTTTTTGGTTACAAGTGTAAGAATGTGACTTCAGAATCGACCTCATGTTGTAATTGTGATGTATTCGTCCTTACAAACTATGTAAATCGGTACAATATACAGCTACCTAATTGAAGTAGTGAATAAAACACGTAGCTGTTATCACAGTATTACTATATACAAGTATATAATTAAATAAACTGTATATTTACTCGAGTTTTTCTAACGGTACGCAGACAATAAATAAATAATTTGCTTATAAAAAAATCACCTGTATATGAGACAGAAATAGAATATTATATAAATTGCACTTCTAAATAAAGACGATGATCCACTAAGATAATATTTTTAGAGCATACTTCTTAACATTACTTGAAGAGTACTGTAATATTTTTTATACTAAATGCTTGTGAGTGTGATGGCGTTTTTTTTACAGACAATAAACTTATTCAAGTGCCATTAAAACCTAACATAATACATGAGTAATTTTTTTATTAATTTACACGTTTTATTTTGATGATATAAACTTAACAAATATTTAGTAACAATAAAAATTACAATTTATGGATTTTACAAAATAAACATTTATTTATTTGTCTATGACACGTGAGAGATGTTTAGTTACTTTCGGTTCAATGTAACTTTGTGTACAGTAACCAAAACCAAAAAACATATAAATGTAACTCATTTAAATTGAAGTACTTAAAAATAAACAACAAAATAAGTATAATAATTTCATTCTCTTGACTTTGAATCATAAAAAAATATATTTTATTAAAAAATATTTGAGATAGAGTATCCATCAATAATTGTTATATATAAAATTATATACAAGATATATCGCAAGGTTAATAATACTATGCATGAACTAAAATCCTTTGGAAAATGGACTTAACAATTCAAAAATATAAAGTTGATTTTCCAAAAACATTTATTTTATTTAACGTAAATTTTTAAGCGTGCGATATACAGGATACATAAGTAGGTAAATGTATAAATATAAAAGAGGTTCAAAATCAAGAGAAAGATATATGTATACAGTATAATACAAAAAGCTAAGGCCCCACAGAAACAATTTTAGGCGGGCCGTGCGTGTGGTGGAATGATATTATTCAATTTGAACCTTATTATTTTTAAAACTTAAGTTAATTTTTCACTAACATTTTTGGGAGTTGCGCTCTGACGAATTTGTGATACTCAAGCTGAAGACATCTAGGTGAACTTCGAAATTGTAGCGAAGACCATACATATAGACATAGTTAATTTAACAAAATCAAAAATCGCGATCAGAAAATATGTTGAGTGTACGTGAAGATACTGTTAGTATAGTTTGCCGAGATAAATATCGAGCTAGTTACAATAGTAGCAACAAACGAAGGCGTGTGAAAGTAGATGAATATGTCTAAACATAACACATTTTATTTACATCTAACCTTGAATATAGCGGTTGAAATACTGCAGAAATATCGGGAACTAAATGAAAAATAGAGGACAGGAAGTAAGTTGCACCATGACGAAATCCATTATGATTGTAGACTCGACCGATCGCAGTATCTTTACAGCTTCTCACTCTCTTCTCTCTCACAGATGGCACTCCAAATCCGCGGAAGGACTTGTAGCGACTGAAGGCCAATTCCTACCAGACGGACACGCATTTAATCTTAGACCACTGCTAGGAGTTTGAACCTCGGCTCAGGCCGTCGTAATGTCGATCCCCGTTTGACCTGGACAGGGAATTGATCGGTGGGGCTGATTGCAGTGTCTGTTATATTGTGGGTCGGTGTTTATCAGTCGACCCGTCCTAAAGCCACGCCATGGGACTTTAGCATAAAAGGAATGAACATAAAACATTATGTTTAACATTATATAGCTTATTCACAGTTTGACATATGTATGAAATAAGTACAATAACAAATTTAGTTAATTTAAAAAATATACAATTTGTTGGGATAATATTATAATATGAATTTCAAAGTGGACCCTGAACCTAAAATTTATTACACAGCAAATGAAATGCATAAATAAATTAATGAAAAAGTTGATCCTTTTTGAGTAACTTAAATATGCTTCATATCGTATTTGTTATTGTAATAAGTGTTGAAATACCGACTTTAAATGAATCAAGTGAAAACTCCATTTTGATATTTGATAATTAAAATAATATATGTGATTTCACAGTATACGTCTGATATTAAGAACATAAATGGCTATTATCAAATTTAAGTGTTTTTTTAATCTACGTATAGTTTAATTCAGTAGATGAAATTTCTTTTTTTAATCTATGAAAATTGAATATGTCATTAATTAGTTTGTTTGTTCAGATCAAAACAACAAACTATTGTATTTGGTATTTAAACAATCTGGAGTCAGTTATAGAAAAACATGGAGATTACAGTAGTATTTGTATAACCTTGACCTCCATGACACTACGTAAGTACTTAATGAGTTCTTAAACTTTAACACCCAGAAAATATCAATTTATTCCTTATAGTAACACTAATTATTGTAAAATTTTAAGAATGTATGTTTATCAATGTCAGTGCAAGTGAAAATTAGTGCACATTTATTTAAACACATAGATTTATATAAATATGCTACACATACAATGATCTGTGGCTACATCTTTACAGTAACAGCTGTTCGGATTTTTGCATTTGTTTCAAATAATGTATACTCAAGAATGAGTGCTGCTTGTGGAGCCTGGACGTTATAAGCTGATTGAATTACCTTTATTTAATGAAAATTAATATAATTATTTATTTAACCTAATGTATGACATTTGAAATGAACGACAGCACAGTTTCTTGTCAGTTATTGTCTCGAACTTTCAGAACGGACGGAAGATTTGACTTATCATAAGTGTATGCAATTGGACCAACGTGAATAAACATATTTTTTTTATTTGTCAATATTTATTAAAACTCAACTTTCAAGAAACTATTCTTTGATTTCTATTTAAAAAAAAAAAAAACTATAATTCCAATGTATATGAGTAATTGCACGACATGTATATAAGTAATTGTTTGCATATATTAATTTTAAGTTTTATAGGCGTATGCGAGCGCGACGTCTAAAACAATTTTCCTGTGAAAATCTACGTAACAATCTGTAATGGTTCTTAATAACTCCTTTATTAAGGACCATTGCAGGTTGTTACAGAAATTTCTGTTCAATCAATTCAATTGTAATTGAATCCTCATAGAGGAGGTGCCAACTCTTTAGAACGCGTATTTTTTTTTTTCGGCGTACTCTAATGCTGTTGGCCGCAGCTGGATTTTACAACTTCACCGGACGATAAGGGGTGAGTGCAGATAGCACTCCAAACCCGCGGAAGGATTTATGGAGCGGTTGAAGACCAACTCCCGCCTGACGGATACGTAGGTCAATTACATTGAACATTGAAAAGTTATTAAAAAAAAGATTTCAGATTTTGCATTGTAAACTTGAATACCCTAATAGGGGTGAATACTATACAAAAAAAACCTCGAACATTAAACTAAAAGTGAGAACTAAAGATTAATGATTTGTCATAGGAACAGGTAGACCCGATGAAATATTAGTTGTTCCGATTTGTCGATTTGTTACGGAGCTCTAAAAAGTTTGAAATAAACATCCACTTTTAGAATTATCACCTCTATGTACGTAAATAGAGAATGTGCATTAAGTTGACTTTTGACTTTGCTTTGTCATAAATTAACATATTAGAATGCATAAATTAAATTATCATCTAGCAATAGTATGTTAGCATTTTAGAAATCGTTTTACCATTAGTAATCATTTTCGATGTTTTCACTATTCAGTTATCAGTACATTGACGTTGCAATTATTTTGTAACTTGCTGTGCTCGCAGTTTCACTTGTATAAAATTTATAGCCTATGTTATTCTGATGTTTATGTTATATCACTGTACAGTTTAATAAAAATCCGTTTAGTAGTTTTTCTGAAATCTGAAAGTGTGACAAACATCCATCCATCTAACCATCAATACTCAGATAACGATCGCATTTATAATTATCTTGACTAAATATATAACGAGAATCTTGCAATGCAAACCTTCCATAAAATAATAATTAAATGACCGTGAAACTCGTAACAAAAATTTGCGTTGTTTTGAAGAAACGGCAGTAATGGACAAGCATTTTTATGTGAATAGAGAAATATGTTAATAGATTAATGTCGATATGTAGATGTTAATTTGCAATTATAGAACATTGGTATGATATTTACCTAATTCCCCATCTGTTGTGCAAAAATCTTACACAGTTGTGAGACTATTAGTGTAGCCCCAGATTTGTGCTTGCTTCAAGTTCTTATAATATCACATAAATTTGAATAAATTCGACTGTACATATACCTCAATGGGCCAACCATAAGTAACGTCACACTTATTTCGTGACTGTTTGATCCCTTCCAACATCCTTGTCACGATTGGTCACATTTATGAAACTCCCATTTCCCAATTTTATGTCACTTATTTCGAAATTAGAACTACATATTTTTACTAACAGTTCAAATTTTGTGTTTTAATACTTATCGATATTGAAATGTGACGCACGTAATTTAGGACCCCTTCAACCCCATTATTACACTATGTCACACTTTGTCAACCCGTTCCCTCTTAAAGTGTGATGTTATTTATGGCCCCTAACTACTAATTAATATTTAAGAGAACACATCTATGGGGCGCGGCGACATTGTGAGTGCAGCGTGAGTGGGACTTGCCAGAGGATCACTTAATAGAGATTCATTCCTCTTTGCCTCGCTTGTAGCTTGCTTTACAGCGTCTTTGTATGGACCCCTCTTTTTTTTATTAAAGCGTATCTGAAACCAATTAACACTGTTATAATTGAAAATTAAAAATAGAACTTAAAAATTACAGATTCCACTTTTTTTTTCTTGTTGTAAAAGACTACCTCAATATTACTAGGTCAGTCTTGAATTTTGGGTGGCTTTTTTAAAGAAAACATTAAGATTCTTATATTCCGTCAAGTGAATTTATTAAAATTAATAAAATTGATATTGAGATACTGTACTCCAAACAATCATACTCATGAATACAAATGATTGCAATATGCGAGGAATCATATCCACAACCATCAGAAGTAAGGTGGTGTGTTAAACCGCTAAACCACAGAGACTGTCAAGATTGTGTTATGGATACTAGAAAATTCTTAGAAATACTTAAAACATACATAAAATGGAATAATCTATAGTTTGAAATAGAAGGATGAATGTAAAGTTAACATACCTTATAGTCTTCTAAAAATGGACTCAAACTATCACATGGCATCAGTGAAGATGTAGTTGATGCATACCATGCCACATGGGCCTTGGATGTTGTAGTAACACTAAGAACTCGGCCCGGCCACCATGGGAAACCAACTACCTTCCCCCAAACTATATCCCCAGGGGACACCCGCAACATCCTCCCACCGACACCTTCCATACTATTCTTTGGGAAATCTGGCACCACTTCACTTTCCCAATCCTCAGATCCACTCTCCAATACCTCCTGCTCACTTTGCTTCTCATAAGAGTCTCTACTCAACCTCCTCAGACTAATAGACAGTTTCTGATTGAGGCAATTGTCTTTTATATCACTAAAATAATCAATAGAATCCATGTCTGCACATTTACTTGTATTTTCGTCTCTTTTCTTTTGTGACTTGCACTTCTTTTTATGTTTCACTTTATGCTTATGTTTCTTTTCTAACGGATCAACTGTTGGATGATTTGAAACATTGTTACGTGGTGACAGTGCCCCAATATGCTTTGGTGACTGTTCCGTCCACACCTCTACATCACTGCTGCCTACGGTGTTATTTTTTTTTGCTTGTTTCTTTGCCTTCTTTAGTGCTTTCTTTGCGGCCTTCAAATCAGGTTTGGGTGGTTTAGATATATCACAAGAAACACCAGAATCCTCATTGTAATCACCTGACAAGGGTGGGATCTTCACAACTGTGCCCTCACCTTCACCGAAACATATTTTAAGAGTCCGTGCACTTGAAAACATTGAACTAAATGAAATATCATTGTCACTTTCATCTCTCTGATCAGCTCTATCACATAAATCCCCTTCGGATACACTAACAAAGGCAAGTTCACGTGTTGCCCGAACATTCTCACTAGTTTTTTCACTTTTTGCCTTACTTATTGATTTATCACTAGCCTTATTGGAATTTTTTGGGGTACTTTTAATTGCGCTCGTTATTTCACTCGGCTGTAGCCTGGACAGTTTGGGTATAAGCATGCTGCCCATCAGGTATTTCTTCTCTACTTTAGATGACTCAGAATCGTGGGCGGCGTCGTCATCCGAATCTAGTTTCCGCTTTTTAGACACGTCCACATTTTCACTATTTTCATTACAGATCCCTTTGCAGTTGGAACATAAAACCTTGCGGGGTCGCAGACGCACCGTCATCTTTTGTTTCTGTTGCGTTTTACCCTTGGGACCAGGTTTTTTTGGCTTCTGAATATTGTCACTAGCGTATTGAGGTTCTTGATATGTGAACCTTTGACTGGCGGAATGTAGCTTATCATCTTGATTACCGGTGGATACGCCTTCTTTAGTAAATGCTGGATGCAGACTATAAACTCCAAACGGTAAATTACTGGAAAAATATTAAAATAGGCCTCAAAATTAGGAAGCTCTCTTTAGTAATCGATATTGTGACACCACTAAAGATTTAATATACCTACCCTTTATTAGAGTCTAATAGTACACCTTGAAACTTTTTGTCTTCACTGCAATATGAAACAACAATCAGATCAGCTAATGCTTCTTCCACATTTACTAAAATCTGGGAATTCTTCCGAATCGTCATATCGGCTGTTGCAACGACAGCCGCCATATTTTTAACCATAAACCCATAGACACGATATTTGCTCTTTTAATATCAATTCCGCAGCAAAGTAATATTTTGTAAACAGCCATATTAGTCAAAGATAGACAATTGTATTTTTTTCAAAAGGTAATTTAACAAGTTTACATATCATATTTAGACCTCATAAACTTGAGAGCGTTAAGAGCATGGCTCTTAAATTATAGATGAATGAATCTTAGAAATAAAGAGTAGTTAGGTAAATTAATGAAATAATAATCAAAGCGAGATTGTTTATCCTTTTCCATACACTTTAAATGACTTTTGCTCATTTACATGTAAGATATTTTATATTTATTTATACATCATTTACGTATCTTCATTAGAACGCGTGACTGTTTATTACCAAAATGTACGTACGTAATTCTATTGCAACAAAATATAAATCTAAATCTTTAAAGTATACATCGCTGAATAACGCTTGGCTAATCAAAAACAAGACAAAAAATTCTTAGGATTTGATTAGACAGTTTATAAAATGACAACTAACTTGACAATAGACAATTTGAATTGAAATTTTGACATGTGATAAGATAAAAAACTCACTTGGTGATTTTGATTTTAATCCCAGTTGTTTTTTGCGTTTGTCTTGTAGGTATCAATTCATTTTATCGAGTGTTTATACGCATACAATTCTCGGAATTGTATAGAAGATATTTTAGTGAACACTTAAGTTATTGTAAGTTTTAATATCACTTTTAGCTAAGGTTACAGCTGTTACAATTATTTATCTTACATAATCTGATCATCAATTTATGTTTACAATAGAATTAAATATTATTATATTATTGAATTATTTAATTTGTTATTATGATTAATGTTTATTTTATAATTATGTGTTAATTAAAAAATGGTACATCAGTAGTTTATACTTACTATAAATATATTTTAGTACAGTTATAATAAACATTTTTTTTCTACTAGAGCAATCAATCAAGTTATTGCTCTCTGATGATATTTTGTCACCGAATCCGATGAATGTATGCACAGCAATCAATCATAGTATAAACTTAATGATTATCAAAATTAAAAATTCCATGATAATAGTTTATTAATAAAACAATTTTATTATAATGGTATAGTTATATAAATAATTCCCTTATATTTCTACTATCTACTATATTATCTATGTAAATATTCCTATTAAAAACTCTCACATATCTTTGTTAATACCTTAAAAATATACACTATATGTATATAATAAAATGACCTAACATACATAAACATACCAATGAATTTATTTGTTGGGCAATTCAAATGATATGAATATTCTTCTCCAATAGAAAATGTGTAAAGATTTGTTGATTACTTACTAAACTTTGTGCATTCCACTGGACTATTACTATATGGTCCATAAAGAAATAAAAAATTAAATAAAGAAAGATTAATCTGGGTTTTTTTTATTCTGTAATGTCTCTAGGAGAACTTGTTTTATATTTTCTGTACATATTGTTTTGTCATTGGTTCTATTCAATGTTATAATTTTAACAATTGATTCTAATAGGGTATTTAAAATTTGGTCAGAATTAAGTAGGGATATAAACCGAAGGTGAAGTTTTGTACTGCCTAATTGAGGAAATGATTTCTCTCTAACTACTTTATTTTTAGTCTTAATATCTTCATAAAATTAATTCTAGCAGTCAATATCTTCATAAAATAAATACTTTTTTTATTCTTTTTAAAATTGGAATAGTTATAATTGAGGAATCCTATCAACTTAACCCTTCTTGTATTGGTTATAGATTATATGTTTATTTTTTTAGATAATGTCAGATCAAAGAATAGACATTACAAAGCCTCTATGGGATCAAAGCACATTCTATGGGAGATTCAAGCATTTTGCATTCATCTCCAATCCATTGTTGTCATTGGTGTCTGAAAAAGAGTTACATGAAGCAAAAGAGTTGTACTTCCAGTACAAGTAAGTTAATTATAGAATACTTATTACAGATCACTTGTAGATACTCTTGAACAGGTGCTGCTTGTTACTTTGATATATATATTTAATTTGTTACTCAAGTAACTATGAATTTATTTATGTCAACTTTGCTATTTGTAGTGTGTTTCACACAAATTTCTTAAAAATGTAATTTTGAAGAGAATAGCAACAGACAAGTTTCTTGCTCATTCTTCTTGTGATGACTCTGTATTCTGAATGAGTGGTAGAATAAAAAATATGACTATTTTAAAGTGTTTATATTGAGTTTATTTGGATAAAGATTATTTCTATTCTATTCTACCAATAGTATGTTTTAAATATAGATAAACAACCTATGTAAGGTTGCACTAAAAAGTTGGGATGAATAAAATACTGGATATGAAAAATTTCATGCATTTGTGGATTAATGATACAAATATGTCACTATTCCAGTTTAAAGCATAATTTTGTGTTTCTCAAAAAATATCTGGAAGGGGATGAAAGTTTAGCAAACAAAGTTGTGTTGGACAGCTAATTAAAAATGAACAACATTGGTTTGTATTACAAAAGTAAGTTTATTTCAGAGCAGGAAAAGAACCAAGAGACACACCTATAACAAAGGTTGTAAAGGCGAAACAACTGTATGAATCTGCATTCCACCCTGACAGTGGAGAGCTGCAGAATGTCTTTGGAAGGATGTCATTCCAGATGCCCGGTGGGTGCCTTGTTACGGGGGCAATGTTGCAGTGGTACAGGTAGTTTTTAATCTTTTCATTTAATTTTTAATGTATTAGGCAATATCTATTAGAAATATGACATTATAAAAACGGCTATACAGCAGTCCATTGTACAAGTTCTTGTGCAATCAAAAACTGTACCAGGTGACAAATTGCAAGGATCTATGTTGCTAGGACCACAAGCGAAAAAGTTACCATCATAAAAGCCACTTCCACTATGCCAAGGGTGTATGGTGTACTGTATATAAATTTTTATAATAATCATTTCACATCATTACCTCTTTTCATGACAACTGGCCGCTTACAGACAAAACAGACGCATTCCATAGTTCACCTATGAAATATTCTCACGTTATCCGTCACTCACCTTATACAGCTCAATTCCATATACACATTTTCTTGTTAATCTTATATTCTAATATTAATATATAATTAATATAATTAATTATATATTAATATTAGAATATAATTAATATATAATTATTTACATAACAATTATTACCAGTCATTCACTTATGACTGAAGAAGAATTAGAAATATAATCCATCACATTTAAAATTGGTACTGTTCCTTAATGACACATTGGAATATGATTAAAAAGATCATTGAAGATAAATAAATATATTTACTGCTGGATTATCCATTGAGTATCTCCATCTCATTCTGATATTATAAATGAGAAATGTGTTTGTCTCTTTCTTTCCATTTCACAACTACTCTGGGAAAAACAACTACTCTAAGTAGTATGAATTGACGGCCTCAGTGGTCTAGCGGTTTAGCACACCGCCTTCCGATGATCGCAGGTTCGGTGCCTCGCACGGCACAAGCATTTGTATTCTTGAGTATGATTGTTTATATAGGTCTGGTTGATTTCTATGTATAATATGTATTTACGAAAACAAATATTAAAAACCAAGGAACAATATTAGTTATGCACTATTGTATAATACATATCAGATAACAAGTTTATTATCTATGAAATAAATAAACACTTATAAAGTGACGCCATTGACAATTCTAATTAAACAGAAATAGTACAGGGTTGTTAACATATTATATATTAATTACATGTACATATGATTATACAATAGTAATTATTTATGTACTACTAGCTGTTCACGCGTCTTCGTCCGCGTGGGCATTTAACATTTATTTTTTTTTAAATAAAAGTAGCCTAAGTTACTCCTTATTACATTAGCTACCTGCTAATAAAAGTCCCGTCAAAATCGGTCCATCCATTTCAGAGATTAGCCGTAACAAAAAGACAGACAAAAATTGTAAAAAATGATATTTTGTACATATTTATATTCATATGCATGTAGTAAAAAACGGTTATTTCAATATTACAAACATACACTCCAATTTTATTTATATGTATAGATTATAAACACCAGTATGTCATGTATTCTGTAATTTTTGTACTAAAAAGTGTTTTACCTACCCTTTACTAGAGTAGAGTCTAATAGTACCTACACCTTGAAACTTTCTGTCTTCACTGCAGTACGAAATAATTATCAAATTACCCAAAGCTTCTTCTTTTATTAAAATCTGGGAATTATTCTAAATCGTCATTTCGGCTGTTGTATCGACAGCCGCCACATTTTTACCATAAATCCATAGACACGTTATTTTCTCTTCTAGTATCAATTCGGTAGCAAAATAATATTTCGTAAACAGCCATATTACAAAAATCCTGGTTTATATTATATTATATTGCATGTGTGTACTAATACATACACCAGGATGTATGTGACAGGGTACACCTGTAATTTCTGTAATAACATATAGGCTATCAATTTTATACGGGTGAAACCGCGGGCACAGCTAGTCGATTATATTTTCTAAGTGACACATAATATGTTTTTGGCGCGAAATTGAGTGATTCATTCATAATAAATTATTTTATGTTTGTTGCCAAAACTATGCTAAACACTTGTATGCACTTGTTCTTACATAATTGTTTGTTTATAAATAGGACGTTTGCCTTGAATATGAGCGGTTGTAATTACGAGTTTTCTGGCTGACCTTAGGTTTTCAAATTTAAATATGTTGCTAAGCTGAACATACGTAATATTGAACGGCACGTAACTTTATTAGAGGAATTATTGTGACTATATTTGCATAATAATAATAAACCAGTTTTTACCCAGTGGTCAAAATTCAACCATAATAAAAATTATAAAAAGATATTTATACCAGCAATAAAAATTGAACAAAAGAGTACGATCTTTTTATTGATTTAATGTATTTCTTATGCATAAAAAAATATATATTTTCATTCAATACTCCTTAGCTGTATAAACCATAAGTGTGCGAAATTTTATACTCCTGCTTGCGCGCAATTTTCGTAAAAAGGGGTACAGAGTTTTTGCTTTACATATTAGTAATGATTCGAGCCTGGTACATAGTAAAAAACGTTTACTTAAAAGACGGAATCACTTCAGTTAATGCAATTTCGTTCAATTTAAGATATTGTTTACTTGAATGCAAACATATATTCAAAGATACTTCAAAGAACTTCATGATTTGACAGATATTCAAGCATTGACTGAAGTAAATTTCGTATATATTTATTATATATATTATTTATAATATATTCTGTTTATTGTATGTATGTGTATATACCTATGTATCTTATATATACAATTCTCGTGTCATAATTTTAGTTACCATACTCCGAAACGGCGTGACCAATATTTATAAAATTTAATATGCATATTCAGTAGGGCTGAGGTCTGAGGCTACCATGTATTTTTCATAACCCTAAGTGATAATGGTTGTCCATCCCTAATATTTATTTTTTGAACAAATAAATATATTAAAAAACACATACACCAACTAACTATTTTTTATTAGCGATATTAAGTTATATGGCAAGACAACATTTGCCGGAACAACTAGTATATGTGTATATTATGACATGTTGTTTAACATTTATTTCTATTTGCACAACCAACAATATTTCTCTCCACCACCCATGGTTGTCTGGTAGATAATGCTACAAGGTTTTAGGTCCGCAATATCTACTTTTACCTTTATATTATATACATTAAAGTTTATAAACAAATAAGTATTCTTTTAAGCACTCTTTTTATCGTGTATACAAATGTATTTACTGTAAGTTATATACTTATAAATATATGTACAATATAAATCTATTTATGTACTTATCTTATGTGATATTAAGTCACAAAATACGTCAATTATTACTTAAAAAATAACCTTTGTCCAGTCATAAAGCCATAATATTTAACTTGGTTCCATATAATTAAATATTATCGATGGCTGACTAAAGTTCACAAAACCAGATAAGTTGTCGATATATTATTTATTTAGATACCAAGGTTGTGTATCTATAACTATTATTTAATAATTTAATCTATTTACATATGTACGGGTTCGCAACAAATACTTCATAATTACTTTACTTTTGATGGTGATGGCGGATTCAATTCCTAGCACGGTATAAATATAATACAAGTTTAATAACTTCCTATTACTAAAAACTTTATAAACGGCTAAAATGTCCTACATGAATAAATGATTTTTGATTTGCTACCTCTGGTCATACCAAAAATCGCAACACGCCAGTTTCTTGTTCGTTCTTCTTGTGATGAGTCTGCGTTTCGAATCAGTGGTAGAATAAAAAAAAATGACTATGTTTATTTGAATAAAGTTTTTTTTTTTTCTATTTCACAGAACAGCTACGGCAGTGGTATTCTGGCAATGGGTGAACCAGTCGTTCAACGCTCTCGTGAACTACACGAACCGCAACGCGAATTCGCCTCTTACAACGACGCAGATGGGCGTTGCTTATGTTTCAGCGACTTCAGCCGCTATGGCTACAGCGTTAACGTTCAAATTTGTGGTGCAGAAGCGTGCTACAAATCCCATTTTGGCTGTAAGTATTTTTTTTTATTAATTTAATATGTTTTACGGATCTGGATACAAGTCCTTTTGAGCCTATATTTGTATACATTTTTTGGGGTTATACCACTTGAGGAGTTGTGAATAAAAATACTAATACTGTGGTAGTAATTTAAATAACTACTTAAGAAATCTTTTAACTATATAATGCAGTCGCTAACACATTTTAAGGGCATGTAAATGTACACAAAACGACGTATTCAGTACACCGGAAGTTAGGTGGTAAAAACCGCTGGTCTAGCGGTTTCTACCACCTAACTTCCGGTGATCGCGGGTTCGATTCCTCGCACAATACAAATATTTGTATTATGAGTGATTATTTATATTGCTTTGAGTGTATATTACGTATGTATTTATTACCTATATTACAAGATCTGTTTAATTTGGTCTAGATGGCGCTATGTTAATTGTCACGGGTTATCATTATTACATCATATAAATAAAAAAGTGTAGTATTAACAATATAATTTATATACATGATGTTTAAAAATGGACTGTAAATATACACGTTTATCTCTGTCTATTTATCAACGGTATTAAATTAACTCATGCTGTAGCTATAGTTTGTTTACTCTCTTATAATCAATAACCTAAGGTTGTTTGTGAGATATTGCCGTAGTGATAAGACCGCCTTTTGTACCTCTACATTCAGATCTGTTTTTATCAATATAATGATTATTAGTGATTAGGTTTGTTTATATTTTTATGTTAGGTGCAATAAAAAGGTTAATACTAGTATTCACTATAAATACAACCAGCAAAACATTATTATTATAAAAAAAGTAATATGGAATTTATTAAATCGATATTTATTACTATATCGATGCGATAACAAATTAAAATCGATGTGTTTGTGATTTTCTATGATATTCTTTCTTATGGATGATAATGGAATGGTGCACCCGTCTGCGCTAACGGTTTACGCTGGCGGGGAACCAGAGGAGGATGATAAAATGAGAATACGGTCAGGTCAGTTAGTCCATCATGGTAAATTCACCATGAATTTATCACAATGGTTTCCAGAGGGAACCATGATCAACCTAGATAGTATTGGGGTAATAAGTCCATTAATAGCAAACCCCTTCATTCTTCTATGAATTATTTGAAAGATGTAGATGCAAGCTGTACGGTCCACAATTGCAATTATGATATGGTGCAATAACGATATACGCTGTTGACAGCAGTAGAGGATGATAGCATGAGAATGAAGTCATGTCACTTAGTGACATCGTAGTGAATTCGCTATTTTAATTAACGATGGTTAACCGCGTGTAGGTCGACCTTATATGATATATTACTAGTCAGTAGTTCCCCTAACATATTCCATCAAGTCAGGTCAGTCGCATCGTAGCGAATAAGCTAGGAATTAACCATAGTTAACCGCGTGGAGGTCAACCTGACATGCCGGGGGGAAATGGGATTGTTAGTAATGTGGACTAATGAACCCATTACTAGCAATGTACCATATCAGGTTGACCTCCACGCGGTTCCCCCTGGAAACCATCGTGTTAAATTCCTGGTGAATTTGTCACGATGGGCTAACTGACCTGACCTCATGCTCATATTATCACCCTCCACTGGTGCCCCGCCAGCGTAAACCGTTAGCGCAGGCGGATGCACCATTCCATTATCATATACAAAAAAAAAACCTGACATGCCAATAGTTTCCCTAATATACTCCATTTGCAGTTCATTTTTAAACACCATATACATATATTATATTTCAGAGATTTGTGCCGTTCGTAGCGGTCGCTGCTGCCAACTGGGTGAACATTCCGTTGATGAGACAGAATGAAATTCTATTAGGTACTTCTTATTACAATTTTATAAGTCTCGTCATATTCTTTAGTTCTGTTATTTATTCGTTGTCACCCTACACTTCTATATTAATATTCGCATCGGACAGATAGTGTCTTCTGTTTGTAATTTTAAGGCCCATTTCTACTACTTAATATTATTCATAATAGTTATAAGATCAACGTTTAAGGGTAGTATTACAACTCATTCGCTCAATCATTTACTTATTACAATTCATATTTTTTTAATATCCGGGGCTTTATCACAATAAAATAAATCGTTCACTCGTTAATCTCCACAGTTTTTTGAAAACTAGTAGTTTAATTTCTAACATGACACACTTGTAAAGATTTACATCACATATAGATATATTTTAATTATTTTTCTTGATGTTTTCTAAATTTTTATTTATATGCCCATTAATTCATATCCTGCTTGTAGATGAATTTTTAAATTAGAATATCTATTTATTCTTTATTTTTACATGAACGCTAACAACTATACTTGTACCGCCATCTATTGGTATTATTTTGAATTAAAATTTCTTACTACGTGGTGTTGGAACCGCCTTCCAAATTTTTATGCATAAAATACTGTGTATACAGTATTTTATGCATAAAAATACTGTGTATACAGTGTATACAGTACTACTGTGATACTGTGTATACAGTATTTTATTGTATTGTTTTTTTTATTGTTGTAATATTTATTGAAGTTATAAATACAACAAGAATGATTTTCTGAAACATCCGCGAAGACAAATACTATGGGCTCTCGTATGCGACGTCCCTGGGTATACGTATATATGTATATTAATACACGTGAAACAAAAACTTAATGAAATACGCTCGGACGGAGAAGTATGAAATTTCGCACGCTTATACTTTATATGTATGGAGAAGAACTGTAGAATGCTAATATTGTTTTTTAATTTTGCATAAACAATTCATTGAAAAAAGTAAAAAAAAACATTACAGACTACCATATATTTGACACACACACGCATATATATTCTTTTGTTTATTGTTTCTTATTGCTAATTCAAAAAGATCTTTTTGTACTTATTATCATGGTCGAATTTTGACCACTGAGCGACCACTAATACCTACTAATTATCATAATTAATATATATTTGTTTTTTCGATCTATTGTAATAGCGTAGCTTGTATACTGATAAATGCTACATAAACCGATATTGATGTACGTTTAAATTATATAATAACATATTTCAGGTCTGGATGTGACGGACGAGGATGGTAAAATAATAGGAAAATCGCAGCTAGCTCCTGCCAAGGGAATCTCGCAGGTCGTAACCTCCAGGTAATGTTAAACATGTTGTACAGGACTCATTACATTCGGGCCGCTGGCTGGCACGACAATTTGTATTTTTAAATATTTATATTTTATATGAATATTGTCATTGACACTATACTATATTATACATAGTTTGTTACAACATATATGTATTAACTGAATAAGTTTGAGGTTGATGGGAATAGAAATACTTTATTCAACAGTAAAATTTCCGTCTACTTCCTACCATATTTGATTCAAGAATACATGTTTTCTTTTTATAACTATGTGGCAACAGAATAATTATATACAGCCTAAACATTCATATTGCATGTTTAATTACCACCATCGTTGGCTGCACCGACCCCAGCCCACTACACACAGTCCCACATGTTTTTTCTTACATAGTCAGAATGTCTAACAAGCCGACGGTCCACCGGTAAGCGTGCTCTACATGAACAGCACTACGGACATCACGTTATCATGTGACATCGCTTCTGGACATTACTGTTAAGTTATAGTGATAAGTAGCCGAAAAATCTATATCGGTGGTATATTATTTATCTGTGGAATATTGATATCTTTGGTATATATCTATGAAATGTTGTTATCCATGATATCATACCCAATAAAAGCACGGTTTCGTCTTGCATCTTCTTGGAGAAAAATCCGACCGAGCAACAAGTCTACACAGTGTTTCAGTTATTGTAATCCCCAAAATACCAATAAAAGGCTCTTTGCCCATGGTATTTCCTTAATTACCATTATCTGTTTTCTGCAAATAAATAAATTTAGTTTCATTTCTTAACAAGCTATTCGTCTCTGGAACTTTCGTCCTTACCATTTCCCATTCGAACACAATCACATGTTATATTTCAAAATTCACTAAAATCTCATTATCTCTCCATATAATTGAATTATATCTAAATTTCCTTTTGTTCTCATCCCATATGCATAGTCTGTTTTTTTTTTAATCCCGTAGATAAATTTGACATATTCAAATTGCAGGATTGTGATGTGTGCGCCCGGCATGCTGCTGCTACCCGTGATCATGGAGAGAATCGAACACCGACCCTGGATGCAGCGCATCAAGTGGGCGCACGTGGGCATACAGACCGCTATTGTTGGCATGTTGTGAGTATACAACTACATAAATTACGGATGCCACAGCCAGAGGTTGAAAAAAAATGCAATTTATAACTATATATTTAACTAGCTGTACACGCGACTTCATCCGCATGGAATTTATCTTTATTTTTCTAAAATAAAAGTTACCTAAGGTATTCCTTAGTACATCAACTACCTACCAATAAAAGTCCCGTCAAAATCGGTCCAGCTATTTCAGACATTTGTCGGAACAGACAGACAGACAAAAATTGTAAAAAATGTTATTTTGGTGTAGATACCATATTTATATTCATATGATGGAGTAAAAAACGATATTATTTCCATATTACAAACAGACACTCCAATTTTATTTAAATGTATAGATTATAATATAAAATTGTTACATCACAAATTTCTACGTATCATTATCATTATATTTTTATACTAAAACAAAGTCGCTGTCGCTGTCTGTCCCTGTGTATGCTTAAATCTTTAAAACTACGTAATGTATTTAGAAACGGTTTTTTAATAGATACAGTTATTCTAGAGGAAGGTTTATATATATATAAGACACCCAGGTGAAGCCGGGGCGAGTAGCTAGTATTATTATATAATTAAATATACTTTTAATTCTTTCCCCAGCCTCACGTTCATGGTGCCCACTGCGTGTGCGCTGTTCCCACAGAGATGGTAAGACTAATTTTTAAAGTATATAGTTTAATTGTTTACTTTTGACTTTGTATGCTCTGTTTGAGACAAATATAGCCTTAGAACAGTGTTTCTCAACCTTTTTAGTGCCCTGCCCCATCCTAGCTTTTCCAAAATTCTTATGCAGGAAATTATTGGTTGCTCCACAGATGGGCCCAAATTCCCATCTGTGAGAAGTCCCGTAATTGATCTCACATATGGGGTGTTAATGTTATTTTGATAGCTAACAGTTGAAAGGTTAAACAGTAAATAAAGTAAATTAGTAGTAAATTTTCAAAATCTATAATAAAAACATAAAATTTCCATTCCATATAATTTTAATAAGAGTCCGTTTTCGAATAGCCCCACGTTACAATCAAATTGCCCCTCTGTGGAGCATGGGCCCCACGTTGGGAAACACTGCCTTAGACAGATATATGATTATCGTCATACCATTTTTATCTTATTCAATTTAATTAAACGCCGTTTAGTCGTTGACTCGTGAAATCCACATCGGTAAAAATATACTAATCTTTATGTAACTGACTGTGCATAAAATGTGTTTTTATTTTTTAGTAAACTGTCCATAGACACAATCAAGCGCTTCGAAAAGGACAAGTATGATGAAATTGTCAAGAATACTGGCGGGAAACCACCGAAATACGTTTACTTCAACAAGGGCTTGTAATTAAATACATGTTGTTAATGAAATACAAGTAGACGTGTAAGTAGGTAAAAAATGATGATTCTTTTTGCAATTGTTGGGTGTTTATTACGGTTTACTCGTATCATGGTACTAAAATATTTAGTCACAGCGACTATTTCTTATTCTTTGATTTGTGAGTAATTAAAAAAAAGATATCTATTAAAAAAAAATAATCAAATCCGTAATAAAATAATAAAACTACACGTTTAGCGTTAGATTGTTTTGAAATCGTTCAAGCAGAATTTTTAATATGTCAATTGCTTTTTATACATGAGGTACTAATAAATAGACACAAACGGAAAATTCTAGCATTTTAAATTATTATTAATGCTTCAGCAAAGCCTGTCATATATGCATAGATTATTAAAAATATATATGCTAGTTACACAATATAGAGTAGAGTAAATTCGGCAGCTAATCTGCAGATACCTACGACACACGAGAAAATGAATGTCAAATATTTTAAGTTTCTATATTCTGTGGTCAGTCACAGTTATTTAGCTCATTTAAAAATATAGAATATGCTTTAAGAATGAAAAATAATGTTGGTTTGAAAATTGGCGGGAAAAGCTATCGAAATAAAAAATAGATTATGTATCCATCGAAGACAATAGCTGTATGGGCCCTTTGCTTTTCCCTGAGACGAAAAATAATAATATATATATAGTAGGTATACACATCAAGTCGCGGCTACTTTGTTAATAAATATTTAATATTGAGTTATTTTCGATTGTTGATAATTTGTTACATAATTTTGCTGAAGAATTAAAGCTTTATGATTTTTTGGCACAGAGTAGTTTTGTTTGGATTTTTGGCAACTTTATGCGTGAATTAAACATTTGAACATTGTGTGTTATGGTTTTCATGTTTAATCTACTTACTTTTTTTATTGTTAATTTAAAATATTTTTGATTTGTTTGTTTTTGGAATGTTTTTATTACAATTAAGAACTGTGTGTGGTTGGTGGAGCTGTATAACAGTTCAATTTACGACCACCAGTAATCATACCTTACTGTCAATGTGCTGATTTACCTAGTATAGTTTGAAAAGATTTTTTTTTTTTATTATGAGATCTGGTCAGTTCATATCATATTTTTAATATATAGCCTGTTTACAAAACTGCAACATGTTATTGTAAAAAACCTGTTAATAGATATAGTATTCTATAATTGGTAATATTAATTGATTGTAAATATTATTATTTACAATAATATAATAATGATTATGCTTCATTTTGAATACATATACAAATTCCAATACCAGGGTTAAATGTATAATACAGTGTATGTGCACACATTTAGCCCTGGGTTTGGAAATATAAAATTTCTGCCATAAGAAATCCTTCCAACATTATGTTAGAAATACGTTCATAGACATACTATGATGCGACAAACAGGTTTATAATACACTATTGTTGCAAACAGGCGATTTTATTTATATTTTTTTGCTATTTTTTTTATTCATAATGGACATTCCAAGTGACGCCTTGAAAACGCTTTTTAATATTCCGTTTTATTTTATTATGTTTTATTTAATTATGATTTTGAATAAGTTTTTTAATCTAGTCTCTTATTTACTGTAGCGCTCAATTTATTTTTTGCGATGTAAACATTTTTAATAGTGTTGTAATTTGGCTAAAAGGAATTTTATACAGAGCCGTAAAATTACTTTAAAAAAAAGATTGTTCTAATTAAACAATTATAATTATTGCAGAACATTCTTAGAAATGACAATCTTGTTATTTTTTTTTTGCATATGTTTGATAATTTGATTATATTATATTACAATTCAATTTGTTTAGAAATTAGATTTTATTTAATTGGTTTATATTATAGAGTAATTAAAAGAGTGATTTGTAAATTTTAAATTAATTCTTATGCTGTACCGTTTATTTTGAAAGACTTAAACAAGGTTAATTTTAATAAGAAAAATATGTTCATATTTAAAGGGAAAAGTTAATTAGTAAAATCTACTTAAACCTTATTTATACAGTTAATGTAAACTGAAATGTAACATTTTCAGATCAGATATTAACATCAATTAAATTGACTTTATGTTAACTATTCGCTTATTCATAATGACGTCAAATATCTAAAAACCTTTTTTGTTATTGTCTGATTTCTCTTTGTCTTGTCTGCTGATTTTCTTATTTGAAAGAATGAGACGAAATATTGTAATAGTTTAAATGGGTTTTTAGGTTATAGTTTATTTGAATAAGCGTTCTAATTATCAGCTTTGATGAACGATTTTCATATTTATCTAATGTTTTCATGTATTATATAAATAACCTTTCCTCTTTTAGCGGCAAATAGTCACTCTATCTGCCGCTAAAAACTACAATAAAATCTGTTGCATAGTTTAAAAAATCTAAAGCGGAAGCTACTTCATTGTATACTATGTAGAAATTTATTTATTATAAATAATTGCAGTTTTATTATTCTTAAGTATATAACTGCTTATGTTAATGCCAGGTAACTTACGTGGTAGAGAGAAGTCTATATATGAAAATGTTAGAAGGAACGTATAAAAGGCAAAATTTTGAAAAATGTGGATTTGTTTTACATGTGAATTCTGAGTTTTGTGTTCAAAGGCAAAGTGCTCAAAAACTAGAAAACCGATACTTGATATTATTAATTAGGAATATATTCTCTGTTGGCGCTATTTGGAGCACCAAATTTCCTACAGTCCGGCCGCTCAGTTTACGTTTCTGACAAGTCAACTCGGTTTTTGATCATTACAAAAACAAACAGTTGACATAGCCTTGAAACAGCGCAGTTTGATGTGGTACTATTGTTTTTATATTTGTTATGTAGTTAATCGTTTTAAATAATTAATACGTTTATTGTAAGTTGGAATAATTATAAAATTTTTAATGTTGTCACTCGTTAATAAGAGAAATAAAAGATATTTAAAATTTTGCCGTAAATGTACGTCAGTACAAAGTTACATTGCCCATTCGATCCCGGCCTGTATGAAACGCAAACTCTGAGCGGTCGGACTTTAATACAAGAAATGTAATATATATTATATTAAATTTGATGCGGTCATAATTTATACATTAAATTAGGAAAAATCACGGGATCTTATCAAACAAACAAAAGATCAAAAAATGTATTAAGTATACGTGAAGATACTATGAGTGTAGTTTGCCGGGATACTGATGTATCGAGCTAGTTTCAATAGTAGCAAAAAAAAAAAGACGTGTGAAGGTAGACGAATATGTCTGCCCATAAATTATTTGATTTACCATCTACCCGCTGCTCTTCAGTATATCCGTGATTATGTCGGTTGAAGGACTGCCAAACTATCGGGAACTCAATAAAAATAAATAAAACGTTGTAAGATTCGTGATTTTTCTTAATTATACAAGAAACGTTACTTGTAAAAGACGTAGATTAGAGAATATGTTACAATTACTTAATTCAAATGAATAATGTTGTTATAAATATGTATTGTATAATAAAAATACAGTTTATTTCAGTTGATTTAACAATTATTACTAATATCGTAAAATAACTGTTATATACTGCTTTACTAATTCCATTATGTAAAAAAATGTTTTGTTTAATCATATACATTATTAATTCCATTTTTTTTTCTAATATTATTGTGTGCTCTATTTTTTCATTTTTTTCTCTATTGCTTATAAAATAACACTATTATATTATGCTAAATAATTGTATCTTATTGATATCTTATTGAGAATGTGTATGATGTTTTATTTTCAGCAATATCGTTGCAATGGAAAGAGCAATATAGTTGTACAAGATAATTAAATTTAGTCTAGTAAAGAAGTTAATGTTCGTGATTGTACTGTTTCATTAGATGCCTAGTGAATGAATGAACGATAATATAATTAAACGATATTTGAATTTCGAACGATATTTTAATTTTTTAAAATTAATTAATATTAATAATAATTTATTATTCGCTGCACATAGATTTCGTTTTTGACGGTCGCGGTAGTCTAGCTTTTTAGCGTACTGATTTCGATGGTCGCGGGTTCTATTACTATGTGGCTGAGTGTTTACATTTGAAATTTATTGAAGTTGCAGGTGTAAACACAATTATAAAATTATAATGATGCTAAATTATTAAAGATTATAATGGGTTGTGTTACATAAGTTATATTGGGTGGGTTGTATGTTTATTGTAATTGTTGTTGAGCGGAGCGCGTTTATTCTTAAAAATTCGACCTATCAAAATTTTTTTCAGTGGTAAACGATGGAGGCCTATATAGACCTTCGATGAAATTTTGGCTCTCGATCGGTCAAGAGGAGTTTCGGAGGAGTGCAAATCTGATCTCGAAAGATCGCTTCGTGCTCCGCTCAATAAAGAAAATTAAATACAAGATTTAGTTGTACCTTATCAGTAAAATACATTATTGTCCCGATAATTATATCTTAAAATGAAAATGCTTTAGTAAAAGATGTAAGCCCTCATCTTAAAGGTTAGGTTACTTGTTGTGGTAATTTTATATTTTGCTAATTGCGTATATTAATAAGCAGAATCTAGAGGATTTTGTCATTACTGTAACGGGCAGTCAATTAGTCACGTGATGTTTTTTTTATTGACAGTTCTTGATCCACCTCTGCCCTGGTTTATACGTGGTAAGGTTTAAGGCTAACCCTCTCCACCTCCCCCAACCCCCAATATCATGTATATTTTTAGTACCTATGTGTGCTGTAGCGTGGTGCGGGTGACAGTTGCCTGTATTTGTAGACTTACATTTTAACTAGGTTAAATTTAAGTTAATACACTTATTAATGATTTAATATATTATGAATGTGGTACAGCTGAAATACTGAGTCATAATTTTTAAATCGCAGCAACTTTCAAGAGTGAAACGAAACATTACTGAAACTGTCTTCCGCACCATGCTACAGCGCACGTGGTGTACATGGAATCGTATTTTTTTTTAAATATCTATAAATAAAGGTATAAAGAAAATTTACTTGGCATTTCTTAACCCTCTTAAGTGGTAAGTTACCACGTATGACCTCTCTCCTGGATCATAATCGTAAACCTTACCACGTATGATCCAGGAGAGAGGTCATACGTGGTTTACCCCCCACCCCGTCCTCCATTTCTTAACATCAGATATATTTTTAGTGCCTCAAAGAATCGTGAAAATTTTTAATATAAAGTATAATTTTATTTTATTCTAGACGTGTCGAGGTTGCATACTCCTGTGTTTGACGATATTATAAATATACGTGAAATCTTACTACACCCCTCTTTCCCTTTCGTGGTTTTTGCCCATTTACACCCCTATTCGAGCCTCACGTGATTTAATAGACATCCTGTTAATATTAATTGACCTCTTTGCATACCTATATCAATAGTTGCTCCACTATTTTGTGTTTATCTAGTCAGTAAATTTTTAGTTAATTAATAGAAAATTAAAGATTTGAATCATAGTCCGAAATTAGAAGGTTACACTGCATTTCCACAAAAATATATTATTATTGCTATACAACGTTAACAATTTAATAACTCACAATTTAAAACAAAATCACTATATAATACAATACTGCATTTATTAAAAAAATATAAATTTTACACAAATACAAATTTTGTCATAAAGGCTCAAAGTGTACAATACAAATTATATTTTAATGGAAATGCGGTATCAGTAGAATGTTCATATGAGTTGTTAATAATATTTTTATGTATGCATTGTTTCTTATATTGTTGAATAATTCATCTCTTGGAACTTTAGCTGCTGTCAATTGTTTACAATTTGTATACAACTTGTTTAGTTTTGTAGTATGGTAGTATATTAAATGAGTTACTGCATTAGTAATAGGGTTGTTGCATTCAAAGCTGAGACAATAAAATATTATAAGTAATGTTGATTTTTATTATATTTTATATCTTTCATTTTTAACCTTGTGTTGTTAATGTTTGATGAAGCAACATGATGATTATGCAGTTAACAGATTCTTCTTCTTCGTCCATTTTTCCTCAATTAGAGGTTCTATGATAATAATAAAATAAATAAATAATCCAGGACAATAACCCAGCGCCATCTAGTCCCCATGGTAAGCAGACCTTGTGTTATAGGTACTAAACAACTGATATAAATACTTAGATATTTTTTTTGTAAATACATACGTAATATACATAGAAACCACCCAGACCGATACAAACAAACATACTCATGAATACAAATGTTTGCACCGCGCAAGGACTTGAACTCGCGACCATATGAAGTAAAGCGGTCTGCTAAACCAATGTAAATCTTTTACCACCCTTATAAAACTATATATGATTTTATTTAAATGAAATAACAATATTATGTAGTTTAATATTTTTTTATTAATCGATAAGAGAAAGAAATAACCTACTTTTCGTATTCTCTTTCATAAAAAAAACTCGTCTCTCATATGACGCCCCCCACGCTAAGTCGCTGACTATAGGGATATATAATTCTTGCTAAGTAACAAGCCACGTCGATTGTTAATGAAAAAAAAAACATATATTACGTATATGAAATCTGTATTTATATTAGAACACTTAAAATTAATTAGAAATATTTGAACTCGACGGCTACATACAGAGCTCACAAGTATAAATTAAGTTTTATTTTACAGTACACTAAGTATATTACAAATATATAAGGCACCAGGCGACGCTTAATGAGTATATAACTTCAGTTCTATTTGTTGGCACCTAAAGTTCAATATTTAACAAAAGTACGTTATTTTTTTTCATACATAAGTAATTTAAGTCGATTGAATATATGAGTAGAGTCGATAGATTCTGTCATTTTGAACTTCACACACCAATAATTTTGATCAGAATCTCAATAAATCGATAATAACATTAGAGTCGATAGATTCTTATATCTGTTTGCACTACACATGCTTCAATAATTCTGATTTGTATTTTAATAAGTCGATAACATTGACGGTGGGGCAACAGCAAACACGTACATACAGCCAATATTTATGACAAATATATTCGTGTGATTTTCTTTATTTATAAATAAATTATGATTTATTCATTAGTAGATATTTGTTGTTTAGTGTTTTAATTTCGATTGTATATTTGTATCTTCACCTTGTTTTAATTACAGTATGAAATGATTTATATATAGTAGGTGATGTGAATGCTAGCTATGTGTAATAAATTCTAAATTACATAAGTTGATAGTACATAGTTTTAACTTTGACTTGACTTTTAATTTCAAGTATTTACATTTACTAATTCAACTTTTATGTTCATATAGTTAACAAACTGATCAATAGAAGTAATTTCTAATAATTATTATGAGTTGTCTGTTCGCTTAGATCTTTTGAACTACGCAACGGATTTTAATGCAGTTTTTAGAAATCGATAGTGCGATTCAGGAATGTTTATATATATAATACATATATTCCATATTAGTTAGTATATCGTAAAGAAGAAATTACTGAGTAGTTTTGGACAAATATTTAAGGATCTTAGTATGTTCAATTTTTCAGGTGCCCAACACTTAAAGCTATTGTATGTAATAACAGACTCATAACAATTGCAAAATCATATATCGTGATGTACACTATATGTACACTATTATACTCTTTATGCTTTTGCGAATGAATATACTATAGTATATTCAACTTAACAAAAATCCTAATGTCTACATCAAGACTTAACGACATGGACTTAAGTAAAGCTTAGTTTAATAAACACTGGCTTTCTCCAGCAGAACTGATGCGTCACACATGACTTTCGCCGTCGACCGCACTAAGAACATCAAATGGAGCTGTTCGAACACGTTCAAGTGGACTCTGGTCCTCACCAAACCGTGTAACACCGTCGCTCGTTCTAAATCCAACCATCTCTGCAAGGATAACTCCCGTTCATCAACTGGAACACCTTGGACCACGTCCAGAGGTCCCCACAGCATGAATTCCAGCACGGACTTCGCCTGGTTCAAGGATATAGCTCGTTCTTCGTGAAGTACTTCCTTTAATAGAGGCGTGAGTTTCTCCCCTGGTAGCAGGATCTCGAGGGCTTTCATAGCACATTTACATAGAGAATTGAGATGCTCCTCCTCTGCTGATTTGCAGTTGATCTCCTCGCTCAATCTGGAATCAATCATTAATATGTTAGACTAGTTTAAAGTCGAAGTATAAATTCTCATATCACCGATATCAGTATTTCTATTATTTTCTAGGAATTGAAAGTTTTTAATTTTGAAATAGAAATCGGTGGTCCAGCAGTTTAATGCACCGCCTTACTTCCGATAATCACAAGTTCAATTCCTTGTACGATACAAACATTTGTATTCTTGAGTATGATTGTTTGTATTAGTCTTAGGTATTTTCTATGTAAGTTGTGTATATATTTATAAAAAAATGTTTTTAAGTCTTTCTATTATAGGTATGTAGTATAAGCTCTGTTTACTTTGGGTATAGTTGGCGCTGTGTGAATTGTCCAGAGTTGTTATTTTATTAATATTATAAATGCGAAACTTTGTAAGTATGGATGTTTGTTACGCTTTCACGCAAAAACTACTGAACGGATTTTGATGAAACTTTACAGTTATATAGTTTCTGCATCAGAGTAACACAGGCTGTATTTTTTATTGAAGTTTAGCGCGGTCGAAACCGCTCACTCAGCTAGTTATTAATAATTTGTTACTTATCCATAATTGTTAAGTTGTATATAACATGTAAGAATATTACTTACCCTTGTAATATGCAAAGACGTCCATATGAATTAGTTTTTGGGGCCCACAACGAGTTTAGCCTATCATCGGGCGATGGCAAATTAAGGGTGCTCCCATGTGACACCAGAGGCTGCATTTCCCTCAAGGCAATAAACGACGACAAACTCTCCGGTATCTCCTCAAGTCCTCGTGCTTGGAGGCACTTCAATCCATTGATGAGTTGCAGCATCATGAAGATTGCTTCGTGGACCTGCTCAGTCTGCACTAACTGGTATTCCTTAGTGCTCAGACCTTCGGCAGCCTGGAGATTCTCCCCGTACGACTGGATAGTGTCCACTTGTGCTTGTGCCAATACGACTATAGTGGCTGAAATAAGAGAAAAATAATTAGTCTTATTAATCTTATATATAAAATTCTCGTGTCACAGACACACACACACCGATTCTCAGACCTACTCAATACACTCAATTGAGTAGGTCTGAGAATCGGCCAACATCTATATTTCAGCCCCCTAAATGTTAGGGGTAGTCCACCCTAATTTTTTTTTTATTTTAAGGCAAAACAACGTTTGCCGGGACAGCTAGTATTATATAAGTTCTACTAAATTATAAACGCTAAAGTTTTTGTATATGTATAGATATTTGTTACTCTTTCACGCAAAACTACTGAACGGATTTTGAAGAAACGTTACAGTTTTTATTTATATAGCAAAGGTGAGCATAATGCTAATATTTTTATGCATAAAAATTACATTAAATCAATAAAAAAAAAACATTAAACACATGTATTTGACACACACGCATATATACTATTTTGTTTAATTATTATTGCTCGATCAAAAATCTTTTTGTATTTTCTCTGATGGTCAAATATCGACCACTGAGCGAGCACTAGTTTAGTAATGTGAATTATAAACACCATTGGTAGCAATATACTATCTCAGGTTAGCTTTCACGCGGTTCCTCTGCAAACCACCAGAAACTTACTGGTGAATTTTCCAAGATGGAGTAACTGACCCGACCTCATCCCACCCAGGAGTGCCCCTTAGTGTAAACCGTTAGCACAGGCGGGTGTATTATTCCATTTAAAAATATATACATGAACAGCATCTCGGACATTACATTATCATGTGCCACCCGTGATACTAATCATGGGTGCCATTCCTGATGCCATACCTCTTTATTCAGTTGTAGCATGATGGGTATCAATTCATGACTAGCGTTATGTATGATAAAACGTAATGAGGTGTCGATAAGTATTATAATAATAATGAATTTTGCTTGTAATCAGTTGTAGAATAACTATTATTTCAACAGATACACACCTTGCACTAAATCTTCACCCTCCTCTCCGAACTGTTGCAATGGCACCAAGTCACAAAACTCCGTTATGGCATTCAAACTCAGGGTCTGCGGTTGCACTGATTGCTGGCATACCAGTTGAGAGGCCATCTGTTCTTTGTAAAGCATCAGAGTTACATTCACAGGTCCTTGATTTGAACTCCAAATAGCGGGGTAGAAGACCCGCTTCCCAGCTCTAACGAAGTTATTCTTCGCAGATGGTTGGATAGCGAAATCATTCCATCTTAGGTTGGTGCAAGCTTTCAGACCTCGAAGAGACGGCTGCATAGTCGCACTTTGTTGGACCTGAAACGTAGAAGTCACTATTTGAGACACATATCTTTCTTTTATGATTGAAAACAGTTATTTTATTACAGTATGTAAATTTTTCATCATCGTAGCAACACAGTGTTCTACAGCAAGCGGCTCTTATGCTTTAGACTTTTCATTTCCTTATACTGATGTTTAGTCTTTTATTGCTTTAGACATATCTTATTATGGTTATGAAGAAGATTCATGAGTCTACGTATAACCTGAAGTTGCATTTATTATTGTTTTTGTATGAATAAAATTTAGTTTAATTAGCATTAGAATTATGTAGCAGAAACAAGTAAGTAAACAAAATATTACCCTAAAGACTTCAGCATGTGAAAGAGACATTACGCACAGCATGTTTTAAAAAGCCTTCATTGTTAAGTTTATAATAAAAAAACTGCATTCAATATAACCATCAACATGTTGAATAGTTTAGTTGCTATATTAATTTTTGTTTGTGTTTACAATGATATTGGCGAAAGAAAATAATAGAACTTTTAGTTACCTGTTCTAAAACTTGGGCGAGGGCTTCATGATTTGCAATAACGACCGCACCGTAGTTGTCTTCTAAGTTCTTGTGCACGACGCTCCGACCCTTTCTCACTCGTAATTTGTTTGTTGTGTTCTTGGAAGTCATCTCGTTCTGATAGTCCTCATTCCCTGGACTATCCATAGTGTCGTTTGAACTATAGAAACTATAAGGGGAATAAATTTCAGATTCTGTCTCACTACCGCAATAAGGAAGTGATGACCGGTTAAACATCCCATTGTTGTACTTAGGATATTCAACAGTTTCAGTTTCTTTTCTTGTTTCTATTCTATTTCCTGAACTGTTTTCTCTGTCTTTTAAAGCTGCGTCACATTCTGGTGAACTAGATAGAGCATGGTGCACGTATTCATAGTCACTGTCGCTATTCTTTGCCGAATCACAATTTTCTTCTTCGTATTTAGAAGAATTATATACATCATCGTAATTGTTGATGACTGTTTCATTGGTAGCTTGTACAATTTCTTGTGGGCCATCATCGATTTCGTCTTTGTCGTCATCTATTGAGGTTCTGCGTTTAGGTAACTCTAAATGTGCTTCTCGTTCTCGCATACTTGCTGTACGCTCTGGCTTTCTTGGTGCTAATGCTGACCGGATTTCCCCTGAAAAATAATATCAATCAATTATTTACACTGCATTTGACATTCAAATATAATCATTAATTATTGATTTCAATTGAAATTCTTACCTAGGTTTGCATAAATATTATCATTTTTGTTCGGCGCAGTGGCCCATGCTTGCTGCTTCTGTTTCTTTTGTAATGAAGCGGATTTTGGAGGAGGTGGTCTAGCTGGTTTTGGTAGATGGGATACAGTCTTGTAATCCTCACTAGATTGTCTAGGTGGAGGTGGAGGTTTATTTGTAACTTTCGGCGTTTCTATATCGGTTGCAGAACTACTTCCACTGTATATCGATGAATCGTCATCGTGACTCATTCTTCTTAAATCTGAGATTTCGCAATTTGATTTAACAACCTCGACGGATGACCCATTTATATCCAAAGGATGTATGATAACGAGCCTTGGTTTCGGTTTCGGTGTCAAATCATAAATTTCCTCTGCTTTGCTAGGTATTTTACTTTGTATTTTTGTAATTGGGGTAACACTGATTTCCTTTTTATCCAAATCTTTAGAAGATCCTATACGGAGCAATTTCTTAATTGAGAATTTCAGTTTACCTTTTCGTTTATCATCGAGGAGTAAGTTATCATGAGAGAGAGATATATTTCGACGTGGTGCTGGTTCTGGTACAGAATCAGTTTTCTGAGTCACGTCTTCTGTTGGCCGTATTTTAGGTGAAAACAATGTGGCTCTTTCTCTTTTCTCTAATTCCCTTACCACAGGTGAATCTGATTTCATAAAGCCGTTCTGATTTCTTTGGTATAAATTGTTGGAATACTCTTCTACTGGAGATGACGATGGAGGAGTGGGAGCCTTACGTTTACTGAGACTATGTAAAGAAGTATCACTGTCTTGTTTTGTTAATACTGGTTTCGCATAGTAAATTGGTTCCGCTTTATCTTCGTGGATTTCGCTTATTTCATTGTTTTTTTCCTCAGTCATTTTAAGAACTTTATCTTCGTCATTGTTTAATGTATGTTGTAAATGCATTACCGTTTGTTGGTGATGTGTATTGATGCTATTTTTCTTAGTAGTCTGTTTAATTAATGGTTTTACTGGTAATTTTGGTTTTTCGGGCAAGGCCGGCTTAGAACTGGGTATAATATCACTTATCATACCATGTAGAAATGATGGTCGTGGATCCATCACAGGTATTGGACTTTGAGGTAATGCAGGAGCTTCATTAGTTTCATCAGGATCAGCTCGACCATCAGGCTCACCGGCTAATTCACGACTAGCTTCTGCTGAGAAAATTGTGTCTGGTTGTTTAGGCAATATTGGAGGTAAGTCAATTATTGAACTTTGGAATGTGGAGTAACCAGTACAAGCTTGTCCATCTACTTTTCTGATTTGGCCAATTGGTGACATTTTGATGTTTTTATCACTTTCATTGAATACTTTTATCTTAACGGTTTCTTCGTTTTTATGTGTTTCGGAAAAATGACCGCTATCATCGTTGTCTGAGTCTGTTCGTCCGCTAAAGCTTTCGTCATCTGATGCTAATGAGTTATTTGCCGTCGAGTTCAAAGTACTAACAGCTGAATCAACGCTACTATTCTCAATATTAATTTTACAAAATTTAAACTCTGATCTACTAAGGTTTACTTTAGGTCTATCTTGTGTTTTGGCAAGCGGTGATTTTCGAACAATACTATTCTTTCTTATTTCATTAATATCTTTTTTCTCAATTTCATCTTGCATACTTTCTTTTATTTTTTCTTCAATAACTGTGGGTTTCGTAGATTCATTAGACAAATTGTCCCTGTTATATTTATGTCCTAATGTTTCTGAGATTTCTTCCAGTAATGATTTTTCTGTACATAGTATATTACCTGTAGAATTTTCAGCACAGATAACGGTTTCTGTCTCTTTTATATAGGATGACAGAACTATGTTTGTTTTATAATTGTTCGAAGAGTTTTCAGATGGCGGTTCTGCTAAATGAATAACAGCGGGTTTTCGGACGTGAGATTTTATACTAGGCCCCTTATTATCTTGTCCAAAAGGAGTAACTGAGACCAACAGAGTCTTCTTTTTGCCATCAGAATCTGTTTGCATCTTGCCCAATAAAAGGGATGTATAGGATTTGGCTACTGATTCTCCTAATAAATTTGCTTTAACTGTATTAAAGTCGGTGTTAGATTTTGTGATTTTCAAAAGTTCCCTTTCTTCTTCGGTGTCAGGAAAAACATCATCGTCTTGATTATACTCGGAAATTTCGAATTCTTCTCCATCAGACCAATCATCACCTCCAAAACCAATAACACTACAAACTTCTTCAGGAAACCTTACGTTTCTTTTGCCTTTTTTCTTTGGATGAATTTTAAGTATACTCGGTGGATTTTTCTTGAAGTATGTACTTCTGTTTTGGAATGGCGTCGCTGTGTATTTAGTACCATCTGTTACATTTTCATTCTTAACGTGTTCTTCACGAGATTTGAAGCAGTTTGAGCAGAAATCTTTCTTCCATGCATTTTGGACGAAGTTGTGGCATACCGGTGACATCTTGCCCTTCGAATATCGTCTGTTGATCACATAACTGGCATTCTGCAAAGAAGAGAAAAATGAAATTAGTCTTGTTGCTTTTATTTATTAAATTTGACATACATTTACAATATTTTATCGAGCGTTAAGTCGAATAGCGTGCGTGAATTTATCTCTTCTTACATAAATTGCAAAAGTTTGTGGAATCTTTCGTGCGTATAGAAATCGTGACTAGTTTGCGTATACATGATTCATTTGCATCTAATTGAGTATTCCGTTAAACCAATACGCAAATTAGGAATAAGTGCAGTGGAGTTATCCAGATGCCTATTACGTGTTTGGAACACGGAACAAGTTACGAGCGTTAGGTGACTTTAGACTCTTTAGAGTATTCATTGTTGAGGTCTCGGGAGATTATGACAAATAACAAAGGAATATGAAGCAGCATATTAGAATGCACATCACATTACGCAAATGAATCCAAGAAATGATCGGACAAATTGTTTGCGGATATCTGTACATTATTTTGAGTTGAGACTCAAATATAAAAACTATATAAAAAGAAGACGAATCACTTCGTACATGAAGAATATACGAGAAAAACTATTTCAATTATATTTATGATTAGGGGACTCCTCATCGTACTGGACATTAAAAACGTAAAAGAACTCAAAGTAGTGATTGTTAGAAATTTTGACTGCGCGTTTCTTCGCTCTAAACTCAGAAGCGGCTTAACTGATTTGTTTGTGAACTTGACTAATATGTAATTAAGAGTTACATAAAATATTGTATATATATGGTATATAGCCGTTTCAAAAAAAAGTTGCATATTGACAACTTGTTCTACTTTATCCAGTTACTTCATTATATTGTACTAGTCTTTAACAATATATAAATTAAGTTAAGTAACATTTATAGAAAATTGTATAATCTCATTTCGAAGTGATAAGTGTTGTTTTCGTTTTTAACTTTTACTTTAAAGTCAGAAAACTTTGTTATGTATGTTTGTCCATCCTTTTCTCGCTTGACGTCTTTGCGTTACGACAGGTGTGTACTTTCTCTGCAAACAATGATAGAATGGGTGTCACATACTTCACAAGCTTATCTAATATTCATAGATGGTAAACCAACACGTAGTATTGTTTACAGAGAAATTGATTAATTTCTTTTTACTTAATTTTCTTATACACGTAATTGATATAGTCAGCAAAAATTAATCAGTTGGAGAAAGTTTGTATTAATTACATATTTAATGTACTGAACAATTTTCACCTAACGTACATGTTCTAAATTCGAAAAAAGTTATCGAATATACCGGACTGATATATTGAAAGTTAAAAAAAAAATCTCAAAAATATTTTCTTATTTTCAATATATTATATCTGAGTATGAGTTTTGGACAGTTAACCTATCATGGCCAATTCCTCAGGAATTTATCACGATGTTCTGATAGTTTCCAGGGAGGGGTCCTGGATATGTTATATTGCTATCTATCGAGTTAATAGAACACATTACTAACAATCCTGTTCTCACCTCTATTAGTACTCTAAACTTTTGAAATTTGTATTGTTTTTAATCGAAACAATATAACAAAGAACATTAAATAGCCAGTGTTTAAACGATGTACGTTCCCCATATGTAGACGGAGTCTTTAGCAATCCGTCTGAAGGTCGTATATCTCATCAGTACGGTATCCTTGGCTGTACAAATAAAGGAAAGATGGTACGAAGTGTGTCATGTTGTTCCACAATTATTATTGTTTGCTCTTGCCCCTGTTTCGTACACGTGATTACTATTGGGGTCACTCACAAATATGTAAACTACGTAATTAATAGCTTATACAACGCATTATTAAAAATAACGGCCTCGGTGGTATAGCGGTTTAGGATACAGCTTTATTTCGCATGGTCGTGGATTCGATTCCTAGTATACTATAATATAATGATATAATGTTTTCTATTATTGAATACAATTGTTTGTATGTGTGTGTTATGATTTTATTTATAAAAAAATATGTTTAAATATTTTAGTAGTTTACATTTACACGCACGTTATTTTATGATCTTTTTAGTAACTACTAGTCGTTCATCTGCTAGTCATAGTAACGTGATTTCAATGAGCATTGTTCGTCAGTAGAACAACTCGTTAGTTGCTCCTCAATCAGACCGGACATTTATTGGCGATCATAAAACAGTGGTGAGGTATTCAGGTCGTTTTTCGTTCATCTGGAAACCGGAATGTGACGGTGAAATTGAGGCGTCACGCGTATCACCACCTCTTCAAATAACATTACATTGTGTGCCAACTCAAGGTAGCCTACTTAGTTAACAAGCGGCCACATATGTATACTAAAGTATATAGAATACATAAATAGATGGATGTACATCCATCCATTTATGTATTCAAGTAATATTGTATTATTTTTATTTCATGCTATTTACTTAAATGCACTGCCCACTAAACTCTGTTTGCTTTATAGTTGCCTGGGAGTAAATGCCTTAGGTGTTAAGTCCGACATATGTACTTATATAAGCACTTAAAAAATATATCTTTATATTTACTGTAATAATAGAGTAATCAGATTAGAGCGGACCGTAAATATTTACGGTATAATTTTGATCGAAAGTATTGCTATCGCGCGTTAGTGAGAACACACGCAAGGTCGTTTAATGTCCCAAAAATCTTTGAAATCTTGTTGATTAGAATTTTTAAAAATGCAGAGTCTCAATTATGTTTTGTATTTTCCACCGGTTTCAGAAGTCAGAATTAATATTTAACTGTTACTATATGTATGCATAGGACATAATTGCCTTACTTCAGAGCGAGTTTTTATTTTTTTTGCAATTTACTAGGTCGCAAACTAATATTATGACGATATCGTAAATTATGAAATGGTATGGTCTGGACTGAACTGTGGTTAAAAGCAAACCGCAACATCAAAATAACCAAGGCACTCGAGAGCCGATATGAATAATCAGACCAAAAGGATTATGACAGAATTGTGCTTGCTTTTAAGAGAAGTATGTCCATAGAATGAGTTTACGATGTAAAAGTATTCTTCAGTAGTCGTTCTATCTCCATTCCATAGGAACTTCTGTCTCTCCTCACCGAAGCGCGATAGCAATAATTTCAATCGAAATTTAGCCGTAAATATTTACGTTCCGCACTAGTCAGCCGAGTGGAGCGGAACGTAAATATTACTCTTTATTTATTACAGTAAATATGAAGGTATTTCGGTTTGTTATTCTAAAAAAAATATTATAATTCCAATATATTGCCCATTCTTTTTTAATTTTTATATGTCTTGGATTATTAATACGAATGAGCTAATAGGTTATTTTTGATGAAAATAGAATTTATTAGTTACGTATAATTCTATAACTAATTTGTTTAAAGAAAATTTGACAACTGAAACGTAGATATTATTTGCCTTATCCTAGGAACAAAATTTCATCGAGTTTAATTAATTATTGTAGAACATTTTTGTAATACAGCTTTAAGATTTAGTATTGATTGTAAAACAAAACGCAACACATTCAATGCGTTTTGTTTTGACACAATTGAAATCATCATCATCATCAGGCAGTTTTATATTTAGTATTGACCGCATAACAAAACGCAACAGTTTTGATGTTTTGTTTTGACAGAATTGAAATCATCATGTTTGATGGAGTTTCTTACTGTCAGAATGTGATGAAGTATTCTCTTATCCGTGATGATGATGCTGTATTTTACTATTGTTAGATTTTGTTTGTTGTTTTTTAGCTTAGTATAATCTAATCTCACGTGGGGAATACCTACTGGAAATTCTAATACTATCAGTTGTGAATATGGGCGAGAATTTTATGGGATTTGAAAAGGCCTACAAGAATTAAAGAACGACTGAATGGGTTTTACTGAAAATTTATATGAAGACTGTCGTAACTATGAATCATCATCATCATCGCAGCCCGGAAGACGTCCACTGCTGGACATAGGCCCCCTCCAAAGATATCCACGACGATCGGTCCTGCGCTGCTCGCATCCAATGCCTTCCAGCGATCTTGACCAGATCCTCGGTCCACTTTGCTGGAGGCCTTCCCACGCTGCGTCTTCCGTTCCGTGGTCGCCACTCGAGGACTTTACTGCCCCAACGGCCATCTGTCCTACGAGCTATGTATCCCGCCCATTGCCACTTCGGTCGGTCACTCTGGTTCTTCTGCGGATCTCCTCGTTTCTGATTCGATCATAACTATGAATATAACTATGAATATATATAAATAGAAAACGAATTCGTTTTCTATTACCCTACCCTTTCTAATGTTTTGCACGGCTTTGTTAATTTCTCTTCATAAGAACCTTCTTCTGACCATAACAAACACAACAAAAAAGAATTAGCGAAATCAGTCCATCCGTTCACGTGTGATGGCCTGACCAAGATATAGAGATTTATTTTTATACTAGCTACCCGCGACTTTGTCCGCGTGGAATTTAACTTTATTTTTCTAACATAAAAATAGCCTAAGTTACTCCTTATTACATCAGCTACCTGCCAAAAAAAGTCCCGTTAAAATCGGTCCAGCCATTTCAGAGGTTATCCGGAACAAACAGACAGACGGACAAAGATTGTAAAAAATGTTATTTTGGTATATGACCGTATTTGTAGTCATATGCATGTAGTAAAAAACTGTTATTTCAATATTACAAACAGACACTCCAATTTTATTTATATGTGTAGATTGTATTTATGGACGAAATCGCGTGTACTAGCTAGTAGGATTAGAGTTTGTATTTGCAACAGTGTAGTCTTAACTTATCTTAATTTAAGTAAAGACGCCATTTTTCACCGTTTATGCATGGTGTGACCTCATCGCTTATGTCACTGTTGCATGCAAGTAGGTAGATGTATATATTTAAGTATATATAAAATAAATATCGTCATTATGCAAATTAGGCAGCAGTTGGAAGGTGTCAGAGAATGTTAATGTGTTTAAAATTTTGTATCTTTTTATAAAATAGTGGTCCTGGAGCCAGCAACAGGTTAATACGACCAAATTCTCCCGGTTGAAAACTATAATGGTTAAGGTAGTTGTGAACGTCAGCTGTAATTAAACTATCTATTAAGCAGTAGACAACCTGTTAAAACAAAATTTCTAAATAAGAACTGATATGAACTTTAAAATAACTGCATACATATATTCTCATAAAAAACACTTTTAAAGTTTGTGAGAAAGTGTGTTCTCAATGCACCCTCGGAACTGCAGATGATTGTCACTATGCTTCATAATACAACTATTTTAAATATTTTAAAAGTTTTCATATGAGAGGAAGTAAATGACGAAATTAGACTTTGGCTCGGGGACTATTGCTTTACCTGGTACTCATGACCTTATGACGTTTGTATATTTATTAACATAATGTGTAGCCCATCGCTGTGCAAAAAGTAATTTTCAAACATTGCTTGAATTTCTTAAATTCAGAATTTTTCTTTTCTCATAACAAAAAACAGTTCTCTCTCTTTATTTCATCAGTTTAGGAGACCGATTCCTGAAACTCAAATGTTTTGTTTATACCTAACTCAGAAGTCTTGAATTTCATAAATAGTTTTTAAAATATGATCTAAACAAAGTATCATTATTATTAGCCGTACAACAGACACAGGTTACAAAGTTTTTAAAATTAAATCACTATAAACGTACAAATATTTTGTATAAATAAATATAGACCACAGATAATTTATGGTTGCCAGGAAAGGAAGGCAGTCTGTTGTAATTACCTCAAGTTGTTCGCTCACGAGACTTTCACTTTGGTGTAAAGTCAAATCCCATTAATCCAAAATCGCTTTTAGGACAATATAATCATTGGGTACTACGATGCTCTAAGGTCTTGTCGGAAATACCGGAGGCGAGGAGCCTTTAGATTTATGCATACAGACAGCAAAACAATTTAAAATTTATTATAAACTATTTTAAAAACAATGTATTTATTTTTAAACTTTCGTGTTTAATATACATTATTTAAATTATTAACCGGGTCTTAACACGAATAATTTTATGGCAAATAAAGCTCATGACCATGGCTAGTGCAACCTAGTCGAAACGTCGAGAGAGGTAAATACCTTTATTTGCCATAAAATTATTCGTGTTAAGACCCGGTTAATAATTTAAATAAAATATTTATTTATTTTTACTTATAAACTTTTTATTCCATCAAACATCTAATACAAAAACTATATTGACAAGAGATTTTGATACTCTATAGAATAAAGGCGGTCTTACTCTATATGTGTGTTTAAGACTTAACTCCTCCTAAGCGTCTGGACAAATTTAAATTAATTTTTTTGTATATGTTTTAACAAGTTCTTGGAAGGTTTTAATGCACAGTTAGATCATATAGGCAGCGATGCGTTTACAGACGACTTTGCCGGATTCTTTTCTCTACTTAAGTTATCTTTACTTAAGTAAAGACGCCATTTTTCGCCTCCACGTCTTTTTATTCAATTGTCAGAAAAAGCATTACGGAGTGTTTTATACATACTTTACAATGCTTTTTTAACATGTAAAATCTTTGCTAGTACATAAACTCTAACAGACAGAATCTATTTTATCTATGTATAGTAATATGATCAAAATGATCTGAAGTTTGATAAAGTGAATTACTTATATAAAAAAAAATCTCACTTGAAATAGGCTAAACTTAGTAATTTTGGGAGTATGTATGATTAATTAATTACAAATCAAAAGTTAATTTTAATACCATCCAAAAAATATTTTTTTAATTCAAAATATTTATATGAATACGTTTACTAGAGACTTTTTTGTTAACCGTACAAGAAATGGCTGCTTCCCAGATTATTATTAAATTAAACATAATTTACTGCCATTAGCTGCACTTCATTTAGTTGTTTAAAAGGAATTTAAAACTATTTCATTTCTATAGAATTATTAACATGCTATGAGAAACATTAGTATAGAGTTAATTGCCGCATTATTCGGTCGTTGATCTAGAATCATCAACTAGAATAATTTAGAATCATCATTGAAATTATGATTTGAAGAGAACAAAGGACTTTCTTTTGCCCATCAATGGTATAAGTTATATTCGAAGACTCCCTAATAAGTTTCAATTAAAAAAAAAAGAGTTCATGTTTGTCGTATTACCTGAAATAATTGATCATCATTATTAAAATAAATAAATAGTTCGTAGACGACAACAACAACCTACGACTTCCCCTACACATATTTACATACTTTATTTTTGGATTTCATTTGTGATAAAAGATAAATTGTGTTCATTCTTGTGATCCAATCTATAATCATTGAAAATTTCATTTAAGGCTATAAGCCTTTTAGTTGTTAAAAAGTTAAAAGAAAAATTTTCGCATTTATAAATTATTATATATTGGATATTGATATTTGATATATACAGTAGAGGAAATGCATAAATAATACAAAAAATTACACACGTATACTTACAATGAGGCGGCCTTATTGCTGAAAGCAATCATTTCAAGGTTACCTTAGAAAAACGGATATAATTATCGAACAGGTAATACTTTTTAATACAAATAAATGCCGTAAATAAATTAAAAAATCCATTAACACATTTGTTAGTAGTAAGAAAGTAAATGCTTAGTGTGGTCGTTTGAAATCTTGCCTCGGAGTCGAGTTCCAGTACATATATGGTAGAGAAAAACCAACATCTTTCGTATAGAAACTGGACTGTCATTGACTATTTTCACTTAAAACTTTCACGATTGTGTTGGGAGTGCGTATTTTTATGTAATTTGAATGGAAAACAAGCTGAAAGTCCACACGATGGTATGTGGTAACCATCAAATATATACATGAACAGTACTAGGACATCGTATTCTATTGTTTATTCTAACCCTTTACTGCTATTAAAAAAAATGTGATGACAATTCGAAAGTAGTTCAATATAAGTTTATTTGAATAAATGATTTTTTATTCTATTCTATTCTACGTCGGCCTGAGGTTAAAACTCCTAGTGGCGCCCTCAGTCTAAAATCGAATCCGTTAGACAGGAGTCCCGCTCCATAAGTCATTTTGCGGTTTTGGAATGCAGATACTCTAGTCCTCCATTGTTCGGGGAAGCTGCAAAGCCCAGTTGCAGCCAACAACATTAGAATCGTTAAAAAAACGGTTTAGCACACCGCCTTACTTCTGATGGTCGCGGGTTCGATTTCGACAGCACATACATTCATGAGTATGATTATTTGTATTGATCTGAGTGATTTCTAAATACATATATATGCATGTATTTATATTAAATGTCATAATCATCGTAATGGATGTGGACTGTATGGGAACATAAATGATGAGAACGTATAGAATATGATAGTAAAATATATTTAAATACAGTTGCGTACTATCCAAAAGACGATGAGTGAATAATAAAGTGAAGTATATCAAATAACAAGACATAAAAAAGAACTGTTCCAAAATTATATAAATTTAAAAATAATAATAATATCAAAGGAGTTCGACTCCTCCAACCAGGTCGGTCGCCAACATCCATAACACAAGTTCTGCTTCGTTCAAAACTAGATGGCACTATAAGAGTTGCCCTGAGACATTATATTATTATCATCCATAAAAAATATATCAGTATAGTTTAGATTTATATCTATTATTTGCTTGAATTACCACATTATACGTAGTTACATAATATCAGACTTCACTTCATGTTTCACGAATCGTCAGATTTAATGGTGTAGGTGTGGTGATTCAGAAAATGACTAATACTCATACTTTGTCAAGTCATTTGATAGTTAATAACCATTCTAACTCCGTTCACTTACCACGTGTAAACATCTACCTACCTGCAATAAACCTATTGTTTATAATTTGCAGCGCAAGGTTGCAAATCGAATGGCAAATTTGGAATAACAGGTGGTATAAAGTTTACCAGATTTCCGAGAAAGAGGTCATGTTGCAAGTAACATATTTTACATTCAGTCAGACATTAGGTGTATATCTAAAGGCTTCTACCCACTTATTATTATGATTGTATTGAAATCTTTATTTATTCATTTAGTTATTTAAACTTTATTGAATTTGGTATAATAATAATCTGCCAGCCAAGCTTAGGGAGTGCAGAGAAACTCGAATGTAGTTTAGTTTATTAAATAGATATAAATATAAGAATATACATATACAAAATCATATACTATATACAAACATATTATTTATCTAATTTAATTATTATAAACTAGCTGAGCCCGCGGTTTCACCGGCATGAAATTTATAGCTTACACGTTATTCTGATGTCTAAGCTATATTACTGAAAAGTTCCATTAAAATCTGTTCAGTAGTTTTCCGTGAAAGAGTAACAAACATCCACCCATACTCACAAACTTTCGCGTTTATAATATTAATAAAAAAATAAGAGAAGATATAATTTCATAATCGTCTAAGTAATTTACTTAGTTCATTCTTCAGTTGCTCTACTATAATCTTATATATAAAATTCTCGTGTCACAGTTTTCGTTCCCATACTCCTCCGAAACGGCTTGACCGATTCTCATGAAATTTTGTGAGCGTATTGAGTAGGTCTGAGAATCAGCCAACATCTATTTTTCATCCCCCTAAATGTTAGGGGTAGTCCACCCCTAAATTTTTTTTTTATTTAAGACAAAACAACGTTTGCCGGGACAGCTAGTATACTATACATTTTGAATACAATTTTGTAATTCGGAAAAATTCAGGCTACACGCTCCTTAGTCTCAAACTACGAACTATGTCAGTAACTTTGAAGACCGTATCATAGCAATTAGAAGTACTCCCCGGGGTAGACTTTATAAAAAATCGTCCGCATGGATATCTATGTCTACTTATTCCAGCAAACAAGCGGCTTGCTTTAAGCTGTATTTCGCTTGAAGTTTGAGATAAGACTGAAATTACAGGATAAGAATATTGACATCTTAGTCCTAGTAGAATTGAACTAGTCTTAGTCTTAGTAGAATTGAATATCATCAGTGGTATCACAGTTTGCACATGATAAAGTGATAGCGTATATCTGTTAACCATCAACTTGTTTGCTATTCAATTTAAAAAGGTTGTCATTGTGCTTTGTATAACATAGTGTATTGAGATGCACTCTCTGAATTTCGACAAGTTCGAATCCCAGACACGTATCGGCCATATCACGGTATAAATCTTTTTTTATCTGACAGTTTTATATAAAGGTGACTGGTCTCGCCAAAAATAATACCCACGCTTTTTCGAACTTGATTTCCTTAATGTCATTCGAATTTAATCTTTTAACTCTACATATACAGTCTATATTCGTGTTGTTAGTATTGTTTCCGCGTTTCGGTCTAAGCTAGGTTGAATAAAGTTATGGCTGTTTATTTTAGACCCTGTTCACGACTTATATACGAATTGGTCTTACCATTTGGGGTCAATAACTCAGAAATCTGGTTATAGAGTCTGCTGATATTCTGCGTTATTTAATGTTAAGTTTTTTATATTGATATAGCTAACAGTATTTTTAGCAATTGTATTAAGTATACGTCGGACTATAAAATTAATATATATAAAAGTGTAGATGTAGTGAGAGATATATGTAAATTTGTCATGAGGAGTTTGGAAAAAAAAATATCTACATTGATAGTTATAAAAATAAAGCCATCATGTTATCATATACATACATAATTTTCACATAAAGTACTCAATGGTCTAACGATTTAGCACACTGCCTTACTTTTGATGATTGCAGGTTCGATTCCTCGAACGGTTTGGATGTTTTCTGTGCATATTTTGTATGTAATTACAAAAAACGTAACTATACATATTTTCATATGCTTATATCAGTTGTTTAATATCTATAACACAAGCTTTGCTTAGCTTGGAACTAGATGACGCTGTGTGAGTTATCCTGGGTTATTATTCTTATTATTTATTTACTGTACTATGATAAAGCTATCCTACTTTTTACATACTGTAATTAATTAACTTGTAAATATTTTCTGATGTTTTATTTGAATAAATAAATGAATAAATGAATATGACGAAGTGTCCCTCGCTATTCCGGAGGTCTAAGATGTTATGTCTACATTTCATATTATACAGATTTTATAACATAAAACCACCATATTATGCTGCTCTAATGTCAAATAAATAGCATTGAAATAATTCCCACGAAAAACTCTATATAGATGACAAAGGTATGCATTGTCTGCAGCACTGTGCATTCCATAGACAACCGCTAATTGTTACGTGAGTAGGGGAATTGTACATTGACCTGCTGGCTCTATCTAAACTTTAGTTATATTGTCACTAGTGGTGACCTGCGACTTTGTCTGTTTTTTTAAATAATACAATCTATCGGGGGCAAAGGAGTTTGTTAGTAATGAGAACTGATGATCATATTGCTAGCAATGTACCATGTCAGGTTGACCTCCACATGGTTCCCAATGGAAACCATCGTGATAAATTCTTGGTGAATTTGTCACGATGGGTTAACAGACCTGACCTCATGCTCATTTTATCGTCCTTCACTGGTGCCCGGCCAGCGTAAACTGTTATCACAGGCGGGTGCACTATTTCATTATCATTCATAAAAAAAAATACAATCTATCTGTAATCAAATACGTTTAGCTTTTTTATATCTGTTACATAGCTAATGGCCTTTGGGACCGTCCATTAATCACCTGGTGATGTTTTTTTAGCATTTTTACCCCTCCCTCTTGTGATATGTCGTGATTATTGCCAAACCCCCTCCCTCTCTTTCGAGTCTCACGTGATTTTATTATGAAGTTTAAAAATAATAACGAAAAAAAACCCTTGTAGATAACTTTGTACAATGTCTAACTTGCAATTTTTTTTAACCTGGACAATTAACACAGAGCCATCTAGTACCACCGTAAGCAGAGCTTATGTTGTGGGTACTAGACAACAGATATAAATACTTAGATATATAATATATATAGATAACACCCGGCCCGATACAAGCAATGATACTTATGAATACAAATATTTGCATCGTGTGAGGAATCGAACCTATACCTATATCCTATACCGCTAGACCACCGAGGTTGTCAATAAGGGTTAATTCAGAAAGAAAGCACTTATTATGCGTTTTCAGTAGTTTTCTTTTATTTTTCGTTTTCAAAAACATTCACATTTCAGATTATTACCTGAATTGTGAATGTGTTTGAAAACGAAAAATACGTAAGTTTACGTTCAATTTAAGTGGTGTTATTGCCACCGTTATCAACACGCGATCGTTTGATTGAGAAAAAACGACACAACAATGGTGCTTATGGAAACCATTGTTACGCGACCATCATTGTTCACATCATTAATTAATATTCTCTACACATTGAACTTTATTTTAAGGTGTTAAAGCATAAATTACGTATACAAACTTTTTACCAAAATAGTGATGCACAGAAATTGTCTAGGTTATCACATAACATCGCAGTTTCTAAGAGATATCTGTGTCTGTACTAACAACTGTAAAAGTATTCTTCGTTACATAGTATAAAAAAAATGTCGCTGTCGCTGTCTCTGTCTGTCCGTCCCTATGTATGCTTAAATCTTTAAAACTACGCAACGGATTTAGAAGCGGGTTTTTTTAAATATATAGAGTGATTCTAGAGGAAGGTGTATATATATAATACATGTACACCCAAACGAAGCCGAGGTGCGTAGCTAGTATTATTATAAAAAGAGAGTTGTCAATTCGTATATACTTTTAACGGATTTCAAAAAGAAAAAACCATTGTAAAATATTGTATTTTTTTATGATTCACCTAAGCTTTATTAGGTTGGATCAAATTTAATCAAATGAAAACTATTGAACGGATTTTTATAAAACTTTATTATACATCAGAACACCACATAGGCTATAAATTTCAGGCGAGTGAAACCGCGGGCACAGTTAGTAAATTATTTAAATAAGCAACTCACTTTATAAATGTAATTCTAATTTATCAATGTAATTATTTTTAAATTTGATAATGGCATTTAAAACATCATTTGTAAGATGAGCTAATCAAAATGCCAAACTTAATAAGTTTTGGTGCAGCCTTCAACACAGGTGTATAAATACTTTTATTAATCGCCGTGATATATGAATAAATTAATAATTATTACTCCGCTTAGGCAGTCTTAAGCGTGATCATTCTAAAACAATTTAATAATGATAATACTATGTTATAAACACTGATTATTTGACCAGCAGGACCTGTTTCTATAGGGTTGTCAATATTTGAAATAAGTATGTTATTTATATAATAATTATTATAATAATAGTAATAATATAATGTCTTTGGATAATTCACACAACGCCACCTAGTTCCAGGATAAGCGAAGCTTGTGTTATGGGTACTAGACAACTGATATAAATAATAAACAACGCTGGACAATTAATACAAGCCATCTAGTTAAGCGAAGCTTGTGTTATGGGTACTAGACAACTGATATAAATAATAAACAACGCTGGACAATTAATACAAGCCATCTAGTCCCGGGCTAAGCGGAGCTTGTGTTATGGGTACTAGACAACTGATATAAATATTAAATAACCCTGGACAATTACACAACGCCATCTAGTCCCGGGCTAAGCGGAGCTTGTGTTATGGGTACTAGACAACTGATATAAATAATAAATAACCCTGAACAATTAAAACAACGCCATGTAGTCCCGGGCTAAGCGGAGCTTGTGTTATGGGTACTAGACAACTGATATATAAATACATTTTTTATATAATATCATACTATACATAGAAAACAGCCTTAAAGAAATATTTTCATTAAGTTTCCCTATCAACATGCTGACCATAAAGGCGTACTGGCCGAAGAGGGTGGTGTATCGGCGTAACCAGGAAGACTATTAATATTTTATTATTATTTCATATATATTTTAATCTATAAGATATTTATGAAGCCTGGTTTATATAAGTCTTAACAAGCTCTTACACTTGTTTAAAAAAAATGTTTTACTATACTATACATAAAATTGAGTGGGTATATAAATTAAAAGTCAATAAGCACCTGATTTACCTACGTTTATTATGAGTAACAAGGCATTGTTCGAAATGTTTGGTTTTACTCGTATTTTCATGTTTTAAAATACGAGTAAAACCAAAACAATCAAGTTACAAAGAAAAATGACACAGAATACTTGCAAGGTTCTTGTAGGCCTTTTTTCCAGTAGTCTATAAAATACAAAAAATTAATACGTGAAACAAAACCTCCTTTGTATCTCGTTTTCACGAATACTGGACGGAGAAGTATAAAATTTCGCACACTTATATTTTATATATTATATTAATTATAGAAGGAGTGCAGAATCCTAATATTTTTTTAATTATGCATGAAAAACATGAATTCAATTTAACACACACTAATAATTAATGCTAGTTGATAAATACTGAAAGGATTAATATTGTCTGGAATGTGACCTATTGTATAAATAATATTGTAACACATTACTACCATATATTTGACTTGATCTTGCTGCTTAGCTCGGGATTAATTAGATGGCGGTGCCAACACAATTCCTAAATCATTACACAGTATAAAATAAAGTCGCTGTCGCTGTCTGACCGTCCCTATGTATGCTTAAATCTTTAAAACTACGCAACGGATTTTGAAAAGGTTTTTATAATATATAGAGTGATTTATATATATAATACATGTACACCCGTGCGAAACCGGGGCGAGTAACTAATTGCCTATATTATGCAAATTATTATTAAACTGGAATAACAAAAAAAATATTCCTCCATTTTATGGTATGTGTCAATTCTCCTGATATAATATTATTATTGTTAGTAATATAATAAATAGTTTTTGATGTAGTAGACATCAAGTTTTAGTTGTTTTTACATTTCATTTTTATTCATTAATTCAAGGGTGTTTGATACAATTATTTGGAGTCATTATTCGATCAACCCTACACCATTCAACTGTGACATCACTCGACAAGAAGTAACAAGGCCGCCTGCAGTTTTTAGACACAATAATGTTTGATCAAGCGAGTTTTTAAAGGTCACAATGACACTTGGCGCCTCAGTTCAGCGGAACAGAGCCTAAGCCAATTGGCGACAAACGATTTGTCAGAATACTCCAAGTTAGAACGACACTTTCTCTCTAAATTGCTAGTTCCGATGCTTCTAAGGAAGCGACCATTCAAACGTTGGTAGTGCTATAAGTATGGTTATGATTGTTACGCAAAATATCAAGTGGTTTTGAAAGTAAATTCAAATTTCTATTTTTATAGCATAGGTGACAAACGATCTTGCGGCTCTATAGATGCTGATAAGTGATTACTACTGCTTATGAGCATCCGCATTACTAGAGGAATTGCAAGTGCGTTGTCTTTTAGGAAGGAACGCCCTGTTTTTTCAAATGAACAAAGATTCAACGTCTCGCCGCAAAACCCATGGGTCGAGTCGGTCACAAAGACGTTGTTTACAAATATTTTATATACATAAGCGACATTTATACCTATTCTAAATCCATAGTCTAGGGACGATATGATTTAGCAGCCATATTAATAGATAAAGCATGTGACCAAACATAACTAGTCTCCAAGTTAGACCTTACCGGCTGACATGTTGGAGTGTTGGAACTTAACTCGAACAACTTAATTCTGAAAATGGACTTAATAAACGTGTCAATAGTGGTAATATTTGACTGTCGGTATTCCCGCAAGCTGAACTGTGGTGAATGACAGACAAATAGATGCATAAACACAATTAGTCAAAAGATAGCCTTATGTCTGTCCTCGAAAAATCTATATTTACGTAAAATTTCATTAGGATGTCATTGGCCGGTTGTAAAAAGGATGGAAGAAAAATGCAAATTAATATTAATATTATTGTTTAAAAAAAAAATTACTGTTATTAGGCGTATACATTTCTGAGTAGTTTTGAAAGCAAAGAGTATTTACAATGTATTTATTTTAATAAATCCTTGGCCACGGAACTACTAAAGTATATAAAACCGTTATATCTATAAATATATACCATAATGCGCATGGTAAACTGTGAATATTGAACTCGCTGTTCGTAGACCGGGTAGAGCTAACGGCACGGGTATAAACAGGTTGTGGAAGTGACCCCACTTTGGTGCTCGGTCGCTGCAACATCAGTATACTTACACCGTGCTTTATAGGGTTGCCCACTTTTTACATTTCTAAATTGCCAAACGTTCACGAACTATGTAAACATATCATACAATCCGTGTACAGTCCAGAAACGAACTTAAATTAATTTCGTTTCTGGACTGTATCTTAATTATTATCCTTGTAAATCAAAATATTTATGGTCATATTTCGAAGACACGGGAAGCACTTACATTCCAATAATAAAAGAATTATGAAGTTTGGTAAAATAATTTTTTGTCATGACACAAATAAAAAATACAATTGAATTGAGAACCTCCGTCATAGAGCAAAAAAAAAAAGGAAAAAGGGACAAGATTCACTGCAATTTGTGTTATAATGTTTATTATTTAGATTCGAAAACAATTTCTGCTATAGCATCATCATAAACAAAACGGACTTACTTGACTTGAAAACCACTTGACTTTTAAAAACGAAAACATTATTTAAATAACATAAACACTCATTAACAACACAATATACCGATGAGTCGTCAGGTACTGGACTGATTGTTGCAATGACAAGCTGATACGACATCATAACGATAATAACTCTATGAAAAACACACGTTCCGTACCGGCTTATCGCATCGGACAATCCCTATCAAGATGCTTCCTGCATATACATAACATTGCATGCAGGTTTGTGCAGTAAATTATCTATGCAATATTTTGGCGGGCTATTTTCTAAATGCAGATTAAATCATTAGCTATATTAATCAATAATAATAGTGTAAAACTGTAGTCCGTAATTACTAAATCCTTTCCTAAATTTCTATTCGTTCCTATTTATTTAACCGACCTGTTTCTCACGCTACACAAACCCATTGACAAAAAGAAAAATAAAACGACGATTTTTTAATATTGCAACAGACTTATTGTGCCTTTGACAGGTGTTCGAAATTTGAAATTTATTTATTGTTCTATTCTGTTAATCCTAACAGAATGGAACAAGAAATAAATTTCAAATTATTTCTTGATACATAAATACATTCTTTTCATAAATACATACATAATATAGATAGAAAACACCCAGACCTATACAATCATACTCATGAATACAAATGTTTGTACCGTGCGAAGAAACGAATCCGTGGTCATCTGAAGTGTTATCACAAGTGTTACATTATAACATGATGTCCGTTGTTCTTTTACCACTTACCACCACCACCAACCGTCTACCATTCCATTTAAATAAATAAAAAAATAAATTAAAAGTAAAGCCTTTACTTTTGATTTTTTAATATTGGAACAGTCTTCATGAGACTGTGCTTTTTCTTTTTAATTTATTTCTTTTTTGTTAGTTGCAGCAATTAAACATATACATGGATCAGTGCGTATTTACAAATTTAAATAGAAAACAACAAAATTCTTAGATTAGGTATAAAATGGCATTAATTTTAATATTTTTCGAAAGTCTTTCTATTAGGTGCAATATTTGATAATGTTATACTCTGTCATTAAAGTTTGTGATATTTTAGTAAAAATATAATATGCCGATTTACAACTGCTTTAAAATATTAACGTATACTCGTATATAGTATATAATTACATAGCAAACAATATATCAAGTGTTTGTTAAGTAATTTATTTAAATAGTAGGTAATTTGACATTATATATTGAATCAAATAGTTAATTGTTCATGTCAGCATACTTAGTTGACGAGAGTAAGTACACAATCAATTCTGAGTAGTTGCGATCCTTTAACTTTTACCATTCATAATAATTATGTCTATTGTTTGTAATAATAATATATAAATAAACTAGCGATCCGACCCGGCTTCGCACGGATGCTTTACAAATCTTTGAATATCTCGGCTTGTTCTGTACTACAACACGCGTGTATTATATATTACATATACATTCCTCTTGAATCACTTTATCTATTGCTCAAAAATATATTAAAATCCGTTGCGTAATTTAAAAAAATAAGCGAATAGATAACAGCGGAGACTTTGTTTTATATTGTGTAAAGAAATGTACCTTTTTTCCTAGAATTTCATTAATTGATGACCTCGGTGGTCTAGCGATGTAGCACACCGCCTTACTTCCGATGGTCGCGAGTTCGATTCCTCGCACGGCATTAGTATGAGTATTTGTGTCGGTCTGGGTGTTTTCTATGTATAATATGTATGTATTTACGAAAAAAAAATCTACGTATTCGTATCAGTTATCTAGCATCCATAAGACAAGCTTTAGCTAGCTTAACTTGGATCTAAATGGCGCTGTGTGAATTGTCCTGAGATTATTATTATTAATAGAAAAACTTATGTATATAAAATTACTTTATCCAGTTTACATTACCTATATTAGCTATTTATGTTACTTCTAATAATCTTCAGAATGCACTACTAATCCATAGTTTCATATTTCAAAGGGAAGTTAATGTACTAACTATAGCTACTCTATTTATATGTAGGTACGTGCCTCGTAAACTATTATTAGCTAGAGTTACTGACCCTTCTAAACAATATTGGATAAATGTAATTTCATTGTATTGTATTTCTGTGTTTTTATATGCAACGTTTTGGGGGGAAAAGCAAAGAGACTCCACTCATACAGCCCAATTAAACCGTTTCACAAAATGTAATATTGTACCACAGACTAAATTATTTTTGTTCTATGAATGTACTTAATGTGCTGATGTATGAGTCAGCTAAAGAGTTTTGCGGAAATGTTTAAGTGTCGATACTAAAGTACTTATACGTCATACTATGGGTTATGTAGCAACTAGATTATTATTATTTAACCAGTGTTCTGTATTCATTCGTATACGAGGCTTATTACGCACTAATATTATAAAATCTACATATATTTGTTTGAATAGGCGTTTTAAGTTCTACCTAAGTATGTCAGTAAGATTTACGTAATTGTTTTGAGATATATTTCTAAGTAAAACATTACGATAGGTCACTTACTAGAATGTTTACATTTGTAATTTTTTTGTAAGTAACTACGTAAGCTTCTTCCGATAGTAGGTAAATATTACATGTGTAAAGACGGCCTGAATTAGAGTGAAATGAAAACACTTAATACATATCCGTAAAAAGTATGCGGAAAATAATAAATTATGTACTATTAACAATATGTAGGTTCTAAAGCCGATGTTATATAGAAAAAATAAAGTGATTTTGTTAAAGAAAGTTAGCAGTATTCATTATTCGTGTGGAATTTTTATCGGTAAAAATTCGACACTTCTAAATACTGGCAACTAAGATTTTATTGAATCGAAAATATCTAGCAACATTTGTTTCGTAATACTGCTACATGCGGGCTCAATATTGAATGAGTTTTATGGGATATTGGAATCAATTGCCGGAAACGCATTTATGTTTTGTCACATGTTCCTCTTGTTTAATGTTCTGAGGGATTAATATATGTATTGTTGAGAGGTTGGTATATAAATTAAGGACTTTGTTAAAAACGTAGTCTTTATTTGTAATGTAAAACAAAGTTTTATACATAAATTATAAAAAATATTGTAATTGATAAAAAAATTCATAGTCGATGTCAAAATTTTGCGGTAAAAAATATTATTATCATTCTTATTATCTGACATTGTAGTACATATAGTAATTTACCTATATTTATACGGTTAGGGTGAATGTTACCAGCACAAAAAATACATTTATTCATTATCATTTTTAAATACAAAAAGCAGACCAAACAAAAAGCTTATAAATAATGGAACATGACCGCCAATGTTTCATGCATGTCGAACTTGAACTTTGTACAATTGTATAAATCACGGCTCGCATTATAGCAGCACGTACAGAGTAGGTAAGAGAATATTGTCCAAAACGCACGTGCAAAATTTGTCTCAGATGCCGATGGTAAATGTTATGACGATCAATAGTATATTTGACAGGTGCGAGATTTTATTCAAAGTCGTGTAATAGATGAAACTCCAATTATGAATGTAGAATTCAAAAAGGGATTGAAATTAGGAGGGCCTTAATCAAGGTTGGAATCCTAAACGGTGCCTTTAGGTTAAAGTCGTATCCGTCAGACGGGAGTTGGCCAAAAATGGCTAAAATATGTTAGATATAGGCAAATATGTTTACATATAAAAAGTTGTATGATTTTTCATATTAAGTGTGTGCAAATTGGCGTAAATAAGAAATCCTTGTTTGTATTGAATATCAATAAATAACGGACATTTTATTTTTATCATTGTTGATTTAGAAAACAATTTCTTTGACAACGCAGTTCCATGTTGACGTAGAAATGGCGTTGCCCAAGCGTGGACAAAGAAAGGAGTAATGGACTTTCCATTACCCCTTTCTTTGTCACACACATTTCTAATGAAGTTATTTAACCAGTAATGATTACTTTTACAGAGGTAGACTTCGTAAAAAGTCGTCTGGGTCGGTACCTAAGTATCACCTATTCAACATAAGCTTAGTATGTTTGTTTTTGTCTCATTTTTACAGCTTTTGCTAGTTTTTGCGCTGTGTGCATGTGTGTGGTGTATACCACACTTACTATTATAATTATTATTGTAGTGTGCCTTCTTGTAATATATATTATCTATCTTATTTTCCAGGACAGGTGACTTGGTACTTACTTAGTATCTCATATCATAAAAACGGATGAAATCGCGAGTAACAGCTCGTTTATTAGTATTACTATTTATTAGTATATTAGTACATGTTTCAGATTGACAAAGTCCTTAAACTTACACTCTTACCCAACCCAATTTATTAATAGGCAATGTGGTAATAAAGTGTGGGAAATATATTGATATTTCGAGTGGTCCCAACACCAGTGGAATTGTGTCGAGAGACGAATGTTTCGTTCTGACGTTTCCTGATTTACACTTCCTTAAATATTTCTGATGTGGCAACACTTTCTATTTATATTTAGTTCAGTTGATGGTTATTTTTAGCATCTGTGGTAGAGTTGGAAACGAGGGTAATGTTTTTCAGAGTTTACTGAGTGCAAAGGTAAGGCCGCTTATTGTAAACCATTTTTAAAAAGATGCGTGTTTCGATGATTGTTTTTATAATAAAGTCAGTTACAGAGTGAAAGAGAGAGACAAATCCATTTTCATATATGTAATACATATTAAGGTAAGGAAATCAAAGACGCAAGACGTTTAAGTTTAACACTGTTTTTTTTTAATTCAGGTAGAGTAGACTCATTATAAAATATAGTTTACAGATTACTTCATTAACAGAAGCAATAAAAAAATCCTACATCCAAATGGAATCATTTCAAACCTATAAAAAATGGAATGGATTTCTATTTTAATTTGAATAATTCTACATAATATATTCTTAATATATATGAGTGATTTTGTAATATTAATTAGATAACTAATTATATACGGACCTATTAGTAGCTCACAAGATGATTTTACTTGACCGATGATACACCCATTTCCGGCATCGCAGTCATGTCGTAATAACTGTCCTCAGATATACCTATACTAAGCATTCTAATTATCGACTCAAACTCAAGGGATTTGTGTCTGAAATTGCTTGCAGTATTTTGTATACAAAGGTCTGTCTGTAGACTTAGCTGTGTATTTGTAAATAGAATAAGATAACTGGGTGCATGCCGATCATACCGCAAGTGCTGTTGTCTGTGCCTACTTACGAACATATGGAATTAAAAAAAAAACAATGTCTTCTCTTGATTTAGGGCACATTTTACTTAGAACAAAATATTTTTTGTACGCAATAATTGTTCTTTCGCTGATATTTTAGCATCGCGTATTTGCAAGAGATTGGTCGCATAAATTAATTTTGAAGATCCCATTGTCATAGCAGGACAAGGTCACTGTGTATGCAGAATAATCTTTTGTTTTCAGACGGTTGCATAGATTCAATTTAGGGTTTGTTTTTAAACTTAAAGACTTTATTCTGTTCTCTTACAATAATAACAAGTGTATATCCTGTACTATAATAACAAATGCATGTCCCCGTATTAATAAAAGATATATTTATTTGTCAGTAATTTATTTAGACATTATTTGTTGTTCATATTTTATTATTAATAGCAATAATTATTATTAAATATATACACAAAAGTTTATCTTATACTGAACAATATTGTTCAGTATAAGATAAACTCGACGAGTAAAAAATAAGTATCAATTTTAAATACATTTTTTTGCAATGGCTTCCACTTGGCTTTTCACTTCTATGCTTTATAACCTTATCTATGCGTTTAGAATTATAAGTTTATTTCTTTAGCATTCGTATACACTGTGGAATGTTACTACATAAGACAACTTTCTGTTGTGAGTTGGCACACCAGTCTCCCTTGGTAGGCACGTCATCTAACTTTCCTTATTAATATTTAAAGTATTTAAACGAAGTGAAATAGTAACAATATGCAATTTAAATCCGCGTGCAGCCATAAGGCGGTTGGCGCGAATAAATTCTGACGTTTCGAATGACATGCTACGCTTTCTAATGACAGATTCTTAATTCGATTATATAATATTTAATCGATTATAAATGCATATATATTTATGTAAACAGTAATAAAAAAATAAAATATGATTGGAAGTTGCCTGAGTCGTCAAGTAAATTCTATCGATTGGCAGCCTTATTTATTAAAGTTACAGATTCATTAATTAATAAATAATTTATTACGAAATTCATTATTATGAATTAGTTAACTATTAGGTATGTTTATATAATAATTAAATTGGCTAGCTTCGCTCAAAAACTGGCAAATCAGACGATTCACATGCTCATTTAATACAGTTGCATTTCTTAATTAATAATTTATTCCACAATTTTTTTTCCACAAATTATTATAAATTTGTTATTACGTATATTTTATCTAATAACTTTCAAATTGGCAATTTGCAAACTATACCTATTAATTCAGGATTTTGTAAAAGAGTAAATCTTGTGATTTGTATCACAAGATTTACTCTTTTCTAAAACTTTTAACACACCAACTACGTAATGAAATCTATTGATTGCATAAGAATAATCAAAATTTGCTAATTTTCATTATTTTGGTGTAGTAAAGAAGCGTGCTTTTAATTGAAAAAAAAAATATTAACAGTCTAGGCCGAAGATGCCTAACATACACAAAAAGACAGTTGAAGTGATAACATTCCTATCTCAATTAAAATCTCCGAATCTCAACTTGAATTACGATTTATACGATACGATTATACGATACTATACGATTTATATAAAATAAAGTCTTGTAATTTACTAATAAATGCACTACTGTACTGTAAAAATTTACGAAACCACGAAAGAAGTTTGATGAGGTGCTGTCAAATTTTAATGAGATTTTCCTAACGTTTATCTTAAAAATATTATAAACGCGACAGTTTGTGAGTATGGATGTTTGTTACTCTTTCACGCAAAAACTACTGAACGGATTTTAATGCAACTTTACAGTAATATAGCTTATGCATCAGAATAACACATAGGTTATATTTTTTTATTGAAATTTAACGTAAAACCGGGTAATATTAAAAACCGATTAATTAGTTCTCATGGAACAAAGAACTTTTATTTACGTTTATATTTATTAATTAAATTAAATACATAAATTAAGTAATATGTATTAAATAATTAATTATTAATTAATCATGTAACACATATTAGCTAATTAAGTATTATTAATAATTAATTACTTAATATTCTCTGCTTGTGTAGATTTGATCGGATTTTGATAAAAATTAGACTCAATTGCATAATTAATAAGGATTCTATTCCGGGTTAGTTATTTAACATACTTTATATTGCTCTGTCTGTAAAATTTGTTTTTTTTCTACTCTAATATAGTGTTGGCCGCAGCTAGCTTTTATATGTTCACCAGACGATAGGGGGCGAGTGGAGATGGCCCGCGGAAGAACTTATGGAGGGCTGAAAGCCAACTCCCGCCTGACGGATACGAGTTTAGTCTGAGTGCACCGCTAGGGGTGCAAACCTCGGATCAGGCCGTCGTAACTTCGATCCCCGTTTGAATTGGACGGGGTATCGATCGAACAATTGCATTCGTTGTAGGTAATCTTTTGTAAATATTTTCATTACCTCGCCTTTGATTATTTAAAAATGATTTTTGAATGTGTTTCTCCAGTTTTATTTATTTATTTATATAACTTCAATGCACAAAATATCAAGGTAAAAGTACATATGGCGGACGCCTTACGGCATTTTCTACAAGTCAACCACAGGTTGTGCAGAGAAACTTTTCTATAAAAAAAAATTGAAATTGTTTTCTTTTGTGATATAAATTGTAAAACTGTATGTTTCAAGATGGAAAAGACAAGCGAAAGTATACGCGTGTGCAATAGCCAATCATTAATAAATCGATGACGTGAATGATTCATACAAATCTAGGCTACTTCGGTGAATGTAAATTATATGTATGTACAATTTGTATTGAGTGAATTAGTCTAATCCTTACTAATATTATAATGCGAAAGTAAATCTGTCTGTCTCGCTTTCACGCCAAAACTACTTAACCGATTTAAATGAAATTTTATTATACAGATAGTCTAGACCCTGAGAAAGGACATAGGCTAATATTAGCTTTTAATGTGAAAAAGGGTTGTAAGGGGTTGTAAGGAGACGTGAAAGGAAGATGAAAGGGAGTTGAAATGATGAGGGTTGTATGGTATTGTCAGTTTTCAAGCTAGAAGCTTGAAACTTATTTTTTAGACTGTTGATTAAATATAAATAAATACAATATTAAGAGCGTAATATAAAATAGGGATTGAAAATTTGTATGGATATTCGTTATTTTTAAGCCAGACCGATAAAACTTTTCTCTTTGGGATTTTTGGGTCAGATAATTGAATAATTTTTCTTTATTCGGTCAAGAATACCCGAACGAAGTCGCGGGCACACTAGCAACTTAAATACAAATATTTAAATTGAACATAAATCATAATAATGTTGATAAACAATATGGTATCACGATATGAGCAGTGTTTAATATGTATTAAAAATAATCGAATTATGCAAATAAAAATCATATTTACATGGACTAAAGTATCTTATTAATAAATCCTTGCTTCAGTGGCCTTGTAACATGCGGATAGGTTTAATATAATCATTTATTTATTTAAAATTAGCTACGCCCAGGTTTCGTACTGGTACCTATATATGTATTATACATATAAACCTTCCTCTTGAATCACTTTATTTACTGCTAAAAACTGCATTAAAATCCGTTGCATAGTTAATAAGATCTGCGAACAGACAGCAGAAGTTATTTCATTTAATACTAAGTAAAGATTTATAATACTTTATAAACAAACCGTTAAATGGACGTCAAATTGTATAAACTGGTCTGGTGGTATCAAAATCGTGGAAACCAAAATAAATAACTCTGGACAATTAACACAGCGCCATCTAGTCTCACTGTAAGCAGAGCTTGTGTTATGGTTACTAGACAATTGATATAAATACTTAGATTACTTTATTTGTAAATATAAAATATACATAGATAACACCCAGACCAATAGAAACAGTCCACACATTGCACCGTGTCAGGACTCCAACCCGCGACCATCGGAAGTAAAACGGTGTGCTAAACCACTAGACTGCCGAGGCTGTCTTATAAAATATCCACAGTCAAAATTTCAAGTTCACATTTTGCCATTATGTACTCGCAATGTAAACACGGATATTGCAATGACATGCAAAATAGAAAAGTGAATGAGAGATATATTGCTGCTGTTATAACGGTTATAATTTTATTTATTAAAAGGTTATGTAGAAAAAGTTTAAAACTAGCTTTATTTTAAATCGTGACTCACGATTCTGCAAATTCGTAATCGAGATAATACTCGCGATTAATCTAATTGAAATCTATTTGTTGATGAATTTGTCTATGGTCAAATAATTGGCGGTAAGTCGAATAAGTCTTAGATAAGTTTCTAATTTGTCTTTATAAACTAAATTGCACTTTTAAACTTAATTATTTACCTGGTCCTCATTGTTCTTTTATGGATACCATAACATTGCAATATTTATTTTATTAGTAGATATTTTATTAATAATTTTAAACACTTTTTGCTTGGTGAACATCATTTTCATTTATAGTTAAAATTAATAATTTCTTATAAATTTATTTGTTGCAGATAACAGATAACTTTTCTTGTCATTGATTTTATAGCAGGTAAAATAATATAATAGTTTATTATTGGACTAAAAATTCTGGTAAATAACCTAATTTTAAATGCAATTGCCTTTTAATTAATGAACTAAAAGCGTAAGTAGTTCCGTGATTTATTTTCACTACTAGGTATATTATTAAAGTAAATATTTATTATAGTTACAAGTGTGTATTAATTTGTTTACATTTTATATTTGGGTTAAGTTAAAGCGGTTTTATGAGCAATTTACCTGTCCGCTGTTTGTATATATCCAGTTTCCTTTACTTTAAAAGAAGTTCACCGAAAGAATAACTCGCGACTTTCAGCTCAGTGAAAGTATCCTCGGGTCTTCTCGAGTCCAGCGCACAACACACACTTCACTGAACGATCACCATGGAAACGGCACACGTCACAGGCACTGGGTCGTATTGTCGATTGCAGAATTCCCTATTTATTTAATGCCACGAGAGTAACTGCGTACGGGCGGCCGACGCGGGTGCTCCGCTGTGCAGCGTCGGATTCAGTGAACGGTGACTGCGACGCGACGAGGATTGCGACGCAGTGTTGCCAACAATGTTTGGAAGAGCCCACCTCGGCATATCAGCAAAAACCACTACATTACCATCAAGTTTTTGGTTGGTTGGATAATGGTTTCCACTGAAGTATAATTTTGAAATTAAACTATACTTTAGTGTAAACTATTATATTAAATAAAAAAAAAAATCATGTCTGATTTATAAAAAAAAACATATATTATTTGTAATGTTCGACAATCATAATGTAATCGTAGGTATTATAGCTTGATTAAAGAGAAAGAGATATTAGAAACAGAAGTACGAACACCATTCTTAAGTCATATTTTTATTAAAAACGTTCCCCGATTTAAAAGATATTTTCCAGTTAAAAGTGAAAGATATCCAATCTTTCGCTTTTGGAAAGATAATTAAAATTTACTCCCTTGCTACGCATTTTTAAAACTAATTTTTATATTTCGAAGATAACAATATTTATGTGTGTGTAATAAAAATGTATACGTTTACCTGCTCAACATTTGACTACTAAAATCTGATCAGGCTGATCAAATCTACCAGATTAAGTGGTGAAATCACTATGACGGCAACACTGATTGCGCGGGCGCACCGTCGCGTCGCGTCGTCATAATGCTTCTTTGGAATGCAATCTCCCTGACTCTCTCGGGCCTACAGACATTTTCTCCTGTCCACCAGTTTGTCTCGTTTCCTCACTCATGAATGGCGGTGTTATGCAGTTGTGCCCAATAGCCCTATAGCGGCTTCTAGTTTTTGTGATATTTTTTACAAACGTTCCTTTCGTTTGGTGTTTGCTCTTAACCTTTCGACACTTAAATAAGAAAAAAGATGGAGAGAAGTTTTATGTTTCGGTTAACTTATGTGCCATAAAACAAGGTGGGTTTTAAGCGAATCTGTCAGACTTGTAGATAAGGTAAATTAAAAATCATCTCACGATTTTCCGTACAAAAGATGAATGAAATAAGTGTTAAGCATTTTTTTTTTATACTACGATGGTGGCAATCACTCATACGGCCCATCTGATGGTAAATGGTTACCGTAGGGAGGAAACTCCTCTGAAACCGCACTGTTCGGGACCACTTAGGTTCTAGTGTGATTGATTGATGATTGATTTCTACGGGGGTTTTTTACGAACTAAGCTTAAGACTTATACGTCTTTTCGTAATTTGCGATACGCATTTGTAATCTCAAGTGTTATAGGTCCCTAATTACTATGGGAACTGCTTATGAAGAGGCGGATGTTAAACATAATTGCTCTTATTATTGTATGATCTTTCAAAGAATAAAAAATCTGTAAGTGTTGACATAAACTTTCTTCTTCCTTTTAGGCTAGACAGATATGACGAAACTATTTGTTTGCTAATATATATAGTAGGTATATGTTATAACTTGATTATCAGATTAATAGGTAAAACCTAGGTATACAATAAATGAATCTAGGACTCAGAACTTCATCTAGACCCAAGGTAAGCTAAGTTTATGCTAAGAGTTTTATAAAAGTGATAAACATAAATATATTTTTAACATATAATATACATGTAGAATAACACCTAAACTAATATAGTCGCATCATGAATATAAATTTTTGCAATGTTCAGTGATCGAACCTGCGACTATTGAAATGTGGGGAAGTATACTTTAGTACTAAACCGTTAGATCATCAGGGTTGTCGACCAAGCATGTGCATTGAAATACGAGTAAGTAGTAAACCGGTAGACCATGGAGCTGGCGACCATGTAGTTTAAATATTTATTTTTGCAAAATAAACTCGACCCAAGCTCTCCGACTGTGGCATGCAGTCATTATTTAGATTTACATGTTTTACATTTGTTTATTTTTTTATTATTCATAAACTGTATCATATGGCTCTGCCGGCGATAATAAAAACGGCCAGTAAGTTCTTTGTGTTAATCCAGGATACTATGTATTTGTATATATATTTTCTTGTCCCTTCTTCTTGTGATGAGAATGCGTTCCTAATGAGTGCTACAATAAAAAAATATAACTACAAATTTTTAAATTCAAATTCAAAATATCTTAATTCATGTAGGTCTATTTCAGACTCTTACGATATGTTAAATCTACCGTCAGTTCGAAATGATATCGAGATGTGAAGAACTAACAAGAAACTCAGCTCGTATTCTTTTACAATTTTTTCAAATAACTTAATACACAAGTAATTGTATTAAATATATTTAAATAAATATTCTATCGCATTCCGCAAGACTTCCGCAAAATAACATCTAATTCCATAAAATTTATTTTGAATCTGATTGCCTATTAACAGGCTAGTATTGGTTCATACTAACAGTACCGTCCTAACATTATACGATTCGAGATGAAATCTTCAAATACCAATACAGACTCAAGGTCCAAGTAAATTAGCACAGCAGTGTTGTTGAGTCATATCGGTGTGCATCTGATTAAAGCTGCACTAATGAATATACCAATGGTAAATCTATTGCGTACTCAAATCTTAGTCTTAGGTTGCGTAAATGTATGCAAGGATTGTCGATGAAAACTTTGAGAACAATTCTAACATTTTCATTTCACCCTTCTACTAGAAACTTCTATTTTTTAATATAGATTAACTTATTGCGATATTAATTTATATTCTTGCGAGTACCGCTTGTAGGGACTGATCTGCTCTAATCACTCATCAATCTCAATCATTTGACCCTACTAAATTAGTGCTATTTGGTAGTTTTTATTCACATGTTTAGATTTAAAAATGTAAAGTTACAACGATTACTTAAAAGTGCAAGTTAGCAAGTTTCTTGCTGATTCTTCTCATCATAGAGACGTTTTCCAATTGAGCGGTACATTAAAGGATAAGAATTTGACTACTCAAAAGTGCTTAAATTATTTTGTTTATTTGAATAAAGGATTTTCTATTGTATTCAATTATAAATATGATACAACAACGTTTGCGTGACAGCTAGTATTTTATAACTATGTACGGGAATTAATGAACTTACTATGTAAGTGCAAAATGAACATAAATTTCACCATCATAACACTAATAATAATGGAATAAAAATATAATACTTACATCTATACTTTATAAGGAAATACTTACTATTTTATAACTCCCAAGGATAATTAAAATTGCTAAGTTTAGATAATAATCATAAGGAACTAATAAGTATTAGTATCAATGAATAATATCAATGTGGGTAAACAAAAATTGTTAACTGTTATATTTATTTATTTATTCTTTTGTACACAAAATTGTATACATGATGGACTTAATGCCTGATGGCATTCTCTACCAGTCTGTCACGAAGGTCAGAGATAATTTAATAATATACATATTCTACCGTAGTAATATATATTAGATGTAATGTACCAAACACCATTCTTTTTATGGATGATAATGGAATTGTGCATCCGCCTGCCCTAACAATTTTCTCTGTTGGGGCACCAGTGGAGGATGATAAGGTGAGCATGAGGTCAGGATAGTTAGACCATCATGATAAATTCACCATGAATTTATCACAATGGTTTCCAAGGGGAACCACGTGGAGGTGAACCTGACATGGTATATCGTTAGGAATATGGTTATCAGTCCACATTACTAACAATTCCCGTTCCCCCATCATTTGTATATTTGTATTTGTATATTTAGATTTGTATTTGTATATTTAGACATAAAAGGAGTAGTTTTGAATAGTACATACAGTACTGCGCAATAATGTGTTACTGTAACTAGTAGTACAATAACACAAGTTCTGCTTAGTTTGAGACAGGATGGCTCCGTGTGAATTGTTCTGAGTCCTGAAACGTATTTATTATTAAAAAAACATTCTTAAAGGGGTCCAGCGTCACGGATGCCTATAGAACGCCTTTATATATCCATGGTAAAGCATCGGAACTTAAACTACCACATGTGTACAAACAAAACAACGGGAGGAAGTTGCACATGTTGCAGCCTCTACAGTTGCGTTGGCAGTAGACGTGAACGAATCAACGCAACACAATATGCTGTAACTTAACTTCTATGTTTATTTGCAGAAATTCTTTTAATTTAGTAAGTAGACTAGCTTTTTCCTTTGGCTTTGTCTGCTGTTTTGATATAACAAATAGCATATGTCCATTCTCGAGATACAATCTTCGAATCTCGCAAAACGATTCTCACAAATGAGAATAATTAGAAAAAGTCGGGGAAAAGTAATAAACAGCTACACTTTTACACATTTACTAGCATGTGTTGGTCTCTATCTTCCGCATTCAATGGAGAATGCGGAAGATAGAGACTACGGCCAAAATTGGCCGTAGTGTATCTCTAGTCAACAAAAGTTACCAGCCACGTTTCTCCCTAAAAATTGGTAAAAAAGTCATTTAGATAAAGAAATTATATATACGGAATGTTAAAAAAAGGATCATAGCACGTTTTTTCTTTTAATCTGTATTTTACGGCAGTGTTACTGGTAGATTATGACTTTGAATTAAAGAAGAAATCTGTGGTATTTTATTCACCTGCCTGAGAAAGGTTTGAATATCCCCAGAAACCAGCAGAAGACTGTGTAATGACAGAAATAGGAAGGAGAAAGCGGGACTCACCGACCGGGCTAATTTGATTGTAAATTGAAGACCTTGGGTGCACCCTTCGTCCTTGACTCCGATTCCACACACCACCAGCAGTTTATTTTACACTTGTAATGTGGACACGTAAATTCACTAGATTTTCTTGTTAAATCTCAATTAGAATAAGTAATGTCAACTCAGGTATTAACAGCAGCCATAATGAATTGCACATTTCTTTTTTCCGGGGTTCACACGCTCACGCAGTTAGCACCGGTTGGCGGGAATATTTGAATTTGGAATTAATTGAACGAACGAAATATCTTCTTATTGATCGTTGATTAATACAATGATATGGGGATTGGAAAAGGATGTCAATTGGAATTAGGGATTCCACCCAGCAATAATTATTGACTGTGCTTGAAATACCTACACTAGATTTTGTACAATACAAAGAATATATAACAAAAAGTAAGGAAATGCTATAACTGGAATAATATATATTTTGTATAATATCTACTAGAATCTTATTAATCTTTTAAACTACTATATAGAGTTGGGACTGAGATAACTTACAATGCTTAAATAGCTAAATTAATGTATATATCCCCTTTTAACTACTCAGACAAACCTTTACTACGGGACGTTTAAGAATATTTCACTGAAACCACTTAAACATAATACTATTACGATCAAGATAACTGGATCGTTAATTTTAATATTATCTTTAGTTTTTAACCATTTATTTCTCTGTTGAAGAGTGTGAAGTAATCAATCTGCCAAATCCGCCAAAACATTTGTGTAATTTTCTGTAACATTAGCCAACGAGAACGCAGGTTGGAAGTATTATCCTCTAGAGGAATCTCAGGCAAACTTATGAGAGGACCTCCAACTAAAAAATGGCCTGGTGTCAGTACATCAACCTCATTTCGAGAAAGCGCACAAAGAGGTCTCGAATTTAAAGCTTCATATTTTGTAACTACAGTAAACATTCCTCCAATGTCAAGACCTGTGCGCCCACTACACGCTTCAAGTGGTATTTTGTGGATTTTATTCCACTTTCGAATATACCCCCGAAGTGAGGTGCGGGGATTAAACTTAGCGAATACGTCTGACGGCGAGTCCATCAGAAATATCACGACGATTTTCGTAGAACATTTTATACATTTCATTCAAATAACGATTTGATCGTGCCACAATCAGATATAATTTTATGACAAATGTTGCGTCTTGAAACGAACCGATCAAGGGCAGCAAGAAAGGCCTCTGTACTTAGTTCAGTGACTACTTCCAAATGGACAGCCTTTACGCTTAGACAGATAAACAAACATATCCAAGCTTTATATGTACGGGCATTTCGACGTCTACTTTCTTTTAGCATAAATGGCCCACCGAAATCTATTCCAGTAGTTTGAAAACATCTACCTGACTGAAGTCTTTCAACGGGTAAGTCACCCATGGAGGGTTGACAAGGAAAAGGTTTAGATTTGAAACAAATTACGCACTTAGATAACCGAGAGCGTATCAATAGTCGCAGTCCAAGTATCCAAAAAGTTCTACAAACTAGTGACTGCAAAGTGCGAGGACCACAGCAAGTACTTCAAATGATATGTCCACGATAGCTGCGATAATATAGATAATTTTGTAATAAAATCGGTGCTTTACGGTATGAGGTAAATTTGAATGTCGAATACGACCCCCCACTCGTATTATACCAACTTCGTCGAGAAACGGACTTAGTTTTTGAATGGACTTTGTACAGTACAAACCTTCCTGAAGGAGTCTCAACTCTTGGGAAAAGTAATCAATTTGAACATGCTTTACTAAGAGAATCAATGCGTCATTTAGTTCAGACGTCCGGAAATGAATTACGGCGATCCCGACGTAACTTAATATTTTTGATGAATCGCAAACACCAAGCTAGAATTCTTTGTAGCCTTGAAAGAGATGAAACTCTGGAAATTAGATTGGTTAATAAATTATCTGGTGGACCACTCACCAAACAGTCCACAGTGAGAGGTTTTAATTCAGGCAACTCTTGCTCATTTGCGACAATGTTTTGTATAGGCCAATCATAGGGTGGCGAAGCCAAGATGGGCCAGTCCACCAAAGATGGTGTAGAACTGTTTAGTACCACGACTACAACAATCTGCCGGATTATCATGTGTAGAGACATGGAACCATAATTCAGAATTAATTAAATCTGTAATCAGTATACCCGATTTGCTACAAAAGTTTTAAGTAGATGAGGTGCGGTATGTAACCAGGATAAGACAGTACTACTATCTGTAAATGCCATACGGATTTAAATTTTAATTTTGGGTTTAAAAGCTCATACATGTGTTTGAACATGCAACACAGCGGCGCAATCAAGCCGGTTAGTCGTTAAAGGCTTCAACGGGGCAATCTTAGATTTGCCTATGAGTAAACTATAGTGCCTTGTGCAGTCACCGCACACAAATAAACACAACATCCGTACCCCTTAGAACTACCGTCACAGAATCCCACAAGATGTAATTCTGAAGAATCCGGAGGCAGTACCAAACGCGGTAGCTTAATTGATTGTAAATCTGATAAATTAGCAGCAAGAATATGCCATTGCTTGGCAAGACTGTAAATGGGTTCATATGATGATCGCCACATCTCTTGTAGCAACAGCTTGGCGGTGGACATATCCAGCCGAGAGGATCAAAGATTCTTGCAATTATGGAGAGAATAGATCTTTTTGTGTATACCTTAAATATATGAAAATCACACAAAGGATCCCATAATTCCTAAAATCTTTAATATTATCAGTGAACAATTTAGAAGATGACAATATTCTGACGGAATGTCGGAAAGGATTTCTAAACAGTTGCTGCTCCCAATTCTGCCTACAGTAACTAATTCTTCCTTTAATTGTTTAGCAGCTTCTATGGAGACGGCACCTGATGTTATGTCGTCCATGAAAGTCTCTTCGCGCAACACTTGAGCAGCGAGAGGAAATTGATTACTATAATCATCAGATAGCTGATGCATATAGCCAAATACGGAGAATATTTTTTTTAACCGTATTCAGCTCAATCTTTAATGGGACCATTAGGTTCATCGCGCCAAAATATATGCTGATACGACCTATCTTCCGGCCGAATCAGTATTTGCCGATACATTTTACATATATCCGCCGTAAAGACAATCGGGTGTAGGCGTTAGTAATCAAATCGATAATATCAATCTGAAGTTTCGGACCTACGTGCACAATGTCATTTAACGACTTATTATTTGTTGTCATACAGCTAGCATCAAATATACATAATATGTTTGATCTTCACAAGAAGATTCCCAGGCATCCATATGACCTAATTCTTCATACTGGCGCATGAATTCCACGTACTCTGATTTCAAACCGACGTCGTTAGACATACGTTTCTCTAAGTTTAGAAAACGGTTTAAAGCAAGCTGACTGGAATTACCTAATACAGGGAAATTATCTTTTAACATTATGGGTACAACATAACGACCGTCTGAATCGCGGTAAGTGTATTGTTTATATATATATATATATATATATAGTATATGTATATATGTACCTCCATCATATATGCGATCGAAACATTCTAGTCCAAGCAAAATATCGATATGGTTTGTCAAAGTCATCGTTTAGATAAAGATGACTAAACTTTTCTCTAACATCTGATAATGGCACAACCGGAATGTTTGATGTAATTTTTTGAATAACTATTAATGGCAATTGAAAACACGGTTCATCACAACTTAGGCATAATCCAAATGTAATGAACCATATGTAACACCCTTTATACATTGTACAGAATTCTAGATCCTGTCACCGACATATCACACTTACGCACCGGTAATTCAAGTCGATGAACACAAGAACTGGTAATAAATGAATCATGCTACCACTATCTATGAGCGCACATGCCTGGTGTAAATTACCATAGGAGTCACGAATGCGTATAATCGCGGAAAGGAAATAGCGTAGCATTTATACAATCTCCCTGAAACTCCTTGTTTTGATGATTATCATTCATAGACATACTCGGGGAAAGGTATCTACTTGTAAGTATGTACTCGTGGTGGGCGCGCACATCGGAGCGTCAGTGTGCAAAAATGTATTATGTCGGGAACCACAAATAAAACAATTTATTTTCGACAAACAATTGCTCGGATTGTGACCCGTTCGTAAACAATTGAGCATAATTTTATATCGTTAATTAATTGCCACCTAGCATCACGCTCATTTTTTGAAATTTAAAACACTTATAAATACTATGAGAAGAATCACAACATGGACAATGAAGTTTATTGTTCTGTTGGTTTTGTTTATCATTAGTATTAGTGGATGAAACAAAAGAATACTGTTTATACTGTATACTTCGGATTTATTTCGAATTGATTTTATGTTATAATCATGTGAGGAAGAAGAAGAATTACTAACTTCCAAAATTTTAATATAATTTTGTAGGAAAGTTAATAGACTTTCAAATGTTGGTATTTCTTGTTTGTTTTGTAACTCAAACCGCTGACGACATCTAGTGAATATACTTCATCGAGCAACTCGATATTTAATGAGTGCGTTTACACTTTCATATAACGTATTTGTCAATACATTTAAACCTGCGATTGACACTTTATGCAAAGGAGATAAACTAAAAATTTTATCGAGATAGGCAGTAGCTAAAACACGCTTGTTGTCATATCTGTCTAATAAAGCTTGAAATACTACCGAATAATTAGAAGCGGTCAGAGGAACACCCTTTGCAATGGTTAAGGCAAACCCAGATAGACACGAAATCAAATAATGGAATTTTTCTATATCTGATAATGAGTTGTTATTATGTATTAAAGGTAAATAACTATCCTTAAATGTTTGAAAATTAATTATATTACTATCAAATATAGGTACATGTAACTTCGGTAAGCGAACTTGATACGGCTTATTTTCTATAGAAGACGAAGGTATAGTCATCAACTGTGGGTCTGACATTTTAGTAGATAAAACTACCTCTGCAATTTCAATAACACTATAATACAACTCGTCAAAAGACTCTAAAAGTTTTGTATCGGGTTCGCTACTCCACCCTGCTTCCAAATGTTTTAAATTAATTGTCTGATTAATTTCATAAAAACTTTCCTTCAGGGATTCTATATTTTTATATCTGGCACGAAAACTAGATAATTTAGACTTATCTTTTTGTACTTCCCTCGATATATCATATAATATTTGTATTGATCGAAATTCATGTTCACGACGTGAAATCAATGTTTTAATTTCTACTTCAAGTCGTTTTTGTACGAGAAGCTGCTTTGGCCATGTCAATGACCTAAAGATAAAATCAGTTGACAATAGAAATTTATAGGTACTAAGTAATAATAACCTATAACTAATAGAATTAATACTGTACTGATATTAATACGATTATTATGTATTTGTTTCCTATTTCAAGCACAAATCAATAACTTTGCTACAAGCAGGCGAATAGAATACCGATTTATTGCAATGAATTATAGGTACATACGTAATACAGGTAAGTAAATATCGACTGGAATCATTGAAAAGATAAACAAGTTTTGTTTTGTTAATTGTTTATAACTAAATTCGAATAAAGTGTTATGAATTACAGTTATAATATTCTGAATGTAAAAATATATAAAACGTACAATTACGGATTCAAAATCCGGTTCGATTGGACCAACTTAGATGGTAGATTATGACTTTGAATTAAAGAAGAAATCTGTGGTATTTTATTCACCTGCCTGAGAAAGGTTTGAATATCCCCAGAAACCAGCAGAATACTGTGTAATGACAGAAATAGGAAGGAGAAAGCGGGACTCACCGACCGGGCTAATTTGATTGTAAATTGAAGACCTTGGGTGCACCCTTCGTCCTTGACTCCGATTCCACACACCACCAGCAGTTTATTTTACACTTGTAATGCACTGGACACGTAAATTCACACAGATTTTCTTGTTAAATCTCAATTAGAATATGAGTAATGTCAACTCAGGTATTAACAGCAGCCATAATGAATTGCACATTTCTTTTTTCCGGGGTTCACACGCTCACGCAGTTAGCACCGGTTGGCGGGAATATTTGAATTTGGAATTAATTGAACGAACCAAATATCTTCTTATTGATCGTTGATTAATACAATGATATGGGGATTGGAAAAGGATGTCAGAACAGTTACAGTTTTATTTTCACGAATTAAAATAATTATTACGACAAATTTAAAAAAGTATGTAAGAAATCATATTTTCATAACAAATTCTTCAGGAAAGTTACATATATATATATATTCCCTTTTGCAGTGAATGGAAAACTTATGTTTACAATCAGATAAATTCATACTATCTGTTTACAAATGATAGTGGAACGAAAACTTACGTCACACTTCAATAGCGTCTTGGACACATTTAGACGAGTATATTAAAGATTTAGTAGAGATATAGTAGATATATGTCGAGATATATATTTGACGGCCTCGGTGGTCTAGCGGTTTAGCACACAGCTTACTCCCCATGGTCGCAGGTTCCTCGCACGGTACAAGTATTCGTATTCATGATTATGATTGTTTGAATCGGTTTAGGTGTTTTTGCTAGGTATGTAGGTATATGTATGCATATTAAAAAAAAAAATTATGATGCATACAGCATCCATACGAATAGTATAAAACATGACAAGAATAGAATAAATTGTTTAATATATGACGCCGACCACAAATAAATGTGATAAGGAAGAATATATGATGATGATCAGTCGGTGTATTAATTTATAGTTGGTATAACAATATATAATAATAATAATAATAATAATCTCAGGACAATTCACACAGCGCCATCTACACCCAAGTTAAGCTAGCTAGAGCTTGTGTTATGTGGTACTAGATAACTGATACATATACATAGATATTTTTTTTTTTAAATACATACATATTATACATAGAAAACACCCAGACCGTTACAAACAATCATACTCATGAATACAAATGTTTGTGCCGTGCGAGGAATCGAACCCGCGACCATCGGTCGTTAAGCGGTGTGCTTGACCGCTAGACCACCGAAGTCGTCTTGATATATATATATATATATATATATATATATAATATGTATATATGTAATCACAGTTAGTTATATGAAACGTTGGAAAATAATCATTGTTGTGGATGTATGAAACGAGCAATGTAATGGTGTCACAGACTAGAGAGTCTATACTACTCTATGGTCTCTTCCCTTATTGATCGTGGGAGTCAAATGTAGTTAAAAGAAATTATTATAGAAATAATTGTAATAAAGCTTAAAAGCATGGTATTTATATATGCGCCTCTGGAAAATGCTACCACATCTCCAAACTCAAACATTATTAAAATTAATAAATAATACACAACAACTATAATAAATTCTTGTGATGAGACAGTGATGGATGACTATTCAAAAGTGCTTCAATGTACTTACATTGAATTATTTGAATAAATGATTTTCTATTCTATTCTATTAACCATGATGAAAATGGGAACAGTAATGATACTACATATATGACGTAAAATTAAAAATAGATACAAACGATGGCTATGTCGAGAGCAGATAGTGTCATTCAAACTATACACTATCAGATGATAAGAGTGACGTGCCGTGATCAACTATTTTCACTTTTCACCCGTCAGCTTATAGGAAAGGAAGAGTTTTATCGCATATCTAATACCACAGATAATATAATATATTATTAGATAGTATTAGTATCTAATACTATCTAATAATATACACTCGTACATACTATGTTTCATTTCGTTCATGTAAGTTTAAAAGACAAGACATAAAATGAATTAATGTTAAAATTATCTTAATATATTTAAAATACTATAGATATTACATAATTTAGCAAACGATAATTAATTATATATAATCATTCATAAAAAAACAACAATCATTGTTATCCAACGCGGAACATCGAGCAGGATACCCAAGATACTGGCAGCGTTGCCTCTTTGAATGGCCATAAGGCTAAAACAGGACAGATTTGAATATATTTTTGTTTTATTATATAACTAAAATAGCTATAAAACTAATAACAAAAACAGTAAAGAAAACCCAATAAATACTTCAGTTGAAAATGGAGCAAACAAAAGTATCGGATTTCAAATCAACTGTTTTAATTTTAATTATAGATATACTTACAGTTTTTGTAAAAACCTATTGCTCAATTCTGATCTTGTTTAAGTCTAGAATCAAGTTTGTTAGTACTTACATATTTATTAGAGTATTATTATTATTTTGAAGTTATTTTGGACATCACTATTAACTTTAGTCCTTGACATGTATCACTATTACTCGTTCAATCTACTTGTCGGAGTCACATCTTCACCTACTTACATGTTATATTGTGATGAACATTGGTCAAGCTAAAACTAAACTCTCGCAGAGGGTTCCGTGTATTTTGTAAAAATTATTCCACACATTGTACAATCAGCATGTTTACTTCGATAATATTATTTATAAGCCATCTATATTTTTATGCTATTACAAACTTCAACTGTTTAACTGATACTTTCTGGTCTCATCTGCAATCTCTCTCAACTGTCTCATTACCAACAGATTATATGTAGTTCGTAGGAAATTTTAAAAGGTCCTTTCGTAAATGAACGTTTAAGTTTTAAAATTGACCGTATTCCAAATTTAATATTTCTACTACTTAGTATTTTTTTCTGGTTAGTTAGTAGTTCAAATAGAAGAAAATAAAAGTAAGAGGCGAGGAGATAAAAGTAAATAACCCTGTCAAGTTTCTGTTATTAAATACGGAACCCTATAAAAACAATGTGACGGCCATATATCCTCAGTAGAAAAAACGATTGTATTCAGAACACGATTCGTTGTGAGATCTCCGGTGAACGTGAATAGGCTACTTGGTATTGTTTTTAGTATGTTTTATTTACGAACTAATAAACTTAATAGCGCAACTTCATCACGTCATTTTTCCCTGTTTTTGCAACATTTTTCATTGCATCCCCACTCGTACGTGAAAAAAAAGTACTAGTATTATTATTTGATATTGTCATTTTTAAGCGAATTTCAAGAATCATTTAAACAAACCTTACGTCAAATGTAATACGTAACAAAATAGCAATCAAATCAACTTCATGCATGGTCAAAGAATAAAAAAATATATAAATAGAATTTGAATATAAAAGAAGTGAATTGCGAGTTATTTAAGTTATTTATTGTTATTATGACACGACATACGACACGTTTAGCACAACAGTTCTTCGATTGCTCGCACAGTGCAAGCATTTGTATTTAAAAGTATGATTGTTTGTATCCATCTGGGTGTTTTCTATTATACAATATAATAGTGTGTATGTCTTCACAAAAAAGTCTAAGCATTTATCAGTCGTCCAGTACCCATAATACAAGCACTGCTTAGCTTGGGACTAGATGGCGCTGTGTGAATTGTTCATAGTAACAAAACTATGATTATGTATGTTATTAACCAAACCATTTCGTTAGTTGTTTAGCACTCTAATTGCATACAAACTATTTAATTGCAAACGGCACATCAAAGTTAATGTATTGTAACAGACGCACAACAAGACTGTTTTTGCAGTTAACAAAGAATTAATCTATCAATTAAAAGGTTAAAGTTTAACCGTCAATTTGTCGGCTGCGGGTGCGGGTCCCTTCGTTTGTAGAGATTATTCAATTGCTAATGTGAACGTCCTTTTAACTGGAGTTACTAACCCTTTTTTATCATGTTGAAAAATGAAATAGAAAATTCTTTATTCAAATAAACCTAAATTAAAAAAAGATTCTGGATATTTTACTCCTTTGGCATTCCAGAAGACTAAAATGACGGAATTGCTAACCCCTTTGTTATCATGTTGAAAAATAGAATAGAATTTTTTTTATCCAAATAAACTTAAATTAAAGATGCAAGACATTTTAGTTCTTTGGCAGTCCAGAGGACTAAAATGCCTGGATTACTAACCCCTTTGTTATCATGTTGAAAAATAGAATAGAAAATTCTTTATTCAAATAAACCTAAATTAAAAAAAGATTCTGGATAAGATTGACTAAAATGACGGAATTGCTAACCCCTTTGTTATCATGTTGAAAAATAGAATAGACTTTTTTTTATCCAAATAAACTTAACTTAAAGATGCAAGACATTTTAGTTCTTTGGCAGTCCAGAGGACTAAAATGCCTGGATTACTAACCCCTTTGTTATCATGTTGAAAAATAGAATAGAACATTCTTTATTCAAATAAACTTAAATTAAACATGCAACACATTTTAGTTCTTTGGCAGTCCAGGGGACTAAAATGCCTGGATTACTAACCCCTTTGTTATCATGTTGAAAAATAGAATAGAAAATTCTATATTCAAATAAACTTAAATTAAAGATGCAACACATTTTAGTTTGGCATTCCAGATGACTAAAATGTATTACTTTGAAAGTTGTGTTTTGGTTGTAGGGTGCAGATTAGGCAGTAAAATTAAAGGATAAGTCGCATGATATCTTAGTCCTATAGAATGGCATCGCATGAGTAGTAGCGGGTGTCAACGATAACATGATGTCTGTAGTATGGTCACGTAATAAAGGTAACAGGGGGAAAGAGGATTGTTACTAACGTGGACTTGATTTAATTACTAACAATATCTTTACGCCTCCTACATAGCAATGTACCATATCAGGTTAACCTCCACGCGCTTCGTCCTAATTCCTAGTGAAATTGTCAGATGGGCAAACTGACCTGACCTCAGTTTCATATTATCATCCTCCACTGATCGCCAGCCAGCGTAAACCATTAGTGCAGGCGGGTGCGCTATTCTATTATCATCCATAAAAAAATAGGTAACAGTTATCGCTCAGTTGGATAGTCAGCTTGTTTGCCATTTAAATTAAATAAAAAAAATAGTCAAGTTCAACAACCGGGTATATTTCGTCTGTAAAATGACGTATCATTTCTACTACCTCGTCATTGTTGAATCACGATATTTGAAATTGTGCCAACGGGTTTGTAACACTTTATTCACTATACACTAAGTGTGTAACAAATAGACTAACAGATTCTCAGAACTTTGTTCTTATTCATTTTCTGCTCAGACTACCGAAAAAAGAGGACTTGTAATTTCTTTCGCCTATATCAAAATAAAAAAAGTTTTTAAGTGACTGCATTTTTCGTGTTTACTGATGGAAACTAACATATAGTAAAGTTATGTCAACCTTTATGGTGGCATACAAATGTATAAATAAATAAATAAACATTAACACCGTGGCAACACTCTAGTATTGTAACTTTCTTCTGTCCTTACCGCCCATTGTGGCATAAAATATAAATTTTTAAATCTATTATTTCACGCAACACATTTTACATTACGCAGTATACTTGGACATCATTTTATGGATTTCTACAATTATATTTATAGACAATAGTTTTAGATGTTTGCATTTTCTTCTCACATATCAGGGAGAGTTGTCTGAGAAATTGTTTGGATCAATACTAGCTGCTGAATTTTCACCATCGCAGTACCCGCCAGAAATTAAAATACCATCTTGATCATCTGGATGCATGGCGGTCTTCCACCATATGTTTTTCAAGAAACTTCTTGTCATGCACAATCACCTTCCAGCAATGGTCTTCCGAACCGATACGATACTGAAACCTTCAAGAAAAGAGCTTAGTCCTTTTTAAAAGGCTGGCAATGGACTTGCAATTGCCCAGGCTTTGCGGATGCTCATGGGCGGCGTAATCCCCTATGGTATACAAAATAGTAAGTGTAGTAATCACTTACTATTATGTATACCATACAACAAAAAAAATCAATCAATGTAATGCATTGTGACGGATGAAACATGCGGATGAATCAAATAGCTACAAACTGGTACAGAATGGATGCTACAAGCGAGTTATGAAAGCGAGAATATATTAACCGGAGCTTAACGGTGTACGGTTCGACTCGACCTACATATGAGTTTGCCCAAAACATTGTCACATTTCAAGCGTATAACATTTTGTTGGATTCGTGACTCGAGACGATATTAAAATGTTTGTGTAATCAAGATTTTTTAAAGTTATAGTCACAGTTATTTTGATGTTTCGTCCTCGATATTTGACAATGACGAGTTAATGATATTTGTGGAAGAATTTATCAATATTGTCAAACAAATATCAAACAACGGGAGGAACTACAGAAGAAGTATAGGCGCGATCAGAAACTGCAAAGTTAAAGAAATCAAGATACTTATGAAATATGTCACTGACTCAAAAAAACGCTTTTCTTGGAAATCATTGCAGATAAATCTTATTGAATTCGTCATGGGGGGCTAAGTGGGTCTTAATTTCATGACTGACCTGACGTCATCCTCCATTGGCATCCCGACGATTGGATGCACCATTCTGTCATATATTGTCAATTATTAAAAATATATTAAAATTCAAATGACTTACTTTGTCACCTTTACAAGCTCTTTGTTTGAGATCAAATGCGCTATCTGAGCATTTAGGGTTATTTAGGTATAAGCTACATACTAACATTTTGAACACATCGACAATGAATAGGCATCAGCATATACAGAAATATAAGGAAACTTAGACTAGACAAGAATTCATTACGAGCTCAAGACCATCGAAATAAATTTGCAAAGCTATTGATATATTATGGAAATACATATTATGGATGCGATCACTTAACATTCTAATTTATATAATACTAAAATACATATTAAAAAGATTAAAGTCATTGAGGAATGAAATGTAGACAACCTCGGTGGTCTGGTGGTCTTTATGATGTCTCACATTTTAATGGACATTAGAATAAAGCAGCTAAAAAACGTTTTCTTCAAATAAATTATTCAATCCTTACTAATATAATAACAGTATGATTTAAATGACATTTGGTACACTTGTAACACTTGATACCTTCAGAAAGGACACACTACTTTTTAATGCGAAAAAATGGTTGTAAGGGGTTGAAAGGGGAGATGAAAGATGTCAAAGATAGAGACGATATGTCGTCATTTATGAAGCTAGACGCTTATGATTGAAACTTATTTTTTAGGCTGTTGATTAAATATAAATAAATATGACATTCAAAGTTTGTAAACAGTTTATATGGAAAATTGGCATTTTTGAAGAAATTAGAACGTTGGAACCTTTTTTTTGTGCTATTTTGGGTTATATTATTAAATATTATTTCTTTATTTGGTCAAGGTAACTAGAACACGCGGACGAAGTCGCCGGCACAGCTAGTGTTTAATAAATTTAAAATTTCAGATCTCAAATCACATGAAATTTTCAACAATAGAGTTAAAATAAAAACAACTATTAACTGTTAAAATGAAAATGTTATTGTATAATTAAGTAGAGATGTATTTTTTTAGTGGATTATAATGGAATGATGCACCCGCCTGCGCTAGCGGTTTACGCTAGCGGGGCACCAGTGGAAGATGATAAGATGAGCTTGAGTTAGTCCATCATGACAAGTTCACCAGGAATTTAGCAGGATCGTTTTCAGGGGGAACCACGTGGAGGTCAACCTGACATGGTATATTGCTAGCAATGAGATCATCAATCCACATTACTAACAATCCCCTTTCCCCCCAGAATGATAGCTTAGTTAGCTGATCTTGACAAATTCACCAGGAATTTATCAAAATGGTTTCCAAGAGGTCAACCTGACGTATTGCTATCATTGTGTTATGATGTGTGATGTAATAAATATTATTCTATTCTATTCTATTCAATGGGGTCATCAATCCACATTACTAACAATCATTTTCCCCCCCAATAGTGATGTATTGAATTCACCATCTTTATGGCAGTTAGTACCGCGCATGTGTTGCTGTTTATGTGAAATATGAATAATAGTGTACCATTATGGGAAAGTTGTACAACAAATAACATTTGAAATGACTATTGAAAATGGCACTTTCTCTCCAATACAATAGTGGAATAATTCAAGCGACAATTAATATTCATGCCATAATGCCTCCGTCACCAGCATTTCTAATTTTAAATTATTCCTCTCGTATTACGCAAACTTTATTATCTCATCAAAATTAATTTAATAGTCTATGGATTTTTTTATCGTCTCTAGGCAACTAGTTTGTCTATTACTGTAATTGTTTTTGTGTACATTTAGGAATGCATTTTTTATTGAATAACGAGTTCTGACTGATGTGAACGCGAAAGTTTGTGAGTATGGATGAACGGATAGATGTTTGTTACTCTTTCACGCCAAAACTACTGAACGGATGCTTGTACATCAGAATAACATACATATGGACTATAATTTTAATAATGTCAAATAATTATAACAATAAACGCTTACATTACGTATTTTATGACGATTGTGCGCGAACTTAAACATTTACTTAACATGAAGGTTAACAACAATTACAACTTTTTAATAAACAAACTATAACGATTTGTTTTAAAAATAAAAAAATAAAAGTATTATTATTTTTTATGGTTCATATTACATATTTCTTTATATAAACTATTTATAGTCGAGCATTACCAAGTAACTGATAATTACCGGCCTCAGGTGTGTAGCGGTTTAGCATATTGCTTTACTTCCGATGGTTGCGGGTTCTAATGCCCGCATGTCACAAACATTTGTATACATAGATATGATTTTTTGTGTAGATCTAGAATTTTCTATATGTACATAACTTATAAAAAATATATATACGTATTTATATCAGTTATCTAGTACCCAAACACAAGCTCTGGTTAGCTTGGGACTAGATGACGTTGTTTTAATTGTTCGGAATTATTATTATCATTATTATGTTTCTTTTCTCTTCTTTTTTCTTCTCTATTCATCCAAAAAGTATTTTGTTCCTAATGTAGCAACCTGTGTAATAAATTTCTATTATATTTGAATTTGGAATGCGCTGCGTTCTAAAAATGAAATTTTATTAAGACAGATGGAAAAATATTATTTGTTCTTTATTCAAATATTATTTTTATTCTGCCACTCATTGACATATTTTCATTTTAAAATATGATTTATACAGTTGTTATTTTTTTATGGACGGCCAGTACTAGCAACTAGCTGAGCAAGTAGGTCTAATGTCAATTACATGACTTGAAAAGACCAGTTGTTAGAGTGGTAACAAAAAGCTAGCCAGAGTTATTTAGAACAAAATATTTTTTGCATGAAACTATGCATTCACTTTTTTAGCATTGCACGTTTACAAACTAACTGTGGGTGGTAGCATTCGAAAAAGACTATTAAAAACTGCTTAAAATGACCGCTGAATCCGAAAATGTTGATGAAATTTGATATGGAGGTAAATGGTATTTATTTCAGAAAATAATCTGGAAAGGCATAAAATAAGGGATGAAAGTTTGTGCATGGTTTTTCTGCACAAACTTTCATTAGGTAGTACTTTCATCAGGTAGTTTCTTAATTTTAATCTTAATAATATTATAAACACTAAAGTTTTTGAGTTGAATATAATAAAAAATAGAACGGATTTTGATGAAACTTTACAGTAATATACCTTGTACATCAGAATAAAACAGTCTATATTTTTTATTGAAATTTAACGCGAATGAAACCGCGGGTATAGCTAGTTACTTATAATTTACTTAATTACAACAGAGGACGATAACACCTTGTCACTCTGTTCCCGGCTGTGAAACAAATTACAATCGAATCGGAAGTGAACAATGTTTTACCACAATTCACGTTTATTATTGTTTCGGTTGTGGTAAGATGGAGTACATAGTTTATGGTCGCGTGGGAATTTGTGATAAGAAAGAGATTTCACTGACAGTGAACATAATGTCCAATTTTCTTTTTAAAACTTTTAAGTCATTGAAGAGAGGGGTAGATCCCTGGAAGGTTCAATTCTTTCAAATTGTTAAAAAAATTTAGACTCTTAATGACACAGATTCAAAGCTTATAGGTAACTTTCATACACATATCCCACATGTAGCGATCCCCGTCCAATTCAAACGGGGACCGAAAATATAATAGCCTCAGCCGAGGTTCAAACCCCTAAAGTGCCTTCAATCGCTCCATAAGTCCTTCCGCGGATTTGAGTGCCATCTTAACTCGCCTCTTATCATCCGGTGAAGCTATAAAGGCCAGCTACAACCAACAGAACTGAACTATTTTGAAAAAAAGGGGTATTAGAGACGTTGTAAACAGTGGGTGTTATAGTAAACGCAAAACATCCCAATATTTCGCGGGGTTTCTATTTTTTCAGCAGAATTTAATAATAGTAATATTCGAAAAAAAGTAAACCTGAAATACTTTTAGAGCTCACTATACTATAGGAAATAAATCTACCTAAAGATAATGCAATAAAACAAATAAACATAACGAACTAATTAGCTATGTTGTGCGAAAAAAATAGCTATGTGGTTAATTTATATGCTGCCGAAGTGTGAAACAGATATATAGCACCGAAATCGCTCTACAGACTTGACCTGTTTAATTTCTATATCAGAACGTGTATCTACAGCAGCAGTAGCAGGCTTCTGCCTGATTTGGCTAGGCAGGGAGAGAAATACGAGCAGTGAGAGTCGGTAAAGGCGCCCCTTGAATCTACACCCGGGTCACAAGTCCCGGGAACTGCTCAGAGTTTTCCTCTCTACTACGATGGACCCGGCACCCAGCTCCCGCACGGTGAATCCACAGAATGCCAAGAAGTTCATCTCTCATCACATGACAGATTGTTTCAATGTCGCGTCAAATAAAACAGTGCCTACCATTGTTTCCGGTCCACTGCACTTTACGTTCGATTACGTTTCGCGTTGCGCAAGCGCATTCAAAGTAATTACTAATCTATCAAAACTAGGCTACTTGTTATGTGCGTGATTATATGAACACCATCTATATTTATGGGCCATCAAATTTTGTCAATAAAAGTAATAAAATTGTATACAATATACTAAAAGTACACACAGACTTGTAGAAGAAAATAGATAAGCAACGTTAGGTTTGTTTATAAAATACGAATAGAGGGGTTATATATATGTTATATATATATTATATATAAGTTATATATATGTTATATATGTTATAAGTTTAACTGATATAAGTTTATTAAATGAAGGAACTGATTATGATGCGATAGTTTTGTATGAAAACTGAAAAAACAATCGAATTTATGAAAACGAGTGCCATTAAGTGATTCGTTTGTTTGTCTTTTAACAGTTGTTCGTATCTACTCAGTTTTTTTTTACATTATTATAATCTAAGTACATGAGTTATTGTTATCCGCGGCTTTCCACGTGTATTCTTATGTTATGTGAAATATCATAGAACTTACTACGTCACCAGGAGAATCAAACATAGAAGCTGTACTTACCTGAAAAAATAAAAAGTTTGTTAATACAGAACATTACAGTTGAATTTTAGTTTAAAATATTGTATAGCACCAACTTTAACATATCTTAAAATATCTAAAAAACACACATTAAAATAGGATTCTGCCTTTAAGTTTACGGCAGGATATCTATCTGATTACATTGTTATTATAGACTCAACATTACTTAATTACTTAATAGAAGACTTTAGCACGATAATTTATTTGTACATAAACATTGTATAGGAGAATGGCGGGAATAAATTGTGAATTTACTAATTGGTGTAGCAGCTAATGACAGTTAAAGTTACCGTGTCGTAACCATAGGAAGTAGAGCTGTCTCTAGTACATGATATACCACATAGGTATGTACATAATGGTAACATTTTTTTTAACTTGGGGAAAATCCTTTTGGAGATCCCCCCGCCTTGGGGGAGGTAGACGGGTACTGCCGGACTCTTACCGGCTAAAAACCCCAAGGTGTTCTTACTCCTTCTTGAAAGTACAAAGTAGCTAAAAATAGTCTATATCCTTCTCCTCTCCTAGATCTTAAAGACTATCTATATAACGAATTTCATGATGTTAGATCAACCATTAAAGATACGCAATGTAGAAACAGATTCACTTTCGCATTTGTTTATATTATTTAGTATGAAGTAATAATAAAAAAAGAAGTAATAATGGAGAATTCATAATAAAGAAGCTATGAACAATTAAATATGCGAGCAATAAACAATAAACTTTCTTTGTGTGTTCTCATATACCATCCGAAACGGGTGTAATTAAAAATTTCATTGCGCATATCATTTCAATCATTCCCTAGTTCTTATTGCAAAGGAATGCGGACTATAATCGTATGCACGCGATATAATGATAAACCTTTTCTCATGGAAATCCGGAGATGTTTTCATATAATAATGGCATGTTTTAGATTTTATAATTAATACTCTCATAACAAAATTAAGGGTGAGCACATTGTTATGTTTTTGTGAATTCTCATGTTGTTTCACTGACACTTGAAATTATGCCTAACTTGATAATAGAACCAGACAGACATCAGATTAATAAACACGTATATATTTTATAGAATCGTCCGATTTCGATGATTCTTTATTTTATTGGAAATAGTTTTTTGATAATAGCACAAATATATTAACCAGCAAATAACAGACATCAATATAGAAAAGATTAGTTTTATAACACAAAATGAAGCTGTGACGTTGTATACACATTACCACAGATAGCATAATATTTCCAAATTAGTAATTTATACATATATATTAACTGCTGACCCCGCAAAACGTTGTTTTGCCATATAAATTAAAATCGCTATTAAGAATTGATAAATTTTATTGCCGAATCATAAAAAAATTGACAAAAAATAAAAGAAAATATTTAGGGGTGAGTCTCCCATATTTTTCATAAACATCGGTAATGCGTTTTGAAGGAGTTTGGGCCAAACATCGCGTCACGAGAATTTTATATATTATATATATTACTAGCTGTCCCGGCAAATGTTGTTTTGCCTTAAAATAAAAAAAAAATTTAGGGGTGGTCTACCCCTAACATTTAGGGGGATGAAAAATAGATGCTGGCCGATTCTCAGACCTACTCAATACGCTCACAAAATTTCATGAGAATCGGTCAAGCCGTTTCGGAGGAGTATGGGAACGAAAACTGATACGAGAATTTTATATATAAGATAAGTTCGGAAGTGCTACTTGTCCGTTGCTTGTTACCTTTTCACGGCTGAATGTATATTAACGAAGTTTGACGTCAAGATAGATTGTATGACAAGGATAGACACATACTATCATTTTTTATGACCTCAATGGTGTAGCGGTTTAAAACACCGCCTTACTTCCGATTGTCGCGGGTTCGATTTCTCGCACGGCACAAACATTTGTATTCATGAGTATGATTGTTTATGTCGGTCTGGGTGTTTTCTATGTATAAAATGGATATTTATGAAAAAAAATCTATGTATTTGTATCAGTTATCTAGTACCTATAACACATGCTTTAGTTAGCTTAAATTGGGTCTAGTTCTGTTTTGTGACTTGTCTTGAGATTATAATAGTTTCTCTCCCTGGGGCCCTGAACCCCGGCCGACTGTGCTTCTGCCGAGGGTAAGTTGCCATCTCCTCTCTTTAAGAAGGGAGATGGGATTTTTTTTTGGAAGTTAGGAATAATAATAATAATATATTTATTCAGTTTTATACAATATCGTTAATTTATACTATATTTTTATTACCTTTTATCTATGAAAATAATGTGTAAGGATATGAAATAAGGGATGAAAGTGTGTGCAGACAAAGTCGCGGGTATCAGCTAGTTATACAAGCCAAGTTCAGTGCCGGTCTGACAGGTCCTACCGAGTGCGTTGAACCATTGATTATCTACTATCCTGCTCTATTATTACTGTTTTTTCTTTCTAACTAGTTTAATAACTTGTTTATGCAATATTAAATGGACTTAGAAAGGCATTTATAATTCTATTTTTCTAGTTAATGAAAGTAGCTTTCGATATTATTTGATATTCCTCGGTGCAAACATTTGTATTCAAGAGTATGATTGTTTGTATCGGTCTGTGTATTTTCAAATATTATGTCTAGCTATTCGCCCCGGCTTCGCACGGATGTACATGTATTATAAATATATATAAACCTTCCCCTGGATTATGTACTAGCTACTTGCCCCAGCTTCGCACGGATGTACATGTATTATATATATAAACCTTCCTCTTGAATCACTATTTCTATTAAAAAAACAGTTTCAAAATCTGTTGCGTAGTTTTAAAGATTTAAGCATACATAGGAACGGACAGACAGCGACACCGACTTTGTTTTATACTATGTAATGATGATGATATGCATTTACACAATAAGTATGTATTTAAATCAGTTTTCTAGTACCCGTAACACAAACTCTGCTTAGTCCTGGGACTAGATGGCGCTGTGTGAACTGTCCAGGTATATTATTATCGTTACTATTGTATACATGAACGACCGAACCTGCGACCATGGGAAGTAAAGCGGTGTGCTAAATTGCTAGACTACAGAGTCCGTCGACGGTCGTCAGCGACAGATACCACTTACCATCAGGTACGCCGTCAGATTGTTTGCTATTGCAATGGAGGTTTGATGGTAGAAGGGAAAGTAAAAATATAAAAATATATATTTAGGGGTGGGTTGTCATAAAGGAGTATGAAATATGATGTTGATTCTCAGACCTACCGGATATGCACATGAAATCATCATCTGCTTCTTCCTTATCCCATTTATTTGTGGTCGTCGTAATATGTTTTTCGCTTCCATTCATCCCTGTTCGCAGTCATCGCGTTATTTACTTCCTTTCTTACCATATCATCTTTCACACAGTCCATCCATCTCTTTTTCGGCCTTCCTCTGCCCTTATAACCATCCACATTCATTTGTAACATCTTTCTTAAAATATTATCCTCGTTCCTACGCATTACATGTCCATACCATGATAGACGATTACTCTTCAACCTCTCTGACACCGGTGCCACTTTCATACTTCCTCTAATGTATTCATTCTTTATCTTATCCATTCTTGTCACACCACACATCCACCTCAACATTCTCATTTCAGTTGCATGCAGTCGTCTTTCATCCGTCGCCTTTATGATATGCACATGAAAATTACATAAAAATCGGTAAAGCCGTTTCGGAGGAGTTTGGTAACAAACACCGTGACACGAATTTTATATATCTATACATATAAATAAAATCTGTTGTCAGTCTGAGTGTCTGTTACAAACAGAATAATAAAATAACCGTTTTTTACAATTTTTGTCTGTCTGTCTCTTGGTTCCGGATAATGTCTGAAATGGCTGGACCGATTTTGACTGAACTTTTATTGGCAGGTAGCTGATGTAATAAGGAATAACTTAGGCAACTTTTATTTTAGAAAAATAAAGTTATATTCCACGCGGTTGAAGTCGCGGGTACAGCTAGTTAGACATATAATTTAGAAAATACGGTACAGTATGGCATTTTCAACAATATCCGTATAGAATCTAGTAAGTGATCGCGTGTTGCGTGCATAGAGACAATACAATTATTTTTATTGTATTGTTTATTGTATCCAATATATAAACAATTATCTGTTAAAGTGCTCCAAAAGCGGTGGCTGTTACACTTGGCATAGTAATTAATAAATTGCTCAGCACTCTTCTCATGCACGAACGGCTTCCATGCCATTACAAGATGAGCGATGGCGGTTACCTACGCATCGGCACGCAATTTCACGCAATTGTTATGTTATAACACTTTTAACAAATAGTTTCATGTAAATTACATTCAATTTATGTAACAATACTAAACTATACCTGTTTTATTATATAACTAGTTACTAGCCCCGGCTTCGCACGGGTGTACATTTATTATATATATAAACCTTCCTTTAGAATCACTCTATGTATTAAAAAAACCGCTTCAAAATCCGTTGCGTCGTTTTAAAGATTTAAGCTTACATAGGGACGGATAGACAGCGACAGCGACTTTGTTTTACACTATGTAATGATACTAGCGATCTGTCCCGGCTTCGCACGGATGCATTACAAATGTCTGTTCCTCAGCTTCTATTCTATACTATAACACTCATGTATTTATTATACACATACATACTTGACGGTCTTGGTAGTCAAGTGGTTTAGCACACCACCTTACTTCCGATGGTCTCGGGTTCGATTCCTCGCACGGCACAAACTTTTATACTATATTAATGAGTATGATTGTTTGTAGTTACGAAAAAATATATATCTATGTATTTGTATCAGTTATTTAGTATCCATAACACAAGCTTTAGCCAGTTTAACTTAGGTCTATATGGCGCTGTGTGTATTATTTGTTGTATACTGAGATTATAGATTATTATAATTTATAAAAAAACCTACCTCTTTCCCTATCTATTGCTGGAAATTGCATTAAAATCCGTTGAATAATCTAAAAGATATGTCGAACAGACAGCAGCGATGATTTTGTTTTATATTATGTAAGGATTAGCGACCGCACAATAAGGAAAGAAAATTTCAAATGCTACGTACTTGTACATGACAAATACCATTATGCTAATTTGGAAAACGAGAATGCTTATAAAACTAACTAACTAACACATATTGTTATATATTACATATAAATACATATTGTATTTATAACATTCTAAGTAATGTAGGTCAGATCTTAAATTTTGTTTTAGAAAATACCTTAAATAAATAAAATAAATCATTACACAGACACATATATCGTCGGTTAAATAGAAAAATGGCAGTATTCAAAATGTACCTACATTTTTTTTTTACAAGAAAAGCATTTAAAGTATTTTTTTATTTTTTAACTAGGCAACGGTTTTGCCCCGCGATAATAGTAAATTCGCCACAAATCTATAACATTAAATACTTAAAAAGCATATTATTTCAATGTGTGAGACGTAAAATTGATATAACTTGTGAGATCACACACCCATCCAGCCCGGATATTCGTGGGAGCGTCTCGTCGCTCGACTGGAAGACGTCACGCTTCGACAAGCACCGGTCGCTCCCCGTTTTTTTAAAGAATTCCATTAACTCTGTGCAGTGAGCAGTTGACTTGGTTTTATTTTTTAATTTTAATATGAAATCAAAGAAGTGTTGACAAACGCGGTCAAACTTCTGGAAAAGGATGTAAAAGTGTACCGTTTTAATACCGTAATACTGTTTTAATCTTACAATTGTTGTAATTTTGTAAGATTCAAATCAAATGAAATCAAATATATTGTATCAAAACAACACATTACACTATAGTAATAATAAAAGGAATATGTTTGACGGCCTCGGTGGTCCATCATTGCATAATAAACTGGTGTTCTTACTAGATCATTATAATAGCCTCTATGAAGGACATCCATATTTAAATTGTATAATATCTTAGTGTAATTATTACAATTTTAGCTGTACAATATGAGTCTATGATGATCTTTACAATAGTCTCAACATTACATAATATCACTGGTGTCCTTACTAGGTCATTATAATAGCCTGCATGAAGGATATTTTAATTTTATACAAAAATAATAAAATATTTTTATTAAACAGCCACCCATGACAAAGATCTATTAAAAATTCAATCTCTATATACTTTCCTTTAACCATAGGTAGCTTAGAATATATAGTAATTACATTATATAGTTCAGTAGAGATTGTTCGAGCGATAAGTTCTTTTTACCTTCTTCATCTTCTCAGATATGACGATTGATAGAGATCGGTGGAAGGAGAGTACATACTGCGTAGTCCCCAAATAATGGGATAAAGGCAAAATAATGTTAGTAAGCAAGTAAGTTAAAAATTATAAATAGAGAGCAAAATCTCATTCAAACAGCAAAGTATTATATGGCCAATAATTATTAAAAATAATTAAATTAAAGTAGATAGAAATTCATTAGATTATAACGGTCTGTTTATACTGCTTTTCACTTTTAATGATGAACTTGCATTATAAAATACTGTACATGTTTATGTACGGCAAGAAAATAAATACAACATGAAAGTACTTTTACTGGCTTACTTTATTGATCCTCAATAAACAATAAGTTCGCTTAATTATTAACATCCTCTAACGCAGGGTTATGTCTATAAAACATTGGATATAGTTTCGTGCAGGGTTATCTGTCTTAATCCTAGGTGTTGCACCTGACTGGACTATTTTAATGGAAATCTCAAAGTATGTAGGTGTTTTATCATTCAGACCACAGACATATTCTCTTTTCTAATAAATTAAACAGAGAGAGCAGAGCTCACTGCACTATGGGAAACAAATATACCTAAAGACCGTGCAATAAAAACAAATAAAGATTATGAACTTATAAACGAATTATTTAAAAATTGCTATGTGGTTAATTTATATCAGATAGAAGTTGTAAGCAAGAGTTAAACCAGCGAAAGATTTCTAGTTTTGTACAATCTTCTAAAATATCCTGTATAAAACTACATTAAGTTTTATACTAGAACGTGCATCTAAAGCTACACTGGCAGGCTCCTGTCTTTAGATCGTGTTGGCATTAAATTATTTAAATTTCTTAGCTTTAATAACACATATAAACCTTCCTCTTGAATTACTTTATCTATAGCTGAAAACGGCATTAAAATCTGTTGCATAATTTCAAAGATCTAACTGTAGAGACAGCGGGGGTGACTTTGTTTTATACTATACTATCTGTGCCCGCGGTTTTACCCCCATGTAATATATAGCCTATGTGCTATTCTGATATATAAGCTATATTACTGTAAAGTTTCATCAAAATTCGTTCAGTAGTTTTTGCGTGAAAGAGTAATAAACATCCATACTCACAAACTTTCGCATTTATAATATTTGTAAGGTAGAAATAAAGAAGTGAATAAAGACAAGTGAGATATAAAAACAAATGAGACATAGACATATAATATCATTCCATGTACTTCATTTTTGAAATCACTTTAGAATTGGGGCGTTTGACGCAAATTAGTTAAAAACCTCTAGTTTTAAAATTGATTAAAAGTTAGGTATAGGTGTCATCCCTACATACAGTGTTTTCTTTAACAGCACGTTCATGGCCGTATAGTTAACGCTTTTAGATCTATTTATATCTATATGGAGGTTCAAATTGATCGGAAGCTGCACTGTTAACTAATGTATGTTAGACATATCGCTGTACGTTTATTTTTGTACGTATACGGCATTTATGGTAGAGACGATAGTTTGTAGGATTTTGACCTTTGAATGTAACGAGTTACAATTGGTTTTCAATTAATACCAATTAATATAATTATTAGGGTTTATTAGCGTTGCATCGTGTTAATGTAATGTCGTACTAAATTGTTATTTGGGCCAATTATTGGATAGATCTTTAACAAATTGATACCAGTTTGTTGTACTACAATTTAAATTGCAACAAGTTACAATTGATTTTCAACTAAATGCTATTAATATGATATCTAGGGTTTATTAGTGCTTTGTTTAATACTGAGTCGTACTACATTGTTATTTGAGTCAAGTATTAATATTAATAATAACAACCCAGGGTAATTTACAAGCGCCATCTAAGCCTAAAGCACAGATAAGGTAATATTGCATACGCAAAGTAAGCAGAACTTGTTTATTGGGTACTGTTTAAGATTTCATTTTGGGTAATTATCATATATATAGGATAATTTACATAATAAGGTTACAGTTTACAGTTAAGCTTACACTACATCTAAAAATTACAGAAATTAAAATATTTACTAACTACTAAATAATACCATAATACCATAAAAATTTGGCATGTCCTGTGCAATTATATATATTCATAAAATATTTTTTCTTCTCCTAATAACAGTCATATTGTTAGCACTACATATCATCATCATCATCATCGCAGCCCGGAAGACGTCCACTGCTGGACATAGGCCTCCCCCAAAGATCTCCACGATGATCGGTCCTGCGCTGCTCGAATCCAATGTCTTCCAGCGATCTTGACCAGATCGTCGGTCCACCTTGCTGGAGGCCTTCTCACGCTGCGTCTTCCGGTCCGTGGTCGCCACTCGAGAACTTTACTGCCCCAACGGCCATCTGTCCTACGAGCTATGTGCCCTGCCCATTGCCACTTCAGATAAACTGATAAACCATAGCCAAGCTGCATTACATAAGCTGTATTCCAAATTCAAAATTCTTTATTTAGGTAATACAATTTTATGTTATTAAAAATTAGAGAACTTTCACTCGGTACTCGAGCGAAGCCGGGATCGATTGCTAGTTGCGGAACTAGTTCATTTGAGTTAGTGAGAGTTAACCTTAACCATAAGTGTCCACTTAAAAGCTTGTTCATCCATCAATGCTTATCTAATGAGAGAGACTCTTCTTTATTTTAATGATGGTTAAAAATAAATGTTTCAATAGTTGCGTAGGGATGTCAGTAGTTGCTTAGCAAAGGAAGTTATTCTTTCAAATAATATAGATAACATAAATCATTATAACACATAAATATACAGATTATAGATATTTTGAAATATCTATAATATTTGTTTATCTATATAGCTTAAAATAGAAAGTAAAAAAAAAACATTGTAGTAAACGATAATTCCAATAATTTGTCTTCATTATTATCTTTTATCTTCCTTCTTTTAAATAATAGCATTCCATTCAAATAAATATTATAATTGCAAAAATGCTAGACCAAAAGTTTATTTGTTACTTGATAAAATTTGATACGAATATAAATTGTATTACGAGGACTGACATTTTTGTTATCCGCGTCTTCGTCTGCATAAACTCTATTTACTGCATTTCCAGATAATTTCCTAAGTTAAAAGATAAACTCAGGAAATCATCTGGAACTAGAGGAAAATAGAGTTTGTGGAAACGCAGACGCGGGTAACATCTTGTTAACAATTATTTTCAAACCTATTTGATTCCAAGAACACTGCGGCCAGCAATTCATATACAAATTACAGCTGCAAACTTCATTATTACATGTTAGAATAATAATATGACTGACCGGTCAATTACACTCTGTATCTTGGCAACTGACATTTAAACAATAACCTTTTAAGCAACTTGTCGCACTTCCAACCATCAAATACATATTATGCACAGAAGTACAGAATAATTGCTGCAGAACGACTCGTACGGCTGCGGCCTTGCTCACTGGTCACCTGCTGTTAACAATTTGACTTTCTAAACCATTTATTACGTCCTTGATGTACAATACGTATGTATTTTAACATGGTTTATCAGAATATTGTGAATTAAAAGGCCTACGCCGTTGATGATCTAAGGCAAGGTGCCTTACTGACCAGAACAGATCTGGTCAGTAAGGCAACTTGCCTTAGCCACGTTTTCGTATCTGTACAAATATAATTAAGTGAGATCCTCCTGCCTGATTCTCTTTGTTATGGGCTGTTTTTCCAAACGAAGAACTGCTGAGTATGTGACTTATTCTAGAAACTAATTACGACTTAATGACATTGGTTTATAGCTTTGCCAACTGACGGCATTGTGGTAAACGATGTTCTCAAAATGTTTAGCTTCCTTCTTTCTAATAAAATAAAACCATATAAATATTATAAATACAAAAGTGCTAGAGCAAAAGTTTATTTGGTTCTTTGCGCCGATTCCTTTTTAACCATCTACTAGCAATGTATTAATTCAATATTTCATGGTCAGTGAAAGAAGTTATTGGAAATGTTATCGATTCGTTCAATTGTTTTGATTGCGTTTCAAAAAAACTATATAAATATTAATTGATATTGATATTCTTATACTAATATTGAGATTTGACTCCAGAGTAGATCTATTGATCAGGAAAGCACCTAATACACTTTGCTGTGTAATAAAAGAGTACACAGTATGGAAGTGTATAACATAAGCGTATATCACAATTTCGTAATCAATAAATAAAAAAATGTAACTGTATTTTATTTCTAGAACTCTCTATTTACTTTGAGAGTTATCCTTAGCTCTAAAGGAATATACCTGAGACAAGCAGACTTGCTTGCTAAGTCATCCCAACAATGTATTATTCTATTCAAATTGTTTTTAAAGAAATAAATATTTTTCCATTTTGTTAAAGTAAATTCATTCATATAAGAAGTTCATAACAACATTTAGACGCGGCATAGATAAAAAAATACATCCGAATGAAGAATCCCATTCCTTTAGATGTCGGGTTATAATTGACATCAATTATATTTCAACTTATTCAATTAGTATAAATTGTAAAGGACTATTTTTGGTCATAGATATAAAGAATGTAGTCGCCCACACTTGACTCTCAAAATGGCTTTGGTTACGCCTTCACATAATTTTCTAAAGTGTCAGTTATAATTAAGGCGTTTGTTTGACTAATTGATTGACTAATCTGTTGGTTTTGTTAACTATTCATAGAGCTTATCATTGGAATAACACAATGTTGTGTACCCACACATATTTATCTACATATAGATTTTTTTCGGACTACTCTAATGCTGTTGGCCGCATCTGGCCTTTACAGCTTCACCGGACGATAGGGGGCGAGTGCAGATGGCACTCTAATTCCGCGGAAGGACTTATGAAGCAGCTGAAGGCCAACTCCCACCTGACGGATACGACTTTATGTGAGGGCAACGTTAGGGATTCGAACCTCGGCTCAGACCGTCGTTATTTCGATCCCCGCTTGAAATGATCGGAGGGGATATAGATATAGATCTACTTATGTGTAGGAATTTATATAGACACTGCCGGACCCGGCAGACGTTTTTTTATCTTGGAGACCGAATTGACAGGTGTAACTGTCAAATTTCCAATTAATGTTACCAGCGGTAGCGGGGTAGTGGTGCGATACCGATTTAACAAAATGAACCTTACGAATAAACAAATGTTTCATTTTGTATTTAATGTTTTTAAGTATCTATAAAATAAGTTCTGCTTAACTCGATGGCGTTGTGTGAATTGTCCAATAATAATATTATTATTGTATATCCTCACGAAAGTGAAAATATAGAATTTCTCACACGATGTCAATTCGGAGATAGTACAAGTCAAGTGGTATGGTACGTGTGATAGTGATAACATCCTGATTACAAATACAAAATTTATCTATAGATATTATTGACACAATGCTAACATTGGTGTGTATTTATACACATACCAGCAGATCCGGCCACGCGTTGCTGTAGCTAAGGTTCTTGAATAAAATAATATTGCGACTATAAATTGAGATGTAAGCTATCGTATCTTTCAAATTGGATCAAATTGCACCCAATGTTCAAATTAAATTTGCAATCGGTTCAGTAGTTAGGAGTCCATCACGAACAAACAACGTGACATGTAATTTTTATGTATAAAGATGATAAGAAACAATATGTATAATTTGCATTTAACAGACATATTTTTTAACGGTAAACTCGAACTCCCGACTCGGAAGTAAGGCGGTATGCTAAACCGACCACTGAGGTCATATAATGTTGAAATATAGAAGAATCAGCATTTTATATTTTACATAATAAAAAACGTATCAATTTCTAGAGTATATTATATATAACTGATCTAGTTCACAAATCTATATGTTTATTAATTAGTTCGCTTGATTACGAGTTTGTTTCTGATTTTTATATGAATTCTTATAAGTTAGGCAATTACAGGAAATTAACGGAATACTACAGTATTTCATGAGTAAGTTTATATAGCTATAGGTCAAATGTTCATATAAATTTTCCGGAAGTAATCCTCGAAATTTTCTTGTCAGTTCTTCTTAGCTCAATTCCAAATTGACGGCAGATTTTGACATATCATAAGAGTCTGTAATAGACCTACATGAATAAAGATATTTTGATTGGTTTGATTGAAGTGACAAAGAAAATCGTAACAACATACGTTGCGTGATATAACAAACGTAACTGGACGATAATTATTAAAATGCTTAATAACTATGTACATTAATTTATTATTGTTAGAATAATTTGTTGGAAAAATTAATAAAACATTTTTAATTACATGCTTTTTAGTCCTTATGTAATGCAATGACAAAGAACCTGATGGTAAGGGATAGCTGTCGTATGTATATCATGTTATCATGAGATACCCGCGGTACCAATCAAGTGGCGATGCATGACTATCACGGGTGTCACATGATGTTCCAGAGAACTAAAGTGTCATGCCATTATCCTGTAATTTTACTGCCTAATCTGGAACTTACAAGCGAAACAAAGCAAGCTGCATGGCGACTGAAATAGGTAAGACTGAGGTACACACGCAGAAGACTTTTTCCAGTCTACCTCTAAAAGAAATATATTTATATATGAATTAGAATAAATATATTTTCTGGTACTAAATATATCTTTCATTCGTTTTTTATGGGGGACAAACAACCGCCGCCAACCCGCAACACCAGGGGATTGCAATTGCAAGTGTGTTGCTGGCCTTATAAGACGGAATAAGCTCGTTGAAGATTTCAATATCGTATGGGTTCGGAAATACCTTTATTATTATTAGAAAAAATCTTATCAATATTATAATCGCGAAAGTTTGTGAGTATCGATGGATGTTGTTACTCTTTCACGCAAAAACTACTGAACGGATTTTGATGAAACTTTACACTAACATAGCTTATACATCAGAATAACATATAGGCTATAAATTTCACGCGGGTGAAACCGTGAGCACAGCAAGTTTTAAATATACATTGAATTTTGATTTTATCACCATCATCATCGTCCTTTGCTTCTTTCTTATCCCATTTATTTGGAGTCGGTGTAATATGTTTTTTCATAAATGTTATATTTAAACACTGACTTGCTAGTAATAAGTCCGTGGGTTTGTCTAAATAGGCTTGCGTGGGCCGAGGTCGGGCCAAGCTGATATCCGTCGGATGTGTTTGTTTATATTCACGCGCAGTGCCGGTGCATGTTAGTAACCTTACACTTGATCTCTTTAAATAATATACAGGTGTCGTATAACAGCTGCATAATAAAATATAGCATATATGGTCTCCGTGCAGTATTCACTAATATATTGTAGGTGACTACGATCGATCCCCCGTCCAATTCAAACGGGTATCGAAATTACGACGGCCGGAGCCGAGGTTCGGACCCCTAGCGGTGGCCTCAGAAGTAGTCGTATCTGTTAGGCAGGAGTTGGCCTTCAGCTGCCCCGTCCTCAGTCTTTCCGCAAGTTTGGAGTGCCATCTGCACTCGCCCCCTATTGTCCGAATTTGTAAAGGGCAACTGGCCAAAAGCATTAGAGTAATAAAAAAAAAAACAGGTTTCACCTAAAGACAAAAGTGTTTAGTTTATTCCAATCCAAAATATTTATAAGGGCACGCAGTTGCGGTCTTAACATAGTATAAAATAAAGTCGTTTCCGCTGTCCTTTCGCTTTTAAACTACGCAACGAATTTTAATGCAGTTTTTAGCAATTGCTAGTGATTCAAGAGGAAGGTTTATACGTATAATACACTAGCTTTTGCCCGCGGCTTCGCTCGCTCGCCGTCCTTAGGGGCGGAGTGTATCAAAATCCTTTCTTAGAGGATGCCTACGTCATAGTAGCTTTATGCATGCAAAGTCTCAGCCCGATCGGTTTAAAATTGACAAAGTTTCATATAAACTTTCATCCCCTATTTTATCCCTTTGGGGGTAGAATTAATCAAAATCTTATCTTAGCGGATGCCTACGTCAAAACATCTACCTGCATGCCAAATTTCAGCCCGATCCGTCCAGTGGTTTGTGCTGTGCGTTGATAGATCACTACGTCAGTCACCTTTGAGTTATATATATTTAGATGTATACCCGTGTGAAGCCGGCGTGGGTAGCTAGTATTATAAAACTTATTGTAATTATCGCACTGTTTACTTTCATGCAATTTTTATTTCACGTCCAATCTCGGCGGCTTATCTATATCGTTGTCTTCAGTATCAAGAGCTTAAATCTTTTAAACTTTCTATATTGGTACTTAACATATTCCTTGAAGTGCATATATTGTTGTAACATTTGTATGTCAAATTGTATGTGGTTATGCTGATATTGAACTCGTAAACAAGCCACAGAAAGAGGCAAGTATGTTACCCGGCTTTCTAACTCACTATAATCTACAATTGCATACGATAATGACCTTTGTAGTGTTCACATAGAGTGTATAAGAGTAACGGCTACTGTACATGTACATATATACTGTTTGAAGCGTACATTAAATACATAATTGCATAGTTAAACGATATACTGTTGTTAGCTCGAGGCAGTTAATTGAAGTGTTAGTTTAGTAGTGAGTCAGTAGGCGTAAAAATTGATGATAGAGCTTATAATTTCTCTCATATTTTAATAATATTATAAACGAGTAAGTTTATGAGTATGGATAGATGGATGTTTGTTACTCTTTCGTGCAACTACTGAACCGCTTTTGATGAAACTTTATAATAGTATAGCTTATACATCAAAATAACATATAGGCTACTAGCTACTCGCCCAGCTTCGCACGGGTGTACATGTATTATATATATATATATATATATAATTTTGAAGCGGTTATTTTTATTAGATAGAATGATTCAAGAGGAAGGCTTATATGTATATTACATGTACACCTGGGCGAAGCCGGGGCGAGTAGCTAGTTACAAATAAATAATAACGAGCAACATACGTATAATACAGGCTGTTACTCGTGACTTTGTCTGTTTTAGTCGTGTGTCTCTGTTTTTAGAGGGAAGGTGTAACTTAAGTATATTCAAATCAAATCAAAAGTAATTTATACATGTAGAATTTTTGAGCTGATTATGAACGTTGAGAAGAACTGGCAAGAAACTCATTGAATTTCTGAGTCTTATATTATATCGGTCTTATATTATTATAAATAAACTTAATTTGAAGCATGCTAATGGTGTTGAACATGTATTGACATACATGTTTGAACTGCACAGTTTGCTCAGATGTACTAATACCAACCAATCATTGGAAACTGGTTGCCGGGTCCCGTTGTTGGCTACTTGCATCGGTACTCGATTATCTACCGATGGCCTACATTTTAGCTGTGTAACGCTCGCCGCATACAAAATGACCAATGTTGCAATTTACCACATAATAGAAAATCATCGGTATTCTGTTTTTTTTGTCAGAACTAGAAAAGGCAGTTCTGACGTTTATTTTTTTCGGTTATTTGCGACAGTTAAGCATTATCTGTATTTGTAATTTTATTTTAAGTATATTTTACAATGGCAGTAATACAGCTAGCACTATGCAACGGCCTCGGTGCTCCGATGATGATTCCGATATTATCCAGTTGGGTTCCCCATACGGTACAAACATTTGTATTCATATTAAAGTTGTTTGTATTGGTTTGGGTGTATTTATTTACAAAAAAAAATGTCTATCAGTTGTATAGTACCCATAACACAGGCTATGCTTAGCTTGGGACTAGAGGGTGCTGCATGAATAGACCTGGGATTTTTTTCACGGATGAGAGTGTAATGCACCCGCCTGCGCTAACGGTGTGGGACGCTGGCGGGGCACCAGTGGAGTATGATAACATGAACATGAGGTCGGTCAGTTAGTCCATCGTGATAATGGTACCATGAATTTATCAGATCGTTTCCAGGGGGAACCTGACATGGTACAATGACAATCACCTTCCTCTCTGTCCTGTATTATTCTTATTAATATATGTCCGTAATATAATAAATGCGAAAGTATGTCTGTCTGCCTGTCTATGTATTGACAATAGGATCACTTGACACATACGTGTAATGTTGTCACGCATAATAGGATTCAATATTGCGAGTTCAAAGCGCTTGACGTAGATTACATAGAAAGAATAGTATGTTATATATTAGAATAAAACATATATTTATGTAATGTTTACTGGGATTAGGGTTGCCAATATTAAACTTTACTAATATTACAGTAATACTAAAAAGCATAGACTGAGCACATGTACGAGTTCATCTAAAAAGCTCCGTAGGCCGCGAGTGTACCCAAACACTTCCACAATTGAGTAGGGCGAAATAGGTCGCCCTAACAACGAAATGGGGCCGGCTCGTAGGGCGAAATATGTCGACCTAACAACAAGATGGGGCCTGCCCTAGATCATTTACAGGACGGGCTGACGTCGTCAGAGTCACGGTAGAATGGTAACACGACATCGCGTCTCCGGCATGGTGCTCGTAGGTACACTTGACATCCTTGTGTAATATTTTACTCTTTATACAACTGATAAGTCAGCGTAGTTTAACGGATATTCTCAGGTAAACATCTCGTACAAATATAAAACTGTCCTAGTAGAGAAGACTAAAAATTCTATACCTTTATGAGAATCATATATTATACGGTTGGTATCCCTGTACAAAGTATAGTATGTTACACAATATAATGCAACTCGTAAGTTGTATTTTAATCTATATTCTCAGGTAAACATCTCGTACAAAAATGAAAATGTCCAGAAGACGAAAATTTCCTTTTCATTCAACATTAGGCTAGAGTAACTGTTTACTATAAGATGGACCGTATGGTTGTTTGCTACCATTGTAGTAATAAATAATCATTATACGGTTGGCAACCCTGTACATAGTACAGTATGTTACACAGTATAATACAACATGTGTAATGTGTACTGAGCCTTAACGTTCCGCTAGAGTGCTGCTCAAGGCTGTACTACATGCTGTTATAGACGCTAATGATCTGAATATAGTTTAAAACTTAGGACGGGTTTATATTATCTATATTGGTAATTATATATATATACTCAGGGCATCGGTAGTCTAGCGGTTTAGCACATCGCCTTACGTACGATGGTCGCAGGTTCGATTCCTCGCATGGTGCAAACATTTGTATTCATGAGTATAAATTGTTTATGTCAGTCTATGTGATTTATATGTAAATAATATAACTGTAATTTTATTAATGTCCTTTCTAGATTTGTGCAATAAAGTTTTATAAATAAAAAAAAAGGATATGTGTAATATATTTACAAAAAAAAATGTATTTGTATCAGTCATCTAGTGCTCTGCTTAGCTTGGGACTAGATGGCGTTTTGTATATTTTTCTAGAAATATTATTATTATTATTATTATATGTTCTTTGATACATTATTTGTATCTTTGATCTTAGAAATTTTATTTCTTTTTAGTTTTTCAATTTACTGGTACATATTTTTCCAAAATTGAATAAAGAGTAAAAAAGTAATAAAAGTTTTTTTTTTACATCTTCATTTGTCTATTTTATTATAACTTTCTTTAATTATAATTATTATTCAGCACACAAGCCATATATACCCAAAACCCTCTTTATCTTTTGGGCGAAGTAGGTAGTAGTATCAGCTCTCGGGTTACTAGTAACCTCGATAAGCCATGCTCTAATATCCGTCAAAAACTTTTTGGGTTCCTATCTCCATGGACCTGATGTCTCCAGGGCTCCAAAATAAATAGTTATTTAATAGTTTTAGACTATAAAATGCATTAGTTTTTCTTTGCGTTTTCGTGGTTTGCATATAAATTATAGCATGGAAGTTGTTATTATTGTTATTACCAACAAATTATATCATAGAGCACTCGTTAAAGGAAACAGATCTCAGCTGATTAGCATTCAAAGGGTAACTAATGTGTTACATAAACACAATTACGGAACAAATAACGGATAGCTACAATTAACGATCGTACGTATGTAAATTGCTATTTTATACCAAGCATTGGGAACATGAAGGTTGAAAAAATAGAATAGAAATAATCTTCAAGTTCAGATAACATACAAAAAACTTCGTTAAAAGCAATTTTGAATAGCCTTTAGGGATAGGGCTGCCCCATGGATAGGGCTATCCCTAAGGATAGGGCTAGGGTTAGAGATAAGGTTAGAGATATGGATAGCGATATCAAGGATAATGAATTGATGTCGGTTGTGCTGTTCATACATGACGTTTCCATTTACCATCAAATGGTACCCTCAGATTTGTTAAATAAAAAAATATAATATTCAGAATTATAAAAAGCTGCCATTCTAACTCCTAAATGCTGTTTAATGAGCGAAGCGCAGAGCGATTTTAGAGGTCAGATTTGCACTCTTTGAAACGATACACCTCCGAAACGACTTGAAATTTCATCGAAGGTCGTCTTTCAGCTCTCCGTAGTTTACCACTCAAAAAATTTCCGAACGGTCAAGATCGAGTCTTTAAGAATATACGCGCTCCGTTCAAAATGTGACCTAGTGTGTAAACAACACACAGAGAACAAACCTAGTCTACTCATATAATCCACTTTTCATGACGAAAGAAGCGTAAACAAACAAAGAATTTTAAAACTGCCTTTTGTACTTAATATTTAAGTAACTACTAAAACGTTTACAAACAATAGTGAAATGAATACGCAATCCATACTCATTTCACTAGTGATGCAACCACAAAAATTGTGGTTTTTAGCCTCTTTCATTGTGACTAGAGCTAACAACGTGGTTCCGCCGTTTTGCTTTGTGTACAATGTAGTCCAATTTGTGGGGACACTTGCACAATAGGTCAAATATAAAACGAATAACACTTTACACTATATATCTCACACCCAATGTAATACGTGATTAATTAAAAAAATACTAATTTTGAAATATCCACTCAATTTTGTAAATAGCAAGGTCTATTTTTTAAATTTTGAATATTTGGGTCAAGCTGTCCTTATTACTATGTAATATTATATTATCTGTGTTATTATATTATATTATTATTATATTATATTACTACTAATAATCTCCTCCCCCGCCCCTATATTCTCCCTAATTTGAATTTAAAAATGAATCTGTATTTTGTAAACATGTAGAAAACCATTTGAAAAGAATAAGAGCCAAGTTTCTTGTCAGTTCTTAGCTCGAAATCACGTAGAACTGCCGGTAGATTTGACATATCTCATAAGAGTCTGTAACAGACCTACATGAATAGGACTATTTCTGCTTTGTTTTAGAGTTGGGACTAGCAAAACAGTTAGAGCAATGCAAATCTTCCTAATATTACATAAGCGAAAGTTTGTGAGTATGGAAGGATGTTTGTTACTCTTTCACGCAAAAACTACTGAACGGATTTTGATGAATGTTCATACAAATATTTAGTTATGAAACCAACAACTAAGATACCACAGATATATAAGATAGGTTCAACAGCTAGTTCACTGGGGGAGAAAATAAAGCTAATGATTATTTCAAAGTAGTATAGCTATTTTCTTACCGTTTTACTCATGCACTATTTATCTTCTGTCAACAGATGTATATTCAGGGTAAATATACAAATATATGCTATTCAATATACTCATTACACACAATTAACAATAAACTGAACAATAATAACAACATGTTATTACTGAAACATGTTTACAAACTGAATCATTATTTTCTACGAGTAATTGTAGTTTTTTTTCAAAATTCAACTAACAACATGCCATTATCTAGTTTTTGTTTTTAAAACAATAAATGCGATTTTTAGACAGTCCATAACGTTTACAATGCATTTGAAATTACAAAATAAACTCATGGTTTTGGTCATTGAATTTATACTTTAACTAATTATTTATAATTATTTTAACCGACAGTCATAAAAAAGTATGAAACGTACGGTAATTTGTTGTTCCCGTTTATATGTATACTGGCTCGCCCCGGCTTTGCAAGGATGTGCATGTATCTAAATATATATAACTCAAAGATGACTGACATAGTGATCTATCAACGCACAGCCCAAACCACTGGACAGATCGGGCTGAAATTTTGCATGCAGGTAGATGTTATGACGTAGGCATCCGCTAAGAAAGGTTTTTGATTAATTATACCCCCAAGGGGATAAAATAGTTAAGAAAGTTTGTATGAAACTTTGTCAATTTTAAACCGATCGGGCTGAGACTTTGCATGCATAAAGCTACTATGACGTAGGCATTCCCTATGAAAGGATTTTGATAAATTCCACAACTAAGGGGATAAATTAACGCGAGCGAAGCCGCGGGCAATAGCTAGTTATATATATAAACCTTCTTCTTTAATCACTCTATCTATTAAAAGAACCGCTTCTAAACCGTTGCGTAGTTTTAAAGATTTAAGCGTACACAGGGACGGACAGACAGCAACAGCGACTTTGTTTTATACTATGTAATGATAAACTAGTGGCTTGTCTCGGGTGATCATAACTTTGTAAGTTTTGTATATTACTCTGGAACACTGTCCCGGACAAACATTGTGACAAGAATTTTGTATATATATATCTATTTATATATATAGGTTAGTCGTTAAGAGATATTATTTATATTCAGCAATTTTTGTGTTAACAAAATAATATCGTTTTATAAGTGGGTAGGAAAAAATTACTTACCGAAAACAAATATTACAATTGCATTATTCCTCTCAATAACAGGCCAGTATTTCAACACAACACAATCACTATAAATATTTATTTATTATTTATCAAAGAAAAACGCGAAACAATGAATGTTTATAAATAAAATATTAAATGTTTTTACGTCTTTCCGAACGCGAAGATCAAAAATGGCCGACAAAGATACGTCGCTCGCCAACGGACGGCGGTGACAAACTGCTGAGTCTTACCAGTTAGTTATATTGGCTTTGTTTATGGTATTCGATAAGATCATAGATAAGATAATATTACATTACATATAAGATGCACAAGTAGGAAGTGCAGAAGAGATTTTTTTTTCAATTCCTTATATCATATTCTTTACTTTTCTTAATATTATAAATGCGAAAGTAACTCTATCTGAATGTCAGTCTGTCGCGTTTTCACGCCAAAACTACTGAACCGATTTAATTGAAATTAAGTACACAATCTAGACCCTGAAAAAGGACATAGCTTTTGTATAATTTTGTATAATAATCGTCATTTTTAAAACTAGAAGCTTGAAATTTATTATATAACTATTTTAGACTGTTAAATAAATTTATATTCAATTTTTGTAAAAAGGCAATTGTAAAAGAGAATTGTTAAATATAATCATGATAAATGCCATATAAGTGATGCAGACGAAGTTCCGCGGGTCAGCGAGTATGTATATTATATACTTTCATATGCATTTAGTGAAAAGCTGTTAATTTAGCTATCACATAGGGTATACATTGCGGATGAAACCGCGGCCACAGCTAATCATTTATATGCTGCTGTGATGATCACAGATGATGATGATGACCTGATGTTACCATCACTGTTGTGTTGCGATGTGTGTTATAATATTTCCTTTTCTATTCTATTATCTTAAAAAAAACGTAATTACTGGTAACTGTATATAATACTGTATATACTTACTAATACGTGTTGATACTAATAAAATTCAAAGAATTCAATACTTTATTTGGAAATTAGCTCGGTGCGGACCAGAACTACATATTACGCGATTATCTAGTTCAAGTTGTTATTAACTATGCCTTATGAACTGTTAATTAGTTACTTACATCTAAACTTCATATTTGTTACGTTATAATTACTTAAAAAAATATTTATTTGTACCTATTATACAAACATTTGTATTCATGAGTGATTGTTTGTATCGGTCGGGGTGTCTGTGGATTTTATGTATATTATTTATGTCATGATCTGCTTCTTTCTTATCCCATTTATTTGGGGTCGACGTAATATTTTATTTATTCATTTATTTCAGAGAACTAGGCCCATATTATTTATTACCCATATTATAAATACCTTATAGACTAACATACATATAATATAATATTTAAAAACTAATACATTGATATTGTCTGTGTGATCACGGCACTGAAGACGGCAATCTGCCACGGTAGCGCCGATATACCACACCTTTCGGCCAGTAGTCCTCTTTCTTGAATATATATATTATTTTGTATTTAAAAAAAATATATATATATAAGTATATTTATCAGTTGTCTAGTACCATAACACAAGCTCTGCTTAGCTTGGGACTAGTTGGCGCTGTGTGAATTGTCTATGTTTATAATTAATATTAATAATTTTATATAATTTACTATTAAATTCGGATTACAAAAGTTGGCTTCTTCATTTGAAGGTAAGTGGTAAACCCGTCGTTCGTTTATACATAAATATTAATGGACAAATTATTTAATTTTTATAAATACATACTTAATAATAATAAAACACCCAGACCGATACAAACAATCATACTCATGAATACAATTGTGTGTATCGTGCGAGGAATCGAACCCGCGACCATCACCGAGGCCGTTAAATACATATATTCTACAAATATCGCTCATACAAAAGTCCTAAGTGTATGGGAATGACTGAGAAATGAATGTGATTGATATACATCCATCTTCCTCGTTGCCGATGCAAGGCAACTGTTACGTCATTAATAGCTATTATTTTGTATAAGGAGGTAGTTTACATCTAGCATGTAACATTATTTACTACTATACCAGGTCGTGGATTCAAGCGCCATGAAGTTACCATGAGTACGACGTTTATAGCCACCGGGTGTACAATATTGATTGAGGCTTATAACCTTATGTAAAACGAGTCTATTAAACCCTGGGATAAATTGGCTGCATGGATACTGTTTTATTTATATACTAGCTGTGCCCGCGGTTTCATCCGCATGAAATTTATATCCTATATGTTTAAGTTAAAGTATCTGCTTAGCTTGGGACTAGATGGCGCTGTGTGAATTGTCCTGAAATATTATTATTATTTAGGTTGCCTAATAAAAACTTCGTGTGGTTTTTAACCTCTATTCTTTATGTAACTTTACTAGCAGCGTACGATGATCAAGGTCTTTTTGTGGTCAGTATTCGGGTGTAATTAAGTTGTCACCCACTTCACATCTGGTTAAGATTTTCCATTATTTCAATCGTGTGAACTTAACATGGGAAAGATGCTATTCAAAAATAATAAACCGTTATCGCTTTACAAGATATCCGATTATAATCAATGTTACTGCAATCAGCTTATAATAAAAACTATATCTTGAGCACTTCGCAACGGGACTAGAAGAGCGAGAGGCAGTTATTAACAAGCCTATGTGGAGAAAGGATAGAAAAACTGCAAAGGAATCCGTTAAAGCAGTAAATAGCTAATACTTTCAAACCATTAATCACTTTGTAAGGCGTTATTTGAGGAAGCATTTTATATGTAGATAATTTGTCTTGTATGTAACGTAATTAGTGAATGAAAGTTTTTTTCTTGAAGTGCAATTGATAAATTTATATGACCCTGATGACTTGTATGATGCTGAACAGTTCTGTTTAACTGTAGAGAACAGAACTGGTCAGGGTCATATAAAGTTCTTAATAGTACCTACTTTCTTCAAGAAAAAACTTGAACGGAATTAAAATTGTTATTCCCTATTGAATGTTTAAACATAAATTGCTCTACAGATGTGTTGGGTACATTGTTATTTACTAGATTACAATAGGAAATCAATTTCCTATTGTAATCTCAAATTAGAAAATAATAATTTAATTTCAGATAAAATTAGTAATTACGTTTCAGATCTTAATACTATAAAATAGAAATGTTTACGACAATTAAATTTTGAATAGATACAATTTTTTCAAGTGACATTAAGGAAGCAGATTCAGTTAAAAACAATCAGCAAGACGCCTTCCTTATTGCCAGAAACACAGTAAACAATAAAAAAGTAAAGATCTTAAAACTTTATTTTTCTAATCTTGGGGATAGTAACAGTAATTTGTAGATAGAGAGATAGTTAAATGTCGAGGAACGGACAATAATGAAGAACAATAAATAATAATTGTAGAATGTTAATTAATCTACTAGATTTGTTTTTATTATGCATTTATTTATATATAATATTTATACATTTATAGTTTTTTTTTAAATCACAAATTGTTTTTATTTGAATCACAAATTTAACAAAATGCCTCTGAATAATGTAATTAAGGTCGCATAAGATGTATTCAGACAGAGATTTCGACAACAACTCAAAAAATAGTTTTGAACTGTAATTATTAAAATGTTATTTAGAAAATAACTACCAGTAAATTTCTTTTTTTATAATTTTGAAACCAACTATCTATTATCTCTGATAGAAGCGATAGAATATTTTCAAAAAAGTTACGGATCCGTATTATAAAGCAACCCAAAGTGTAAAAACACTACGGATATAATTGACAGTAGAGCAAAGTGATCTACTAATCTTATACGGGGCATCAACATCAAAGGGTGTATGTGTTAACTTTTTTTATATGATTAAAATACTCATGGTTCATCTGTATCTCAGGAGTTGGCCTTCAGCCGCTCCATAACTCCTTCAGCGCGTTTGTAGTGCCGTCTGCACTCGTCCCTTATCCTACAGTGAAGCTGTAAAGGTCAATTGCGACCAAAAGTAATAGAATAAGTTTGAAAAAACATTTGAATGAATCTTGATACTCCCATTGATCGTCTGTCCAGTCTGTAAATCTCGGCAATATGTTTTTGTGAAATAAATTTGCCGAATTAATTATATAATTTACCATGATCACCCAATGAATTAATATTAATCGCGTACTAAATGTATTTATAAGAAATTACGACATGGAAAAGAAAGTCTACATTCCCTAGATGCGTAATTCTTGCATAATTGACATCTGTAGATGTTGAACATGTCTTTAAACATGTTGAATAACAACATTTTACTTGCATTAACATTTGTCAAGTGACAACTTTAAAGATATGGGCACAGAGTCGTATATAATTCGTAATAAGCAGTTAGTATTGTTGATAGAGGCATATTGTTGTACTACAGTATTACAATTGTACTTGTGGTTATACTTATTACTTAGGACAACCACACACGATCCAATAATCGCACTTTTCTAATATGTAATTATTTCATATTTCGTTTATTAACCAATGTAAGAAACTTCTTTACATATATGACAAGTCATAACATACAGTAATTCATATATATTTAATTCAATCCAATTACAATAACATTAATAAATAAAATTACATTAATTCAATGCGTACACAATATAACTAATAACATAATATGTTTCGTAGTCATAATTACGACATAATTATATTTAGGTCTAAATACTCGGTAATATTATACAAAGAGTGTTTTTCAAAAAAAGATTTTATTTCAGTTTTGAATTGTTTTGGTGGTAATTCTCTTATTTGCATAGTTAGTTTATTATACATTTCGATTTTTATACTAATTAATTATTGCAAACTCTATTTTGATGAAATGGTAAAAGAATTCAATTTTAAATGAGAACAACATGATTTGTTGATTTACTATTTAGTAGACCCAAGGAGAATAGAAATCATATATTCAAATATACTTACATTGAAGCACTTCTGAATAGTAATCACATTTTTTTTCAATCTACCCCTCATTCGGAAAGCTGTCTCATCATAAGAAGAAATAGCAAGAAACTTGCGTGTTGCTCTTTTAAATAATTTAGCTATTTATTTATATTTATAACTTAAAGTGTGTGAATATAAAGTACCAACTAGCACTAATTCCGTTAAATTATAAGACTACTAAAAATGCTAAATACACTAAAATTTTTACGTGTCTATTTACATTTCTAATTGATATTTCAGTGAATGGAAATAAAGATAAAATAAATAAGATTTAACCCAGAGACGGTGATTGTTTCTTTTTTCAGGACAATTCATACAGCGTCCTCTAGACCCAAGATAAACTATCTAAAGCTTGTGTTATAGGTACAAGATAACTGATACAAATTCATAGATATATTTTTTTCGTAAATACACAAATATATTATACATACAAAACACCCATATCGATACAAACAACTATACTCATGAATACAAATCTTTGTGCCATCCGAGGAATCGAACTCGCGACCGTCGGATGTAAGGCGGTGTGCTAAACCGTTAGACCACCGAGGCCGTCAAAGTTTGGTATATGAATAATGTTTCTGATTACCTCATTTAGGGGTACAGTAGTGAAAGTGTTTGAATAAAATTACAGGAAAAGAGGCAATGTATGTACTTCTATAACAATTTATTCAACTGTATGACCGTCTATGGTCACCCTTTTATTGTACATATAGGTAAGTTATGAAACTCAATAAACCTGTTATTTATTGATTAAATATGTGTTTAGTTATGACCTCAATGCATATATTATAATCAGTTAAAACACAGTTATTTTGCTGTTCTTTGTTTTTTTCCATTCGTTTGTCTATTATTAGGTAGGTGTTTATGTTGTACTTGGATATTTAAAAAAATCTATTTATAAAAAGTATAATTGGAAATTTCTCCTCTTCCTCCTTTCCTCCCGTTTTCCTCACTATATCCTGAAGAGATAAAACCATCGCTCCTAAGATTATTCTTCAATTCTTGTCCCTCACGGTCTAGGTCACTTTGAAAAAGCGCGAGCACAATAGATCTATGCAGGTCGCAGTGTCGCAGGTCTTAACACCTGACAATGGCCCTAAACCGTTGGGAAGGGGATTGTTAATAACGTGGACTGACCCCATTACTAGCAATGTACCATGTCAGGTTGACCTCCACGCGGTTCCCTCTGGAAACCATCGTGATAAATTCCTGATGAATTTGTCACAATGGGCTAATTGACCTGACCTCATGCTCATCTTATCATCCTCCACTGGAACCCCACCAGCGTAAACCGTTAGCGCAGGTGGGTGCACCATTCCATTATCATCCATAAAAAAATGGCTCTAAAATGGCCCCCAATAAAAAAAACCATTTAGGTTAACATAAACAATTGTGTAGCGATGTTTCAAATAAAAAGAAAATTATAATTTAAATCATATTCAAATTGGTGTTACTCGTATATAGCTAAGTAGTGATAACAAATTTTCGCCGCTTGATAATGAATGTGTGATGAGTTCATATTAAGAGCATGCAAGCTATCTAATGGAAAGATAATTCGTTGGAGATCAGCACAAACACCGTTTCCACTCTAAATAGCATTGTTTTCATTTTAGCTGCTAATAAAAACTTTAAATATAATTAGATTGCTTTAAGTGAAAACTACTTTCGCCGTCTTTGTTAGTTTGCTACAGTAGACCATGGTTCTGTTCTATTTAGGATCGGCGCCGGCGCACTGTGATCCCAATACGTTTAATGCAGTTGACAAAATGTAATGCATATTCCTCCGAAACAATAATAAATCACGACAGTTCACACAATCAGCGCCATCTAGTCCCAGGCTAAACGGAGCTTGTGTTAAGTGATAGAAATACTTAAATACTCTACATTGTTTTGTAAATACATTCAAAATATACCTAATTTTTTTACGAACTGTTCTAATGCTGTTAGCCGCAGTCTTTTCAGCTTCATCTTAGGGGCCGAGTGCAGATGGCACTTCAAATCGGCGGAAGGTCTTATGGAGTTGAACACCAACTCCTGCCTGATGTATACGACTTTAGTCAGAGGGCACCACTACCTGTTGTTCAGGCTGTTATACCGTGGTAACATATCCGACATACGCGACAACGCCCGAGACACGTTGTTGATCTTGATGACTTGATCTTGAAAATCACTCAAGATAAACAATCATACTCATACAAATGTTTGCAATGTGTGAGAAATAGATGCTGTGTGGTAAACCTCTAGATTACCGAGAACGTAAATATGCTATACCACCGATGTTTAGTATCACGGATGTCACATGATAACGTGATGTCCACAGGCTTACTGCTCATATATATGTATAGGCAACAGTATGTATGTATATACATATATATATATATGCAACTAGCTGACCCCGCAAACGTTGTTTTGTCATATAAATTAAAATCACTATTAAAAAATAGGGGTTGGTGATAGAAGGGAGAAAATTATAAAAGATACACATTATAAAAATATTAAAAAATAGGTATGTTAAGAATGGACAACCCTTATCACTTAGGGTATGAAATATAGTAGACGATTCTCGGACCTACCGAATATGCGTATAAAATTTCATAAAATCGGTTAAGCAGTTTCCGAGGAGTATGGTAACTCACATTGTGACTCAAGAATTTTATATATGTACCTATAAAATTAGACTCAGATGAGCCGTCAACTAGTTTGCCATTCTACGTACATAAAATAATTGCTATAATTATATAGTAATGAAGGTGTTGTCACTCGTAATACTGTATCATCATAATAATATAATAATTTGATTAATATTGTACGGAATTACAAAAGACATATAATAATTATGTCACGCATTACTAAAAAGAGAAATCTCATTTTTATAACTTGTCCTAACTGAACATGATACTATGCGGCTTCTAAAATTGTTGTGTGGTACAAAATGGAGGAGAATGGCGGGATGTGACACTTTCGATAATAGAATAGAATAGAAAATACTTGATTCTTAATTAAACTTACATTTAAGCACTTTTGAATAGTCATTATGTACTTTTTTTTTAATCTACCGCATTTTTAATAGCTATACGATTTTATAGTTCTGTAAGAAGTTTTGACCTAATTATTATAAATTATAAGTACTTATGTTTATGCTGTTATCATGCAATAGTTACCATTCTGTATCATGTAATTTTCGTCAATAGCTTTGTTAATTGTTATTAACATATTGTTTTTATATTACGAAGTATGATTACACAAAAGAGTAAAAAATACAGGCATATTAGAAAACAGAAGCTGGCACACACCCGCAGTAAACTGCACCTTTAAAGAGTTGATTTTCAGTCAGCCCAATTCACTTTAAAAAGTGTGTGAGTTTATATCAGAATACCAATAATTATATAATTTAAAAAACTATGATATTTATCGCTACATGTTTCATTTTGCACCACTAGACATTCCATTACATAAGATACCACCTTTCTCACAACCTTTCGACCGCCGTACCTGTCGTGCGTACATCACAAGTTGTCGAGAAGATATATATTGCACCTTTTGGCCATTGACATAAGGTTCTATTTCCAACATCATTTTCACTAAACATGCAAAGAGAACTAAGTACTCTGTCAAATCTGACAGTTGACAGGGTTACATCTTTATTGTTTTGTATGACAGGTCACTTTCCCGGTAAAAATATTGTTTTGCTCGTAGGTACGTCTCATTACGTATCTAAATAATCTTTTGTATGGACGAGTAAAAGATGGATAGAGTGTGTATTAGCAATGGGGTTATTATTTTATAATACTAAAAATACACACTCCATCTATTTTTTTTCGTCCATATATTTATTCCATACATCCCATCCCATCATATTTATTTATGTACTTTATTATTAAAATAAAAAATAATGGATGCATGAAAAGGGGATTGTTAGTAATGTGGACTAATAATAACCCCATTGCTAACAATGTACCGTCTCAAGTTCACCTTGAGACGGTTCCCCCTGGAAACCATCGTGGTAAGTTGCTAATTGCCAATATGGGCTAACTGACCTAACTTCATGTTCACCATACCTCCACTGGAGTCCCGTTAGCGCAGGCGGGTGCACCATTCTATCTATCCATACGAAAAAACATCCTATTGATAATTATATCCAAACTTGCTAAATTTAAAAATATTTAAGATTGTCAGTGTGGATGGATGGATGTTTGTTATCCTTTCACGCAAAATTTCTGAATAGATAATATCCTTTAACCATTCAGATTTTGATATAAATTTCCCGCGGGTGAAGATAGCTGTGCACAGCTAGTATTAAATAATACTCTAGAAGTTAGTATTTATAATACCTAACATACGCTAACCTACATATACTCTTCAGTAACTATCAGAGTATATCTGAATGGAATGTTAAAGATATAACGTGAAATGTTTTGCTCAGGTAAATAACCTGAGCTAATTTCCAAATTGAAATATTATTTAAGTTTACATAAATATATTATATTTGTATAAGACAACCGTCTCGTCAATTAATACTTTAACGCCTAAATTTATATTGTAGCAATATTTTGGCGTCTTGCTATTTTGCAATTGTCAGGCGTTTGTTTACTCATCTATTTAGTTGAGTTTATACATGTTAATTAAATATAAAATAAATACTAGAATTTCTTGAAATTGGCCATTATTACCCTGAAACCAAACCAAACTTTATTAATAAACAATATAAAGTATGCATAGTAATAGAGATTACCTACTAAATGTAATATACAAACCTAGAATTGACACCTAGTTCTACGTATACACAAATATGGGTATATATTGTTTTTTTTTTATTCTATTTTTCAGATAATACAGCAATAAAATCATTTAGAGATAATGTGAGCGAAGGTGGACTTATCCCTAGGAGAGGTCTCTTCCAGTCAACACAAAACAGTGGGTAGATGGTAATGATTGGGCAAGAAGCGAAAACATAAGGGGTACGCCCTTTTGACGAAAATTTCACTAACGGAGTAGTATGAAATTTCGCACACTTATACCTTATATAGGTGTGCAGAATTCTAATGTATGCAATTACATTGTTTTAATTTTTTTTAATTATGCATAATAGTAAATTAAGTTGTTAAAATTTATTAAACATTATCATGTACTTGACACAGGTATAGAAATATAGTATATAATCCATATTAATTATGGTTGAATTTCCACGACAGGTCCACTGCTAAATAAATAAATGTATTCTTTTTTTAATTTACATTAGTTCTAGAAATTATTTATAATTATAATTTCCCCCGATACAGTATGTGGAAAGCGTATGAAATCAGTATTTCGTAAACATTTCCATACATCAGATCGGCGGCATAACCGTAACCATCAGTAAACTAACTGGGGCATCTGACTTCGTTTGCAAGCCTGGATACCCTTGATCGCAAACTGCATTCTGTAAATAGATATTATGAAAACGTATATGACAGGCTGTATTTGATTTTGATATAAAAAACTGGTACATATTATTGGTTCACATTGGTACATATTATTGCTGTTTGATTGACAACAAGTCTAGTTTATATTATGGGCATATTGAAAGGCTTAATTGGAAGCAGGAGACCTTGTTCAACTTCATTTAGCTTGTAATAGAATATACATGTAGATAGATAGATAGATAGACTATAGATATATAGATTTTTATCTTTATTTAGCTAATATTAAAATAGTAGGATATAGTAATGTAATGGAATATATTTTTTGTGGAGCTGATATATGCGAAATCGTCCGTGTGAAATTTAACCCCTTTTTATATCTATATAAAAAATAAAATTGAATAAATAAAATAATAAAATTTTTAGAAACTGTGTTTTCGTCTGTGTGGAATTTACACCCTTTTTTTATAAAATTAATAATTTGCTAAATAAAAGTAACACCTAAAATATTCATTATAATAGTAGCTATCTGCGAGTAAAAGTCGCGTCAAAATTGGTCGCGCCGTTTCAGAGATCAGCAAAAATAAAGAGGCAGACAGATGTTTTTTTTTTCAATTTTTTTTTGATGTATGAACTTTCATATATGCATTTAGTAAAAAGCTATTAATTTTAAATTACGAACAGACGCTTCAGTTTTATTTATTTGTATAGATATAATCAATGTTAATGAAATGATGCACCCGCCTGCGCTAACTGTATACTCTGGCGGGGCACCAGAGGAGGATTATAGAATGAGTATGAAGTCAGAACCTGGTTGTAGCGTATTCAATACCAGGTGAATTAACTATGACGGTTCTAAATTGACGGCCTCGATGGCCTAGTGGTTTAGCACACCGTCTTACTTCCAATGGTGGCGGGTTCGATTCTTGGCACGGTGCAAACATTTGTATTCATAGGTGTGATTGTTTTATTGGTTTGGATGTTGACTATATATATTAAGTATGTACATGTACATACAGGACTATGAAGACAGTGTCGTCTAGTCCCAAGTTAAGCTTGTGTTATAGGTACATCTCTTTGTAAATACATACCTATACGTTTCCATCCATATATACCCATCTCTAAAATATTTTGTGAATATTTTTAACCTTGGTAATTAATCTACGTTTTAATCATTTATATGACTTACCATAATATGCTAAACGCAGTATGGTCTCTCCGCCTACTGGGACTATTATACCTACGTAAACAGTAAACACACTATGTACGTTAAAATAATTGAATATACACTAAGTAGGCACATCCTATACATATATAGTAAATAAAATCGGAATGTCTGTTTGTAACACTGAAATAACCGTTTTTTACAACATGCATATGAATGTAAATACGGTACATACACTAAAATATCATTTTTTACCATTTTGGTCTGTCTGTTTGTCTGTCTGTCTGTTTGTTCCGGCTAATCTCTGAAATGGCTGGACCGATTTTGACGGACTTTTATCGGCAGGTTACTTTTATTTTAGAAAAATCTTTTATTTTAGGAATTTAAAGTACAATTCCACGCGAACGAATTCGCGTGTACAGCTAGTCTTAAATAAATGGCGAAGTTCATACTACAAAAGGTCAACAAAATCCAAAACAATAAATCACTAACGAATGACGCATGCGCATGCACCCACTAGCGCCATCTGTTAACGCCGGCTGATGACGTCAACCAATCGATTTCTTGTTACTTCATCAATATATTATATATAATTTATAGCTTTATCTCGTAGATCGTAGAGTTTATAATCACTTGTGTGGTGAGTGTGACACTAGTTATTTATGCTCGGTACAGTACATCATACTTTTATTTCTCTTTCAACGTTCTTTAAATGATTCCTGAAATAGGGTTCAATTCTTCAGTGTCGACTTTAATGCTATTCAGTACATCGCTATATTGTTACTTTGATTTCATTACATTGTACTTTACGGTACGTATGAGATGAGTCAACGGTAGTTGTAAATTATGATACACAGAGAAGACGTCTTTCCGATTGAAGCAGTCATGTAGGAAAGCTTTGTATCGTTTCGAAGGCTCTTCCCACAGATAATATAATATTACACCAGAACTAACTTCTTTCTCTCTATTAGTATTAATTGAGGATCCTACAATATTTTGATTATTAAAAAATTATAAATGCAATAATACCAAAATATATGTAAGTATGTTTATTTATGCCTTTACAATGCTTATCTATAAGTGTACAATAAATATAGCGCCTAGTGTGCGCCTCCTACCTTCTCTCTCTATGTTAACACTCTCAATCAATACTAGGTTGTCTATAAGAGATTGCTTTTAGCGATAAGGTCACTTTTATAAAACACTTTTTATGTAATATTATAATTCTTTGTTTATTAGTATAAATAAAGAGTTATTATTATTATTGAACAAAAAAAACATTTCTAAGAGCGCAATTATAAGTTTATAATTAAAGAAATAAATATAACAATGAGTCAGAGTCGCTTTATGATTCAAATACCTACAATATTATGATTGCATTCAAGGGCATACATGACACATAAATCAAGGCCAAGTTTCGAATCCCTAGCGGTGTCCTCAGACTAAATTCGTATCCGTCAGGCAGGAATTGGTCTTCAGCCGCTCCATAAGTCCTTCCGCGGGTTTGGAATGCCATCTGCCCTCGGCCCCTATAGTTCGGTGAAGCTGTAAAGGCCAGCCGCGGCCAACAATTTTATAATAGTTCGAAACAAGCGAATAGTATCAATCTACATTCTTCTTAATATTAGATATAAACGCGAAAATTTGTGAGTATGGATGCATGATTGTTACTCTTTATCGAAAAAACTACTAAGCGTATTTAGATGAGACTTCACAGTAATATAGCTTATATATCAGAATCACATAAAATATATTATGTAAATTGGGCGAAACATAATTATAAAGGTCAAGTAAGTGTGATGCAGATAACGTTGCGCCGGTCAGCACACTATGGGTGTGCGAAATTTCATACTCCTCAGTCCAGGCAATTGTTATTAAAAGGGGTACAAAGTTTTTGCTTCACGTATTTATATATAGATAATAGTCTTCAAGAAGTCAACAGGTACCTACTGACGCTGAAGGTCAAGTAAGTGTTATACTGATGAAGTTACGCGGGTCAGCTAACTATAGGTGTTACTGGAGCGGGAACACAAGTACTATTTTAATTAAAAATCATAATAACAGTAAAAATGTGTATCCACAGGAGGGTGGGATGTTACTGGCGGCTTGTCTACCATTTTTTTTATAAACTTTACATTTTTGATATCTATTTTTTATATATCACTTTTGACTAACTAATTGTTTTGTTACTTTCCTTCGCTGTGAGTCCTTTTGGGAAGAATACACATTTTTACTAGTATTTGGTTTTTATTAAAATAGTAGTTGTGTTCCCGCTCCAGTAACTATAGGTGTGCGAAATTTCATACTCCTCAGTCGAGGTAATTGTTATTAAAAGGGGTACAAAGTTTTTGCATCACGTATTAATATATAAATAATAGTCTTCAAGAAGTCAACAGGTACCTACTGATGCTCAAGGTAAGTGACGTTATGCAACGGGGCCGCCGCGCTCTGTTTCACGAGTTAACGAAACACGACCACGTGCTGTGCGCACTGTATTTATATGTCTAAATGATTGTTATTATTTAGTATAGCTACAATTATTTGTAATAAAAGTGTTCTTAGGATTTCCCGGTATGTAAGTTGATTGTATCACGGATAAGAGAATATTACATAGTGGTACATCTTTATTACATACGAATCTACCTGACTTTATAGTACGATTATAATAATAATCTCAGGACAATTCAGACAGCGCCGTCTAGACCCAAGTTAAGCTAGCTAAGGCTTGTGTTATGAGTACTAGAAAACTGATACATAGATATTTTTTTTTCCTAAATACATACATATTATACATAGAAAACAGCCAGACCGATACAATCATACTCATGAATACAAATGTATGTGCCGTGCGAGAAATCGAACCCGACCGCGAAGCGACCATCGGAAGCCTAGTCTATCCACGCCTGAAACAACAAGTGTGTCCCGTGCGCGTTACCGACTCTTAAGAAACCTTAAAAGTCCTTCTTGAAAACCCCATGCTATTTCTCGAGAAAGCCTCGCCATGAAGTTCATTTTACAATCTAAGTGTAAGCCGAAATGATAACCATGGAGGCCCGCCCGTCCCGTGAGAGGCAGGCAGGTATTGCTGGACTCATACCGGCTAAAAACAACTTCTTCTGTGTTCACATCTAGAGCCAGGGTCACGGGATCACGGTAGAAGTCAACTTTGACACAGACAGTGCAAACTCTGTGGCGCTTACTTCTGCCCTCACTTTCCTTAGGTCCTTCCTAGCATACCTAACTGCGGCGACCAAACTGCGACTAACAGGGGGAAATGGGATTGTTAGTAATGTGGACTAATGAACCCATTACTAGCAATGTACCATGTCGCCTGGAAACCATCGTGTTAAATTCCTGGTGAATTTGTCACGCTGGGCTACCTGACCTCATGCTCATATTATCACCCTCCACTGGTGCCCCGCCAGCGTAAACCGTTAGCGCAGGCGGATGCACCATTCCATTATCACATACAAAAAAAAAAAAAACTGCGACTAACAGTCAACACCAGGCTTCTAAGTTATATCCCAGCTCTATTCCTTGCCTGATCTTGTTTCATTCAGAGGCGAAACACGTGTCGCAATATGGGTAAACTAAATAACAGTCCGAATTTGATCATCATTAGAGATTATAACGCTTCCGGTAGCGGTGGTCAGGTTTCTAAACTGAATATTTGTGGTCAAACTCAAACATGCTGTATATATACATGCGTAGCTGAATAAACACGATTTCAAGATAATTATTAAAAAAACTATAGTTTTTTTAATTAATAAATAAGTACAGTAAATAATTTCAACAATTCGTTAATAATAAAAATATATATTACTCTGTAAACAAATATCAGTCTCTGTCTATGGTAACTAACAGCAAGTCTACATAATGAGTGACGACACTTCGCTGATGCCGCGGCATGTCCTACTTCTCATAAAATAAATTGTCAAAAATAACGAGTTAACTTCGACACTGTTTTATATAAAGGTAAACATGACTTTGTACAAGCTTTAGAAAGCATTGCATCCGGTCGTATACAGGTTCAAGTTACTCTATGAAGTGCGGAAGTGATTATTTCAACTTCGCTACTATGCATTCCAATTTAATAAAAACCGGCAATAGACTATTGATTACAAACAATGTTATACAATTTGAGGGTCGCGGTGGTCCAGCTGTATAGGATACCGCTTTTCTTCTGATGGTCGCGGGTTCAATTCCTCGAACGGTGTAATAATTTGTATTCATGAGTATGATTGTTTGCATCAATCTGGTTGTTTGCTATTTATAATGTGTATTTATTTACGTAAAAAATGTATTTATATGAGTTATCTAGTACCCATAACACAAGCTCTGCTTAGCTTAATCTAGATGCGTTGTCTGAATAGAGATATTATATTAAGTTAGATATTACTCATAATCTTTATGGTATGTTATACCATTATACCACCGTGGCTGTCAACTCTTTATATATATGTACATATACACATCCTGGTTCAACCACATTGAACGCTCATCGCGAAATAAATTTAAAATAAATGATCTGATGTCCATTTTTGTATTACAATGTACTATTGAAATGCACCCATTAGAATACAACAGCATAAATAAAACTTAACAAGGATATTCAAGTGAACAAAAAGCCAGTGTTGTATATATAGGTTCGATACCATGATCGACTCAGCGAGGTCGTCGACATTTTGCAACTTAGTATTTCTCATAGTGCCTCCACTAGTATGGCAATTTGATTAGAGGCTAGTGTTTCAATGGAAGCTAGTAGTGGGTACCCGCTAGCGGTACAGAGCGGATTTACTTTTGTAACGACTTTTAGAATTGCGTAATGACCACAACATTTCTTTGTTAATTCTTTTATTCTATTATGTATATGTGTAAGGAAAAAACTTTATGTACATTAAGTTACATACGAAATATATATATTACTTTGTAAATTTATTTGTTTATTATCGAATATGGTACATAAAGTAAAACAGAATATAATGCAACGTTTCGTACTACTGCTACGTTTAGTCCAGTAAAATTTTAAATTAAACATACAATAACACAGTTTTAGCGCAATATATAAAAATAAGTCTGCAAATACATGAATAATAATATTCAGAAAGAAATTTTACGTTGCCTAAATTCCTGCTAGAGGTTCTTAATGTATTATTTTTCCGCTGTCATTGTGACAATCGTCTTACTTTTATCTTATTAACATTCCATATGCAATCGGGTTGTACATTCGTTTAATTAAATTTTTGAGATTGGCCAACACATTATGTTTAGTAATTAATATAATCCTAAAAAACGTTAGAAACATAATCAATAAAATCAATCTAAAATACCAAAATTAAATAATAATTATTTCAATTGAATTTTTGAATGAAAAAACATACATGCTATAGTCTATTGAGCTGTTTTCTCTTATATAGTCTATTTGTCTCGACAATTGCATATTTTTTTATGTGATTGAAATTGTGAATTAGCTGATATTCTACCTGACGGTAAACGGTAACTGTTGCCATCAACATTACCGTGTGATATCCGTGATATCATTCATGCGTTGCTATTCTATAGGACTAAGATGTCATGCCTAAAGTATGTTTGTAAGTGTTAAGTTTATCAGCTTTAATAACTTAATCCAGCATCATAATTTCTATTTTTTTAAATCACACATTTTTTAATGCAGTCAATGCTGGCGCGTACATTATACCATCGTCACCCATAGAGAATAGATACAATACATACTTTAATTATAAACATATAAAGAATTTATATTTGTTTGTCCATTAAGAACAAACAATGTTGATAAAATAATGTTTTTTTATGGAATCCTCTGCTCTACTCGTGGGTCATCAGGCGACGATGACGATACGGCTACTAATCCCTGTGCAACAATTTTGGTACCTATATTTATTTGTTTGTTTGTAGTTATGGCATGATAATAACAAAATTGTTAATAAAGGGACTAGTGGCTTCATTGATAGCAATGTTTCATAACAGATGAACCTATATGCCGTAACTACGATGGTTTCTAAGGGTGGGCCTTTGTTTTATATACTACCATAGTAACAAACAAGCATACGGCCCATGTGATCGTAAATAGTAACGGCCCTTGGACGCCTGAAACATTAGGGGTGGTACGTGCGCGTTGCCCTTAAGACCCTTAAGAACCCTTACGAAACCTTAATATACCCGTCTTAAAAACCCCATGCTGTAGAAAACCTCGGCAGGTAGTTCATTCCACAGGGGCTAGAAACCTGTCTTATTCCTTATGAATTCGTCACGATGGGCTTTTGGATCTGGCTGCATGTTTATTGTACCATTTTCCACTTGGCCCACCGTTCCTTCAGGCGGCTGCATAAATACATAAAATAACTAAGTAGGAAGCGTCTCTCTTCGATTCAAATTCGAGTTATGATAACGTTATTTATGTTTGAAACTGATAACAACCACATATTAAGATGTTATTTGCATCGGATTGTAAATTGCAAATTCAAATGGCGGATTTATGTAGATTTTAACTATATTATGCATTTATTCATAGCTAGCTATATATTACTATTTTTTTTTTAATAATAAGTGTTATTTATCAAATCAATTATAGAATATTTAATGTATTCTAAATTCAAAATATTAGTTTTCTCATAGAATATATAAATATAAACTATGTTGCCAGGACGTCGGCAATTCACACAGAACTTGTACAATGTAATTTTTTTTTTCAACTCTTAAAATTCCCCAATCCTTACTCATGAAATGAACGCGCGACAATATGTTGTAAGCCGGCGCGTTATACTTCTAGACCACCCACGCAAATGATAATTAAATATTTACTGTATTATGATAAGATATAAGGCTTTAATATTATTATAATTACGTATCAATACCGAGCAGGAGCGGCGCGGAAAGTGAAAGTAGCTTACCTCGAAGTCGCCTCGGTCCCGCACCACCATTACTTTTTTGAAGAAAAACTGGGGCATAATGTCACCTTCGACCTCACTTTGTCTACAAATCAAGGAACTCAATGGTCCACCAACAATTATCTGTGTTGTAACTTCTATTTTTTGTACCCATTGACAGCAATTAACTTTTTTGTTATTACAATTACAATGTCACTGGCTGGAAATACAATTAAAACACAGAGTAGGCATCCAGTTTTTGGCGCGTAACACAATGTCAGTAGCGAGTTATTTTTTTAATTTTATTATAATGGCACAGACACAAATATTTAGAACCATAACAATGGATGTTTGGTACATTGCACACATACACTATGAGACACGAGTTGACTTAATGAGCACGTTATTAACCGTATATTATATTGCATTTGTATAGCTAAATTGTCTGTATAAGTATGATTTGAGCACAGACCTTTCCCTTCTAACACTGTATAGGCAACTAAGCAATACAACAAGTATAATGTTTATAAGTATAACTTGCCTGCAGCAGCCTGTCGCAATAGCATTATTTTTCGCGTTAAGAACCCTGTTATTACTTTTAGCATAAGGTTCATATTGTTCTAGCAATATTTTAGAGCAGTGCGAAATACAAGTTTGTTTAACGATGCAAGAAGCCTTCTATGGAAAATAGGATATAATCTGGAATGTAAGAAACAGGTAAGTGACGGCAGGAACTACCTGAGGTCATGCAGAAATTTCCCGTTCAGATTTTTAATTCTATCCTTAAATAAATAAAAAAAAAAAAAAAAAATATATTTACCGTAATAAAAATTGTATACAGTAAAATCATTTATAAAAATGACATATACAAAAAATTTTCATGTATTAAAAATTAAAACGTTATCACATTTTTAAACATTTAAGAGATAATCTGGGATGTTTTTTTCGATCCTGACTTTTCATAATTTTTATTTTTGCATTTTTTTATGCTATACAATTAACAAAACCTACCTTATGAAGATTATGTAGAAATTTTAAATTTAAAGATGAAAGAAAGAAAGAAAAATATTTTATTCAGTGCAATGTAAAAAATACAATATAAACAACAAACGAAAAAAAAGAGCAAATAAAATGTACATATAATTAAACTTAATTTACCATAATTAAAAAATAAATAAATAATGAATATTTATATATTAAATAAGTAATATACATATGAAACTAAATATTGTTACTTTAATTTAGGTATATTGATGAAACAATAATAAATCACCAATTCCTCAGCAAGGTACGCCTTATTGTTATGCTATTGATTAATCAAATATCTATACAAATAATTAAAATTGAAGTGTTTGTTTGTAATTTCAAATTAACAGCTCTTCAATAAATGATATACATTTAGGGAAGGGCTGATAATTTAATTGTAAGTAATAACTAGTAATTGTAAGTATATACGATACTTAAATAAAAAAAATATTTGATTGCTTTTTTATAAAACTGTGCTATATAGCACTCATATTTGTGAATATTGGATGTTTGAACAAACATTTGCTATAGTCGGATTTTGAGAGAACATAAAAGCTTTCAAAAATTTATAATTCAAAGTTGTAATGTTTGTGTAACGTACTCGTATTTTATGTGGGTAAGTATGTTTACAAAGCATAGTTATACATAAAAGTATGTTGGTTCATACAAAACTGTTTGTACATCTTAAATCTATTTGTTTACATTTTTTTACATGAATGAATATGGATTGAGTATACGCCCGCGGTAACGGTATATGCTGTGTGGACCAACGGGAAGATGACCATGACATCAGGTCAGTTAGCCGGGTTAGCCCATCTTGTTATTTCTTCAATATTAGGATGATAAACATTGATTGGTTGGTTGGTGAACTTTGTTGAGTAGATCAACCAACCAACCAACAATTGGTTGATCCATTGTACCATTAAATTATCATTAAAAAAAATGTACCTATAGTATAGTATATTTTTTTATGAATGATAATGGAATAGTGCAGTTTCTGCGTTAACGTGTGAATACAAACTACCAACCAGCATAAATTTTTTGTTTAAATTATTAAATAATTCCCAGGACTACACTACAAATTTTCGCCAGCTTTTAGTTTACACAATAAGTTTTTCATTAATTTCAATATAGGAATAATGGGCGCGCATTTTGGCGGCGGTACAGTCTGTTATGTCATAGGTAAGAGGGGAAAAAGCGCGGGACCAGAAACTAACGGGCTCTAATATAATAGTCTGTGCTTACAATGGGTACAGGTTAGATTTTGAACAACTTAGATTACTTAAATATTTGTTTAATTTATTGTCATATATACCGTTGTGATGTATCCCAAACTTATTGTATTTTACAATCTACATATTTATAATTCATTTATGAAAATCCATTAAAATTTTTGCCACAGGCAATGTCATCTTGGAAATGAGAATTATAAATTACTATCTACCCTACATGTATTGTGCAAAGAAAACATCCTCTTGACTCGCTCTATCTATTGCTAAACACTGCATTAAAATCCGTTGCATAGCTTAAAAGATCTAAGCGACCAGAGAGACGGAAGCGACTTCATTTTGTACTGTGTAAGGATGTCCTTAAAAATGTTACGAGCGTTTTGTACTAATCGAATGAAAATACAGCTATAAAACGTATAAATAAAAAAAATGCATATACTATAAATCGTAACAAAAATTAATAGCGCGTAGTGGAAAAATATAAAATTATAATTATTAAATATAAAAATAATACAGCGCTATCTAGTTGTACTGATATAAAAATATAAGACTGAAACAGTCGCCAAACGAGTCATAATAAAAAATATAACATTCTATATTCGAATTTGACAGAAGACACTGCAAGAGGGCCTCATAATAAATTTTATAACCCTGTAGACAGCCATAATGAAATTATGTAATTTGTTTGTGGATTTGCGCATAAACTTGTATTAATATTATATGAGAGTCTACTTTCACTTGAAAAATTATAACATTAAAAATATGCCAAATATGTTGGTTGCGTAATTAAGTGCCATGTTTGTCTTCAAAATATTAAAGTGTTGTTTTGTTACAATTTTATTAATCATTAAATCTTTATATTTACATATAATAAAATCGTAACCGCAACGTGGCGAAAACTATATGTTTGTCTGTGTGTCATATCATATCACTTTGTGTGTTGCGGTATCAAACAAAAAGGCTGGAGAAATAAATATAAATTATCACAGAATATTAAGAATAAGAAATTTAATTTTTATTTAATTAAGAATAAGAATTATTATTAATAAGAAATTTTAGGAAAACAATCTCAAAAAATAAAATTTTAATTAAATTTTATTTTAAATAAAAATATGCCATCTGCGATCTATACATATAAATAACATTAGAGTGTCTGTTTGTAACATTGAAATAACCGTTTTTTTTACTACATGCAAATGAATATAAATACGGTACATACACCAAAATATCATTTTTTACAATTTCTGTCTGTCTGTTTGTTCCGGCTAATCTTTGAAATGACTGGCCCGATTATGACGGGACTTTTTTTGCCAGATAGCTTACGTAATAAGGAATAACTTAGGCTACTTTTATTTTCGAAAAATAAAGTTAAATTCCACGCGGACGAGGTCGCGGAAACAGCTAGTTATTAATATTATAAACGCGAAAGTTTGTGAGTATAGATGGACGTTTGTTACTCTCTCACGCGAAAACTACTGAACAGATTTTGATGAAACTACAGTAATATAGCTTATACATCAGAATAACATATAGGCTATAAATTTCATACGGGTGAAACCACAGGCACAGCTAGTTAAGTATAATAGTAAGTACATATATATCAACGTCTGCGAACATAATTTGTATGCAAATTTTTAATGTGTTTAAATAAGAAAGAAACGTCACGCATTGTTGCAATGCAATGCAAATAGGTACGGCAGCATTACCAAATATAAATCATTACTATGTGCCTAGTGTTTATTGGTGAAAGTGCTGTTTAGTATGCTTAGAAATTATTTCTGTGCAATATGGGTAGGTATATATTTGCGACGATTTTTTTTATTGATGATAATGGAATGGTGCCTGCGCTAACGGTTTACGCTGGCGGGGCACCAGAGGAGGATGATAAGATGAATATGAGGTCAGGTCAGCCCATCATGAGAATCCACCAGGAATTTATCACGATGGTTTCCAGGAGGAACCGCGCGGAGGTCAACCTGACATGGTACATGGCTAGCCATGGGGTCCACGTTACTAACAACTCCCTTACCCCCATTAGCGACAATTATCCCAGATGGGGATGTCAGACGCGACACAATCTGACAACACTTAAAATTTTTTTATGACCTCAACGGAATGTGAGTACTTTTCGCTAAGTTCATAAATAAACCTTCCCAAACTTTCACATTTATGAAATTACTGGCAACCCGTCCCGCCTTCGCATGGATGCATTATAATGTTTAACGCGCATGTATTATAGATATAAACGTTCCTCTTTAATCACTCTATCTATTGCTGGAAACTGCATTAAAATCCGTAGCGTAATTTAAAAGATGTAAGCGAATTGATAGCGGTCGCGACTGTTTTTACTGCGACGGTTTTATACTATGTTTCCAGTAATAGATAGAGTAATACACGAGTAAGAAAAAGGTTTATATGTACAATAAAAGCGTGTTATAACATAGAACAAACCTACAAATCCCAAGATTTATAATGCATTCGTGCGAAGCCGGGATGGGTCGGTAGTATCTTATCTTAATCTTATTAATATTATAAATGTGTAAGTATGGATGTTTGTTACACTTTCACGCATAAACTACTGTACGGATTTTGATGAAACTTTACAGTAATATAGCAGATATATCAGAATAACATATAGGATATGAATTGGACAATTCACACAATGCTGTCTATTACCAAACTGTGCCCAAATTAAGCAGAGTTGTGTTATTATGCGTACTAGATACCTGATAAATATACTTAGATTTTTAACATACAATACATATATAGAAAACATCCAGACCATATGGTATGGTACCAATATAAACAACCATACTCATGAATACAAATGTTTGGACTATGCTACGAATTGAACCTACGTCTAAGCACGGAAGTAAAGCAGTTTATTATACCGAGGATTCGAACTCGCGATTATCGAAAGTCAAGCAGTTTGCCGTTAGACCATCGAGGCCTTCAAATTAATTAATACGTCAAATAATTCATGATACGCTACGATTTTATTACGTGTAAAGATGATAGTTTACTAGACCCCTTATGCAGTTTTGAAATCGAGACACAAATATTAGTGCAATATGTGTAGAAATAACAACTAATTAACTATTTCCACTATTGTTTTATGTATGCGCATAATAAATTTGCAAATAGTACATATATTATTTATTAGTAAAAAGGTGTCCGCGACGATATTTTGAATGCACTTTTTTTTAATAATATAATAGTAATTTTAATTCAAAATTTGAATTATAACGTTCATTTGATTATGTATAATATGTATGTATTTATAAAAACAAATATCTATATATATTATATGCGGTATTAGTATCAGTTTAGTACTTATAACATGAGCTTAAGCTAGCTTAACTTGGTTTAGATGGCGCTGCGTGAATTGTCATGAGATTATTTTTATTATTTCAGACTATTAGCTAAATGTAAATGTGTGTGTGTGTCAAGTATATGGTAGCGTGTGTAATGTGATTTTGATTAATTTAATATTTTTTTTTAAAGTTACAATTAAATTATTTAAAAAATATTTCCATTTTGTACATCTTTTTTAAACTGCATATTTGGCAAATTTAAAACGCTAAGAAAAAGCTAAGTAGACCTTGTGTTATAGGTATGAAACAACTGTTACAAATACTTATATATATTTGTTTTACAAAGAAATACATAATATAGAAAAAATCTGGACTAAAACAAACAATCATACTCATGAATATAAATGTAAGTATCGTAGGAGCAATCAAACCTGCGACCATCGGAAGTAAGGCTGTGTGCTGTTACTAAACCAAGGAGCAGATAAAAATAAATATAATAGGACAGCTCAACAAAAATTGGTAAAACAATAAGTGACTACTGTATATTATGTTATACTAGCTACTCGCCTCGGCTTCGCACGGGTGGACATGTATTATATATATAAACCTTCCCCTAAAATCACACTATCTATTAAAAAAAACCGCTTCAAAATCCATTGTGTACTTTTAATGATTTAAGCATACATAGGGATGGACAGGCAGCGATAGCGACTTTGTTTTATACTATGTATGTAAATATTGATTATTACCTATTTCGCAATGGTTTAAATTATTTAGTAGGTTTTATTGTATTACAATATAATAATTATTACAAATAATCTTGTATAATTTGATATGCTTTAATAGTTACTGTATTATTATAATAACTACATGTATAATAGCTTTATTAATTGAAAACTGTTATCTGTATATTAAAACGTGAAGCAAAAACTTTGGACACCTTTTTACTAAAGTATGCGAAATGTTATACTCCTCCATACGCGCTATGGAGGAGTATGACATTTCGCACATATATTTTATAGTTTATATAGAAAAGAAGTGCAATATTTTGTTAAAGTCATGCATAAGAATACATTAAATTAATGAAAAGAACACTACAGACACTACTACTATATATACCTAAGATACACACACGCATATTCTTTGACAATAATGTTAAAACTTACAGTTTAACTTAGTCATGGTCGAATTTAGAACACCAGTATGTTTTAATATCCTTAAAACATTAAATATAGAATGACGAATAAAAAAAAATATGTCCATTCCCATAAAGATCGACAGCGTCGAGATTTTGCCGCCGTCGTCGCTAGCAAACCGACTGCTTCAGTACAGCGGCGTGTGCCAAAAACGGCACTGAACATTGACCCTACGTGTGCTGCCAATGGCAACCGCGACGATGATGGCTTTGTCGTGGTACAAAAGAAGAGGCGCACAAACAAGGTCAATAGGAATCATTGTGGCACTGCACTCACTGGGCCCAACTTTCTGCTGCGTGCTGCTACACCGACCACGACAATGTACCTGTCCCGTCTACATTACGCCACTAAGGAGCAGGACATTGTCGATTATATTCGTACCAAGAGTAACCTGACATTGAGGGTAACGCAGCTGAAGTCGAGTCACAACGCGAGTTTCAAAGCGTTTGTGGCCCTGGTCCCCACCGACTTGCTGCCCACCTTCATGAAAGAGGACTACTGGCCGAAAGGTGTGGTGTATCGGCGCTACCGTGGCAGATTGCCGTCTTCAGTGCCGTGATCACACAGACAATATTATTGTATTAGTTTTTAAATATTATATTATATGTATGTTAGTCCATAAGGTATTTATAATATCGGCCTAGTTGCCTGAAATAAATGAATAAATAAAAAAAAAAAATAAACGCTTTATAAACTTCAACCTCTGACCTTCTGAAGAGATGAATCTTAGACCCCTATACACATATTCGCGGTCCTCTAGCGATCAGTAGCCCCCCTACAGCTCCTTGGAATACTGACATAAGTGTTTTTTTTTTAATATGGAACAATAATCTCGTCTGCGCCGGTATACACTATAGCGCCGGGGCACCAGCTGATTACGTGGATGAAGATGATGAACTTGGGTATCCATAACACAAGATAGATATATAAGAATTTTTATTTATATCTTAGTACACATATGAAAAAAAAAAGAAAAATGTCTATTTCTTTAAAAAACTATTCGGTTACAATAACATAGTGTTGGGATGACCTAGTAAGCATAGTATACTATAAATAAAAAAAAAATAGTAATGCCTGTGTCATATACATCCCGCTCTTCCATATACATTGTCATACGCGATTGTTTTTTTTAGATTATTTAAGACATTAGATACCTAATATTATAAACTAAAGTAAAAGTTACTTATTAGAAGTTAACACACATATAGGCTTAATTACAAATAGTATACATTACAGATTATTTAAAATCAAAGCAATACAAAATGAGTAAACTTGCACAAGCTCTGCTTAGCTTAGACTAGATGATGTTTGTGTGAATTGTCCTGAGTTATTGTTTCTATATACATATATATATATACATATATAAAATTCTCGTGTCCCAATGTTAGTTACCATACTACTTTTTATGAAATTTTATATCCATATTTAGTAGGTTTGAGAATCGGCTATCTATTTTTAATACCTCTAAGTGATAAGGACTGTTTTATTTTTTTAATGTCGATTTAAAATACATATAACCGTAAATTTTTACCCTTCTAGCACCAAACCCTATTTTTAATAGCGCTTTTCATTTATATGGCAACATTTGCGGTACCAGCTAGTATATAGGTATATATAAATAGTACTGTGTTCACCCTCCAATGTATTGAATAGGAATTTCTGCCACAATGCTATACCAACCTAGTTATTAAATTGAATTTATTATGTTGTAATATCGTAACCGCAGACGATTAGACTACTTACATTGTGACTGTTTCTATGATTCATTATTTTATTATTATTTATATTATGGTTCCTTAATACATATTAATTATGGTTAGGTGTTCCTTTATTTATCCTGAATGACGATCGTTGTACACCGTGTGCGCTGTTGTTGTTGTACACGTTTCGTTTCACTCTTAAAAGTTGCCGCGATTTACGAATTATGACTTAGTAGGTACTTCAGCTGTACCACATTCGTAATATATTAAATCATTAATAAGTGTATTAACTTAAATATAGCAATTGTTAAACGTAAAATTAGTAACCGTCACCTGCACCATGCTACAGCGCACAGAGTTTAATTACTTTAGAGTTTACTCACGTTTATAGTCGAGAGTTCAATTCTTGCATAATACCTACTAAAACGGATGGCAATGGCAGAATGTCTCTCTTTAAGGTAAAATAAATTAATAACCAATCCTTTACAACTATAGAATTAAACAAAAATATAAATGTCAAAACCTTTTTGTGGGTATTATTGTTCGTATTAGACCTCCTTATGTTTTTCTTTTTTTGATATACATTTTAAATATGTTTAAAAAAAAACTTATAAAAGGAGGTCTGTTCATTCATTATTTGTTATATTCATTCATTAGATGAATAGGAATGACCTTAAAATAAAAATAGGGTCAATAACAAGCCACTGTCTCCTAAATACACACTTGTATGCAAGGGAGAGCATATTGGTAGCAATGAGAACTAGTGACCCCATTGCAGCAATTGGTATATTGCTGCAATGGGGTCACTAGTTGTCAGGTCAGGCTCTATGCGGCCCCTCTTGAAGATGATCTTGCCTAATTCCTGGTGAGTAGGCAACGATGGGCTAACTGACCTGACTTCAACTCATCTTATCATCCTCCACTGGTGCCCCGTCAGCGTATACCTTTATCGCAGGCTGATGGATCATACCATTGTCGTCTATTAAAAAACAACTCTTTACAATAGGAGCTACAGTCAGTCTTCGACAGTCTAGTCCAGTACAGAAGGTACTTCGAATCTGAAGAAACGGTGTAATCCTGGAGTGTTTGGCAGATACTTTATAACATACATAAATACTTGGAACAGTGAGGTTGCTCTGAGAAGCTTTTGTGGAGCTACAATGGCCCAAATGGGAGGTTGAATGTGAAAAACAGTGTCTATTTACATTTACATGAAAATGAGTCAATATAGGTAATAATAAACTTACATTTAGATCATATCCACTTCTTATCCACGACCTCTTGTTCAGGATACCACCGACATATTTTCTTCTCCACTTAGTCAACAATCCATCGTTCTTCCTCTTAGATCTACGGTTCACCGTGTAACGTTCCATTTTACGTCACAACGTAACAATCAATGTATTTGACATAAATTGTTCGCACCATAAACACAAAGTCACGACACGATAGTTGCAGTCTACGGACACGGTAAAACTAAATAAACATAAAAAACAAATCTTGACCACCGGACCACATTATATGTTATATAAAAAGTAACGAAGCGAACCGAATTAATTACACCTTTCTGAATAGATTACTCTAAAGCGGTCATAACTAGTGCTACACTCGTACAAATTGCAACCACTCTTAGTTGCTAATAAAAATTTGAAAGTTTATTTAAATATTTTCAAAAGAGTAACTAAAATGGAACGCAGTGGAATTAAAAAAGAAAAAATTCAAAATAAGAACGGTAGAGTTTTCGCGCGCTTACTCAGGGGAGCGTTACAAAACGTCGTCCTGTGACTAAACTTGTACGGCTAATAATAATGTATGGTACACTTTATTGTCGCCTTATTCATGTTACGGTATGTTGGAACGAATACGGGAGCGTGGTTTGAATGCATCATCCATAGATTTCGATTGTCGGTATAGTACAAAACACAATAGGCACTCGATATGCGTAGCATTTGTTGTCCCTCATGTTAGTAGGTAATTTCCCCAACCTAAATTCTCGACCAAGGACGTTTCGTATGCTGTGTGGGAAGTAGGTTTGTAGGACAAAAGTATAAAAGCCTTCGTGCTACCAATATATCCTCGTCTAGCTGTTTTGTTATTCGCCTCATAGACTGTAGTATCCATAAAACCAACAGTCTGGTATCTGGTAAGTAAACCATAGAAGATAGTTATCATCTTCTATTATCTATAGAATGCAACATCTTAAAATTAGCGTACTGTATCATGTACACTGCTGTAGTATATCCACAGCATCATATGGATAGACGAATGTACAAAGCCTACAATTATTTAAAATTTCCGAATAATGTACCTAATATGATTTTTTTGGTTTGTTATTGGTGTTGTCATCACCGGAAGAATGATATCAGAAATTCAAAATGGTATACATTTTTTTAGTGTCGTCGTGCAGATTAGGTTTTTCCAGATTAATTACTAGGTACTACTATGTAATATTATATTATCTGTGGTATTATTAAGCCACAAATATTTAAATAAAACCCCGACATAAAGTGTTGGTGTTGTCCCCTAAAAAATATGTCATCAGGCATTAAATTCGTCGTATATAATTTTATAGAATGTTACAAAATAATAAATAAATAAAATATAAATAAGTAGTTTTTTAATTGAACTACATATCTTATTTATTAACTTTTAAAAAAATAAACCGTTTCGAAATCGGGTCATCTGTTTGGGACCTATAAATACTATAGAAAGACATACAAATAGATTGTTTTATACATAAATTGTATATTTTTTATTTTTTGCGTTGCATCATTAGGCAGAAATTGCATATAAAGTACAAGGTGTGTCTAGAAGAGATGTTTTTTTATTTTTTATAAATCGAACTAGATACTCTAGTGTTGTAGGGCGCACTTATAATTTTACTTTTGCAAAAGCGGACAAGTATTTACTGATGGTGTTCCAAACCCGCGAAAAGATTATAGACTGACTTAAGGCACAGATAATATGTTTAAGGTAAACCCTGCCTGACGGATATAATTCTAGATAGGGAAATAGTTATAAGCAACTATTTTACTTTCTTACAGGTATGCCATCGGCTCATAGGTACTTCACATGTTATAGCAAAGTTTGTAGAGATTTAAAACATTAATAGAAAGCCAAAGCGTTCATAAATTGAAATTTTTAAATATAAATTGCATATTTTATTTATACTATGTACTTGCCATGATCCCATAATCTATACTTATATAATATTATAAAGCTGAAGAGTTTGTTTGTTTGTTTGTTTGTTTGTTTGAACGCGCTAATCTCCGGAACTACTGGTCCGATTTGAATAATTCTTTTTGTGTTGGATAGTCCATTTGTTTAGGAACCTTTATATAACATATACGCTACGACCAATAGGAGAGGAGCTGCAATGAAAAATATTGCAAAAGGTGGGAAAATGAAACGCAGACGAAGTTGCGCGGGTCAGCTTTATTTTCTATGTGACGTCTAGTCCAGAGTAGTCTACCGGGTTCTATTTCCGTGGGTGGTATTAAAATTGGTATGCAAGTGTTATGTGCCGGTGAAAATGTTCGTGCCGTATATGAAAGGATAGTAATGAACTTCCCGATTACCAAATATTGATTTAAACTAATTAATTACAATAGTTTTTATACGTAATTTATAATTTAAGAATAATAAAATATATATATACGTAACTATACTAATTACATACTATTATAATATGGAGAACTTTAAAACTAGACTAGGCTGTACGGTCTAAGGATCGTTGCTCCATCATTGGAAAAAGAGATGGTTGAATGAGAAAAAAATCACCATATAGGGTACTGGCACCAGTAGTCAGCCTTTTAGTGGTAAGTCTGAGTTCAAACTTATATAAGAAAATATTAGAAAGAGTAAATTGAAAGTCTTTTGTATAATAACTCATTTATTAAACTTTGTTAAAAAATTAACAAAAATTACAAATTTATCCTTTAATAACGTGAAAAATACTTTTTAACAAAATAAGGCACTTTTCACCAGTGCTCAGCCGCCAAAATCTAGTACTCAGCCATATTGCCACCAGTGGTCAGCCTCTCTTAAGATCAATAGTTTCAAGCTTAAAGATTAAGAACATTAATAAATAATTAGTCCGGTCATAGAACCTAAAAGGACTTAACTGTGCCCTAACAATCACAACAATCAAATACCTATCTAACTTATATTTAAATCAGTCGGAAACTTCTTTAGTAACATCAGTATTTAAAAAGATTTCAAGTTCTTCTTCTTCTTTCTAAAAGTCGCCGATTAACAATTTTTTTAGGAGCTTATCTTCCTTACAGGTTTCTGTGTCAGGAGTTTCAGGATATAGAAGTATATTACTGAGAATTTTAATTTTATTTTGTTCTGATTTCCACTAAATCACAGTCTGTCTTTGTGTATTTTACGCTCAATTCCTTATCATAATCATAATTTTTCTTCTTTGTAGTCTCCTTCACTTTACTTTTGGTAGAATCTAGAGCTGCTTCTTTTCTTTTTTTGTATAAAAAACAATTTAAATATGGACGGTTGAACACTGGGTCTACTGTCACCAGTACTCAGCCATGTAACAAACTCTAACTATTTAAGTGGCCGACTATTGGGTTTTTGACAAACAGCGTTAAAACCAGTAGTCAGCCAGGGGTTTGAGTACTAGATAATGTATATAAAAATGGGACCCAGTAGTCGGCCACTTCATTATTTAATAATTCTTAAGAAAAACATGATACTTTTATATATATATGTAAATTTTAATACAATGTGGCCTAAAATTAACAAAAAAATTAAATAAATTACCATTTTATGTGAACGCTTCTCACTAATAAAAAAATGGCGAGCACGCCGCATGTCGCCTCGTCAGCCGATGACGTCGAAATAGATTCATATTTAATGTACTTCGCAGCCACGTAGCTATTATGTTTGGATTTAATTCTAGCAATGAGAAGTTATAGAAGCTATTTAAAATAATTTGATTAGGTATTTTCTGTTATAGCGCTATTCTATTGGTTTTAAACCGAAAAAGGCTGAATGCGGGGAAAAAAAGTGCCAATATAGTCTTGAGTCAGTCTGACTGTCATTTTCATAAAATTTTAGAAATGTCAAATTTCCGTCGCGACAGTGATGGTTTTCAAATAGTAAAAACAAAGCGATTATCAAAAAATAAACAAACTAAAATCCCTACTAAACAAACGAATTTTGAAACACAAGAGGTTATAATCGATTTTGAGAAATCTACTCGGTGATTATTTATATAAATATTACATTTTTATCTTTAAAGTTTGAGGTTATCTTATATATTGTTTGTATTTTTTAGACGAATACAGACCGCTGTAGAGGAATTAAGAAATTCAAAGTACACCGAGGACGCATTGAAATCAGTAAGTAATGTAATATCGTCTAGGAAAGTTGTAGAAATCGTTTGTTTTGGACTAGGACATATCTCCGAATGTCACATTTCTAGGCATCAGCTGGCCTTTTTATTGTGTATGAAAGACTACTGTGATCCTATAAAGGTTTTGGTACACGATCCAATATTTTACCAAGGCGAATGTGACATATTAAAGCATTTTAATATTGAAGTAATTGAGCAAAACATTGAAGGTAATTATGTAATTTCTGATCGCGATATAACCCTACTTTATTTTCCTCACTGTCCCAAACAGTTGACGAATAATTTCCTTTGGACTAACTGGGGCCTGAAACTATCAAATTGTGTTCTTATTTGCAATAGTTTTAATGCATTAATAGAAAGCCAACCCAGTAGATTACTATCAGAAACAGTTACCTATATATATAAAATATTTCCGTTTACATCTGAGATTGTACTGGAAAATAATTTCAAATACACTGATATATTTAATGACACTTCAATCCACTGGTTTCCCAAAGAAAAATTAGATACTGTGAATGAAGATTTATGGAAAAAAATTGATAAACCCACTTATGACAATACTGAGGAATTTATAACTTCTCAAATGGTAGAAAAGTTGAAACTTTGATTTGTTTGAAGGTCTAAACTGTGGACAATGGCTTCGATTACATCCAAACCTGTACTTGTTACATTAAGGCAGTTGTTGTCGGAAATACGTAAACAGAGTACAGCAAAGAAACTGTCTGATAACCAAATGGTTCAGTACATATTTAAACAGTATCGAAAATATCAGACAACTGATCAACAACTATGCAAGGCAATTGATGAAATGCATTTTAAGGCACGCACATATGTCGACTACTTGAATAACTCGAGGATGTATAAAGAAATCAATGTTGAATTTAAGGGAAAAGGAGAAAGGTCAGTTGAAGATACCGCAAAGATGGTTGGATTCAAATTGCCACATGATCCAAAACCTTAAATATGCTCCTTTAATTTAATCAATGTAAATATTAAAAATCTAGTTTGTTGTACAAAATAGTAAATAAAAAGCATATACTATAGAATTTTGTTTTATTAACAATAGGGTTGTAAAAGGACCCAAGTCCATTTATATGTGTTTATATTTTAGATGACATAACAAACAATATTTTATTTATGCTGTTTATAATAATGATCTAATGATCTAATATAAAAAAAAACCCTGTTACAAAATCAAAACATATAAATTTTTATTAAGAATGACCACTTTCATGCATTTCAATGTAACTATATTTCTTTACAAATATTTCGAGATACAGTATTACAAATATATATTATAATTAAAACTTTAAGTAAGTTTTTTGATAAAAAAATAAAATCTCACTTTGTACATAGAAGATAATATGGACTTTCCATATTTATTAATCTGATAAAATAATACCCCAATCTCAAAATAATTTCAGGACGAAAGTGATATGTATGTAATTTATCATTATTTTGAATATTCAAATCCTTTAAAATAATAGAAATTTCATTATCTTTATACTTTATTTTATACAAGCTATGTGATTTGAAATTGCATTCAAGACTTGTTTTCATAAATTTTCTAAAGACTCCTTGTAGTGATGTGTAGTGTTACATTTACTCATATATAAGCACATAAGTAAATTAGCCCTGTATATACAACACAGTAGCACTTAGATGCAAAATAAGTAGAGCTCAACTCTGACGAATAGCACTATATATTATGGGTAGACATACATTCATCATTATTGTAACTACTTGAAAAGAAAACTGAGAAAGAAAAAAAGAATATTATAATGTAACTGGGATCTTACAACAGGTATATTTCTAATGTATTTTATTCCCTCAAAAGTCTCTTTTTTTCTCATTTTATAATTTTTAAAAATAGTGCTTAAAATTTTATAACAAAATTTTCATATTCTTTTGTGAAATTTAAATTTTCCTTTTGTACAGAACCAGAGTCTCCTTATTAGAATTAGATAATTTTTTCTTCCTGTAACATCTTATATGAGTTCTATTGCAATTAACTTAAAATACACCCAAAAATATTCGTCGTTACAGTATTTTCTGAATTACTGTTTATATTCCTTCTCTATGTACTTGGCTATTGTTTGGAGTTGCATATTGCTGGTGCCTTCATATATAGTGCCGATCTTGGCATCTCGATAGAACTTCTCTTGGGGAAAGTCGCGTGTGAATCCGACACCACCCATGAAGTCTATGCATTTTGATGTCAGGGTTTGTGCAATTTCTGAAAAATAAATATGTTTATATTTAGGGTAGAATAAGGTTTTAACTTCAAGTAGGTTTTAAGGTAAAATATTACATCTAATATATTTTGTTTAACATTCTTGTAACAAACAATTTCTATGACGGTTAAAAATATTGGTCCTCTGATTTCTACAGTAAATTAACCGAAACCGAAATTTTATTTTACTATTTATTCCTTCAATTTACTTGATTTATTATCAATCGAAGTAGACCGAAGTATCAGTAAAGTAATAGCTATGAGCAACGATGTTCTCATTTTAACTTCTTGTTATAATTTTATGCATTCATAAAAGTAACTTTACAAACTACCACAACAGATTTTATTTGTTGCCAGCCGAAACATACAAATACCCCAATTCAGATATTGTAGATAAGTGTATTAAACCTAATTCATATCTATTCTTCATCATTGTCTTTACCTGAAGCGTAATATTTAGCCATGGCTGCTTCCTTCACGAAGTCCTGTCCATGTTCCTTCAAACGGGCTGCGTTGTAGGTGAGAAGTCGAGCTGCCTCCAACTCGGTTTGGAGATGCGCTATTTGATAACTGATACCCTGTGGAATGAAATAGGTATCATTCAGAAATATGTCCATCAATCATCATGTCTATTTGGTGGTGTGTATTGTATGGAGAGGGGATGCTGTGTGTGTGTATGTCTCTTGGAGTGTGTCATGTTACCCTGAAAAAAGAAATAGGTTATCTTTAGAAATATGGGATATATTTCTAAAGATCAAAGCAAGCATCATATCTATGTGGTTGTATGTTGTGTGGTGAAAGGATGCTATAAGTGTGTCGGTGTGTCCCTTGGAGTGTGTTATGATACCCTGGAAAAAAATAGGTAACCCTAAGAAATATGTCCCTCAAGCAAGCGTCATATCTATGTGGTGGTGTGTGTTTAGTGGAAAAGGGATGCAGCAAGTGTATGTGTTTACAAATTTAATATGATAAATACTATTTATCAATAATTAATACTAATCAGAATCCTATTAAAAACATATCAGCTACGTCATTATGAAATAAAAGGTGTGATCGCCACACCTTTGGTTTTAGCCTATTAAAAAAATATGTTACGTGGGAATATCACATCTTTTGATTTTAGTAAATATTAGTAAAAGGGAAAACAAAGAACTTTACAAACTACCTACTGATTGCAATAAACTGAGATATGGAGATTTTGTATTACTGATACGGAGCTCTCTGATCGATCCCTTCCAACCCCCTACGTTTGATCCCATGCCCAATTCAATCGACGATCGAAATTGTGACTGCCTGAGACGAACCGCGCTAAGAACCTCTAGCGGTGCCCTCGGACTAAAGTCGTATTGTAGCAGGAATTAGCTTTCAGCCAGTCCATAAGTCCTGCGGGTTTGGAATTCGTGCTCTAAACTACAGTTTAGAGCATCAATTCCAAATTCCCCTTCTTTCGTCCAGCGAAGCTGTAAAGGCCAGCTGCGGTCTGCATTATAATAGTTCGATAAAAAACTGATGCGCCGTGTATGTAATTTCAATTTTATCTTGATTTCTTGTTCACGTACGTGGAGATGCAAATGAATAATTTATCCCCTTAAACTGTAGTACCAATGTGATTGTACTTAGTTATAAGTGCATAGTAACTGACCAAGGCATGGTGCCAAGAGCTGTGTTTGTGAGCACAAACATTTATAAATTGTAGTATATTCTTATCAGTTTACAAGCACTCCTCGTGGAAGTTAATATATTTTAATCATTTATTCGACTTTTTTTAATCCCTGAATTAAAAAAAAGTCTACTAAATGACTTGTACAACCTAAAAGTACATGCCAGCCCCTTTGTACCCTAAAACTAATAACTACATCACTTCACCAGTGAGCAAATTGCCTTAGCCGCACTATCTGAAGCACAGAACACAGAATCTGAAGGACCGGCTAAAACAGTTTGTATGGCACCAACATCAAATATATTAATTTTATGGTCTGACGTTATTTTGTGTCGTAGACTCTCGTTACTGGCATCCATCCGCATATATATGTATCCGCATAGGTTACATCATCCCATCCATCAGCATATAATATACATCCTCTATTGTGCCATATACTTCACAATGTGAATTGCTTTTGTCTATCAGGTATGGAAACTTTGCCTGGATTATGTCCAGAACGGAGTCTATGCATTTTTACAATGAAAGATCGTGTGCCCCTCACATAATTGCACCAAGGCACCCAGGGAGGTTCTGGTTCTGTATTGCCTTGTACCAAATGCTCTTAGAATGAGATATACTATCAAAATGGGTTTTCCATTTCTTAAATACAATTCTTTTAAATTTATGCAAAACTTCGGAATAATAATGAGCTATCTCAGTTAATCTACTATTTAAGACTGCTTTGGACAACCGATTTGCCTCCTCATTGCCTTTTATACCTATGTTGGAATCCACTATAATTTTATCTGTGATTAGAATTTTAAAATTATACGTATTAGAAGTTTACCTGGAATGAGTATATGCTTTTTCCAAACTGTTTCCTTTCTAACGTGTACGGTATGGTTGCGTCCATGCAGCCCTGACAGAGGCCAATCATCTGCGAGGCGATGCCGATTCTACCCTCGTTGAGGAAACCAGCTGCGTATTTGTAACTGAAATTTTATTGGAGAATAAGATATTGTTGGGAGGAACTTGGCTGGCTACTTTAGTAGTTTTGGCTCTTCTGATTTATTTTAAGTAGCTATTATATTTATTAACTTTTGTCTATTTGGCAGTTTGTATCCACACAAATTCTTAAATGCTGAACAACTAAATAACATTTATTTAAAAGAGCAATACACCAGTTTCTAGCTTGTTATTCTTGTGATGAGTCTGCTTTCGGAATGACCGTTAAAATTAAAAAAAATATTATATGACTATTCAAAGTGCATATATTAAGTTTATTTAAATAAAGATTATTTTTAATCCTATTTTATCACACTCTATGGTCCAAATGCGGAAACGGGAATTCATTACCAATTAATTCACAAGCGAGTGCAGATGGCACTCCACGCCCATGGAAGGACTTATGGAGAGGCTGAAGGCCAACTCTCGCCTGACAGATATGGCTTTGGTCTGAGGACATCGCTAGAGGTTCAACCTCGATTCAGGCCGTCATAATTTCGATCGCAAAAAATATATATATTAGCAGTCCCATAACGCAACATCTGCTTAGTTTGGTACTAGATGGCGTTAGGCGAATTGACCTAGGTTATTATTATAATGAAGATCATCAAAGAATGATCGAAATCTGTTCCAAATTTACGAAGACATTACGACAAACTAAAGTTACAGTTGCGGCCTGATAACCTTTTCCTTATTGACGTCGGTTGATAAAGGAATCTCAATACAAATCAGTAGCGCTTATCTAAACAGTTTATTTAAACTATCATATAGTAGGTATACCACTAGCTATACACACGACCTCGGTGGTCTAGCGGTCTAGCACACCGCTTTACGACCGATGGTCGCGGGTTCGATTCCTCGCACGGCACAAACATTTGTATTCATGAGTATGATTGTTTGTATCGGTCTGGGTGTTTTCTATGTATAATAAGTATGTATTTACGAAAAAAAAAATATCTATGTATTTGTATCAGTTGTCTAGTACCCATAACACAAGCTTTAACTAGCTTAACTCGGGTCTAGATGGCGCTGTGTGAATTGTCCTGAGATTATTATTATTATTATTATACCAAACCACCAACGACTAACTACGATCACATAAAGTATTAATTAACTTTTTAAAATTTGACGCAGTCATGACATAGAACAATATAAATAGAACGCGATAAGATCCCGTGATTTATTTAATGATTGTGTTAGTTGAGTTGACTACAAGGAGGTTAAAAATTGTTGCGGCCTCTTTGGCAGGACTGCTTGCTGGCCGCTTATAAGGTATAACTAGGAGAGACAGAACAGTTGACTATAGACGCATACGACCTATACGAAGACGGATAACTAGGTATTTTGTAAATATAGCTTATGTGTTATTCTGATGTAAATATTACTGTAAAGTTTCATCAAAATCCGCTCAGTAGTTTTTGCGTGTAAGTTCGTTCTGTTCTTTCTATTAAAAGAACACTCACCCTTTACCATATTCTCCGAGGATGTTTGTTTCTGGTACTTTGACGTTATTGAAATGCACCATGCAAGTTCCTGACGCGCGGATACCCAGTTTGTTATCTGGTTTCTATTAAAAGAACACTCACCCTTTACCATATTCTCCGAGGATGTTTGCTTCTGGTACTTTAACATTGTCGAAGTGCACCATACATGTTCCTGACGCGCGGATACCCAGTTTGTTATCTGGTTTCTATTAAAAGAACACTCACCCTTTACCATATTCTCCGAGAATGTTTGCTTCTGGTACTTTAACATTGTCGAAGTGCACCATACATGTTCCTGACGCGCGGATACCAAGTTTGTTCTCTGGTTTGGCAACTGTGAGGCCTGGTGTCTCACGCTCCACGATAAAACAGGTTATACCTTTATATCCCTGAAATCAAATCAAAAATCTTTTTTTCATGTAGGATATTTTAGCCGCTAATGAACGTAATTTTTTTTCATAAATATTTTTTCCCTACCGTTCAGTATACGGATTCAATTCAAAGAGGAACTGGCAAGAAATTTAATTGAATACAATATATAAGAACGTGACACAAAATTTTTATATATTAGGAATATAATATATAAAATTTTCGTGTCACGTCGTTTGTCCGCGGTATACAAAACTACTGAACCGATTATGACGAAATTTTATGTGTAGTCCGTAGACACAAATACAAAAGTAAAGGTCCATATGGCATTTTCTCCAGTCGACCATAGGGCAAACAGAGATTATCTATTTGATTAAATATTTTTTTACCCCTAAGTGATAATGGTAGGCTTTCACTAAAAATTTCTTGTAAAATAAATATTTCTGGCTTGAACAACTTTTTTTTCCAAAATTTTATATATCCATAAAAAGGCCCAAAAAAAAACTACTGCATAGAAGTAATTGAACTGTGTCACACAAAAGCCTTGCCAAAACAAAAGTGTGAAGTTGAGTTCGTACAAAATTAAATCTTCTGTCGGAAAAAACAAACTTACTTTCCGAACAACCTCTACCGTCCGTTATAAAACTGATTAAAATCAGTTAAACTATTATCAAACATAATATTAGTGTCAATAAGTTTAAAACGTGATAACGCCACGAGTTGCGTAACGACACTATTATAAACATTGCTGTTTTGCAATTATATTGTAAAACTAGCCGTTCCCACGACTCCGTTCGCGTGGAGTTTAACTTTATTTTTCTAAAATAAAAGTAGCCTAAGTTACTCCTTATTACATCAGATACCTGCCAATAAAAGTCCTGTCAAAATCGGTCCAGCCATTTCAGAGATTAGCCGGAACAAACAAACAGACAGACAGACAGACAAAAATTGTAAAAAAATGTTATTTTGGTGTATGTGCCGTATTTATATTCATATGCATGTAGTAAAAAACGGTTATTTCAATATTACAAACTGACACTCCAATTTTATTTATATGTATAGATGATTGATATCTAAATACTATGTCTTGACGACTGGCTTGTAGATGAATAACACCGCATTATATTTTAACAGGCTGATAGTTTTTGATGATTCTTTTATTAAATAAGTTATGTAGTTAAATAGTAACTTAGTAGGTACTACCTATACAATTAATTGTAACCGATGGTCTCAATTTAATTTGAAATTACTGATACTTTTTTAAGTTAATCGAGTAGGTGTTATTTTGCGGAAGTCCATTTGACTACTTGATGGATTTCTATAACTTTACCAAACTTCGGCGACCAAACCGCCGAACTCGCCGTAGAGTCAACACTAGGCATCCAACCTTTATCCGAACTCTATTCAACGCCTGATGATGCCTCGTTCAGAGGCGAAACACGTGTCGCAAAATGGGTGTAGACTCAATAACGGTCGGAATTTGATCGCCACTAGAAAAGGTCGTAACGGTAGTCAAGTTTCCACACCGAATATTTGTGGTCTCACACATGCTTATTGTAAAATAAATCCATCAAGTAGTAAAGAGACACTTGTTCGAACGGAATCGAAAAGTTCTATTGGCAGCCACCAGGCCGGGCCACTTTCACTTTTCTTTAAATTCTAATGTCACTTCAAGAATTAAATATATAAGTATTACAGTCCCCTTTTATATTTTACTTATCCTTTATTAGTAAGGACCTAATCACACTTCAATTTTATTTATTTGTATAGATTTCCACTTTGTTTCTTGACAAAGATGGTTCAGGTTTATAGATATTCTATTTGGCTTGATATATGACAAACCATACGGCGTAATTCTTTTTACCTTTGAAGGGTCAGCATTTGCCATGACTAGGAACACTCCAGCGACATCTGAGTTTGAGATCCACATCTTGGAGCCGTTGATGATGTAGTTATCACCTTCCTTCTTCGCCACAGTCTTCAAAGCGAAGGCATCGGAACCGGATGTCGGTTCCGTCAAGCAGAAACTACCAGCCTGATGATATAAGACTTGGATTAGTACATAAAAATATAACGTTATAATATCAATGGTTATTGTTTAGTTTTAGTTGTTCATATACGGAGTTTTTAGTATATGTGGGAAAGAGAAGGAAGCATTATGTCATCTCTAGCACACACTGCTGTCGTTATGCGGGCATTAAGCTGTAAACAGCGAGTGAGAAGAAACAGTACAATATCTATTTGCAAATAAGTTGACCGTTCGCCAGAATGAATGTCCCATGTCAATGAAACATGGCAGTTGCCGTCTATATGAATAGCATCACGCATTGCCATTCCCAAGTACTAAGGCGTTATGCTTCCATACCGTGCCTATAAAACAGTTGAGTTTCATGCGAAAACTTCTCATCCGAAACTGCCATCTGAAGGGAGGAGGTTGTTAGTAGAGTAGACACACAACACGACCCTGTGGCTAGCAGTCAGGTTGACCTCCGGTTTCCCCTGGAAACTATCGTGATATCTTCCTGGCGAATGTCACGATAATCCAACTGACCTGACCTCATATTCATCTTGTCATTCTCCACTGGCGTCTCCCTAGCATATACTGTTAGTGCAGGAGGGTGTGTATTTCCATAATCATCCATTAAAAAAACTGCCATGTGAATTGGACCGTAAAGTTTAATAAAATAATAATAGAAATTGACAAAAAAAGTGAGTAAATTCTCCAACATGAATAAATGCTTTAGAATTTATAATTATATTAAAAACATTGCTTTTAACAATAACATCGCCATATTGTATTTGTACAAGTGTATTGTTATAGTCTGTTGTATTTTTGGTTGTTTTGTTTATCGCAAATGAAATAGATAGCTGTTATTGTTGTTTGTCCTTCATTTTAGGGTTTATTTGTTTGCTGATATTAATAAATGACAATAATATTATTATCGTCATCATAAAACCTCTGCAGTCAACTGGAGAATGGCGTCACCCAAGGCGCGATCCTTAGCCCTTTACTTACAGTGTTTACGATACTCTATATAAATTGTTGCTACATCTTGTAGACTGCTCTACATAACGTATGCTGACTCGTGGTTTACACTCTGAAATATCTATAGTACTATATTACAATACTCACGTATTCTGTGCAGAGTTTCGTCAAATACTTCTGCTTTTGTTCCTCAGTCCCCAACTTCATGAACAGGGAGTTTACGAGTGTGTTATGAATATCGACAAACGCAGCCACCGCTGGGTCTACTCTCGACAGCTCTTCTACAACCAGCATCATGGTGAGGAACCCGCAGCCACTGCCGCTGTACTCTGTGGGTGTCTCGATGCCCATTAGCTGAAGATATAAATGTTAATTGTATTTTTTTTATATAATAACAATAGCCCTGGACAATTTACACAACATCTGGTCCCAAGGTAAGCAGAGTTTATGTTATGGATAGACAACGGATATAAATACTTTAATATTTTTTTATGAATACATACATAATATAAATATAGAAATCACCTAGACCGATTCAAACAATCATACTTAATGCGAGCGAGGAATCGAACTCGCGACGATCGGAAGTAAAACGGTGTGTTAAATCGCTAGACCAGCGAGCGGACAATTTTAATACGTAACATATATTAAAGGACAATAAAAATAAACATAATTGACGTCTACTGTATGAGTATCTTTGTCTTATCTGTTTTATAAATCAAGCAGATGTGTGCGATTGAAGGCCATTGCCCAATGATGGAATACTGAGGCGTAACAACTTGTTCTCTTGAGTGGCAACGCGTGCTGCTGTTTATGTATACACCCTTAACAACAGATGGAGCCGTCAGCATGTTTGCCATTCCAGTTACATAAAAAATAAATTTAAATAGTACGTACGCCATTGTCAAACAACAGTTTCCTGACTCCATCATCAATTCTATGCTCATCCTCCATTTTCCTCACTAGTGGCAATATTTGTTCGGTCGCCAATTTTCTAACTGAAAAATAAATAATTAAGTCATTATTATGGAACAGGTTTTTTTTCACTTCTGACGCAAAAAGTGTTATAAGTTCAAGTATTTAGTTGGCATTGAAACGAAAGAAGAAGAAGAAGAATATTTCGAGTTATATCTGTGTATCTGTCGGTTGCATCGTAGCCCCTAAAGCTCTAAATAAAGAAACTGATTTATGTTTTTTTAAAAAGACATCATCGAGATCGTCCCTGCAATTTATTGAGTTTTTTTTTAATGGGAACGTTTATTAATGTTTTTATTTAATAATTACATTTTTTGATTCTGTATTTTTCAGATACATCTACATTATGAAGAAATGCAAATATATGTAGTAAATTTATAGTAAGATATTTAAATATATGTAGCTATTATTTGTTAGGTAATAGTTCCTTGTACATTGGACTTGGTTTGGTAAAGATATTACATATTAAGATATTTAATTGAGGGTATTGATTTTTTGCATACGGTATGATAACAGAACTACCGTTGTATAGTCATTTTTTTAGTTGGAAAAAATGACTCGTTTAGATACTAAATGGTATTGAATATGAATTCTATCACATTTTGTCTGTACCTACATAGACTATAGATACACAAATTATCATAGTATAAAACAAAGTCGCTGTCGCTGTATGCTAAAATCTTTAAAACTACGCAACGGATTTTGAAGTTAATTTTTTAATAGATAGAGTGATTCAAGAGGAATGTTTATATGTATAATACATGTACACCCGGGACGAGTAGCTAGTTAAGTATATACATAAGAAATCTATTAGCACAGATAACATAATACTATTAGTAACACTTTCAAACACATAAATAATAATTAATAATAATTAATTAAATATTAAGATTAAGACTGAGTGCAAACTTAAGAGTATGTGATCTCAAACCACATAATCTTAGAACTAATTAATAGTTACTTAATTACTAATGTAAAAGATTATTTTTTCTTCTGAGTTGAATTTTTTTTGTTGCTATATTTGGTTAAACAAGTTGTTTCAATAAATTTATTTTATTTATAGCACTAAGTTCCCTTGCAAATAGAAATTACCTTTATAGTCAGTTCATACCGTTAATATGGCCATCACCTGGCCATATTCACATACACTGTCGGAAGTATGGCCATTTTCCCAGCTTTTAAAAAAATTAACACAAATCCTAACCTATCCGTTTCTAGGTTTTTCCGTGCCCGCGATATATTACCTAAATAAATACGTTATCAAATTAATATTTATTAGTATCTTTTCATTGTTATAAAATACGTTATTTCTAGTGTCAAACCTTAACGTGGCCATATTCGACCCAGGTACCTTATATAAACTAGCTATGTCTATAGCTCAATATTATGCATTCTAAATAACGCACACGTGATTTTAATTTAGCCAATCAGTTTGTTTTTGTTTTGTTCAACTTTTTTTCTCGCTGTTACGTGTGAGCTGAAGATAGGTAGGTACAAGTATATCGTTCATCCATCTATATATGATATATTTTTTAATATACATATATAATTTATATATATAGATATATGTATGTATACGACGGTCTCTGTGGTCTACAGATCGTCGCAGGTTCGATTCCTCGCACGGTACAAACATTTGTATTTAGGAATATAATCGTATCAAACTCGGTTTTTTATACATATATATATATTAGTTGTTTTATTATATAGTATGTATATATAATCTAAATATTTATATCAGTTGTCTAGTACCTACCTATAATACAAGCTCTATTTGATTTGGAACTAGATGGCGTTGTGTGAATTTGACCTTAGACATTATTATACTATATTATTTATATTAATAACTTATCCAATAACAATAAATATCTAATATATAAAGATTTATGGATAACCATTTTCGTACCTACCCAATAAATAATAATAATAATCTCAGGACAATTCACACAACATCATCTAGACCAGTGATTATATATCGACCTCCAGGGTCTATAATAAACTGCAACTGGGTACTATACATATAACTGATACAAATACATAGATATTTTTTTCGTAAATACATCCAAATCGCTACAAATAATCACGAATGTTTGTGCCGTGCGAGGAATCGAACCCGCGACCATTGGAAGTAAGGCGGTGCGTGTGCTAAACCGCTAGACCACCGAGGTCGTCAAAACTTTTCCCTTGTTTACAAAATCACACGTAATACCGAGTACGACTTACTAAGTAAATAATTAATAATAGTACACAATTATGAATGTTTATGAATATATTATATACTTGTAATAATTTATTACGTCAATATTTTGACGAGTGAAGTGTGTTGTAGGTTGTAGGGTGCTCAATCGGACATGTTGTTACAACCAACAATTCTGCATATTTTTGGCCGCAGCCAGCCTTGAAAGCTTCACCGAACCATAGGGTGCGAGTAGAAATGGCACTTCAAAGCCGCGGAAGGACTTATGGAATGCATAATCATTTTAATGATAACATAACCGGACGAATATGCGTAAAAAAAAATGATAACGACCACAAATCAATATTGAAACATTTGTGACGAGTGAAAATTGTATGATATGAAATGATCGGAAAATTTCATGTCATCGTCGGTTCGATGACAGACTCGCTCTCGCTCTTTCACTTGATTCGTTCATTTACCAGTTGAATACTTCCAACTCGAGTTGGCAGAATTCAACTCCAGTTAACTCGAATTCACCGCAACTCGAGTTAACTCGAGTTGACACATCTCTAAGTAATTTGTCTCATACGCCCTAATTGCACAAATGAACATGTTTGTACTTGTTTTATTTCACAGTGTTAATGTTTTTTTTAAAGCTTAGATTTCAAGCTTTCAAATGACATATCATTTGTATTAAAATGTTGTATACATTCACTTAAAACCATGTTTGAATGCAGAGGTAGCGCTTGAGTTGATTTGGTTGCTCGCGTGTCTATTAACACAACAATTAAAAAAAAGGCTATAAGTTCGACTCCATGTATTTTTTTATTTAAGTTTTATTCAGTTGTCCATACTTGTGGCGGCGTGGTGGGCCGGGGTCATTGGGCTCTCTAAAATATGATCGAGCGCAGTGATGGCTGGCTCACCCGTTATACTCACGAACGGGTGCTATTTATAGGGACTGGTCTGCTCTGATATCTATGACTGATTCCCTCTTATTAATTGTTTAACCAGTTGGTTATATATTCAATATTTTTTCTATTTGAGTATTTAATTGAATTTGTGCTAATTGGTGGTTTGTATTCACACACTTAAACTTAAAAATGGAAAATAATAATAAAATTATTTAAAAGAGCAACACGCAAATTTCTTGCTCGTTCTTCTTGTAATGAGAATCTTCTTTCCGAATGAGCGGTAGATTAAAAAAATGTAATGACTATTCAAAAGTGCTTCAATGTAAGTTTATTTGAATAAATGATTTCTATTCTATTCTATTCTAAATACCCTTCTATCGAATGAAAAATATTGAAGCAAATGTATTTTCTATTAATAGTAGTCTTGGCAACAACTGATAAATTGTAACTTGTAAGTAGTATTATACAACTGTATTTGTGTGTCGAATTGTACTGATAAGAGCAGCCGTGAAAATAAACTTACTGATAAACGAGGTAATTGTTATAAATTGCTTTTATACTAAACTGACTATGTTTTTGTTTTGAGAGCTAAATTCGTCCAAATCTATATTTTTTAAATGAACAGGAGACACATTATTCGTTACAATGTTTAACTTAACTAAGTTACAGCACTCATCATTGATGAGGTTAAAATCGGGGATATGATTAATCGGGGATGTAATATTTAAAACATTATATTTTGGTATTAGTGTCGTGCTTTTACAATATCCAATACAATTATCAGGAATACTAAGTATGCCTGTGCCTAAGATGGTTGTTTCATATAATTTAGAATTTAAACAATCTATTGTGATCTTGTTAGGATCTGATTGTATGTATATCCATTTGTTATTTGTTAATGGTTTCCAAATGTCTAGTTTCCCTATAATGATTTTTGTTTCACACTGCGATGGTATTTCACTAATAACTTTTGTTAACATTTCACTTTCACATGTGGGCTTCGCGTCCACGGAATACACATTTTCTATATCACAGATGAAGTTTCCAGGGTTCACAGTTTTGCAGGTCTCCAGGTTGTCGAAAGTACAATAGTGAGATTTATCTTTGGTCATTGCTATATATCTATAATCAGGTATGATTAAACTAAACGAATTCGGTTCTTTAGAGTTATAGGGTGTTGGAAGACTAAGACTATGGAATAATACATATTCTCTGGTATTAACCAGTGGTACTTGCAGAACAAATATAATCTTATCATTTATATAATAACATATTACACTAGAAATATTTAAAATGAGATACATAGAATTAATATTTAATTCTACAGGTAATTCGAGGTCACTAGGTAAGTTTCTGTAGTTATCGGCAAGCTCTCGATATATTTGACTTGGTGTAATTATAGCGGGATGCAGAATATTCCGACTACTGAATAAGATGGCATTTATGATATCCTCTAACTGGAATGACAAGGTGAGTATCGTTGTTTCCAAGATACTAATTATTTCATTAACTTGAGCGAGCATTTGTAATTCGTCTGTAACTTCTCTCATATTTTTTACGTTTAACGAGAGGTTGTCGATAGCTTCACTAAGGTTAATTTCATTATTTCTTATTACATGTAATGAGTTATTAAAGTTTGTTAACATTGAAGTAGTAATCAAGATATTTTCTTTCATTAGTGAAGTCAACTGTCTTTCATCATTTTGCAAAGATTGTATTGCTTCATTGTATCTCAACCCATCTTCCTCATCTAACGAGCCGGCAATGTGTTTGAGTATTTTCCCTATACCTCCTATCCAAGCACTTCGTTTAGATCTGTTATCTATTAGGTGTGAAATGGATGCAAAATCTCTATTCATGTCATGGAATCGTACTGTCAGAGGTGATAATAATTTATTACATTCCGCATTAATTTCTGTTCGAGTTTTGTTACATAATTCAATTGTGGAGTTTAGCACAGTATAAATATTTTGTATATGTGGTCTGAAATGGGAAATATCTACAGGTATTAAAATTTTTAATTCAACATTATTAATTTTGAGACTGCCTAGGTAATCGTAATAAAGGCCTGCACTCGAGGTAATAGGCTGGGTATAATCTTGATGTGATTGGCCTCGAACAGAACTGTAAATAAGGGTTGTAACTATAGATACATATAGATTAAGGTGAGTTTTATAGCTAATACTAACATATATATTTATATATAAAAATATCATATAAATATATTAATAATTCCTATCCTAATCTATTTAGTTTATTCTAAATTCTTATTAGTATGAATGTATATATTTGATCATTAAAATACTACTAATTTTATCTTTATCTCCTAACTTAATCTATTTGTTCTAACCTACTGTATTCTATTCTGATTAATAATTAATGATAGTTACTACTAAAATTACTGATATCTACTAACCTATAGTATAAACTAACACTTACAGATTTGGTTCGACATTGGCTGATTTTACCTGGTCGAAATGATGTTTAACATGACGACGGTTAATGAGCAAGGTAAGTGTATTATTATTGTGTACCTTAATTATTTTATATGGCCCTTTCCATTGGGGCGAGAGCGCCTTGCGCATTCTCAAATGATTTTTCAGATATACGTATTCGCCAGCTTTATATCTAGTTGGACGAGTATGTGTGTCATAATAAGACTTTGAAGATTCTTTTGATTTTCTTATGAATTCTAAGGCTTTTTCCCTAGAGTATTTTAAACGATTCTGGAGCATGCGTACATAATCAGGATATGTAGCTTCCGGTATTTCGTTATAAATGGAGTTTGGCAAAAATGGTTTACTGCCAAACATGAGTTCGTAGGGTGTGAAATGTGTTGTGGAATGTACAGATGTATTGTAAGCAAGCATAGCCGTATAGACATAACGAGGCCAATTCGTTTGTTCTTCATTGACATAGGATCTAAGGTATTCCTTGAGAGTCGAATGACTCCGCTCGAGGGCACCTTGGGTTTGTGGATGATATGGGGAAGACCAGAGGTTCTTTATTTTAAGAAACTCACAAGTTTTCTTAAAAAGGTCTGCTGTAAAATTCGTTCCTTGGTCTGTCAATATTGATTTAGGGATACCGAAGATAGAAATGTAGTGGAGCAAACATTCACTTGTTTCTTCTGCTGTAATGTTACGGATCGGGTATGCAGAAGAGAATTTGGTAAGATCATCTTGTATCGTTAAAATATATTTTAACTTCGCTGTTCCTGCTTCAGGAAGTGGGCCAACTATATCAAGCGATATACGTTGACACGGTTCGGTCGAGGTACTAGTTATTTGCATCGGTGCGCGATTTATTTGTCTGAGGGCTTTATTAGTTTGACAGCAAGGGCATTTCTTTACGAATGATTCGATATCACTACGCATGTTTTTCCAGTAGAAAGTCTCCCGTATTCTTTTGTACATGCGACTACTGCCGAGATGTCCAGCAATTGGAATGTTATGATTTTCACGAAGTATTTTGGGGATTTCGGAGAGAGATGGGTAAATTATTTTATCTTTATATATATGTATATTAATGCCTGTATTGTGAAACAGGTACAGGAGCATGTTGTAGATCTTAATAAATTGATGGGTATCGAATGGGTTTTTGAATTCGGTTATAGCGATATCCGTATTAATATCGTTGTCTACATTAACAACCAGTTCATTTCTAATTGTTTTAATGCTCTTGTAAATATCATTATAATTAGATTTGTCAAAGTGGTAGACCTTGAAGAAAAGGAAATAGTACGTTTTTCCTTCGGACTTAAATGATATAAAGGAATTAAGAGACCTCTCTTTATTAATTATTTCTACGTTATCGGGTATATTATCAAGTACATTTTGTACAAAAGGATTGGATTCGTCTAGATCAATAGAAGTAGGTAAGAGGATGATTTTATATATTGACTTTGTAATATCTTCATTATGTTCTTGGATATTTGTGTTAAAAGATACATGTTTATTTGCCATTATTTTCAGGTAGGTGGAGTAGTCATCGTCGGGTAAGTCTGGACAATGGTTCGTTGGTGGTATTGGTGCAATATCGGGCTGAGTATTTGGAGTTGTGGATTGTGGATCACATCTTTCGGGTGACTTGTCTATTTCTAATGCACCTGTCTTATTGAGATTGTTAGATGACAGATTTATTTCGGGTATTTGCGGAATATTCTGGTCGAGATCTAAAGGATTTGGGGAAGGTAGGCTTGCGTCGGGTACAGGTGGAATGTCGGAATTGATATCGGGAAGATTTGGAGTAGGTATGTTTATTTCGGGTAGCGGCAATAGATCCTCTCAGGGCTGAAGGAGTTTAGTTCAGCAGGGTTAAATGATGGTGGTGATATTAATAAATCCATTAGATCTTCGTCTATGGGTATGGATTCTCTATCGACATTTGAGTTAGGTGTTTGGGTAGTATCAGCTTGGATTGGATTAACGGGATATCTAGATAGTGCGTCAGCGTTAGTATTAATTTTTCCCTTTTTATATTGAATGTCATACTCAAATTCTTCTAATTTTAAACGCCATCGGATAAGTCGCGATCCCGGATCTTTACACTTAAATAGCCATTCTAATGGTTTATGGTCAGTCAAGACGGTAAAACGATGACCATATATGTATGGTCTGAACACCTTTGTGCCGAAGATGACAGCCAGACATTCCTTTTCAGTTACACTGTAGTTGCATTCTGCTTTGTTAAGGGTTCGCGAGGCATATGAGATTGGACGATCTTTTCCTACGGGGCCTTGGGATAATATTGCAGAAATTGCGTAATTGGATGCATCGCAGGTTAGAAGGAAGGTTTTTGTAAAATCTGGGTATGCGAGGATTGGGGCAGAGACGAGTTTCTTTTTTAGATTTTCGAAAGCGAGTTGTTGTTCGTTTTGCCATTCGTAAGGGACATCCTTTTTTAGGAGTGATGTTAGAGGCTTAGCTATTTTAGCGAATTCGGGTATAAATCTTCTATAGTATGAAACTAAACCCAGAAATGATTTGATGGCTTTTGGGGATTGAGGAACAGGGAATTCAGATACGGCCTTTGTTTTCTCTGGGTTCGGTTTTACACCATTTTCGCCGATGATATGTCCTAGATAGGCGACTTCTTTTCTTAGGAATTCGCATTTTTCAGGTTGCAATTTTAAGTTGAAGTTACGGATTCTGTTAAAAACGGCTGTTAAATTATTAATGTGGGAAACTAGATCAGCGGAGTATATGACTATATCGTCTAAGTAAACGAAACACCGAGTTCCTTGCAGGCCAGAAAGACAATTATTCATGAGTTTTTGGAATGTGGATGGGGCATTCTTAAGTCCGAATGGCATTCTGTTGAATTGGAAATGGCCTTCAGGTACGGAGAAAGCTGTTTTGGGTGCATCTTCAGGGGATATGAGGATTTGATGGAAGCCGGAAGTGAGGTCTAGGGTTGAGAAATATTTGCTACTTCCCAATTGGTCAAGGATCTCGGATATTTGTGGGATTGGATAGGTCTCGCCGATGGTGATGTCGTTCAGTTTACGGTAGTCAATTACTATACGCCATTTGCGTTTTCCTTGGGAATCTAATTTCTTGGGGACTATCCAAATAGGGGAACTCCAAGGGGATGATGAAGGTTCTATAATATCCTGTTCAAGCATTTTGCTAATTTGGGATTTTACTTCTTTTTTATGGAATTCGGGGAAACGATAGGATTTGGTAAGGATTGGAACGTCACTGCTCGTTTTAATTTGGTGCTTAAGGGCAGTCGTGTAAGTTAGTTTGTCGTCTGTTAAATGAAAAATATCTGAATATTTGGAACAAAGTTCTATAAGGACTTCTCTTTCTTCCTGGTTCAAATGGTCGGTTCTTAGCGAATTGATGACGTCAATGGTCCTTTCAGATACTTCAGGGATATTCATAGTAACTGGAAAAGCTGCGGATTCTAAGGGTTCTACGCGAAGGTTTAGGTTGGTTTTGATATTTACGTAGGATTCTGAAGTGTTGGCAATGGTTAGATTAATACGATTATTATCCTTGACTTTAACAATACAGTTAGATATCAATAAATTTTCAGAGAGATGTTGATTGGTCACAACACCTTCTTTAATATCGGTTCGTTGTATTGAGCACTCGATGACAGTCTCGGTACGGGGTGGAATAACATAGAAGGGTTCTGAGAAGTGTAATTTTATGTTGCATTTTCCTAATTTTAAATTATCGTTTGTATAATCAATTTTGCAACCGAAAGTGGTAAGGAAGTCCGTACCGATTATGCCATCGTAGGGCAGATTAATATTTCTGATTATATGGAATTTAAATGATGTGAGTTTATTTTCTCTATAATTTAATTTTAGTTGGAAATGACCTTCGGTTTCTGTTGGTTCGTCACCGGGATCTATACCCTTAAGTTTAATTGGTTCTTTGATTATTTTTTGTTTTTTGTGAATGCAGCTTTCTTTCAAAAGACATATAGCGGAGCCTGAGTCAACAAGTAAGCAAAGTGGGATATCTGAAACCTGGGAGTCAAGTAGCACGTGAGGTAACAATCTCTTTGTTGTGTCTATATTGACCTCATAAATATTTGCCTCACTAGAGATATTTTGGATACTGGGTAAGATTGGAGTAATGGTTTGGGGCTGGTTACCCATGTGGTCACTGGATTTAGAAGGTTGGACGCTTATTTGGGGCTGGTTACCCGTGTGGTCCTTGGATTTAGGAGATTGGACGCTTATTTGGGGCTGGTTACCCGTGTGGTCTCTGGATTTAGAAGATTTGGTTATGGCATCGGCTTTTGTGGATTGTCTCGTGCGACACCATGTCGAGACTTTTATTCGTTTAAAGAATCTGTTTCGTCATGTCCTATTACTTCATTAGACTCTTCGTTTGGATGGTCGTTTAAGAAATTAACGCGTGGGGGCGTCCCATATGCGTTTCTACTATTGGTTGTGGGTTGTGGAACCTTATAGCGGTTATTATTATATTCGCGTTTCTTACACGTATAGATATCATGTCCAGGCGTTTTGCAATAACGGCAGAACGTGCTGGAACTTGCTTGCGGTGTTGGGTTAAATGGTCTGAGCGAAGTCGAAGGTCCATTATTAGGTTTCGGTACATTAGGTTTAAACTTGTTATGGTTGTTAATAATGGGTTTTGGTTCCGTCGGCAGGCGGCGATACAGTGTTTGCTGTATGCGCTCCTCGGATACCGCAAAATTAATGGCTTCGTTTAATGTTTTAGGAGACTTACATCTCACTATGTTCGAAATTCGGGGGTGAAGCCCCATGATAAAATGATGGAGGGCAAGATCCTCCATGGCTGCCGTTCGGCCAGGCAATTCTTTCGCTTTCGTGTTGGACAGTGAAATTTCTGTTAATAATTGTGAGAGGTAGGTCTCTATACGTAGTGCGTATTGGCTAGTATTGTCTGTAGGGCCCTGCTTGCATTCCTGCAATTCGGTGAGTAGGTGTGAGTAGTGTTTTCGTTCACTAAATTGCGTTTTCAGAAATTCTTTCAGTTGATCCCATGACGTGAAATCTTTTATGGAACAGGCAATTTCAGCTTTACCGTTAAGTTGGCTATGAATAAATTTAAATAATATAGGTCTTTGTAGTTCTGTAGCCAGATCGAAGGCATTTCATAATTTACTAAAAATTTGTTATTCCCTGTTACCATCATAGGGTTTTATAAATTTAAACAAAATATTGAGGTCTAGTTCAGACATTGCGAGGGTTGCTGCGGTTTTTCTAGTTATTCTAGGAGAAGACAGGGTGACTTCACTAATGAGTCCTGGTTTGGTGTGGTTACATCAACGTTTAGAGTAGTTTCTTCGACTTTGGGCAACTTTGGCATACTATTGAGATATTATAGACAGAGATATTGACAGGTAATAATTATTAAAAAAAACGGTTACAAGTAATCTATTTTTAAAATTACGCAATATTTTAATATGATATATTATTTAGTTTAATTAATAAGGCAATGACCAAAGATCACTCACTGTATGTATGCAGCGAGGAATACGTGGGCGATTGATAAGGAGACGAAGACGGCGGTCGGCTGACGCAGCATTCCGATGAAACAGGGCGTCGGCGTATTGTTATTCTGGCTTCAGGGTGTCGAAATATATATATGCACTGCGTATATACTGCGGCAATCAGGATTACGATAGTCTTTTTCGTGATTTTTCGGACACTTTCGGACACTTGGATATAGTTCACAGGTATTGGAGATCCAGAGCGAGTCTGCTGAACGGCGCCTGGTCACTGGTATTTTCCGGATCCCACCGCTGCCACCAAAATGTTATACGGGTTTCTTCCGAAGGGTTTTTAAAAAACTTATTTTAATTGAACAGCGCTCAAGGCTGAAGGCAACCGTCTTTGACCGAGAGTGAATACAGACTGCCTCGATATCTATCCTATCCTACTTCCAAGCGAGCCAGACGCTGACCCAGCAAGGTGTGGTCGCCAGGGCAGCACTATAGGTTACAGAGTCGGAGTATAACAGAGGATAGGCAGCACTATAGGTTACAGAGTCGGAGTATGTTATACTCCGACTCTGTAACCTATAGTGCTGCCCTGGCGACCACACCTTGCTGGGTCAGCGTCTGGCTCGCTTGGAAGTAGGATAGGATAGATATCGAGGCAGTCTGTATTCACTCTCGGTCAAAGACGGTTGCCTTCAGCCTTGAGCGCTGTTCAATTAAAATAAGTTTTTTAAAAACCCTTCGGAAGAAACCCGTATAACATTTTGGTGGCAGCGGTGGGATCCGGAAAATACCAGTGACCAGGCGCCGTTCAGCAGACTCGCTCTGGATCTCCAATACCTGTGAACTATATCCAAGTGTCCGAAAGTGTCCGAAAAATCACGAAAAAGACTATCGTAATCCTGATTGCCGCAGTATATACGCAGTGCATATATATATTTCGACACCCTGAAGCCAGAATAACAATACGCCGACGCCCTGTTTCATCGGAATGCTACGTCAGCCGACCGCCGTCTTCGTCTCCTTATCAATCGCCCACGTATTCCTCGCTGCATACATACAGTGAGTGATCTTTGGTCATTGCCTTATTAATTAAACTAAATAATACATCATATTAAAATATTGCGTAATTTTAAAAATAGATTACTTGTAACCGTTTTTTTTTAATAATTATTACCTGTCAATATCTCTGTCTATAATATCTCAATAGTATGCCAAAGTTGCCCAAAGTCGAAGAAACTACTCTAAACGTTGATGTAACCACACCAAACCAGGACTCATTAGTGAAGTCACCCCTGTCTTCTCCTAGAATAACTAGAAAAACCGCAGCAACCCTCGCAATGTCTGAACTAGACCTCAATATTTTGTTTAAATTTATAAAACCCTATGATGGTAACAGGGAAACTCTCAATTCATTTTTAGTAAATTGTGACAATGCCTTCGATCTGGCTACAGAACTACAAAGACCTATATTATTTAAATTTATTCATAGCCAACTTAACGGTAAAGCTGAAATTGCCTGTTCCATAAAAGATTTCACGTCATGGGATCAACTGAAAGAATTTCTGAAAACGCAATTTAGTGAACGAAAACACTACTCACACCTACTCACCGAATTGCAGGAATGCAAGCAGGGCCCTACAGACAATACTAGCCAATACGCACTACGTATAGAGACCTACCTCTCACAATTATTAACAGAAATTTCACTGTCCAACACGAAAGCGAAAGAATTGCCTGGCCGAACGGCGGCCATGGAGGATCTTGCCCTCCATCATTTTATCATGGGGCTTCACCCCCGAATTTCGAACATAGTGAGATGTAAGTCTCCTAAAACATTAAACGAAGCCATTAATTTTGCGGTATCCGAGGAGCGCATACAGCAAACACTGTATCGCCGCCTGCCGACGGAACCAAAACCCATTATTAACAACCATAACAAGTTTAAACCGAAACCTAATAATGGACCTTCGACTTCGCTCAGACCATTTAACCCAACACCGCAAGCAAGTTCCAGCGCGTTCTGCCGTTATTGCAAAACGCCTGGACATGATATCTATACGTGTAAGAAACGCGAATATAATAATAACCGCTATAAGGTTCCACAACCCACAACCAATAGTAGAAACGCATATGGGACGCCCCCACGCGTTAATTTCTTAAACGACCATCCAAACGAAGAGTCTAATGAAGTAATAGGATATGACGAAACAGATTCTTTAAACGAATAAAAGTCTCGACATGGTGTCGCACGAGACAATCCACAAAAGCCGATGCCATAACCAAATCTTCTAAATCCAGAGACCACACGGGTAACCAGCCCCAAATAAGCGTCCAATCTCCTAAATCCAAGGACCACACGGGTAACCAGCCCCAAATAAGCGTCCAACCTTCTAAATCCAGTGACCACACGGGTAACCAGCCCCAAATAAGCGTCCAACCTTCTAAATCCAGTGACCACACGGGTAACCAGCCCCAAATAAGCGTCCAACCCTCTAAATCCAGGGACCACACGGGTAACCAGCCCCAAATAAGTGCCCAATCTTCTAAATCCAGGGACCACATGGGTAACCAGCCCCAAACCATTACCCCAATCTTACCCGGTATCCAAAATATCTCTAGTGAGGCAAATATTTATGAGGTCAATATAGACACAACAAAGAGATTGTTTCCTCACGTGCTACTTGACTCCCAGGTTTCAGATATCCCACTTTGCTTATTTGTTGACTCAGGCTCCGCTATATGTCTTTTGAAAGAAAGCTGCATTCACAAAAAACAAAAAATAATCAAAGAACCAATTAAACTTAAGGGTATAGATCCCGGTGACGAACCAACAGAAACCGAAGGTCATTTCCAACTAAAATTAAATTATAGAGAAAATAAACTCACATCATTTAAATTCCATATAATCAGAAATATTAATCTGCCCTACGATGGCATAATCGGTACGGACTTCCTTACCACTTTCGGTTGCAAAATTGATTATACAAACGATAATTTAAAATTAGGAAAATGCAACATAAAATTACACTTCTCAGAACCCTTCTATGTTATTCCACCCCGTACCGAGACTGTCATCGAGTGCTCAATACAACGAACCGATATTAAAGAAGGTGTTGTGACCAATCAACATCTCTCTGAAAATTTATTGATATCTAACTGTATTGTTAAAGTCAAGGATAATAATCGTATTAATCTAACCATTGCCAACACTTCAGAATCCTACGTAAATATCAAAACCAACCTAAACCTTCGCGTAGAACCCTTAGAATCCGCAGCTTTTCCAGTTACTATGAATATCCCTGAAGTATCTGAAAGGACCATTGACGTCATCAATTCGCTAAGAACCGACCATTTGAACCAGGAAGAAAGAGAAGTCCTTATAGAACTTTGTTCCAAATATTCAGATATTTTTCATTTAACAGACGACAAACTAACTTACACGACTGCCCTTAAGCACCAAATTAAAACGAGCAGTGACGTTCCAATCCTTACCAAATCCTATCGTTTCCCCGAATTCCATAAAAAAGAAGTAAAATCCCAAATTAGCAAAATGCTTGAACAGGATATTATAGAACCTTCATCATCCCCTTGGAGTTCCCCTATTTGGATAGTCCCCAAGAAATTAGATTCCCAAGGAAAACGCAAATGGCGTATAGTAATTGACTACCGTAAACTGAACGACATCACCATCGGCAAGACCTATCCAATCCCACAAATATCCGAGATCCTTGACCAATTGGGAAATAGCAAATATTTCTCAACCCTAGACCTCACTTCCGGCTTCCATCAAATCCTCATATCCCCTGAAGACGCACCCAAAACAGCTTTCTCCGTACCTGAAGGCCATTTCCAATTCAACAGAATGCCATTCGGACTTAAGAATGCCCCATCCACATTCCAAAAACTCATGAATAATTGTCTTTCTGGCCTGCAAGGAACTCGGTGTTTCGTTTACTTAGACGATATAGTCATATATTCCGCTGATCTAGTTTCCCACATTAATAATTTAACAGCCCTTTTTAACAGAATCCGTAACTTCAACTTAAAATTGCAACCTGAAAAATGCGAATTCCTAAGAAAAGAAGTCACCTATCTAGGACATATCATCGGCGAAAATGGTGTAAAACCGAACCCAGAGAAAACAAAGGCCGTATCTGAATTCCCTGTTCCTCAATCCCCAAAAGCCATCAAATCATTTCTGGGTTTAGTTTCATACTATAGAAGATTTATACCCGAATTCGCTAAAATAGCTAAGCCTCTAACATCACTCCTAAAAAAGGATGTCCCTTACGAATGGCAAAACGAACAACAACTCGCTTTCGAAAATCTAAAAAAGAAACTCGTCTCTGCCCCAATCCTCGCATATCCAGATTTTACAAAAACCTTCCTTCTAACCTGCGATGCATCCAATTACGCAATTTCTGCAATATTATCCCAAGGCCCCGTAGGAAAAGATCGTCCAATTTCATATGCCTCGCGAACCCTTAACAAAGCAGAATGCAACTACAGTGTAACTGAAAAGGAATGTCTGGCTGTCATCTTCGGCACAAAGGTGTTCAGACCATACATATATGGTCATCGTTTTACCGTCTTGACTGACCATAAACCATTAGAATGGCTATTTAAGTGTAAAGATCCGGGATCGCGACTTATCCGATGGCGTTTAAAATTAGAAGAATTTGAGTATGACATTCAATATAAAAAGGGAAAAATTAATACTAACGCTGACGCACTATCTAGATATCCCGTTAATCCAATCCAAGCTGATACTACCCAAACACCTAACTCAAATGTCGATAGAGAATCCATACCCATAGACGAAGATCTAATGGATTTATTAATATCACCACCATCATTTAACCCTGCTGAACTAAACTCCTTCAGCCCTGGAGAGGATCTATTGCCGCTACCCGAAATAAACATACCTACTCCAAATCTTCCCGATATCAATTCCGACATTCCACCTGTACCCGACGCAAGCCTACCTTCCCCAAATCCTTTAGATCTCGACCAGAATATTCCGCAAATACCCGAAATAAATCTGTCATCTAACAATCTCAATAAGACAGGTGCATTAGAAAAGTCACCCGAAAGATGTGATCCGCAATCCACAACTCCAAATACTCAGCCCGACATTGCACCAATACCACCAACGAACCATTGTCCAGACTTACCCGACGATGACTACTCCACCTACCTGAGAATAATGGCAAATAAACATGTATCTTTTAACACAAATATCCAAGAACATAATGAAGATATTACAAAGTCAATATATAAAATCATCTCTCTTACCTACTTCTATTGATCTAGACGAATCCAATCCTTTTGTACAAAATGTACTTGATAATATACCCGATAACGTAGAAATAATTAATAAAGAGAGGTCTCTTAATTCCTTTATATCATTTAAGTCCGAAGGAAAAACGTACTATTTCCTTTTCTTCAAGGTCTACCACTTTGACAAATTTAATTATAATGATATTTACAAGAGCATTAAAACAATTAGAAATGAACTGGTTGTTAATGTAGACAACGATATTAATACGGATATCGCTATAACCGAATTCAAAAACCCATTCGATACCCATCAATTTATTAAGATCTACAACATGCTCCTGTACCTGTTTCACAATACAGGCATTAATATACATATATATAAAGATAAAATAATTTACCCATCTCTCTCCGAAATCCCCAAAATACTTCGTGAAAATCATAACATTCCAATTGCTGGACATCTCGGCAGTAGTCGCATGTACAAAAGAATACGGGAGACTTTCTACTGGAAAAACATGCGTAGTGATATCGAATCATTCGGAAAGAAATGCGCTTGCTGGCAAACTAATAAAGCGCTCAGACAAATAAATCGCGCACCGATGCAAATAACTAGTACCTCGACCGAACCGTGTCAACGTATATCGCTTGATATAGTTGGCCCACTTCCTGAAGCAGGAACAGCGAAGTTAAAATACATTTTAACGATACAAGATGATCTTACCAAATTCTCTTCTGCATACCCGATCCGTAACATTACAGCAGAAGAAACAAGTGAATGTTTGCTCCACTACATTTCTATCTTCGGTATCCCTAAATCAATATTAACAGACCAAGGAACGAATTTTACAGCAGACCTTTTTAAGAAAACTTGTGAGTTTCTTAAAATAAAGAACCTCTGGTCTTCCCCATATCATCCACAAACCCAAGGTGCCCTCGAGCGGAGTCATTCGACTCTCAAGGAATACCTTAGATCCTATCTCAATGAAGAACAAACGAATTGGCCTCGTTATGTCTATACGGCTATGCTTGCTTACAATACATCTGTACATTCCACAACACATTTCACACCCTACGAACTCATGTTTGGCAGTAAACCATTTTTGCCAAACTCCATTTATAACGAAATACCGGAAGCTACATATCCTGATTATGTACGCATGCTCCAGAATCGTTTAAAATACTCTAGGGAAAAAGCATAAGAAAATCAAAAGAATCTTCAAAGTCTTACTATGACACACATACTCGTCCAACTAGATATAAAGCTGGCGAATACGTATATCTGAAAAATCATTTGAGAATGCGCAAGGCGCTCTCGCCCCAATGGAAAGGGCCATATAAAATAATTAAGGTACACAATAATAATACACTTACCTTGCTCATTAACCGGCGTCATGTTAAACATCATTTCGACCAGGTAAAATCAGCCAATGTCGAACCAAATCTGTAAGTGTTAGTTTATACTATAGGTTAGTAGATATCAGTAATTTTAGTAGTAACTATCATTAATTATTAATCAGAATAGAATACAGTAGGTTAGAGTAAATAGATTAAGTTAGGAGATAGAGATAAAATTAGTAGTATTTTAATGATCAAATATATACATTCATACTAATAAGAATTTAGAATAAACTAAATAGATTAGGATAGGAATTATTAATATATTTATATGATATTTTTATATATAAATATATATGATAGTATTAGCTATAAAACTCACCTTAATCTATATGTATCTATAGTTACAACCCTTATTTACAGTTCTGTTCGAGGCCAATCACATCAAGATTATACCCAGCCTATTACCTCGAGTGCAGGCCTTTATTACGATTACCTAGGCAGTCTCAAAATTAATAATGTTGAATTAAAAATTTTAATACCTGTAGATATTTCCCATTTCAGACCACATATACAAAATATTTATACTGTGCTAAACTCCACAATTGAATTATGTAACAAAACTCGAACAGAAAAATAATGCGGAATGTAATAAATTATTATCACCTCTGACAGTACGATTCCATGACATGAATAGAGATTTTGCATCCATCTCACACCTAATAGATAACAGATCTAAACGAAGTGCTTGGATAGGAGGTATAGGGAAAATACTCAAACACATTGCCGGCTCGTTAGATGAGGAAGATGGGTTGAGATACAATGAAGCAATACAATCTTTGCAAAATGATGAAAGACAGTTGACTTCACTAATGAAAGAAAATATCTTGATTACTACTTCAATGTTAACAAACTTTAATAACTCATTACATGTAATAAGAAATAATGAAATTAACCTTAGTGAAGCTATCGACAACCTCTCGTTAAACGTAAAAAATATGAGAGAAGTTACAGACGAATTACAAATGCTCGCTCAAGTTAATGAAATAATTAGTATCTTGGAAACAACGATACTCACCTTGTCATTCCAGTTAGAGGATATCATAAATGCCATCTTATTCAGTAGTCGGAATATTCTGCATCCCGCTATAATCACACCGAGTCAAATATATCGAGAGCTTGCCGATAACTACAGAAACTTACCTAGTGACCTCGAATTACCTGTAGAATTAAATATTAATTCTATGTATCTCATTTTAAATATTTCTAGTGTAATATGTTATTATATAAACGATAAGATTATATTTGTTCTGCAAGTACCACTGGTTAATACCAGAGAATATGTATTATTCCATAGTCTTAGTCTTCCAACACCCTATAACTCTAAAGAACCGAATTCGTTTAGTTTAATCATACCTGATTATAGATATATAGCAATGACCAAAGACAAATCTCACTATTGTACTTTCGACAACCTGGAGACCTGCAAAACTGTGAACCCTGGAAACTTCATCTGTGATATAGAAAATGTGTATTCAGTGGACGCGAAGCCCACATGTGAAAGTGAAATGTTAACAAAAGTTATTAGTGAAATACCATCGCAGTGTGAAACAAAAATCATTATAGGAAAACTAGACATTTGGAAACCATTAACAAATAACAAATGGATATACATACAATCAGATCCTAACAAGATCACAATAGATTGTTTAAATTCTAAATTATATGAAACAACCATCTTAGGTACAGGCATTAGTATTCCTGATAATTGTATTGGATATTGTAAAAGCACGACGCTAATACCAAAATATAATGTTTTAAATATTACATCCCCGATTAATCATATCTCCGATTTTAACCTCATCAATGATGAGTGCTGTAACTTAGTTAAGTTAAACATTGTAACGAATAATGTGTCTCCTGTTCATTTAAAAAATATAGATTTGGACGAATTTAGCTCTCAAAATAAAAACATAATAAAATCCCTTCTAAACGAATTAAGGGCCATTGAGTATCCCCAAAGCCCACACATCGTGAAATATGGGACACAATATTCTATATTCATAATTGTAACTTTTATTTGTTCTCTCTCCGCTATATGTTATTTAGCTATTAAGAAATTTTGTAAATCTGGAGGTAACCGACTTTCCTTGTTGAAATTTAATTTACGTAGATCCTCACCAATAACTACCCCTAATATAGTAGACGATACGACTGACAGACGAGATTCAGTAGTAGAAGTAACCACTCCTGTGGCCCCATTAAGAACCAAATTTTGACAGAGACTTGGAATCAACCCCAAGTCTCCTCTTAGAGGGGGAGGTGTTATACTCCGACTCTGTAACCTATAGTGCTGCCCTGGCGACCACACCTTGCTGGGTCAGCGTCTGGCTCGCTTGGAAGTAGGATAGGATAGATATCGAGGCAGTCTGTATTCACTCTCGGTCAAAGACGGTTGCCTTCAGCCTTGAGCGCTGTTCAATTAAAATAAGTTTTTTAAAAACCCTTCGGAAGAAACCCGTATAACAGAACGTATAAAGAATATATATTTATATTTAGGAAGCAGGATTGTACCTTATGTTTTAAGGATATTCTTTAATACTTTTGTACAACTATATTGAAATTGAAATTTTGAACTGAAATATATTGAAATTATTTAATATTTAATATATATAACCGTTTTTTTACTACATGCATGTGAATATAAATACAGTACATACACCAAAATAACATTTTTTACAATTTTTGTCTGTCTGTCTGTTTGTTCCGGCTAATCTCTGAAATGGTTGGACCGATTTTGACGGGACTTTTTTTGGCAGGTAGCTGATGTAATAAAGAGTAACTTTGGCTACTTTTATTTTAGAAAAATAAAGTTAAATTCCACGCGGACGAATTCGCGGGTACAGCTAGTTAAAAATAATAATGAACTCGTGTAACTATCGATTGCAGAGATCCTACTTTAATATTTTTCCCTCTCGTTTAAAGTATTAATTAATAGTTTTTCCCTTTTGTCTATTTTAACACATTATTATATTTTATACTATTGCGAAACATATGTTCTTATCTCAAAATTCTCATCTTTGTACCTCTACTGTGTTTTTAGCAAATACTTGTAAATAATTATTAGTATACCTATAAATAATTATTATAACATATCACTTCACTATCACTATCATTATACATAGTATAAAACAAAGTCGCTGTCGCTGTCTGTCCGTCCCTATGCTTAAATCTTTAAAACTACGCAACGATTACGATTTTAAAGCGTTTTTTAATAGATAGAGTGATTCAAAAGGAAGGTTTATATATATATAATACATGTACACGTGGGACGAGTAGCTAGTAAAAAATATAACAGTTCGTTGTCTGTACATGGAAGATATCCGAGAAGAAATATTAAGCGAGCGAATAATATTCAGCGAATAATATTATTAATTATTATTAAAAAGAATATTAAGCGGCGAGTCAAAAATATAAATTGACACTCAAAGTTTTGTATTGTCGCCTGGAATGAACCTCACGATTTTTTAAATTAATGTTGTGTGCAACTAGATCACAACGTTTTCTCTGGTAATGTTCGTATCGAGAACATTCTGGTCTAATAACTTTTTCTATACTAATATTATAAAGCTGAAGAGTTTGTTTGTTTGAACGCGCAAATTTTTTTTTTTTATATAGATTTACATTTATATATTTACTACAATACAATTATTAATTTCTATTATCTGTAATCACAGGAACTACTGGTCCGAATTGAAAAAATATTTTTATGTTGGATATTCTGGTCCTGTGAACTTGGCACACGATATTCAAAAATCGACTTTTTTTTTTAGAGTTCTGACATCCTTTTGAATAGTTCTAGAGTTCTTTATAATCATTTTAAATAGTTCCGATGTTTAAATTTAAAAAAAACAAATTTTAAAAAATCGTGCGCTAAGTTCACGCGGCGCACGAAATCACGAAAATCACAAATTTCTTCGGAGTTCTAGCTTGCTTTACAATAGTTCTACAGTTCTCTATCAGTTATATCAATAGTTCTAGCGATTAAAACGAAAAAATCGATTTTTGAAGTTTCGCCGCGTCCAAATTATAATTCATATAAGAAAAGATCAATTTCAGACGCGAGTTCGAGCCGATCTGATAATAGTTCTGGGCAGCATTCTCCAAGTTCTACAGAAAAGCTTCATAACTTTTTCCTGGAAATAATTATTTTGCAAGTTATTGCAAAAAATATAAATCTACAAAAAAAAAAATTACGAGTTCCAGCTGATCTGATCGGAGTTCTGGGTAGCGCTACCTGAGTTCTATCGAAAAGTCTAGTAACTTTTTGCTGTGAAATAATTATTGTCCAAATTATCGCCATTTTTAACTTTTCATGACTGACTTATAGGAGAATTTTTTTACGAGTTCTAGTCGATCTCATCGGAGTTCTGGGTAGCGCTACCTGAGTTCTATCGAAAAGTCTAGTAACTTTTTCCTGTAAAATCATTATTTTCCAAATTATCGCCATTTTTAACTTTTTAAGGCTGACTTACAGGAGAATTTTTTTTACGAGTTCTAGTCGATCTGATCGGAGTTCTGGGTAGCGCTATCTGAGTTCTATCGAAAAGTCTAGTAACTTTTACCTGTGAAATAATTATTTTCCAAATTATCGCCATTTTTAACTTTTCAACGCTGACTTACAGACTTTTTTTTTACGAGTTCTAGCCGATCTGATCGGAGTTCTGGGTAGCGCTACCTGAGTTCTATCGAAAAGTCTAGTAACTTTTTCCTGTGAAATAATTATTTTCCATATTATCGTCATTTTTAACTTTTCAAGGCTGACTTATAGACTTTTTTTTTACGAGTTCTAGCCGATCTGATCGGAGTTCTGGGTAGCGCTACCTGAGTTCTATCGAAAAGTCTAGTAACTCTTTCCTGTGAAATAATTATTGTCCAAATTATCGCCATTTTTAACTTTTCATGACTGACTTATAGGAGAACTTTTTTACGAGTTCTAGTCGATCTCATCGGAGTTCTGGGTAGCGCTACCTGAGTTCTATCGAAAAGTCTAGTAACTTTTTCCTGTGAAATAATTATTTTCCATATTATCGTCATTTTTAACTTTTCAAGGCTGACTTATAGACTTTTTTTTTACGAGTTCTAGCCGATCTGATCGGAGTTCTGGGTAGCGCTACCTGAGTTCTATCGAAAAGTCTAGTAACTTTTTCCTGTAAAATCATTATTTTCCAAATTATCGTCATTTTTAACTTTTTAAGGCTGACTTATAGGAGATTTTTTTTTACGAGTTCTAGCTGATCTGATCGGAGTTCTGGGTAGCGCTACCTGAGTTCTATCGAAAAGTCTAGTAACTTTTTCCTGTGAAATAATTATTTTCCATATTATCGTCATTTTTAACTTTTCAAGGCTGACTTATAGACTTTTTTTTTTTTACGAGTTCTAGCCGATCTGATCGGAGTTCTGGGTAGCGCTACCTGAGTTCTATCGAAAAGTCTAGTAACTTTTTCCTGTAAAATCATTATTTTCCAAATTATCGCCATTTTTAACTTTATAAAACTGACTTATAGGAGATTTTTTTTTACGAGTTCTAGCTGATCTGATCGGAGTTCTGGTTAGCGCTACCTGAGTTCTATCGAAAAGTCTAGTAACTTTTTCCTGTGAAATAATTATTTTCCATATTATCGTCATTTTTAACTTTTCAAGGCTGACTTATAGACTTTTTTTTTACGAGTTCTAGCCGATCTGATCGGAGTTCTGGGTAGCGCTACCTGAGTTCTATCGAAAAGTCTAGTAACTTTTTCCTGTGAAGTAATTATTTTCCAAATTATCGCCATTTTTAACTTTTCATGACTGACTTATAGGAGAATTTTTTTTATGAGTTCTAGTCAATCTGATCGGAGTTCTGGGTAGCGCTACCTGAGTTCTATCGAAAAGTCTAGTAAATTTTTCCCGTAAAATAATTATTTCCTAAATTATCGCCATTTTTAACTTTTCAAGATATTTGGAATATTGCGATAATTTGGAAAATAATTATTTTACAGGAAAAAGTTATTAGACTTTTCGATAGAACTCAGGTAGCGCTACCCAGAACTCCGATCAGATCGGCTAGAACTCGTCAAAAAAAAAATTCTCCTACAAGTCAGTCTTGAAAAGTAAAAAATGGCGATAATTTGGAAAATAATTATTTCACAGGAAAAAGTTACTAGACTTTTCGATAGAACTCAGGTAGCGCTACCCAGAACTCCGATCAGATCAGCTAGAACTCGTAAAAAAAAATCTCCTGTAAGTCAGCCTTAAAAAGTTAAAAATGACGATAATTTGGAAAATAATGATTTTACAGGAAAAAGTTACTAGACTTTTCGATAGAACTCAGGTAGCGCTACCCAGAACTCCGATCAGATCAGCTAGAACTCGTAAAAAAAAATCTCCTATAAGTCAGACTTAAAGAGTTAAAAATGGCGATAATTTGGAAAATAATGATTTTACAGGAAAAAGTTACTAGACTTTTCGATAGAACTCAGGTAGCGCTACCCAGAACTCCGATCAGATCGGCTAGAACTCGTAAAAAAAAAGTCTATAAGTCAGCCTTGAAAAGTTAAAAATGACGATAATATGGAAAATAATTATTTCACAGGAAAAAGTTACTAGACTTTTCGATAGAACTCAGGTAGCGCTACCCAGAACTCCGATCAGATCGGCTAGAACTCGTAAAAAAAAAGTCCATAAGTCAGCCTTGAAAAGTTAAAAATGACGATAATATGGAAAATAATTATTTCACAGGAAAAAGTTACTAGACTTTTCGATAGAACTCAGGTAGCGCTACCCAGAACTGCGATCAGATCGGCTAGAACTCGTAAAAAAAAGTCTATAAGTCAGCCTTGAAAAGTTAAAAATGACGATAATATGGAAAATAATTATTTCACAGGAAAAAGTTACTAGACTTTTCGATAGAACTCAGGTAGCGCTACCCAGAACTCCGATCAGATCAGCTGGAACTCGTAATTTTTTTTTTTTGTAGATTTATATTTTTTGCAATAACTTGCAAAATAATTATTTCCAGGAAAAAGTTATGAAGCTTTTCTGTAGAACTTGGAGAATGCTGCCCAGAACTATTATCAGATCGGCTCGAACTCGCGTCTGAAATTGATCTTTTCTTATATGAATTATAATTTGGACGCGGCGAAACTTCAAAAATCGATTTTTTCGTTTTAATCGCTAGAACTATTGATATAACTGATAGAGAACTGTAGAACTATTGTAAAGCAAGCTAGAACTCCGAAGAAATTTGTGATTTTCGTGATTTCGTGCGCCGCGTGAACTTAGCGCACGATTTTTTAAAATTTGTTTTTTTTTAATTTAAACATCGGAACTATTTAAAATGATTATAAAGAACTCTAGAACTATTCAAAAGGATGTCAGAACTCTAAAAAAAAAAGTCGATTTTTGAATATCGTGTGCCAAGTTCACAGGACCGGATATTCTTCTTATCGAGGAAGGCTTTAAGCTACATAACATTACGCTACGACCAATAGAAGCGAAGCATCAATGAAAAATGTTGCGAAAACGGGGAACATTATTGATATTTGAGGGCTTCTGTTGTGTGCGCTGCGCGAACGAAGTAGCGGGTACAGCTAGTATTTTATAAATATATCCAGTTGTGTTTTAATATAGTTGTTAAAAAATGTTTACTGTCGATATTGTTGTTATGTATGTGTATGTATAGCATTCCGGAGACAACTGTAACGACCTTTCATTAAAATCTATTAAACTATTTAAAATACCCGTGGCGACAAACAACCAGGCACAATATAGAAATTTACACTAATACTATAAGGAGAAAATAGAAATAGAATTAATTTTTATTCAAATAAACTTAATATAAGCATTTTTGAATAGTTATATAATATTTTGTTTACTTGTCATTATACAAAGACGGGTTTCTTTCAATAATTTCTATAAGCCGGATACCTAGTTGCAATAGAATGTTTAAATTGTTATTAATGTTGGTAAATATTATAGTTCGTCACGATAGAAAACAATACACACTTACAAACTTCCGCGTTTATAATATTAGTAAGTTATAGGTACTGAATTAGCAAAGTTATGAGAATCAGAAGAAGGCAGGACGAGCCACTAGTGTATACAAACAATTGGAAACCAATATTACTCTCCTATCTATGACATTTGGGCAACATCCATTAGATTCCGAATAAGGGCCGTTCCTAAATGTGTTCAAAATTTAATTTGTACTACCAATTATCACCATATAAATAATTGTATTTTGTGTTACAAATAAGGAAGATTCAATATTTGTAAATACATTGAAACAGACCGATTTGTTTGTTAATCAAGTAATTATTTATTTATGTCGACTTTGCTATTTGGCAGTATGTATTAACACAAAACTCTTAAAAAATGTAATTCTGAACAACATTTATTTATTTATTTAAAAAAGCAACATGGTATTGCTTATTTTTCTTGTGAGTCTGTGTTCCTAATGAGTGGTAGAATAAAAAATAGGACTATTCAAGTGCTTATATTATGTTTATTTGAATAAAGATTATTTCTATTTCTATTGTTGGAATGCAATGCAATGCATCCATTTCAAGGCAACGCAATTGAAATACCTAGATACTGTCCATCTGTTTTAGGCTACATACAAAGTTGCATAAAATACTAGCCGATTTTAAAAGGCATAGATAACTCTGAAATCTATAGGTACTTATAATTAGTAAATCACGGGATCTATCCTACAACGTTTTTATTTTTATTGAGATGAATGTCATATCTGAAATTTATTTTTATTCTTCATTTATTGTAGAATTACTTCATTAGTGACAATGAAGTAATTCTACAATAAATGAAGAATAAAAATAAATTTCTGATCAATAAAATTCATGTCATTCATTGAATTTGTAAATAATAAGGAAATAAGTGTTATATAATTGATATATATATATAACCGATTTTATAAAACAGGACTGTATCAGATTCATCCCACAACTATTAAAATAAGTTCCTAAGTTTAAAAATAATGTTACATCAATACATTTTACAATAAGTATCTACGTATTAAATCGTTAAATATTTTTTCGTAATTACCTATACATTTTTTTAGGACCTATTTATAATTCATTCCCATGAAATAATAGTTTACAGTTGATTTGACACGTAAGCTGATAATATGTCAATGGCGACAACCAATGCAAGTATGGTTTCCCACACCATCTTGTAGATATAATAAACTTATATTATAATTGCACCGTTATAATATTTTAAGTTAAGATATACTACCACAGAAAAATAATAGATACCTGATTCAATCTAAGATAAATTACAAAAAAGCATTCTAAATTATAAACTGGCAATCTAAGCAGATTAGTTATCTGCTCTAAACTAGTTTGCTTATTAACTTTTTAATAAGTGAACTTAATGATTAAAATTACTTGTGTCTTTCATCGCCAATTCATCATCGGTCAACGTGGTCAAAGGTCGTGGCGTTGATGCTTCTGAGCTGTAGCTCTTCATTTGTTTGGAACCAGCGCCAGCCATTGCCGGAGCGCGCCATTGCTCCAGTATCTGCAAAACCGCAATTTCAAATATCGAACGCCACTTTATTTTTAAATTAAACTTTTAATGCACTTGAACACACACACCTTGCTGCCAATGATACGCCGTAATGGGAACATTGTTTTATTATATCTATTTGTAATTACCGCGCGTGTAGACGTGCATGCGCCGGCGTTTGCCGTCTAGAATACAGACTGGTTTGAATGATTTCAATAGTATTGGAGGCCATTTGAGAGCCTTATATTATCTCACTCGCACCGAGATAACGAGTTTCGACCAATTGATGATGAATGGTTCCATGCCAGTGTGGCTTGTTTATTCACTAAGTCGTTAACCGACTTCAAAATAGGCTGTGTAAGTTGCTGAACTGATTCTGATCAACTCTTGCTTTATTTAACATATACTGGCCTTGTGTTCATTTTATCGAGCTGAAATCTGTTTTTGCAACAGGTATAAAATCGTTACATTTTTCATTTTATTCTATACTGTATAAATATGCCAAACTAGCTGTGCCCGCGACTTCGTTCGCGTGGAATAGTGACCTTGGCCCCTTTTTCCCCTTCAGCCGATAGGTATGCATTTTTTAAGAGATGATAATGGAATGGTGCTTTCGCCTGCGCTAACGGCTGGAGGGGCACCAGTAGAGGATGATAAGATGAGTATGAGGTCAGGTAAGCTAGCCCATCCTGGTAATTTCACCAGGAATATAACATGATGTCTTCCAGGAGGAACCGCGTGGAGGTCCACCTAAGGTAGATAGGTAAACGGTATGCAATGTTAAAAACAGACATTGTCATCTATTGCTTAACAATGTAATCGAATCCAGTGTGAGAAGGGCAGCTTCTGTTTCTTTGCCATTTGTTTCGGTTTTTACATGTGTTAGACAAAGAGTTCCTCACAATTTTTTTTTCTTTTATATCAAGCAATCAGTCTTTCAGACTATAAACAGATTTGTTGATCATGTTAAATCTCGTGATAGGTGATTCTCTATTGAAAATTCAGCCTCAGATATTCCAGCTTATGCTTATGTTGGTACTTTACGTGTCATAAGACGTGCCGCATAATCAGGCAATGTTAGCTGAACAGCAAACAAATTTTATTATTTAAAAAAATGTTTTAACCAAAATCGAACTTACGACCAACTAGTTGATAATGGATTCTTAGTAATGAGAATTTGAGTCTCTATCCGTCTAATAAATTATCATACACATTTATTATATTATTATAGAGATAGTGTGAAGAAAACTTACACGGGATCTTACTGCAGATATTTATATTTAAAGACAACATATAAAATAAGAAACGTAATAACTTTATTACTATTTTTATATTGTGAATGATATTTTAGCCTAAGCTCCATTAATACAATCCGTACAATAGATAAAAAATAACTGCATGTTTCTATGTGTCGTATACTGTATTGTAGTATGCTTATAACGGAACGTTTATTGAACTCATCCGGATGTTTCCATTATGTTGGCAGTACAATTTTCTAGAAACGTACAGAAACTACTCAGTATTACCAGATTACTACAATTTACCAACAATATAGGTAGTGGGCTGAAGTGCCGGTATGACGTATTTATACTCACTGGATTATGTTCACCATAAAATAATATACTTGTATTTATTTTAATAGCTTGGTAATTGATGGTATAGTTTCATAAAATTGTGCCGTTTATTTCTACTACAACGGAAATTGTATTGTAGTAAACATATAAAAATATTTTGATTCAGAAAAACTAATGAAATAACACTGTAACGTTTATTTTTCTTTATATGTTCATAATAATAAAATACCAGCATAGTATATATTTACATAAGCACTGTTTTAAATTAAAAAAATCCTTTTCCATATGTGAATTTCACATTCAAATTAATGCATATTTGTAATAAACAAATTTTATTAATTTGTGATATTTAGCTTAATAATGATATTTTAAATTGTCGTCATATTGTTTGAAGTTTTTTATATTTTGGTTTATATCTCACTTTTTAAATTTAGTCTTCTAAACATCCTTTCAAACGTTTTTCCTTTTGTCTATTCTTCATTTTTACCGTGTTTTTACTGAAAAGAGATTTACATAAATATTTCCCATTATATTTTTATAATAAAAAATCATCTTTTATAATTTATTAGCTATAACAAAATTTCAATCATTATTTTTGTGAATTTATTTTCCCTAACTGTTAATTCACGTAACATGTGCAACTTTATACCTCAAATATGGAAACACAGATCTGTCAACTGTCAAAGTTGATGTGATAGCATGGTTTGTTTCGTGCTCGATTTTTCTCGAAGCGAGAGTTTTACTGATCGTTCACAGCCATATCGAGCGAATTATTTGATTTTCTGACTGTACTGTGCGAAGATTAACAGCATTACATCTTCCTGCGGATTTCTTATCATATAAGAACACACGGTCATACTCAATTGTGTCTAATCATTGAATCATCAGTCATTGTGCATATTTAGATCGCGTGGAACATGGCCAAATGGGGCGAAGGAGACCCTCGCTGGATAGTTGAGGAGCGACCTGACGCTACCAACGTAAATAACTGGCATTGGACAGAGAAAAACGCGGGACCATGGTCGAAGGACAGGCTAAAAGAACTGCTAAATAACTTGAAAATAACCCAAAACGGTGTTGACTGTAAAATTACAGAATTAGAGAAATTAGACGGCGAGGCGTCGGCGAATAATAGGAAAGGAAAACTAATATTTTTCTATGAATGGGACATCAAACTGAAGTGGGAAGGAAAGCTGACTGGAGGTAGTGATATTGTGAAAGGTGATATTCATATTCCGAATCTATCGGAAGAAAATGACGTCAGTGAAGTAGATGTAAGTATAGACCTATTAAAAAGGTGTATTTTATTGTAAATACTAATTTTTTTTTAAATTAATTTTCTGTAAGAAATTGCATTAATGATAAGGAGCCTTTTTAGTACTTAGTCTCATTTTTAACCTTTTAATTTTATTTATGTTCTTTCAATGTTCGTGCAGTAAATTGTTATAAATGAAAAGTTAATAATCTTACCATTTTAGACTACACAAGGCCATTTGCAGTGGTACCACAGTTTTATTTATTTTGGCTATCACACAGTTTTGGTTTAGAGTTAGATATGATAGTTATATAAATATGATGAATTACATATATGGAGGCATCATACTTATTCCCCTGTAATGGCAACACATGATATGATATCCATGGTGCTGTTTATGTAAATACTTCACTGTCAACTTGTTTGCCATTCATGAAACATAAAATAATGACTGGATTAAAGAGAATAAAAAGGAATATTTTGAGTATTTAAAATGAATTGTAGTGTAACTTTAATATAATAATGTTCCCACTAATAAATGAATAGAGATCTTTGGGGGAGGCGTTTGTCCAGCAGTGGACATCTTCCAGGTAGATAAGAATGAAGAATAAATGACCCTTAAATCCCATAGTGTGTGATTCATGTCCTGACAGGTTCTAGTTTAGTTAGTGAAATGGATAATACATACATTAATTTGCTTAAAATGTGTTTTTGTTTATTAGAAGTTATAGTAGCTATAACAAGATGAGTATGTAATGTTAAGGCCAATAAAACTGCAGTGCAACAGGTATAACAAATCTAAGACCAATTTAACTTTAATATAACAAACCTCAGTTTACAAATTACTCATTATAACAAATACATATATATAATAATATGTGTAACTACAATATAACAAGTCTAAGACCAATTTAACTTCAGTATAACAAACCTCTGTTTAACAAATTTCTCCATGTTACAAATGTACATAATAATGTATAACAAATCTAAGACCAATTTTACATCAATATAACAAAACTCTGTTTAACAATGTAACAAATATAACATGATCTCATCCGATTTGTTGTATCAAAATTGCACTGTATCTGCTTCTTACTATTGATATACTTTGAAATTCAGTTTTGTATAAAAATGTATGTATGCAACATTGAAATTCAAATACATCAGATACATACATTAATATACAATTTGAATTGCAATGTCTACATAATATCCTTTCTTTAACGTCAGTAACAGTAGAGATTTGTTTCTAAAGGACCTATTCATAAGGAATAAAATAATAAGAGACAGACTATATCCTCTCATCTGTGAAGAAGCCAATTTGGACTCTGACACTATAGCCCCATCTGTGAGAAGTCCTGTAATTGGTATCACAGGTGAGGCATTATAGTCATTTTGACAACTAACATTTGAAAGGTTAAGATATCATCAATTTTTTAAAATCAATTGATTATATTATTATTGTTGTCTGTCTGTTCCTTATTGCTAAACTATGAAATGCTGCAAGGATTTTGATGGGACTCACTCACAGATAGCTAATGTTAAAAGGAGTAACTTGGGGACTTTTATTTATTTTAACAATAAAATAAAGTTTATTTCATGCAAGGAGAAATCGCGCGGATCTTTATTTAGTCAGCTACTAAATAAATATAATAATAAAATATGTATAAATACATATTATTATAATTAGTTAATATTTAATCCAATAAGATATCTATTATAAATTTATATATTCACATCCTACTTACAAATCAGGGTGTGAGTTTAACTTTTAACATTTTTAATTGAAATATTTTTTTTTCGTAATGTTTCAGATGACTGTAACAATTAAATGTAGTGGTGATGAGGCCCAACGAGTGAAGGCATTCATGCACAATGTGGGTCGAAACGAAATCCGCAAGCAACTCACAGAGTATATAAGAAGTCTCAAAGAAGAGTTCTCTAAAGGCCTAATACTTCCCAAAAAAGGTGAAAAGCAAGTGAAACCAGACAATGTCTCGACAATCACCAGCGGATTCAATAAAAAAATTAACATGGAGCCTGTGATTACGCAGGAGAACAAACAGATTGGTTGTAAGTTAGATACAAAGAGTATTGAAATGTCAGAAAAGTTCCAATGTCGCGCTGAAGAATTTTATAATGCAATGACTCGAATAGAAATGGTTACAGCATTTACTCAAGTAAGTATATATTTTATATTGATAGTTAATGTTGTTTTTGTTTATTGTTATTTCACTTCTTAGGTTCCTCAGGTTGTGCTAAGACCTAAGCCTCCTCCAATAGACTCCCGCGATACAGGTTCGCCTAGTACAGGGTCCAATGTATAATAATAAAAAAAAAGACTCCATGTTCCTTTGTCCAATGCTTTCCTTGTCTATGTTTGTCCAGCCGCTGCCCTTATCTCTTTTTCTGACGCCCTTGTTTTCTTTTTAAGCAATTGAATATATAAAGTACATTTTTTTATTTCTAGGGACATGTCAAGATGGAGGTAGAGAAAGGAGGTAAATTTGCACTGTTTGGCGGGAATATCACCGGGGAGTTCCGGGAGTTGGTTCCCGGGAAGAAAATAGTGCAGTACTGGCGATATAAACAATGGCCTGATCAGCATTTCTCTGAAGTTACCTTTGATATAAATGAGAAGGTGAGAATTTGCTATAAGTTTAATACAACTACATTAAGTTACTTCAACTTTAGCTGATAGTCCTGATTTTTTTTATTGAGTTGTTTGGACTATTGTCAGGTGCCTGTAGCCCTTGCGATCTACATAGATCTATTGTGTTCGACCTTTTTCACAGTTTGCTACCTCAACCCGTTAGGGTCAATAATTGAAGGATATTCTTAGGAGCAATGGTTTTTATCTCAGAATACAGTGTAAACTTTCCATAGGAGGTATTACGTTTATGTATGAGTGGGCTACAACCACACAGGTAGTGGTGTTTCCTCTTCACACAGACAATTCTTATACATAAACAACTCACACAGCTGGTAGCCGGGGTACAATACCACATGACAATTCACACAGCTCCATCTAAACTCAAGCTAAGCAGAACTTGTGTTAAGGGTATTGACAACTGATATAAACACATACATAATATACATAAAAAACATCCAAATCCGTAAAAACAACCCCACTATAACAATAATTCAAAAGTTTATACCGTGTACCGTGTGAAAAATGTAATCACCGACCATCGGAACTACGCGGTGTACTTAACCTCTAGACCACAGGAAACGATAATTTTAATATAATAACTGTTAATTTAACATATTGAATGTAATTTATATGAACTATATTAAAATACTAGCTTTTCCCGCGACTTCGTCCGCGTGTAATTTAACTTAATTTTATAAAATAAAAGTAGCCTAAGTGACTCCTTTATTACATCAGCTACCTGCCATAAAAAGTCCCGTCAAAATAGGTTCAGCCATTTCAGAGATTATCCAGAACAAACACACCGACAGACAGAGACAAAAATTATAAAAAATGCTATTTTGGTGTATGTACCGTATTTATATTCATATGCATGTAGTATAAAACTGTTATTTCAATATTACAAACAGACACTCCGATTTTATTTATATGTATAGATGTATAGATAAAAGTTCTGAACCTAACTGTACTATAAATACAGCATACTATCGTTTTGGCAATATAACATAGAAAAATTCTCGGTAAAGAAATATTTCCCAGTCACGTGGGGAAATGTGGGTTTGTAATGTTATAAATGTGTCACAACTTTGTATATTGGCATATGACAGGAACTATCTTACACGTATAATTAATAATAGCGGAATCTTACTACGTTTTATTTTTATTGAGTTCCCGATATTTATTATTTTTCAATAGTAGCAACAAACGAAGACTTGTGAAGGTAGACGCGTATATGTCTGCCCATAAAAAAATATTTTATTTACCATCTACCCGCCGCTCTCCAGTTTACCCGTTATCATGAAGGTTGAAACGACGCCGAAATAGAAATAGAAATAATCTTTATTCAAATAAACTTAATATAAGCATTTTTGAATAGTCAAGTAAATATCCCGCAAGAGAGCTCTTGGGAAATATACACGTCAAATTATTCTTTTTTTCTAAATAAATTGTGTAGTGATCCGTTTCTTATTAGTTATATAAGATGATGGGGTAATGGCTACCAAAAAAATATTTAAATGTAGGTATATTATTACTAATGAAAATTATGAGGTAATAAATTTAAATACTTTATTTTACAGGATGATCATACACTGGTGACATTGAAACAAGCTCTGGTCCCAGCTTCAGAAGTAGAACAAACTAAAGAAAATTGGCGGCGATACTACTTTGACAGTATTAAACGTGCGTTCGGTTTTGGGGCATTCCTCTGATCTGTTACAAACACGCTTAGACAATTTAGGTAAGTTATGGATATGACACAATTATCTAGATCAGTGTTTTTCAATCTGTGGGTCCAGACCCTTTGGGGGGTTGCGAAGCCTTACTCGTTGGGTCGTCGTTTGAAAGAAAAGTCGAGGTTCATATACCAACGTCGCCGGCGCCGACGTAGTGTGCCCCGCGTGAATAATAGATAAATGCACCAAAATAAAAACAAATTTTTACTTAACTAACGTTTGTAGGCTTTTAATTAAATAATTAAATTTAAATAATTTCTTTGGTTTTCTATGACACAAGGGGTCACCAGAATATTTGCATATTGGGTAGATTTGAGAATGGGTTTAAAATATTTTTTATTAGGCATTTTTTTTTTATAATAATTAAAAAATACATACAGAATTTTCACCCTTCTACTATCAACCCCTATTATTTTGTAATAATTGCGATTTTAATTTATATGGCAAAAAAAATGTTTTCCCGGGACAGCTACTTATTTATATATATATTTTTTTGTTTTCAGGTTCAATTTACAATAAGTGATATGAAGATATTGGCATCCCGCCCAATTGCAATTACTGGTTGTAAAAAATGAAATACATTTGCTATATGAAAACTACGATGAAGTTAAATAAATCTACTTGCAATCCACACGACTGGCAGGCTTATAGGTCAAATATAATGTATGGTTTGGACATTAACGCTAAAGTGTTATGTACCTTCACATTTCAATCTTGTTTGTATATTTTATCTGAGCTACAATCGAATTATTTTTGCATTTAATTGGGTCTCATATACCGGGTTACTCGGAAAGATATGAAAGTATCTATTGTAACGAACAAGTTTTGTTCTACAACTTTCTCTGAAACCATATAATTTTTTCGAGGAAAATCAGTTTAAAACTTATATAAAAACACAATAAACTAAAGACACCACTAATATTAGCTGTAATCAGCTCTATCATAATAGGAAAATATGTAACATTGATAGTTCTTATAAATAAAAAGTCGTGTCGTTCTTTCTTTGTTATGCTCCCTGCTTACTCCACTAATCAAGAAAGTCGACTGTTTTTGGTTAAATACTAAAGAATAGGGTTGTCGATTCTTTGTAATGGAATGAAATGAAATAATACATTTTTATTTTTGTATGAATAATAAGTTACTTTCAGAAACATCACGTGGGATCAATTAGTCATTAATAATATGCATATATGGTATGTTTGTATAAAAAATTTGCTTACAGTAATATAGCTTATGCGTCAGAATAACACAGGCTATATTTTATATTGAAATATAACGCGGGCATAGCTAGTTAGTAATGTTACAGTGATAGTGGCTATATATCCTATCCGAGTAACCCTGTATATGTATGTATATTGACTAGTAAGTATGTCGGCACAAAAGTCACTGGATCTTAGCTGAAACACTGTCGTTTGCTATTTTGTTAAGTAGCGGCTGCTTATGTATTCTTTTTATTTATGGAATGTCCAATAAATTATGTTAGACCACACTCGTCTTTCATTCGGTATTCCTATAAAGATAGAGGAAGAAAGCATGTTTTTAGTTATTGCTGACTAGCGATCCAGACTTTGCACGAGTGCAATTATTGTGGAATCGCGTAATTTTTGTAAAAATTAAATGCAGTTCGTGTTTTTTTACTGTTTACACCACCAGCAGTAAAATTAATATCATAAGAGGCATTTTAGTTATCTGGAATTAGACGTATAAATTCATATATGTATACAGTCACCACTTAACATTAAGAGTAATAAAAAAAATACCGTACGCCGCTCTCAGAATAAACAAATTGGTCTACGCAGATGATAGAGTGTAATCGCTTTAGTCTGTAAAGGACTAATTTGTCTTTTGTTTTCTGCGTACTTGTACAGACAATTATACGATTATAGAGGCATGTGTATTGTGTTATTATTATTTCTCTTTTTTTCTTTCATTTGGTTTAAAAGGTAATATTGACCCTGAGAAGATGTTATAACTGAGGAAATTAAAAATCTTCTAGAGATGCCGCAAATGTTCAGAATTGTGGCTATCTGTAACAAATATGTTTTAGTAGGATGTATGTTTAGTTTATCCAAAGAATTTGAAGTGTTTTGGGATACGTATAGGAGAGCAGAATAGGTACAATATTACGCGCAATAGTACAAATTACATTCTAGTGGCCCTGTATCATCTGTTAAAATATTTTACCAACTCCCAACTTTTATATGAACTTTGACTAAGGTTAGCCTATTTATAAAATATTATTTCAATTTATTTACTTTAGTTTTTTTACAATATTGTAATATTTAATTAATAGATGAATGTGTGAATAATATTAAATTACATATATGTCATAATTAATTACATTAATAATTTAATAAGTTTACGTGCCCTAGGAAAGGAATAATTATTATAATGATGATGATAAAAATAATGATCTAAAACCAATTATGAACAGGTATTTATCACTGTAACATTATGGAATGCAATAAATATTGAGTATTGAGTATTAATATGCCAATTAACACAATGGCAAGCCATTGTGTTTTTGATTCTACTGCAAGTACTTGGTATTTTTTATTATTATAAATAGGTACGACTACAAAGACGCTTCTAAATTTCGCACAAGGTATTCGCACCGTCCTGTCGGTGAGAAAAAATATGCAGAGGACAGTCCGTCGTTTGCGCAGTCCTTAAAGATTGTTTCCCCACGGTTGCCTCATTCTATTTTAACTGGGGTCACCGTCGTTATCCGTACAACGCAAAATTTAAAAAGTTTATCTGTGACCTATGACCGTAGAGTTGTGCCCATCACGATATCAACATGTTAGTTGTTCTTGAATGTTCTCACGATGAACATCAGATTTGTGTGTTTTTGTTTGCTTCTGCATTCGGTAAGATTTTTTTTAAATTGATGATAACAATATATGGTTGCTAACACCGCTGTCTGTGCTAACGGTTTACGTTGGGACTAGTGGAGGATGAGGTTAGGTCAGTTTGTCCATCGTGATTAAATAACCAGGAATTTAACAGGTTTCCAGGGGGAACCGCGTGGGGGTCGACCAACCAAGCAATGGATCGCAATACAATCACTAATCCTCATTATTAACAATCTCCTTCCGCCCTCTAATATTTTTTATATATACTAGCTTTACCCGCAACTATGTCTGTGTGTATTTAAAGTTTTTTGTATTAAAATAAATAAAACTTCTAGAATCAAAGTAGCCTAAAATACTCCTTGGAACATTACCTATCTGCGAGTGAAATTCTCATCAAAATAGGTAGATCCGATTCAGAGATTAGTAAGAACAAACATAACTCAAAAATATTTTTTAACATTTATATTATGTAAGTACTTACATCAAAAAATTATTATTATTTATTATATTACACCTACTTCAGTGAAAAGCCAGAAGCAAATATTTGAAATTAGAAACAGCCACTTCAATTGTATTTATTTGTATACATCTCTTATAATAAAGTACAGCATAATATATTTTTTTATAGTATGTTTACTTAAAGTAATTTTTTATCTAACTAGAATAATGAGATGACGGCTTAGCTCACGAAAATCGGTAACGCGGACCGAATCATTGACGTCACAAAATACATTGTGACCTCTTTCATGCGTTATCAATCCTGAAGAATAAGTTATGTTTGTATTTTCAGTTCCCAATCTCACTCTTACAATCGAGACAGCTTATAAATGATTGGCAGTAAATTCATATATTATTTTATATAGGTTGTCTATTACGAAATAGTGTCTTTAAGAAGTAATATTCATTTGTTTTTATTTAAATTGTACAATGTACATTGCTCTGGAGATGGGCGCAAATAACTGAAACGCAGTTTTTTTTAAATTTTTTAATTTGTATCGATTTGAATAAATTCTCTAATTCACGTTCTTTGTATCAAAATATCTTTATTCTTGTAGGTCGAATATAGACTCTTTATGTTATGTCAATTCTACCTTCAGTTTGGAGTGCTTTCGAACTGAAAAGAACAGACAAGAAACTCAGTTCGTATTCTTTTCAACTGAGCTTGTAGGTACATGTTTACAAAAATACAGATTCATTTTTAAATTCAAATTTAGGAGAGTAGCTTGAACACCAGCATATGCTAATGCAATTTTATCAAAAGGAAATAATCAGTGTAATAACTGACAAATAAGTAGTATAAATAAACGTACTAGATAAACAAATAATAATAATAATAATGATGTTGGACCATTTGCACAGCATCATCTAGTTCCAAGCTAAGCAGAACTTGTATTGTGGGAACTAGAAAACTGAAAGAAATAGATAAAATATCTTTTTGTAAAAATTTTGTAGTAAGTAGTGTCGAGAATCTATAAAATATATCCTAAATTTGGATGGTCCCAAAAAACTTTCTGTGTGAATTTATATAAAGCCACTAACTTTCCGTTGATGGAAATACCGATAACAAACTACCAAATTTATCCGAGTGGAGACGATAAGCTTGCCACCTCCTAAATGTGAGAGTGATAAATGTTCACAATAACGTTGACGGTTGACAATAGAATAGAAGAAGTACTACAAATGTACTGTTACTGTAATTTGTACTGTGTGCATATAAATAAATAAATAAATAAATATGTTTCAGTTGCAGGTGTTGGCGCAGAGAAATTTTGGTACCCCATTTTTGACAGGTGGGCAATTGGTGAGTATACCCACCTATACATTATTTGTCTATGATAATGGAATGACGCACCAGCCTGCACACAGTTAAAGCTGACGGTGTACCAGTTAATAAGATGAAGATAAAGTCAGGTCAGTTAGCAAATTGTTAATTTATCAGGAATCAAGCGTAATGGTTTCCAGAGGGCACCGTGTGGAGGTCAACGTGATAGGGTACATTCCTAGAAATAGTACCACAAGCCCCGTATAATCACCTCTATAACAGTCCACCTCTCCTCCCTACCAATTACCTATATTTGAATATAAATTCGATTGTTAAATACTTATAAGTTATTAGCTGTGGCCTGCGGTTTTACCCGCGTTAAATTTAAATATAAAATATACCTTATGTGTTATTCTGATGCATAAGCTATATTACTGAAAGTTTCATCAAATTCCGTTCAGCAGTTTTTGCGTGAAAGAGTAACAAACATCCATACTTACAAACTTTCGCGTTTAAAATATTATTAAGATTTATGTATATTGTCATGTTCAACAGAGAGTGATAACAAAAAGTCTTTGAGAACTCCTCCTTGGAAACCATCATGATAAGTTCCTGGTTAATTTGTCACGATGGGCTAACTGACCTAATTCCATACTCAGGATGATCATTTATGAGTAAAATTTAAATCACGGGATCTTACCACGTTTTATTTTTGTTGAGTTCCCGATATTTCGGCAGTGTTTCAACTGCCATGATCACAGGTAAACTGAAGAGCAGCGGGTAGACGGTAAATAAATATTTTATAGGCAGACATATTCGTCTACCTTCACACGTCTTCGTTTGTTGCTACTATCTCTCGCTCGATATTCATCTCAGCAAACTATACTCACAGTATCTTCACGTCTTAATACACTTTGTGATCGCGTTTTATGTTTTCGTTTAATTAAACCAATCACTGGATTCCAAGCATTAGATAGTCTATAGCCATCTTCCCGGTGGTAAGATCCCTTGATTTACTAATTATACTTATAAATAATGACCGCGTCAAACTTAAAACAGCTCATCCTATCATTCTCCGCTGGTGCATCGCTAGCGTAGACTGTGACGTAGTCTTATTCAAAATTCGAATTGTCACCAAGTAACGTGAAAGACACATAACTCAATAGTTATATATTCAGTTGCATTTTTTCTATGAGTAATAAAATAGTTAAAATATGTTTGCAACATATACCCTTAGCGGATGCATCATTTCCTTATCATAAATTACAAAAACTACGAAGTCATTTACACGTATCTGTCTAATCTCAACTACTTTAGTATTTTAACAATCAAATTGAGTTAAACAAACAGCTTTATCTGACTCTGAAAAAACCAAGTTTGACACGGATGGAAAACATTGGATATTAATATTAATATAAGTTATTATTTACTTATAAGTAGTATATATCTTACTAATATTATAAACGCGAAAGTATATGAGTATTTACAGATAGATGAATGAATGGATGTTTGTTACTCTTTCACGAGAAAACTACTGAACGATTTTTGTAAAGTTTTACAGTAATATAGCTTATACAACATAAGAATATATAGGCTATAATTTACTAAGATAAAGCAAATTGGGCGAAATCTAAATATATATAACTCAAAGGTGACTGACATAGTGAACTATCAACGCACAGCCTAAATCACCGGACGGATCGGGCTGAAATTTGGCATGCATGACGTAGACATTCGCTAAGAAAGGATTTTCATTAATTCTACCTCCAAGGGGATAAAATAGGGGATGAAAGTTTGTATGAAACTTTGTCAATGTTAAACCGATTGCGCTGAGACTTTGCATGCGTAAAGCTACTATGACGTAGGCATCTCCTAAGAAAGGATTTTGATAAATTCCACCTTTAAGGGGATAAATTAACGCGAGCGAAGCCGCGGGCAAAAGCTAGTATAATGATTAAATATCAAGTGTGATGCATACGAAGTTGCGCGTGTCAGCTAGTTTATGTTAATTTGGAGTAACAAACAGACACTTCAAATTTATATATTTGTATAGATGTTTAAGTAGTTGTAGTATTTGTCAGAAATACGTATATAATCACTTGTGACCCCAATATATAGGTACGTGACAATCAAACATGATGACAATTATATTTACGATAATAACATAATTTATCTTAGAATTCGTTAAAAGTTGAAGAAGATTACATAAATATTAACCGTAGAGGAAGCATTATTTTGCATCACTTTTGAGTTTATTTATTTTGGTCGATACGACTGATTAATTTTGTTGTTACTGCAACTGTATGTTTAATATCTCTATTTATTCTTTACGAGCTGTTACTAGCAACTGTTTGATTGTTTTATAATAAATAGTCTGTTATAGTGATTTATATTCATGGCACATTTCATTAGGATACCGTTTAGTCATAAATGACAGAAAGGATTTGCTTTTTGGAGACTTGTGAAATCACTACTAACTATGTAATACGTCGGAATGTTATAAATACATCTATGTAGATACCTGCTCATATTTATCAGTTAACATCGATTTTTATTCTGTAATTTAACCGACGTCTACTTGATCTAGTGGTATATATAGCATTCCACTTTACTTCCGATGGTCGCAGGTTCGATTTCGATTTCTCGCACGGTACAAATATTTGTATTAATGAATATGATTGTTTGTATTGGTCTGAGTGTTTCTTATGTATAATATGTATTTACAAAAAAATATATTCATATATTTATACTAGTTGTCTAGTAGACACAACACAAGCTCTGCTTATTTTGGGTCTAGATGGCATTGATGAATTGTCTAGGGGTATTATTATTGTTATTACTTTATTTTTGACTGACCCTCTAATCATGGCAACACCAATAATTAACTAGCATTAATCCGAAATATGGCGGTAGGGTAATGCCACGTTGGATTCTAATACGCCTAGTGAAATGTGGGTAAGACAAGAGTTGAGCTTATAATCTCAATTGGCAATACCTCTATCAACCCCATCTGTGATAACAGTCGTGAATTTATATTGTTCTATTACTTTTCAGTGCCATCGTTGGAAATGCATAAACGACAAGCTAGGTTTACCAAACCATCTGCCACCTCGAGAACAATTCGATATTGCACTCAGATCGTTGCTGCCTGAAGGTGCCTGGCAAGATGTTGCTGAACCAGTCATCAACGCGTGCTACAACTCCAGGACCAAGACGTATAGTAACACGTGTCCTGGACAGGCGTTGCTGCATTGTGTGGTGGATCACTTGTATGAGGTTAGTTTGATTTGTTTTCATTTTATTTATTTATTTCATGCAACTAGGAGTAACATTCGTATGAATTAAAACTAATATATTGATATTGTCTGTGTGGTCACGGCACTCGAGTCGAGTCGAGTCGATGGCAATCTGCCACGGTAGCGCCGATACACCACACCCTTCGGCCTTCATGAAGGCGGGCAGCATGTTGGTGGGGCCGGGCCACAAACGTCCGAAACTCGCGTTGTGACTCGATTCCAGCTGCGTCATCCCTTTATTGCACCAACATTAAAATTACATACAATGAATAATAAAACAAAAGATTGTATACTTAGATTGTGTAATGAACTACCTAGCGAGGTTTACTCGCAGTACCACAGCCTGGGGTTTGTCAAGAAGGGTATATTAAGGTTTCTTAAGGGTCGGCAATGCACACGTGAACCATCGTAATATAAAAAAATCATTTATACATGTAGGATATTTTAGCCGCTTAATAAATAAATGGTACTTAAGCCATTAATACATAAAATATAAATAATGAAAACAAAAACATGACGTTCAATCTTATAGATCTATTGTGTTCGCCCGACCCGATGTCATTAGTTTCTTTGCAGTTTCTATCTTGTATTATCTTGCAAATTCTAAATTTATTTACTTAATGATGAAAAGGGGTTAGGCATTGTCCTGTGTGAAAGATGATATGGTAAGAAAGGAAGTAAATAACGCGATGACTGCCAACAGGGATGAATGGAAGAGAAAAACTCCAGTTTGAGACGATCGGATTCTTGCTCGCCAGTAACATCTTATGCCGGATTGAAATATATGTTCTCTCAAAGGTGAGATACAATTTATTAACCATACGGCACCATAGTAACCAAAAATGCCTTACGAATCGTGACAACCGTGATACTTATGCGTTGCAATTTCGGAGGAATAAGATGATTATGCTATTTCTCGTAGAAATTCACGAGCCTTTCAACCAAATCACAGCTTACAAAACTTGCTACTTAGCGGCTGAAATAGGCGAAATAACTTATTACAAAATTTGACTACTTAAAGAATTTATATTACTTTGATTCGGATATAGCTTGGAAGACTAGTGTTGGCTGACCAAACCGTGACGCCGAACAGTCAACACTAGGCTTCCAAGCTATATCCGAACTCCATTCAATGCCTGATGATGCCTCGTTCAGAGGCAAAACACGTGTATAAATATGGGTGTGGACTCAATAACGGTGGGGTGTAGACTCAATAATGATCGCCATTAGAGAATGTCGTAATGGTAGTCAAGTTCCACACCGAATATTTGTGGTCTCACACATACGAATTGTAGCGGAATTAAACAAAATAATATGAATCCATCGAGTAGTGAAATGAAATTCCGCAAAATATCATCTAATTCTATTAAATATATACAAATTTTGACGTCAACAAAATATTTTTTTATATATATATTTTTGTTAAAACAAATATTTTGTTTTTTAGCCGCTATGCAGAATTGGAGAAAAATCTACTAAGTATCAATGGTCCACAATGGACGATAAAACACGTAAGTTCTAATATATTAATACGTTAAAAACATAAAACTACCTATTACGACTACGCATGGGAGCTGTTATTGTCACTCTAATTTTGTAATCCAGTCAAAACAGCCTTTTTTGAACAGAAGAACAACAGAAGGTTTGCTTATTAACAATATATCTTTAGTTACCCAAAATAATTTCTATGATTAGTTTAAGTTTTTTGGGGTCTCTGTCTTTGTAATTTGTTTAAACTAGTTTTGAAGTGAAACTTCTATATAGACCGAAAATCTAACCAAAATATCTAATATATATAATCGGGTCGTCCGCTGATCCTTTTATGGACCGCTGGGTACGGGCCCCGAGCTTGCGCTCCTTGCCCGGGCATTCTGCTGGGGTGAACCACCCCAGTGTCGTTCTTTTACCGGCCGGCCTGCTAGCCGGCCGGAGGGCGGCTGCTTCTCAGAAACCGCCTGGGTGCGTCGTGAAATTATTATAATTATTATTAATTAATAATATTGTATATTTTTATAATAATATTTTATTATAAAAATATCTAATATTATTAAGATTTTTTGGTCACGAATAAGCATTACCGTCGCGTGAAGGGTATAGATAATATATCACGTTGTGATTGGCAGAAACAGAAAGGCTGGTAGAAGCATAGAGAGGATATCGGAACAAATTGGACAAGTACATTAACATTTGCCAAAACTTTAAGTAAGAAATTTGTTGCTATTCGTTTTTCCATTTATCAGTTGAAGTTTCACTTCTACTGTGTCCCAGCATACGTGCCTTTTTTCTTATATATTTGTTTGCATAATATTATTTATTTAACTTCAATACACAAAAATAATTTGTACATATGGCGAACTACCTTGCGGCGTTATCTACCAGTCAACCATGAGTGGTGCAGAGAAAGATTGTTGGCGTTGCACTAATATAAATATAAGATAAATATTATATTATAAATAAATAAATACCTACATAATGATTTGGTAATCAAGTTATAAGTGTTATAAGTACAGCCTCAAGTTGAAAGTAAGAAAAAATCTCCATATTTTCTTATTTTTTCCCTATGGATAGAACAGAAAAATGTGATATATTAATATATTATTACTTTCCGTTTCTATGTACTATGTAAATTTTCAGAAATACTTTCTTGGTTAAGATTTCTTTTGATTTATATTATTCTCATTGTAGTATTTCGGGTCTAAGTGCTGTGACCTGCCGCCGCTGTTTAATGCCACCGTGATGAACGAATGTGACTTCGAGTCCGTTGTACATTATTACGAGCATACATCAAGGAACAATGGTGTGCCGGCCAGCAATATTCAGGTATGAACTGTGCCACTATCATTACAACAATTCTTTCCTTACACCGTGATTTTTCACTTCAAAGGTTCAAGACGTAATGAGATAGTACTTAATTATATTTGAAAGCCTAATAATGCAGTGTACTAAACCACTAAGGTTTAGAGGTTTAGTACACTGCATTACTTTCGATAGTCGCGGGTTTGAATCCTCTTATAATGCAAATATTTATATTCATAAGTACGATTAACTATTTACCAGCCGCTACGCAGTTTGGTTTGTAAGTTTTGCTTCGGTTGTCTTATAGATGATAATGGAATGGTGCATCTATCTGCGCTAACGGTTTAATCTGGTAAGTCACCAGTGGAGGATGGTAAGATGAGCATGAGATCAGGTCAGTTAGCCAATCGTGGTAAAATCACTATGAATTTATCACGATGGTTATCAAGGGGAAGCACATGGAGCTCAACCTGACATGGTACATTGCTATGGGGCTATGAGTTCATATCACTAATAATCCCCTTCTACCTGGTTGGAGAGTCAGAATGGGATATGGAATCAGAATGGGATATACAGGAAAAGTGGTATGACATAATCCTCTGGAATAACAACTGAGTAGTATCACTGTTGTCACAGGAAAATGTGATGTCCATACTGCTGTTCATGGTATCCATATACCATAGACGACGGTTACCACTTGTATTTAGATGGGCCGTCAGCTTGTTTGCAATTATAATCCATCCAATAATAATTTTCAGGTGAACGCTAGACATTTATCACCACTGGCTGTTAATATTGTGAATCCTGATGATATGAGTGTAAGTTTTTTTGTAATTTATATATAATCAACCAAAAAAAACTAAAAAGACTGATAGAAGTACGTGGAGGGTGGCGGGAGGTCCACCTACAAGAGCACAGCTCCACCTACAAACTAATCAATTATTTTATTTGCAATTAAAGATATATTGATGTGGTATACATTTAATAGACGGATGGCCTCAGTGGTCTAGCGGTTTGGTACACCGCTTTACTACCGATGGTCGTGGGTTCGATACCTCGCACGGTACAAATATTTGTATTCATGAGTATGATTGTATCGGTCTGGGTGTTTTCTATGTATATACATTATATACATAGAAAACACCCATACCGTATTTACAGAGGAGAAATATACCTATATAATATTTTACAAATAGCGCTGTGTGAATTAAAGAAGAAAAGTAATTAAGAAAGTAACGTACAGAAAAAAATATTTTACAAATATAAGAAATGAAGTTAGCTTTATGAACCGAAAAAGTCTATAGGCCATCAACTTAGCTCAAAGCTACAAAGAAACCTACAGCGCAGTTATTCTGTTGACTCTTATATTTAAAAAAAATACAGCCTCAAGAAATCGATCCATTGGATTGTTGCGACATGAGCACCTTCATAGAACCCTCGTGGAGACAGGATTGCAACTTCCGATTACAATGGGACAAAGTAAACAGGTTGACCATCCAGAATCAGACGGTGACCACCACACCGACTCCGACCTCCACTATAGCACCACCACTGAATTATGACATTCGGGTGGTACCACTCGCTGTAAGTATCTGTAGATTTTTTTAATTATATCACGTAGTAACTTTATTGTACAATGTAGAGTACATTTGCCAAGATGAAGAGGAAACGCTACTACACATCCTATGTGGTTGTAGCCTACTCATGCATGAACGAAATATTTCCTTTGGAAAGTATAATTAAAGTACTCTATCCTGAGGAGGTAAAAACCATCGCTCCTAAGAATATTCTTCGATTCTTGCCCCCGACGTAGCGAACTTTGAAAAAGGACGAGCACAATCTATGTAGGATCTATGTAGATCGCAGTGCTACAGCACCGGGCAATAGCCCAAAATAAAAGAAAATTGGTTTTATAATTTTTTTTCTTAACGGGTGATAAAAAAGAAGACATTTGTGTGGGTAGCTAACTGTCACCTGTTTCAGGCGCCAAGTAGTTTGCTTTGTAAACTGTGTTTCGGTTGCAGATTATGATTAGATTGTGAAATTACAGGATAATAGGCATGACAAGTCCTTTGAATTGGCAATGCATGGGTGGTATCACAGCTGGCACATGACAACGTTATGTCTGTAGTACTGTTTGTGTACTCGTATATAGGCGATGGGTACTGCTTACCATTAGATGGACCGTCAGCTTGTTTATCATTAAATTAATTAAAAACTGAAGAATATCTATTCTTAGTTGTAGTCGTCCAATTATAAGTTTGAATATTATTAAGATTATAACTATATATATATATATATATATATATATATAACTAAAGTTAATGAGTGAAATTTCATACTTCTCCGTCCGCTAAATTTTCGTAAAGTTTTTCTTCACGTATTAGCCACTTTATTACCTGTGCCACTATTTTGGACTGACTGAAAAAGATCTCTTCTAGAGATAAGTCCGCCTTTGCTAACATTGCCTCTAAGTTATTTTATGCTGTATTATACGCAATAATTAAGAACAATATTAGTCCGCGCAATTTTCGTAAAAAGGGGGTACAAAATATTTGCTTCACGTATTAACACGGTATATCTCTTTTTAGAAATAAGATCGTCCTTGTACATTAAATTTATTGTATCACTGTATTTTTCCTGTTTTGTGTACAATAAAGAATGATGAAAGAATAATTACAATTCTTACAATTACCTACAGTGTGAGAAGCAGACTTGCGTTTTCAACAAACTGTCTGTCCTATCTGACACCGGCGCTGTCGACCTGGACGCATACACCAAATTCCTGGATAACTTCACGACCACACACACGAAGTGGTCGAAGGCTAAAGCAAGAGTTATCACCGAGTGTCTCCACAAACCTCTATTAGGTTATGAAGGGAAGTGCGAGATTAATAAGATTTTAAGTTGCACTTTGGACGTACTTTCTGAGGTTAGTTTTTATAATAATAGGTTTTTGTGTAATAATAAATATAAAATAGAAAAGAACAGACTAGACATAATCGTTATTCAAATAAAAGTAATATAAGCAGTTTAGAATAGTTTGAATAATCAAAATTTTATTATCTACCATTCATTCGGAACGTGGACGCATCACAAGAATAAAAAAGAAATTTGCGTGTTGCTCTTTTAAATAAATGTGCTCCTAAGTAACTAAACATTAATAAGGATTAGGCATGGGACAATAAACATCGGAATCGTTACGCACTCAACCTATACAATCAGATAGTATTCTCATCGCTATGAATTTTAAGTTTGATTTTTATGTTATTTTCTGTAAATGTTATAAAAAAAAGAAGGTTAAAAATCTTCCTTTTGTTTCATATAAGTAGGTACATATATTTCTCTATTTTAAAATATAATAATGTGAATGTTTTCAGAATTGTCCTAATTCCAACAGAAAGACAGATCCGTGCAAGTAAGTACCTAGTTATTTTTATTGAAATCAATGCCGATAAGGTTTATATAGAGAATCCACTTTTTGCATAGAGATTAGAATATGTTGTGTGATGACTAATAGAGATACCTTCTTAGCATTCTATTGTTTGGCAGAGAGGGAAACGTCAAGGAGTGCTCGGGATTTGTGACCCAAGTGTAGGTTTAAGGATCCCATTATCGATTTACGTCAACACTCACATTCACCGCTCGTGTTTCTCTCCCTGCCATACAAATCTGGTAGAAAACTACTAATGGTGCTATAAACACATGTTCTAGTAGAGCATACTGCAGTTCTAAACAGGCCAAGATCTTTTAGAGGATTGTGCAGAGATTTCGCTGGTATACCTCTCGCTACCACTTCACTGCATATAAATTGACCACTTAGTCATTTTAAGTTAATTAGTTTATTAATTCTTTATATTTGTTTTCATTTGTTGCATGGTTTTTAGGTCCGGTACAGTGAGCTCTACTAGATAAATATTTATTACTAGCTGTTCCCGCGACTTTGTCCGCGTGAAATTTAGCTTTATTTTTCTAAAATAAAAGTAGCCTAAGTTACTCCTTATTATATTAGCTACTTGTCAATAAAAGTCCTATCGAAATCGGTCCAGCCATTTCAGAGATTAGCCGGGACAGACAGACAGACAGACAAAAATTGTAAAAAATATTATTTTGGTGCATGCATATGAATATAAATACGGTACATAACCGTATTTATTCATATGCATATAATACAAAACGGTTATTACAATATTACAAACGGACGCTCCAATTTTATTTATATATAGCTTATTTATTTTACGTCACTTTTCAGGTCATCAACAGGGAATATGACATGTCAAATAAGCTTATCCAAATACAGGCCTGTAAGTATTGGAGCATTTATAAATTATTATTTATCTTTTTTTAAGCTTAATTTTAATGATACCTATTATAAACATGAAAGAATACATACAAGAATGAAAGTTTGTGAGTACAGATGGATGTTTGTTACTGTTTCACTCACTATTCTCTCAAGTTTGAATTTAAAAATTAATCTGTATTATTGTACAAGTATTATATTAATTTGAAAAAAAATACGAACTGTGTTTCTTGTCAGTTCTCGTCTCGAAATCATTCCGGACTGACGGTAGATTTGACATTTATTTATTTATTTATTTTTCCACACTTACATCTATTTATACACGTCTTAGCCTAATACAATAGTGCAGCAAACATTATTTTTTAAATTAATTGTAACTTATAATAAATAAAGCGATCTTCGTGAACTCATTCAGAGAACAACATGAACATAGACCTACATGAATAAAGATATTTTGAATTTGAATTTGAGTTTTCACGTAAAAACTACTGAACGGATTTTAGTGAAACTTTTTTAATTTTAAAAGATATTATGTAAACTGGGCGAAATATAATGATAAATGTCAAGTAAGTGTGAGGCAAACGAAATTGCTCGGGTCAGCTAGTACATTAATATACAGTAGTAACACGTTCAGAGTTAACATTTTTTTTTCAGAAGTACCGTCGTTCGATTTGCAATCTGCCAAAGTTGGTGCCTGATTACATATTGGAGGACTGCGGCCTGACGACTCTTACTGAACAAGAGTTGGTAGCGATACGGACTCCGAGTAAATCTGATGACTATTGGACAAACGCTAGAGTTAGTATAAACCATAGAGCAGTGGTTCCCAATTAGTTTTTGCTGTGTACCACTTCAAAAAGACCAAATCTTGCGTACCCCTTATTGTAGCAATCACACTAATATTATAAATGCGGAAGTTTGTGAGTGTGTGTGTATGAGTATGTTTTATTTCTTCACACTCAAATGCCTGGACCAATTTTAATGAAATTTGGTATACAAGTAGTTGACACCCTAGATTAACAGATAGGGGTTAAACCGAGGGTAATACCATCATCTGCTTCTTCCTTATCTCATTTATTTGGGGTCGGCGTAATATGTTTTTCTCTTCCATTCATCTCTGTTCGCAGTCATTCCGTTATTTACTCCCTTTCTCACCATATCATAAATCTATCCCTAAAAAAAATGTAACACCGTCCTAATGATATGATCTTCATTCCTACGCATTACATAAAAAAAAGTCTGATGTATTTTGAATAACAAAAAATCAGTTTAAATAACAAAATAACATTAATAACGGGTGACATATGGCGGGGGCAGTAGAATGACGAGATGCGGCAGGTGCTTACGATGACGATCGTTATAAAATAGTCTTTTGGAAATTGTTCAGGTATTTACTGATAGCCGCAAGTACCCCTTGATGCAACATCCCGTACCCCTGGGGGTACGCGCACTACTAATTGGGAAACACCGCCATAGAGTGCACAGTGTTGGACAGACAGACGACAGACATTACTCTTTAACCTAACCGGTGCCACTGTTTTACTTCCTCTAATGTATTCATTCTTTAACCCTTCTTGCAACACTACACATCCATCTCAACGTTCGCAGTTCAGTTGCATGCAGCCGTCACCTTTATAGTCTAGCGCTCTGATCCATACAAGCCAACAGGCTGGATCATGGTCTTGTAAATTTTACCCTTAAGTTTTATTGGAACACGTGGGTCACACGTCGCCGTGAGCTGTCGCCACTTCATACATCCAGCGTTAATTCTGTGCTTTATGGTTTGATCTAATTCACCATTGCTTTGGAGGTATAGGTACTGGAAATCGGAGCAGATCGGTAATGGAGCTCCATTTAGTGATATGGCTGCTAGAAAGAGCCAAAATAGATTAGAATAGAATAGAAAATCATTTATTCAAATAAACTTCCATTGAAGCACTTTTGAATAGTCATAACATTTTTTTTTTAATCTACCGCTTATCGGAATGCTGTCTCATCACAAGATGAACAAGCAAGAAACTTGTGTGTAGCTCTTTTAAATAATTTATTCTCTACAATTTAAGTTTAAGTGTGTGAATCGATTATTATATAATGAATAATGTATATCAAAATTAAAACATTATTTCAGTGTCAGGACTCAACAGAATCCACGAAATGCTTGATGGAGAAGATGAACGTGATCAACAAATTTGGCTTCATGGACTACTACAGAATGAAGGAGAGGATCCGCACGGCGAGCCAGGGTCCGTGGTATTACCTGAGCAACTTGTACACCAGCTCCTTCTTCAACACGGCCATGTATTTGCAGCACTGCAACTCTCCAAAGAAATTGTTAAATGTTATCGACACTATGTTAATGGTATGCAAACTTCCTTTTTTTATTTTTGACGTCCTCGGTTGTATAGCGGTTTAATACACCGCTTTACTTCCGACGATCGCGGGTTCGATTCCTTGCAATGCACAAACTGTTTTAATAATGTTTCAAGTATTTTGTCTAGTACCCATAATACAATCTCTGCTTAGCTTGGGACTAGATGGCGTTATGTCAGTTGTTCTGGGCTATTTTTTTTATTATTGTACCAGAGTTACGAGTTTACACTTTTCAGTATAAGTATACACTGTAGCACCATATTAAATGGCGCTATATAATATGTCCACATCAATTTATTGAAATCAAAAACAATTAACAAATCTAGGACATTTTAGCCGCTTATGTACGTAAATGTTTTGTTTAATATCTTTTCCCCACTGTCTAGTTAAATATACAGATTCAATTCAGAAGAAGTGGCAAGAAACTCTACTGATTATATTGTTTCAGACATGCCCAATATCAAAACGCCGTTCGACTCCACAATGTGAGCGCATGTTCGCTGACACCATATACTCAATACCGCTCGACCGCCAGAAAACGGACGAGAAACTCCATCAGACCTTAGCTCATTTCCCCCACGTATTCTTACCACCAGCGACCAGACCTCTAGCCAGACCCTTCTTCCAACTTTCTAATAATCATAAAATACGTTATCACGCCAAGCCACAATACAACTACGGGTTACTATCCTCTGGCAATGAGCCTACAGTGAGAACTATAGATCTCACTCATAAAACTAGTAACAAATCGTTGGTTTTGCTACCATTGTATTTGCAAAACAGTAACCGTTTGCGCAATAAGGATGAGCCTCAGGCCTTACCGGTTAGGGATGGGCTGTTCAGAAATGGGCCTTTGCCTTTACCTACGAAGTAGTTTTTTTAATAATTAAGCTGTTGGAGGAATTTTTGTAGAAGAAAATATATATTTTTGTTTTAGGGCTTTAATACAATGGCTGTTTTTTTATAACTAAGTACTTATAGATTTCATATTTTACACCTTTTTAGAATATATTATATTATAAGGATATCTTCTTTTATTTGAATAGGAAATATAAAAACTATTGTAATATGTGAAGTATGACACATATTTTTATAAATAGATTATGTATAGATTTATTGTTTTATGTATTTGTAATAATATTAATAAAGGCATATAAGTAATAAACTTGTCTTTTTGACACTTTTTTTTTTAAGAAATGTTGGAGGTTTGTCAAAGTCGCCAGAATGTGGCGACTTTATACAAAGTTTGAAAGATAGGTTAGTTAAAAATAGGAGGCATTTACAGAACTCTAGGGACAAATACTGCGACGTCCCCAAATAATGAGAAAAGACAAGGCACAGAAGAGGTATAATTTAAATACGAATATGACAACCTATGCAGAACCGGGTAAATAAAAAAAAACACAATTGAAGCAATATGATTTTTTATTTACTATAGTATGTAAATTTTAAAATAATAAACAAGTTCTACTGTCTCTGTAACTATTACTGTACTTAAATATAACGGTACCGACATATCTGCTCATTCGAAAGCATATTTAACGTTGACAAATCATTGTCTATGACCATGTTTAAAGCTGTATGTACGAGTACCTTTGTTCACTAACTCACATGTTAAAAAAATAAAGCATTAAGCAAATTTATTGTATTTTATAGTGTTTTATCACTGTCTTTCGAATTAAGCAAAATAATCGAAAGAAAAGGACAAAACATTGAAATAGGTTTATTTTAAATGCTGGAGTATATATATACTTTTGTATGAGCATAATATATCTGTACCAATTTAGTTTATAGCTACAAGTGCATTTTAAATGTCAGAAAATTTTATTCCATCAGTCTTTGCCATCTCATACGAATTGACCATCTTGGATGTAGTGCTCAGAATGAGAGAAAACAGTGTTAACAATGTCGTATTATGTCATAAATGTCATTAATATGCAAATATAATAATAATTGTTCATAATTTTAATATTCAGGTTAATTTTAATTCAAATATATAGACTCGCATTGTATTTCAATTTGAATTTAGAATGCTGTATTTTTTCCACAGATTGTAATAAAACATACAATCTGCAATAGCCAAAACTATAGATTTTTTATTTCTTCCGCTATGGAACACAATCATAGATCGTGTAAAATTATATGCAAGTAGATTGTATAACTAACGCTATGTAAGACACTTATGACATAATAGAAATTTTACCAATTTTTTTTTATATTTTAAAATTTTTGTCTATAGCTAAAATTGGAAACCATAAATAAATAAATTTCAATAAGTTTTCATACATCACACTTTATACGTTTATATGTTTAAAAATATAGGCATAATATCGCTTACAAAACAAAATTTCTCTTCAAACTCTCATACTTTTTAGATTTAATAAGTAATTTTCTTAAAGACTCAATAAATTAAAGCAAGGAAATGGGCACATACATGAGTTTAACTCAAAACCTTATTAAAAATAAAACAACAACAAAAACTGAATACCTCATACATTAAACATGTTAAAGCAAGGCACTGTTTGAAGGTATTGTGAATCTAAAATAAAACAAAATGGCAAGTAAATTTAGAAACGAATAAAAAACAATATTCGAGGCATTATGTGTAAAAAAAACTTGTAACTGTACATTACAGCTGTAGTAAGACAGAATTACAATTATTTACAATATTACTTATAATGTCATTTAATCGCATGACAAAAATATCACTGTCCACAAATTAAATTACTTAAAAAGACTGCTTTTTAAAAGTATCGTAGTATATATTTTATAATGCATATAAAAGTATTTATACAAAGTATTTTTTATACTTTACTATTTAAGAAGCTATAAAGTCATATAATACTATTTACCGAAGTTAACACATCACTCAATATATAAAAAAAAGTTAAAATAGTCCTTATATACGTATTTTCTATCCATTTACAAATAGTCTATATATGGAAAATTTATAATAGAAAAAATGAGAGCTCTATAGTATATACTCTATAGTAGAATCATTCTTAATTTTTCTTTCTTACAATTTCATATATTGTTTTTGTAAAACCAGTTACAAAAGTAGTTTTCGTTATACCTTATTATATTTATTATAAAATTCATAATAAATCGTAGTCGAAATATACAAACTATATTTACGGCAAATTTAGACTTATCGTGTCATAATTTCTCATAGATCTTGTTTCAACGCTTAAACTGTGAGAGCCCGTGTTGATTCTCGTTAGTATTTCTTGCTGTAAAGCCTTCAGTGTCCTGATAGCTGATAAGTCTGTGGAAGGTGCTAGAACTAAGGCCCGTCTGGCGTGGGGGAGAGCCTCCGAGGGTTTGTTCAGAGCGAGGATAGCTCGGGCCATTGCGTATGCGCATTCAAAAGCATTAGGCCGTAGGACGGAAGCACGCGCTGCGAAGTCTAACGCTTCGGATGGTTCCTGCAATATAATAATAATAATATAACATACCTTCACTACTGTTATGCTTAATCAGAAAAATTGTCAAATGTAGATGATCTAAAGAACGCAATTCTTGACGTAAATCAAGTTAATCTGTAAGACGGGGGGAGATTAGAAATATATATTTATTGGCCAGATACCAACTCACTGAAATATTCAGATAAACACGTGACATTTTTATTCTATTTAAAAAAAATCTTTGAACAAATAAATCTACCAAATTGTACCTAAAAACCATTTCGATTTCAAACAAAAAGAAAACAGCATTATAAATTTTCATTTAGTGAGCTAATATCCACAGATAGATAAGGATTAAAGGTCAAGGATTAAATAAACATTTGGCTAAAATTCAATGTGATTTAGAATACTTACGTTTAATTTCCTTTTACATCTCGACAAATTTAACAACAGATTCGTCTTCAATTGTACAAAAGCAGATACGTGTTCATGAGGCACCGGCTGTGTGGCTGGTGTGCTTTGCCCTTCGTCACTTATCAGTGGGTTAATCTTCTTCAGGGCATACTGATAACGATGTGCTGCTTCCGATGGACGGTTCTTCCGGTATAACATGTTGCCGTCTTCTAACAACTTATTCAGCAATATTAGCCTGTAACAATTAAATGTAAATATATTTTTTTCTATTTACGGCTCTTACTGGATACATGTCCCTTTGAGCCCTACTGTAACAAGTACGCTAAACTAGAAGCTTTATTTGTGTTTTCAACGTTCAACAAACGTCAATTACAGCTGTTTCGTGTGACATTTCTCTATTCATAAAAAAAACTTTGTGTGTATAAAGTTATTGCTATACCTAACTATAGTCTGTTCTTTTATCTCGGAGACAAATTTGACATTACATATATTGCCAGGTTTCTTTTTAAATCGTGTTGTAGCACTATCGGAAATTATTGATAAGTACCGATTTTTATAAGTTATTCTTTTTTTTGGACTACTGTAATGGTCTAATGGTACTGTTGACCCCAGTGGCCCTTTACAGTTTCACGAAATGATAGGGGGCGAGTGCAGATGGCACTCCAAACTCGCGGAAGGACTTATGATACGGTTAAAGGTCAACTCCCGCCTGACGGATACGCCAGGCCGTCCGTTCTAATTTCGATCCCCGTTTGACGGACGGGGGATCGATCGGAGGGATAATTAAGTTACTCAGAATGAATGTATGGGTGTTTATTTACAAGAAATACAAAATAAATAAATAGGGTTATTGTATCAAAACAATTTTTTTTTAAATTTATATATAAGCATATATTTCTACAAATATTTACGATTTTTATTATCATTTGACATAGACTTACATAAATTCTGGTTTGCCTGACGCCATCACCCACGTCGTAGGACCAAGTTTGGCACCCTTTTTCAGGAAGCAATTGACCACCTGAAATAATTAAAATCTCGTAGAAGTCATAAGTTTCATCACCGTCATCTGGTCAACCGTAAATGCGACATGTGGTGTCTCTATATATTATATTTTCTTTTGCTTTCTCTGTTCCAGTTCTCCGATTTACAACAACATGGCCGATAGTTTTTGCAAATTAAAAGAATTAAATCTCCATAGTTTACTGAGTATCTGCCTTTTTTATAACTATAACCTTTCATTTGTTACACCATCCATTTATCTCGGTAGCTGTGTCATTGAAATATTAAATTTATGAGATTTAAATGAAGTCCACACTTACATGAACATTTCTCTGACCAATAGCTCTATCTAAAGGCCTCAGTCCGCTGTGGTCTGTTTTCTCCAGCGATGCTCCTCGCTCCAATAGTATTTCAACTAGATCTGCTGGTCCACCGCATGCCAATCCTAATGGAGTACGCCCACTATTGTCGGGTTGATCTGGAAATTTTAATTAATAGTTTAAAATTCAGGATTTTTCTCAGTAAATAAATAGTGAATGAACTAAAGATCCAAATATATTTTTATTTGCAAAGGGGGATCCTCCTCTACAGACACTTTGTGCAGTCGTCAGGGCCAGCATGGTGTTATCGTTGTCTCGCTTACTTCAGCCGTCAAGCAGCTTGTGATAATACCACCATATCACGGTGATATTTGTGGGTTTTTATTAATGACACATTATGTAAATCTATTTCAATAGATTTAAGTTTGACACGAACCTAAGTAGTGATTTGGACCTAAACCCCAAGACTCTAATGGGTCGAACACCGACATGGCATGTAGAACCTTGTATGCCGAAGTACTTCTGAATGAATTACAATAGTACTACTACATAAGAGTGTTGTAGAATCGGTTCTGCCCTAAACACATGCCTACCCCAGAACCGAACCCTCGCCTAACGACTGATTTATATCTATTTGTGAAATTTCTAGATACGTGGCTGGTGACTAGTTTGCTATTCCATTTAAAAATATGTCGTGGAAATGTAGAACATTATTTATTAAAATATTTTAATTACAAAAAATACAATAAATGAATAAAATAAACTATACCATGTATTTGACACAATTGATGACGTACAAATTGAGAAATAGTATTTGACAATGGAACTTTAATCTTAATATAAATTTAAATTCAAACTTAAATTAAATTTAACTATGGTCGAAATACGACCAATGGGTGACCACTCGTAGAAATTAAATATTAATATTAAAATACTTTCTTGACTTGACGACCTCGATGGTCTAGCGGTCTAGCGGTCACACCGCTTTACGACCGATGGTCGCGGGTTCGATTCCTCGCACGGCACAAACATTTGTATTCATGAGTATGATTGTTTGTACGAAAAAAAAAATATCTATGAATATGAATCAGTTATCTAGTACCCATAACACAAGCTTTAGGTAGGTTAACTGGGGTCTAGATGGCGCTGTGTGAATTGTCCTGAGATTATTATTATTATATTAATACTTTCTCAACATAATGTAATAGTAATTTTTCCTACATGAATAAACAAACTCGTTATCCTTAATAAAAAAAGTCACAAAACTGTTTTTAAAGCAATTATTTCTGATACTATTAAAATGTTTCTAATAAAACTAAGACATTGCAGGTTTGCTACAATTCTTAAAATTTAAAGATTAAACATACCGATACTGGCGCCTCTGTCTAATAGTGTAACCATAGTTTGTATTCGAGATCGAAGGCACGCCCATCCTAGAGAACATATTCCATCGCTGTCTGTTGCCTCCGGGTCAGCACCTGTATTGATAAGTTATAATAATATTTAAAACAGTTGTTTTGGTTGGTATTATTTTTGTGAATGCATTAGAACTAATAATAAGCGTTTATAAATGATAATAATGTTTTATAGAGAAATAAAATAAATAAAATAAAGCTTAAAATTCATAACATTGACAATATTAGCTAATTGCTTAAAGTTTGAGTGCGTAGCGGTTTCTATGTTGATTGTTGCATACCTAACCTTTGTTACTGTTTAAGTAAACAAGTTTATAAGTAGGTATAACAACATTTATTTAAAAGAGCAATATGCAAGTTTCCCGTTAAATGTTCTTATGATGGGTCTGCGTTCTGAATGAATGGATTAAAAAAAAAATTAACTATTCAAAAATGCTTATATTAAGTGTATTTAAATAAAGATTATTTCTATTTCTAATGTCAAATTAATGATGATTCAGTACTTGTTTAAGTTATGAGCAGTAAATTTTTACATGGTAATAATAACGTTCTGCGTTCTACCATATATTGTTTTATATATTATAGAGAGGAAATATACAGGGAAGCCTATTTTGAACTTAGTATCCAATCAGTATTTCAAAGATAAGACAGTTAAAATAAAGATTCAAAATTTAAACAATAAAAAAGGTCGAAATTATAACAGTACCTAAATACATATTACGTTATATGGGGTTGTCAAGTGTGTTTACTATAATTGTGATAGTAAATAAATGACAAACCCTTGATCGACAATTACAGTAGTGCATTCTTAGAGATATAAGGCCACTTACCATGATCTAATAAAATCTCCACAACATCCACATGCCCTTCCGCTGCGGCCAATATTAGAGGGATCTTTCCATCAGACCCCATCACATCTGCTCCAGAGTCTAAAAGCCTCAATACAAGAGTTGACCTTCCGTTTTTAGCAGCTAATGCTAGTGGCGACATTTCTCTAGCATTTAAGGAATATGGAGTTGCTCCTCTAATTAGAAGAGCATCAGCAATTGCAATATTTCCAGTAGAACATGCAGCTGTGAGAGCTGTCTCACCCGTAACAGGGCATATACCATCAGGCTGAAAGATGAATTCAATATTAATTATTACTTCTATCATCACCCGAATTAACATTATTCAAAAAATATTTTATAATTTGATATCTCAAGTTATATGTTATATCAGTTACTCACATTTAATTCTGCAGTATCTAGAAGATACTCCACAATGTCTAAGTGACCATTTTGGGCTGCAGCGATCAGAGCATGTCTCGACCCTGGAACTAGTTGTTCGATACTCCCGTCGATATCTAAAGAGTTCCTGTCGTCTCTCCCAGTTTGACAACCAAGGAGATAAATTACTGTGTCTCGATGTCCATTCTTAGCTGCATGTACTAGAGGAGTTTGTTCTGCTGTGTCTGTGTGACTCAGAGATGAACCTGAAATTTTATAACATTATTAATAATTATAATAATCTAGGACACTTTAAATAGCGCCATCAACAGTCCCAAGTTAAACAGAGGTTGTGGTGTGTTGGTGTTATGCAATTACGCTAAGCAGTTGAAATAAATACTTAAAATAGATTTTTGTAAATTCATACAGAAAGCACCAAGACCGGTACAAAAAATCAGTTATGAATACAAATGTTTGTATTATGCGAGGACTCGAACCCGCGGAAATAAATAAATAAAGCTTAGCCGAGGTCTTATAAGAATTGATTCTCAATACAGTTCATATTTAACAAATTATTATCGAAATTATCAATCATTTTTAATAAATTATAATGTATGCTATATGTACGTACCTGCAGCTATTAATCTTCTAGCAACATCAGTGTGCCCTCTTTGACAAGCTAAAGATAACGCTGTACAACCCTGAGAATTGGTCATTTCTAGATCGGCACCAAATTCAATCAGTAATCCAACCATAGAAATTATGCCTTGATACGCATATATGCACAGTAAGGGAGCATTTCCAAGGCACTCTGTGATTTGATTAGGCGAACCTCCACCTAGGAGCATTAGTCGCGATACTTTTACGTTTGGCGTATATATATTTCTCATGTTGGCTATTGCTTCGCCAACATTTGCAGAACTCGTGGCCACCATCATGGCTTGCAAATCTCTCGGGCATAATCCTAATTGAGCGGGTCCCATGTTTCTGTACATGTGCGCTTTAAGAATGTGATGTCCTAATTCCATAGTCTTTTCAGAATCCAGCGGCGCTTGTACCCTGGATAGTCTAAATGCAATACCACAGTGTCCTGCTCTCAAATCACAAAGGAACTTCGAGCTTTCATTATCTTCTCTACGAATCAACCATTCCCTGAATGACGGATGGAAAAACATATACGTGTTGTCGATTCTCTTCACAAGAAAATCCGTGAGGGATTCAAATCTGTCGCAAAATTCTTCCCATGGCAGAAACGTGTCAACTAATAATGAATTGACCGAATAGTATATCTCGACTAAAGTTAGTGGATAGAGAGCTGCCAAACAAACGCTCAATATGTGAGTTATTTTCTCAAACGACTGCACAGTGGGGAATCTCAAATTGAATTGCAATAAAAATATTTGGGCCAACGATATTGGCACTACTTTATAGTTAGTTGATTTCACGACGATGTGACTTCTTTCGAGTAAATCTAAAATTAATTTCAGGAACAAAAACGATCCTTGGCTCAAATGTAGGACGTATTGAGCGAATTTCATTACAGAATTGTGAACCCCTTCCGATTTGCCTGTTGAGCATTTAATATTTGTTTCAATAATAGGAGCTGCCTGTACTCTGGTATTGAAATATTCTAGAAGGTCCTTATGTACATTATCAGACTCATCTAAACTTAGTCTCGTATACGGGAGTTGTCTGCTTATTTCCAGAAACTGTGTTCTGACTGTCACTACAACTTTAAGCCACGAAGGCATCTCAGGGACATGTTTAGCTAGGAAAGAAGCTACAGTGTGTCCATGATCTGGTCTGTGGTATTCAGCTTCACAGAGTCCATCAACTAAAATAATGCAGTTGCCTGATTCTATGCTTCCATTTTTCCTCAATATGATAAGAGGTTCTATGATACCACGCATGAAAGCCAAGTCTGGATCAGCTATACATTCTTTCAGTGATAGACAAGCCGTAAGATGCGGTTCACTGAGGATATATTCCCTGTATGCGTGGAGCTTAGGTGCTTGACATAGTTGTGCTGCGAGAGAGTGAACGAACTCCCCTACTAAACAGGTGTTGTTATTATCGGCCTAAAACAAATTTAATTAATTTAAAATTTATAGTTTAGAAATAAACTATATATTATATTATATTTTTTAGGACATAAGCGAGTCGAATTATGTATGTCACTGAGAAGTTTATTCTTCAATATTTGCTTTTGTTCTTACATCAAATCACATCAAAAAATATTTATTCATGTCAGACATTTTAGTCGCTTATAAACGTCAAGATTTTCCGTTATCCTGCTCAGTATATAGATTCAGTTGAGGTGAACCGGGAAGAAAGTCAACTGAATATCTTTTTTTTTAAAGCTAGTTTAAAAATGTAGGTTTATAAGCAATTTCCATGACATTTAAACATACCTGGCAGAAGTGATAGGCCACAACATTAGAAGCGAGTCGTGTAAACATCGTAGCGGTGACTTCTTCAGGTAACAACTCTCTGATATCACATTGTTCTCGTAACTCCTCGTATTCATAGTTCCTTTTTCGACCGAAGCATGAATACTCAACTAGTTGTAATATAAACGCCGTTTTGCCTGTTCCTGGGGTACCGGATATAAGGATTCCTGAAAATTTTAAAAATCATTATATTTATACGACAAGCAAAAACTTTGTACCTCGCGGACGGAGGAGTATGTAATTTTGCAAAAAAATTACGAAATTTAAAAAAAATACGTATACAAATGCGTAATTTTTTTAAAATTATTATGAGTATTCTACACTCATTTTCTATATAAACTTTGCAAAATGTATACATTAAATCAATAAAAAACTTTACACTCTACTACCATGTATTTGAGATACACATGCTCTTTTGTTTATTATTAAACTCTGTAATATCGAGTAAAAATAAACTAGTAAATAAAAATAAGCTACTCGTAATTTTCCAACCTAGTAGTGTGAATATACATTACAAAATGCCTTATAAGAATAAAGTTTTGCAATCAACATACCTGATGTGCTGGATTCCAGTGCTTTCTCCATATCCCTGACCAGCCACTGACGGCCGCAGAAGTAGGCGTTGCTGTCTGTTGATGGAACTTCGAAGAACAATGGTCGTAATGCAAGTGGTAGTGAAGGGTATACTGTAAATTTGAATAAAATTATTTTATAGATATATTATTACAACTTTTTTCATATTTACATGCTGTATTCTTTTATGAATATTGTTTTTTTATACTACTATGCGGTAGTTCATCACCTCACCACTGTAGCGTTTTATATGATGTGATGAGGTGTCGCTACATAATATATTGTTTATATAGGTTGTGAGTATATCGATGAAATGATTGTACGATTTATTGTCCATTAGTAAGTTTATTTGGTATGTGTGCTACATGGCTTATTAGTAACGTGTACATTCAACACGAAGTCAGAATCTTAACTGCTTTACTACTGAACTTAAATCTATGTTATCTGGAGAGGTACTAAAGGAAGGGTCTCGAGTGTTGACAGAAATATTACAAGTGTAGACACAACTACATAGTTTGATTTGTTTTGGAAGTTGTTGAAAACCGTAGTTTGTGCCCGACACTATAAAAATTTTATGTCAAGGTGATGAAAAGTGGCGTAGAAATAGGAGAAATAGCAATCGGCAGCAATATATTAGGGACTTTTCAAGTGTTGCTTTGGCCATGGGACCATTGGTTGCCTCTGCTTCTTTATCGAGGATTACAGCAGATATTTTTTTTTAATTGATAGTGTCTTTTAAGTCATAAATTTAGATTCAAAGCTTGTTTGTATGCTTTTGTACTTACCTTTCTTAATTTCAGAAGAAGATGAAGATTGCTTACTGCTGACCCGTGCAGATCGCCTGGCCGCTGTTTTTCTAGACTTAAAGAACCCACTGGACATCCGTGTTAGTTCTTCAGAGCGAGCACTTTGCAATGCTGAAGAAAAGAAAATTTTATTAAAAATCCAGTATTTCTGAATAAACTGATGATATGAAACGCATAGATAAGAGACGAGTAGAGGTTTGATTATTTAAGACAGATTTATAATCTTAATTAAATACAGGGGGATTTATTATAAATTTATTGTAAACATGTACAACATTTATTTGAAAAGAATACGAGCTGAGTTTCTTCTTAGTTCTTCTCATCACGAAATCATTCCGAACTGACGGTAGATTTGACATATCATAAGAGTCTGTATCTAATAGACCTACATGAATAAAGATATTTTGAATTTTGGATCTTTTACAAATATCCATCATTCATACTAATCCAGGTTATTGGTACTAATATATTATTTAGTGAATAATTGCTGTATTTCTAAATTGATTATGCTGTATTTTTTTGATTTGATTGCTCATTTTTTTTTGTGTGTGTGTGACTATAATTTGATTTTATAGATCTACAAAAATAAGGATATTTTATTAGGCAATACAAACAAATGAGTCGACGAATTAACAAGAAAAGGTAGATATGAATTGGTTTCGCCTCCGCAAATGCCTGATGTTGTTGACCATATACCTTCATTGTGGGTCTCATCTCATCTCATTGGTATTTCAGACCTTACTAAACTAAAAGCAACATTCTGTTGTTCATATTTACCATTGACGGAATGCCGTCTGCTGCCAGGGCTCGATGATGAGCAGTTGCTAGCTGCAGATAGTGACATGGATGCCAGGGAGCCGAGAGAGTCCCGACCTAACGGTGTCACCACATCGACTTCCGACGACCCTGTCAGGGTAGATACCTGCAAATAAAGCGAATATTTTAACTAAATAACTTGTTTGAAAGATTCTGCAAAAAATATATTTAGACATTCAAATATTACCTTTATTTATTGAACTATATTATCTTTTAAGTATTAGGCTTTCCGAGTAATTATTAGTCTTGCCTTTATCTCATTATTTGGGGTCGACGGAGTATTAACAACGGCTTAATATACATACAGTATAGTTTGATGCAGCCTCCTTGGCAGTGGACTCCAAGAGTCAAGTCCTTCTCTAATTATTTGATGACAGTAGATTGTATATGATAAAAATTATAATAATAATAGTGGACAGTTCACAGTGCCATCTAGTCCCAAGCCAAGCAGCCCTTTTGTTATGGGCCACTGATATAAATATTTAAGTCAGTTTTTTTAAATACATACGTAATATACATATAAAATACCTGGGTATTTCATATGTATATTATGAATGTATTTAAGTGTATATTATGCATGTCGGTGTTGACTGATACAAGATATCATACTCATGAAAACAAATGTTTGCACCGCGCGAGGTATCGAAACCGCGACTGCACAATGTAAAGCGGTGTGTTAAACCGCTACACCAACGAGTCCGTTAATAAATAATTGGCGATGGCTGCAATGATGATAAAAAGTAACAAAGTGATGGCAACACTAACCGGGCTAGTGTTATGTGAGGCAAGTGTATGCGCGTCGAGTGAGGCAAGTGAGGTACAGCTATCTCGAGCTTTATTGCGAGCACCGCGCCGCTCGCCGAGCAAGAGTCCGAGCCGCATGTACAGGTCATTCTGCCTTCTTGACTCGTAGCCCTGCTTGATGTGGCCGCCTTCATCATCTATAAAAAAAAATACAAAAATTTTATTACTATTCTATTCACTATTGTTTAATAAAATTGTTCTCACAAAACCCAACGAAAAAATAATGATATAATTTCAGTCAGTAATGTCATGCTGAATATTCAACAAGTACTCTAAAACATCACTCAAAATTAAAAACATTGCATGCTTTACAATCATGCACACACAAATAATATAATTATAATACGGTAATATGATTTTGTAAAAAATAAACATACAATTAAATTGTACAACAATATTATTACTATGTATAGATATTTTATTTTATAAACATAGTGTATATTTATAAAAATAGTGGAAATTAATGCCTTTTCCATTAGCGGTAATTTTTTTTATTATTTATAGTTTTGGGCTATTGTCAGGTGCTAAGACCTGTAGCACTGCGACCTACACAGATCCATTGTGCTCGCCCTTTTTCAAAGTTTGCTACCTAGACCCGTTAGGGACAAGAATTGAAGAACATTCTTAGGAGCGATGGTTTTTATCTCCTCTGAATAGAGTGTATACTCCAAAGGAGATATTTCGTTGATGCATAAGTAGGCTGTCATTTATGTATTACACATAGGATGTGTAATACATAAATGACAGTAATTTTTAATGTTATTACCGTTATAAACGTATTCAGTTTGAAACGTTATAACTAGTACGTTACGTTACGTTACTTACGCTATCAAGTATTTTGTATTTATTAATTTATATCTGTTGACGAAATATATTTTATAAGCAATATGCGATATTACAAATCTTACATAGTTTTATGTGTTCTAACGTGTCGATTGATATTGTAATGAATTTAGTAAGTACCTAACATAACAACTTTGTAACACCTCTACATGAACTTACATAGATTCTGTTTTTATGAGATCACGACCCCTGATTATATATTTATGACATTCTAAATCAATATATTGAATATAAATCTAGATATCTAATTAATTTTGTTACAACAAGAATTACGTTAATGTAAATTTGATGGCCGCAGTGGTCTAGCGGTTTAACACACTTGCATCCGATGGTCGCGGGTTCGATCTTCGCACGGTACATACATTTGTATTCATGAGGTCACACTCATGAATCAAAACACCCAGATCTATACAAACAATCACTTGTTTGTATAGATCTGGGTGTTTTTAATATATAATGATCTATTTACAGAAAACTGTATCTATATATTTATATTAGTTATCCAGCAGCAATATCACAAGCTCGGTTTAGCTTGGCACTAGATGGCGCTGTGAATTGTCGTGAGATATTAAATTAATGAATAGTAATAGTTTTTTCACCTAGGATATTTTTTTCTAGATTTGAATTTTAATGGATATAGTATTTTATATAGTTTTTTAGATGACCTCGGTGGTCTAGCGATTTAACACACTCAATTACTTATCTGTGGTCGTGAATTCAATTAGTGTATATGATTATATGGTCTAGGTGATTTTGTATGTACATAAAAATGTAATGTAACTCTAATCAGCTGTAGATAATAGTTCGGTTTGAATTACGTGGCATGTTGTGACTTGTCCACGATTTTATGTCCTAAAATAATGAAATTAGATTATATACCTGAACACTTGAAGATACTATATCAAATATAGGAAGTGGTCGTCACAGTATACTCAAAGGACATTTGCGGTGTAATGAAGACTACTTTTGCACCTGCGGAAAGAGCGCCGTGAGAAAATCCCAGCTTAGTTCCGCGATTTTAACATGATAGCTTGCAGGCCATAGGATCAGCGATTGTTTTTCGTCGATTCATCATATTTATATTAATTTATACAATAACAATTTTACTATTGTGATAGACATTAAATTAATAATTATAATTAAATTTACGAATTAATTACTTGAAAATCAGTCATTAATACGGCCTACTAATCGAATTTGAACATCAAAAATTTGATTATTATACGCGTCCAATGACTATAAATAACCCTTTTACAGAAATACTATCTGTTTTCTTAATTTTATCGAGTTTTGCCTATTAGACAGGACCGCATGCTGGCCGGCTTATAGGACTATAACTATAATAAACAATAACTATTGACTGGGGACATATAAGTATAATATATACTTATATTGTAAAAATTATTATATTACGAAGACGTCATTTTACCTTTAATTTAAATCGACTATTTGAACTAAATGGTCTACTACGACCAGTAGACTTTTCAAGTACAAGATACACAAAAGTACAAAATACAATGTACTTTATTGGAGGTCTCAATTTAACAATATAAGTAAATATTAAATTGTGAAGTGATTTATAAATGTGATGTTATTAGTGTGTCTAGTACTATAAATACAAGTTTCAGGAAATCCATTCTATTGTCAAAGTCCATTTCTCATTTTTTTTGTAATTAAACTAAACATTCATTTGCGTTATATGCTGAAATATAGCGACTTTTGTGGCCCCAATCCAACGTGGACACTGTGCCTATTGTGTAGGTACGTTTCTTTTGTATAATAGAACAGTTTATTTACATTTTTTATAGGCGGGTACGGAGAAATTGGTTTTTAAACGAGTAACTATTATGTTTGTTTACAATGGCGCAATCCGATAAGATTACTGTCTTTTAAATGCAATGTAACCGTCCGTTTGAGATGTTTATAATCACGGGAACTGTGTTAATAATTCATTCGCCTATCACTTCCCGGAAGAAAGATATTGTGAAATTGGCTAAAGTTTGAAGATGTGTTACAGTTATTAGTAATTTTTTCCTTTTCTATTCTGCTTTTGTGCATAATCAGTTTGTTTAAAAAAATGTTATAAGTGTTAAACTGTTATTTGATTGAAATTCATTTACAAGATATGATACAGGTCTAATAAATCAGCTCTCAGAGTTTGCGAATATTTCTGCTAGTTTTTGAATGTACATGATATTCAAGAACTTGTGATATCTGTAATATTTTGTTCTGATCTGATGTACTGTTTTATTTATTTTAAATGTTTCATTCTTGAATCAGCTCTCAGAGACTGCTGAATATTTCCACTAGTTCTTGAATGTACATGACATTCAAAGAACTAGCGGAATTATAATCTTTTGAGTCGAGAAAATCGTGGAATCAGAGATAGATCTCTTGCAACAATTTATACAATAATTTGCAAAAACTAGTGTACTTTCCCAACTGTTTTCCCGGATGATAGTCAGGTTACAGGTGTATTGTCAAATATAGCAGTTACAGTCAGCGTAAAATTTAACATTCCCAGATTTTTATATATATTTTGGTATATATTGAATCGAACGTTTCTTAGCAATTGAGGTATTTTACTTTATTCTGACTACATATTTGCGTTATTAAACTTAAGATTTACTACACAATATTTTTCAATTGTTTTGTAGAAATATATATTTGGACTTTCACGACTTTTGATTATATAAACGATATTTAGGCTGAAAGACTTGTATTCATGGTTTTAAATATAAAATAAAAAAATGCGATCGCAAGAAACATATCAGAATATTATGAACTGGTTTGTATGGATGAATGAACGTTGAATAAAGCATAAATCATAATGATGTAGCGACAGTTGCTGGCGAACGATTAAATAGTAAAGGGCGTATTAGTTTCGGATTTAATGGACCATTGCGCCTCCTAGGGGACTAATGATTAGAGATGCTGGAAGCCATTCTTTGATAGATTTATGGGTAATAATAAAAAATGTATTGACAGTTTTATTGGATAATTGTTTCGGATATTAACAAGTACCGTTGGCTTTCATCATATGTTTGATGTATTAAAAATGTAACTGTTACATCCGTAATACCTTTACTTTGTTGTAATGATCTTTTGTCTGTCTTTGGTCTTATAAAGTATTATATTAAAAAAATATTATATAGTGATCTATAGTAATATTGTAAATCTGAAAGTGAGAATCTCTCTATCTTTTTAAGAATAAACGCCTGAATAAATCTTAATTAAATTAGTGTTGTACATAGATTGTATCACGAGGCTATGTTTTATCTTTAAAAAACCAGTTGAAGTTGTGGGTAAACCATACATATTCCATACATAACTCGTGACAGGTAGTCTTTGATCTGAACTTCACTTTTAAATAATAGTAGTATATTTCAAAAAGATGTAGTGATTCTGAATATGCTGTAGTTTTCTTTTATATTTTCATATATAAGTATAAGATTTATAATATATGAAAATATACCGCGAATATGCGGGTAAACCATATATATATTATTATACATACTTAGGTAGTTTATGTCGATCTGAATATTTACTTTTGAATAATGGTAGAATATTTCAAAAAGGTGCAATGGTTTTGAATATGGTATTCAGTGGATATCTTGTGCAGTTTTATATTTATACGAAAATATACCATAAATCTTAGCGTATATACGCTATATATTGCATCATGCATCGTTTATACACTGAAACTCGTCTAGTAGATCTTAGAAAATACTTATAGGATGCGCTCGCGCAGGGCTGCCGTAATAAAAACGGGCGTCTCCCACGCTCCAGCCTGTGGCAGGTTCGCGCGGTGTCATTGCCGTTAGTAGGTAGTAGGGTGGCCAATTTTGAATATACAATCATAGTAAGGACAGTCGAATTTATACATTCTAAAACAGAGTAAAATCTAATATGGTAAGAGATAGGTAAAGCTCAATTATTAGTAGATGATTTTTTTATGTAATTGGAATGGTAAACAAGCTGATGTTTCACTGATGGTAAGTAGTAACCGACGTTTTATACACATGAACATCACGTTTGGTGAAGATGGGTTGAAAATTGGTTAAGAATTACATTTAATAAACACACATTCGGAGAATTCCTGTGTTGAAATAAAGCGCTAAATCGAAGCAGCGCTAAACGAAACAGCGTTAAGCTGGATCTTACTGTGCTTCCAAATTATAATTTAATCTTGAAGCATATATCAATATGTATTATGGGTATGAATATTATATGGTGACAACCCTGTCACATTAATCTGTTATGACAAGCTCCGGGACTTGATACAGTCCGGATCCACGTGTATGAAGTCTTGTCGGAGAGTTGTGTGTAATATACAGACATTACATGGCATATCGGTTAACGTACTAATACTTCCTTGTACTTTAGAATAGAATAGAAAATCCTTTATTAATATAAACTTAATTTAAGCACTTTTGAATAGACATTACAAATTTTTCAATCTATCGCTCATTCTGAAAGCTGTCTCATCACAAGAATGAGCAAAACTCGTATGTTGCTCTTTTAAATAATCATTGTAAGTTTACATTTTTATGTCGAAATGTGTGAACAACTAGCACTAATTTATTAGATTCAAATATAGGTAAATACAAAATAAGAATAATGTTCAGTCGTTGAAATTTTTATTTTTATCGTCGCTGTAGGGAATGAATAATGCAAGAATATACAGTAAAATTCAGAAGTACCTTTATTTGGGCAGGTACTATACAAATAACTTATGATCACGTCGCGTGATCATTGTGAAATACTTTCAAGATATAGAGATATAATAGAATTCTTACTATGTGGTAAGAAACTCTAGTACTATTTTTGGAGAGGGGTGGAGATTGTCAGTAAAAGGGAGTAGTGAGACAGAGTTCCTGGTAAATTCTGCATCACTACTCCATATTACGTTTATCCTGACTACCTTCTGTAATCTTTCACTACCCAACCAGCGCATACTGTTATAAATTATGATCATCCAAAGAACCTGCTAATTTTATATTTAGATTTTAATTTAAACTTGAAACTAGATTAGGATTCTAAGCTAACGTAATGATAAACTTTTATAAAAGGTTAATTTAAAATATTGGAAATAAACCTTTATATATTTGCATGTAAATTATTATTACTTTTTTTATACGTGTAGAACAAGGCTAAGGTATTGAGACGTTCCTGCTTACGCAAGAAGTGTTGACAACCCTACACCACTACTTAGTGAATAGAAAGTGAGCGTTCGTACTTACCGCTTTAATAGGGCCATGGGTTCGAGCTAAAATAGCATGTTTGAGGAAATAGTGGTTATTCATAATATACTTAATGCAAGCCGACTGATATTTAACAACATCAGGGGAAAATAACAGTTCTATTAAACAATATAGGAATTGTTACGCCTTCTTTATTGACGCCTAGTCGTTGCTTTGCGTAATAAGCGTGTTGTAACGTCTTAAAGGTCTATTTAGGAAATAATTAAATATTACATATCTTGATAAAAGAAACGAGCACATTTGGTATATGACGGCCTCGGCGGTCTAGTGGTAAAGGACAATTCAATTCCTCTTACGGCACAAACATCTGTGATCATCACGGCACATTCATGAGTATGATTATTATGTATTATTATGTATCTGTCTGGGTGTTTTCTATGTATTTACTTTAGCTAGCTTAACTTTGGTGATGATGACGGCGCTGTGTGAATTGTCCTGAGATTATTTATCTATATAGGAATTGTTTACCGCCTTCTTTATTGACGCCCACTCGTTGCTCTGCGTAATAATAACCTCTGTTAGGTCTGCTTAGGAAACAATTAAAAATAAAATATCTTCACAAAAAAGAAAAACGAGCGCTTTTGGTAATAAATCCGATTACAATTAAATTCTGTCCAAAACTTCTGTGTGATACAATAAAGTGGGTTAACTATAAAATAAAATTTTGAGAAATCGACTATAAAGTTGTAATTTTAATCAATTGATGTGGGGGGAATGGTGTATGTTGGTAATGAGGATTGATGACCCCATTGTTAGCAATGTACCATGTCAGGTTGACCTCCATGCGGTACCCCCTGGAAACCATCGTCATAAATTCTTGATGAATTGTCACAATGGGGTAACTGTAATGACCTCATCTTCCACTGTTGCCTCGCCAGCGTAAACCGTTAGCGCAGGCGGGAGCATCATTCCATTATCATCCACAAAAAAAAAATCTAATTGGTGTCAAAATTATATATTTTTTAACATCTACACATTGTTAGATAGCATGGCTTGATCTATCAACCGGAAACTAGATGAATTGACCATGACACAGTATCGTCTGTATGTCATTGTGTTCACTGATTTTTGTTAGTTACGTGATGCGACGGCTATTGTGACCCATTGTGGCTGTAACAGGGTTATAGATGATCGCACTGTCAAGGTTGATTGGTCTAGATATATGATAATGATCGTATATTACGACTTGTATGTAGTAGTCCATATAGAATATAGTTATTCTATCTAGTTTGTTTATCAATTTAGTCAATTCTGAAATGTATTATCAGGATTCTTAGTGTTTCTGTAATAAAAATACCGACTGATATTTTTTACTGACTTTCATTAACCTATATATATATTATTTATTGCACAGATATTATAATTTAGAGATAATATGAGCAAAGGTGGACTTATCTCTAGAAGAGATCTCTTCCAGTCAACCTTAAACAGTGGCATAGGTGGTACTGTGAGTAATAAAAAAATAAAAAAACAGGTGCAAAAAAAATGTCAAATGCTTGTTCTATGGAATCTATCTTAGCTTTATCTTATTCATAAGGTGGTAAGCAAATCTATCGAAATCGAATGAGAGAATTAAGATGTATATTATCGGCTCATTTTATCTCATACTAGTACTGGCGTAATTTAATTTTCGATAGATTTACTTGCTGTATTTATGTAATAGTTTACCGAAGGAATCGATTATCAAGCTTCAATTGTTTCAATTCAGTTTTCTATATTTTACTTTGAGGGTTTCTTTATTATCTGTGTGTAATTTATTTCTATAAAATAAGTATTTTAAAATACTTGAATTTGAAGATGTTTGATTGATAAAAAAAATCTATTACTCTTGCCTTATGAATTATCGTTTATTTTCCAGAATATTGAATATTACACGAACTGAACTTAATATAGAATGACATCATGGTAACATAACGTATATGCATGGTGGTACATGATGCTAATGAGGTTATGCTTCTATGAATACCGTCAAGGTTGGGCTGCTAAATTGTATTCATACAATGTTTTAGTTAAAATTGAATATTATTGAATAAAATAATAACATATTTAACTTTATTAGGGTTCCAAATATAAAGAGTCAGTGAATCATTCATATATATGTTAATGCCGAAAGAACTAAGGCTTTGTATAAAGTCGGCGTTAGAAAATTATTCTATTATTATTGTAATTTATTAAATTATGAAAAAAATTATACATCAATTTATATTTAGAATACTTTTTAAATTTCGAAAATGGAATGGTAATGTAAACAGTTGTTGTTATAGTCGATGATGATTTCATTGTATTATGGAAATTGTACAGATTAATGTTTAAATTTCGAAAACGGAATGTGTTTGATTAAGATCAGTATCTTTCGCAATAGACTGATGTAAACTAGATCGTTGTGTAGTAATCTAGTCGACAAATAATATATTGCAATTAAGACTGTAAAGTCGGCGTTAGAAGCCCTTTAATTATTACATAATTATTGTAGTTAATTAAATTATGAAAAATTCTGTTCATCAATTTATATTTAGAATGTTTTTTAAATTTCGAAAATGGTTTGATAATGTAAATGGTCAATGAGGTATTTTATTGCACTATGGAAATTGTACAGATTATCATCTTTTTCGATAGACTGGTGTAAATTAGATCGTTGTTAATCTAGTCTACCAATAATATATTGCAATTAAGACTTTGTATAAAGACGACATTCATAACTCTTCAATTAAAAAGATAAAGATTTTGGTAATTTACGGTTTATTCATTCAATTTTGAAAATTATTTCATTGTGTGATAGATCATTCATTCAGGAAGGCATTCAGTCTAAATTACATTACTCTATGGCCAATAAGCGCGAAGCTGTAATGAAAATGTTGCAAAAACAGGGAAAATGTGAATAGCTCATAGAATTCCCTAAATAAGCTTTGCTTAGTTTGAGACCAGATGACACTACATTGTGTAGGGTTCTTTATATTATTTATTTACATCATAACTACTCTCGCATTACCATAAACAATTCGGCAAAATATTTGGAACCCCATAGCTAGTTTCGTTTCACACCGGCCAACGGAAGTGATCTTTGGACCGGCTTTGTAACAAACAGCAATATGCGTTACAAACCATTGCGTGTCTAGTGAATGTTGTTTTTTGTTGACCCATTGTTGGTTTTGTAATTGGATAACAGGTTGTAATGAGTGATTAGCATTTGTCATACTCTTGTTTAATTGTGACATGTTGAAATTCAGCTGTATTTCGAAACGGGATGAAGTCGAGGCAGGTACTGGGTAGATCGTTGTCGAAGTCGATGATGTAATTTATTTGGTCTCGGTGGTCTAGTGGATGGTTATAAGGGCAGAGGAAGGCCAAAAAAGAGATGGATGGACTGTGTGAAAGATGATATGGTAAGAAAGGAAGTAAATAACGCGATGACTGCGAACGATGGTCGATAAGGAAGAAGCAGATGATGATGGTCTAGTGCTTTAGTACACCGATGGTGATAAACATTTGTAATCAAGAATTTGTGTTGGTCTGAGTATATTTTATGTATAATATGTATTTACAAAAAAATGTCTTTATGTATTTATATAAGTTGTATAATACCCATAACACAATCTCTGGTTAGCTTGGGACTAGATGGCGCTGTGTAAATTGTCCTGGGATATATTATTATTTATTACTTAAGAAATATTCTATGCTTCAATTTATATTTAGAATATTTTTAAATTTCAAAAATGGAATGCTGTCATAGACAGTGTTAAGTTTTATTGTATTAAGAAAATAAATCAGATTAATTTTTAAATTTCGAAAACGGTAGGAGAATGGAATGAAAGATACTGGATCTTTCTCAGATCGATGTAAAGTAGAACGTTGTTAATCTAGTCGAGAATGTAATACATATATCGTAATTAAGATTTTGTTCCTTAGATCAATTTCATGATATACATTGTAGACTTAATTTTTAAATTTGAAAATGGAACACTGTTTAAAAATAATCTGTTAGATTTATAGTTAAAGTGAACAATGTAATTTATTGTAAATATTTTTTTTATATTGTATCAGATTTAAAATTATCGACAATCGACAGTAGCGATGAAGGTCTTATATCTATGGCTAAATCTAAAGGTCTATGGTCTAGTATCTACAACGTTGCAACAGCGTTACATGACAGTCTGATACTAAAACCTAATTTTCGCATTATTTCGCAACAACCATTATTGTCAAGAGTAAAGGAATTAAAGTAACTATTTTACTTTGCCAATTTCTATTAAATGACGAAAGTAACGAGAGACTTTTCGTCTGTTTGGTGGGTTTGTTAGTAACGAAAATTGTCCTGTTTTTTTTACCGTTCGATGTACCAAGACGGGCGAATTGTACATATCCTCTATTGATACCCCTATACTGCTCTACTGCTATACAGCCGTGCATCATTCCATTATCGCCCATTAAAAATGTTTCTAATTACCCTATCTAGCATAACAGTTGTGAAGGTATGATTTTTAATACGTGAAGCAAAAACTTTGTATCCCTTCTTACGGAAATTGCTTGGACAAAGGAGTATGAAAATTCGAACATTCATAGTTTGTAAAGAGAAGGTGCAGATGCTAATATTTGTTTAATATTATGCATAAAAATACATTAAATCAATAAAAAAACATTACACACACTACCATATACTTGACATATACACGCATAGAAGTATATAGTATTTGACAATAGAACCTTAGTAATGTTCAAACTTATTGATAGGGCAACCACTAGTATTATTATAGTATTTATTCTTTCTATTTATCGTGTCTTATGCAATGTAACATCTAGTACAACTATATTATTCCACAGATTAGATACGGATTAGAAGCCATCGTGGGCTCACCAAGGGCGTTCTGAATCTGTCATGTTACAAGGTAGGTGACGCCGCCCTCGTGGTATTGTTCGGTGATAGTTTCGCAAATGTATGATTTGGCGCCAAGCATAATACCTGATCTTGACAATAACTAGTCTATGGCAATTAATGTTTGAAATCCTAAGCCAGTATCCGAATAATAAATGGAATAAGCAGGTATAATATACTAAAACTGCTATGAATAATGGCTATTTTGAAAATGATTGAATGATTTTGAAAAATATTCGAACATATAAAAATTGGTATTTGGTCTGAAGACAATAGCTGTATGAGTTGAGATCTTTTGCCATTATCAGTAAAGGAAATGTAAAAAGATAAAAAGAATGGTGATTTGTTAATAGATATTACATTAAAGATGGATAGTTAAGAGTGACATTTTATGAAATGATATAAGTATGTGTAAAATATTTACGTATATATATAAAGCTATTTAAACAATCGGAATGTTTAATTGTATAATTAAGGATTGAAAAATTGGAATATGATTTAGAATCACTGTAAAAATATTTATTTTATAATTCAGATAGATAATGACTTAGGACCATATAAAAATGACATTGGCACTTGTTGGTTTTAACGAAATAACGAAATGTAGATAATAATAATCATAAAATAATAAAATTGATTTTTTAATGATTTTATTTCCTTTCTATAATAATCAATAATACCTAGTACACCTAGTGAATTAATACACTCGGTTTTAGATTTCAATTGACATTTTAAACAACCATATCTAAAAAGCAACATATTTACATTGTATTGTAAATCGATTTAAATTAAACGTAACATGTAGCGTAACTAATCTGTATGTACATGAGATAGGAAATCAAATAACTTCAACGGAAACCGAGCAAGACTTTCTTTTTCCTGCACTGCGATTTATAACCAATCGTATGGTTTTACTCGCTACTAATTGAATATTTTGACATGACATTAATTCAAAGCCTCATATAAATCCGTTAAGCATTAGCGTACTTTCGTCAAACCAAATCATCTATAGACTACTCATATTTACATATACAATTTTGAAGCTACAATCTCCTTGAGTTTATTTCATTATATACATAACATCATCTACATTTATCAGTACAGTTGATCATATTCGCCCACGAATCGGTATGTTACTTTTGTCACCGATCCCTTATCTCGATTTCGTTATCGATTATTGATGTATCTTCATCATTGAGCAGAACATAACATGAAGACTTACTCATGCAACGATGTCTATTCAAATACATATGTAAATTCATATACATGATGAAACAAAAATTACCATTCATCGTGATTTAGTATCTAATTTCAATGACGATAATTGCTATTAAATACATAAAAAAAACATTACAGACAATTGCTTTCTAAATTCATGAACTGAACCAAAATATTAGCTTTCATAGCGTTATATAAAACCAACGCAAATCAACACACAAAACAAACAATAAAGAAATCAGAAAAGCTCCGTATCAAATGATCCTTTCAGATATATGTGAACAGGCAATAAGAAGTGCAAAACTCGAGCGACGAATGTGCCAGATCAGATGCTGAGGAATGTGGACCGAATACCGTCGCATTTAATTAAAACGAAAATCGACTATAAAATCGAATCAATCGATAGGCGAACGTGCTCTTTCCACGCTTTAAGTGTCTTTTATAGACCAACTGTCGTTTGGACTCCGTTGATTGTGTCATTATATTTAAATTTATGGATTAGTACATCAACACATAGACACCAATGCTGATTATTATGGATAGTAAAGTCCACATTCCCCCGACAAACATATATAATTTATTCTCCGTGCCTGCTAACTGGTTGAGCCCTTGTGGCACTGACGAGTGCGCCGACCAGAGCGATCTGATCTTATTGAAGACCATGCTCGGCCACGCCGCTGTTCTTGGGCCTTCCTCTGGCAATCCTGTTGAGTATATCGGATGCCTGATATAGCCTGCGTCGAGTGTCATAAATAATCTGGATTGCTTGACCATAGAAGGCGTAAGTAATGACTTTTCTTATTACGAAAATTAATTGAGTCTCAAGAATTTGAAAAGACAATATTTCTCATAGTGACAAATAGAAATGTTATAACCGATCAACAGACAGTCAATTAAAGTCGCGAAGGGGCAAGGGCCGTGGTGAATTGAAGTAATGCATTTTGTTAACAAACCCACGGCTCAGTGTACAATATATTTCATTATACCACAGAGACACAGTGGGCCACTATAATATAATTAATGGAAATGAAAACTGTAACAGATGCTGAGATAACGTTCGTAGTCGGCTTGTCTGCGCGGGTAGAATTGCAAAACTAACGGATCTATACCTAAAGTAATAGATACTCTAGACAGACAACCGGTCCTTTACGGAACCTACGTACATCCGGCGGGAACGTGCGTGGGTGCACTGTCGCAAGCGTCGCTCAACGTTATTTACGATACAAGGAATCTTCTATTTATGAAAACTTATAGGCATATCTACCGAACGAGCGAGAGGCGCTATGTTGACGTCTTATGAATGAAATTTCGAATTAATGCCGTATAAGATATCAATGAAGTGCATTGCGTGTGCAGCAGGCTTACGCAATGCCGACGTTAATGCAAATCAGTGGCTACCACGCGCGGGCCTACTAATATGCAAATGTGGAGACATATAAATTACTTACCAGATAGAGGCACGTGGTTCTCGTGAGAATGCCGGGAGGATCGCAGCCCAAATGGACTGCGCAGGGATTTGGGGCTAAGAAAGAATCTCTTTCTCGTGTGAGGCGGTGTGGGGCAGCTCTGTGTGAGATTGGTGGGTTGTTTTGGAGGTTTTGGCAATCGGAGCGGCGACTGCCAATCTTGGTCTTGTCTTTGTGGAGATGGTGTATATCGATCCATTACTTGCTGTCTACCCTGTCTTTTTCTGGCACATAAAGGGCACGCTTCGTTCCTAAACATGCAGGAGTAGCAGCGTTCATGTCCGCAAGTGTCGATCAGCTTTCTCTTTTTGCCCTTGTCAAAGGGCATGTTACAACTTGGACAGGTCGTGCCTCCCGTCTCGCTCTCGAGTAGCTGTCGTATTGCCGCCAGGTCTGTAACAAGAATTGGCAGAGTTAATTTTGTTTTCACTATTCCTATCCTACATCATCATAGAGATTGATAGTTAAGAATGCAAACTGGGTAGTTGTCGCTTTATGCCTGATAATCGATTAACATTAATGATCCTTGAAGCTATTTTAACTAAGGATTATGGTGTAATACGAGTTTTACGCGGGGAATGAACTGTTACAACCAATTACTAGAATGAGGATGTAGTGATGGAATTTAAATGGGATTATGGTACAATGAATGACGGTGTTTTTACAATGTAAAACAGTTTAATGCTTCTTAACAGCGTCTCGATTACAACTGTGTGTGTGTGTTTTGACTAGCAGTACAGATTATTGCACCATAAACAACATTGTATTGATAAAATATAGCCATCTTAAAGAATTTTCATTTAATTTCGCTGATTTATTGGTAAACATCATTATGACTTCTGAAAATGTGCCTCGATCAAAACTTAAATCAACACTTTCAAATTAAAGGGATCGTAAATCAACTGTCTGTAAACGAAGTAATTAAATCTGAATGCTATCTCACGACATAGTAAAGGATGGGTATATCGTTTGGCTCGCTTTGATACATGGTTATTGCGTCCTGATTCGTCGGCGACAAATGACATATTTGTAGATTGCTTGTCGTATAAGCATTCTTTCTGATATTTTACCATTACTTCCTTTTTCAACTAATGTTATCGAGCCGCAATGCCTCGTGCTCAGTTAATGTTACCAGATAACCATCTGACATTTTACCAAAATTCTATAATCCCTACAAAACAGAGATTTAGAAAAAAAACCCCAAAAAAGAAGTCTGATCATGATGATCTAATTTTACCCGATTAAGTTTGTCTTTTTGATATTTAATTAAGTTCGTGAAACTGATAACATTTTTTTAGCCGCTTCGGTGGGCCAATGTTCGCCTATAGTTCGTCACTTTTTTGAGCCAGAAAATTAGTGTTTATGGACACAAAACTCCGCAAATCCCAAAATTAACTATATTCCCCCAACGCCAAAAATCCCCCAAATTTGTGGAGATAACCTTCAATCTGGCATCATTGTATACACCAAAAGCTAGCTTTTATATGGCTATCAAATTATACAGTATGTTTATCGGACATAAAGTTAAATGATTATTTTGTTGATGAAACAGGGTTTCCAATGAGCATGATTGCAGTAAGCTGGTTCCAGCGCGGAGACTCGCTTTCCTTTTGTGACCTTTTCAAAAGATACTTTTCCATTCAATATTTACTTTAGTTAATAATTTGCCTTAAAGAGGGCGATATAAATTCATTTTATAAGTGCTTATGTAGTAATAATGTTTTAATGTTTATAATTATTCAGAATGATGAATTTTATATCTTGTTATTACATACTAATGATTACACCAATATTAGAAACGTATGAGTTTCTGTAGTCTTCGGCATAATCAATTTCGTTAGATGCTGATAGATACTGTACTTCGATAGACTTTTTGATATGAAATTTCCCATTTATATTACGTGTTTTTAATTAAAAGGTCTTTTATAAATCGTATTTTTCTATAGATTATTTTTTAGTTTACTTATTATAATTAGGTTTTCTTAGATATATAAAACTGTATTAATTATTTGTAACAATAATAATAATAATAATACGAACCCAAGACTAATCATACGGTCATCATACATCTAGTCCCAAGCTAAGCAGAGCGTGTGTTATGGGTACTAGATAAATGATACAAATACTTTTTTTTTGTGAATGGATGAATAATAGCCCGACCAATACAAACATTCATACTCATGAACACACGTTTGCATTGTGTGAGGAATCGAACCCGCGACTATCAAAAGTAAAGGTGCTAAACCGCTAGACCACCGAGGCCGTCGAGACCAATTAGGCACTGAAGATGTAACTGAGTTTTTTTTAATATTCCAGATAATTTGTGTATTTAATAATTTTGTTTACATGTGGTAAATAAATTGTACATAATTAAAGTATTGTATATGTTCATAGTTGTTGAAAACTCGTAATATCGTCATTATCCTCTGTACAACGATATCCACAGACCATATTGTTTCCGAGTTAAGTCATACAAACAAAATTTGAAATCAACAAACAAAGAAAATAAAATTAGCAACGAATCGCGATAATTATTATGAAATCGTAAAAAGAGGGGGATGGGATTGTTAGTAATGTGGACTGATGACCCCATTGCTAGCAAATTATGCCAAGTTGTCCTTCACGCTTTTCTTCTGGAAACCATCATGATAATTTCCTTGTAAATTTGACATAGACTAACTGACTTGCCTTCATGTTCATCCTATTATCCTCTACTGGTGTCACGCTAGCGTATATCATTAGTGCAGGCGGGTGCACCGTACCTTTATCATCCATAAAAAATCGTGAAAAGACCGGATTGTTTTTTAAGATATTTTCAAATTTAAAGTAATACTAAGAATGGAAAGCGGTCAAATATTTGAAAAATCTACAGTTTTTACAATTACTAAATATAAAATACAGAATTAAACTACAAAATACACAATTGCTAAACAATTAAAAGTAAGGTTCTACATTCATCAAATAAGAAAAAAACATTAAATACACTGTGGAACTACTAAGAAACGAAGTTTATAAATATAACAAACTTTGTAATATCTGCACGGGTTAAAAATATCGTTCGATATATCTTAGTACGGGGGCTTACATTTTGTCTGCCTTGTCAGACGATGAGTCATACAAAATATACAAACAACAAAAAATGCAAGTATTCATTAGGATGAGTGTTGTCGACTTCAAACCTTATCCACAACAAGTAAGGTAGATAATTGAACGAGCTGCAATAGTCACGGTTTAACGAAACGTGGTAGTAATTTTCGGTAAGACACATTAGTTTTTGCGGTTAACAATATTAACGTTAGACGATGTAGTAACGTCTAGCTTTTTTGTCTTATTCTACATACAAATTACATCGCTAACATAGACTTTGGACTTCAAAAATGGCGGTATAAAATACATGTACCTTGATTTGAAACCACTTTTGTGTCTCTGGTAAGGAACGACAAAATTCCAGTTATAGTCTTTAGCTTTACTTTATATATGCAATTTTTTTGCTTTCTTATACTATTGGAAACGTAACTATATCTTTAAAAGCAAAAAAATAGAAATTGTTTAAACAACTATGAACAAATATTTGCGATAAAAAAGTCGTAATTCGAAATAGAACTATTTCTCGTCAAAAATTGTCAAAAATAACAAGTACCCTAGTAAGGCGGGTATTAATTTTTAACATATTATAGCAAACTAATAATACAATTAACCTTTACGTTATCAATGATGGATCTATTTCTACTTCTTTTATAAATATTACTATTTTAATCCATTTATGGTATTATATTTATAAAGAATTTTAACCTTTATTAACGCACAGACAAACAATATAAATTCTGACAGTTATAGTTTTCAGTTATGTAACGTTGATAAAGTCCCCCAATAATATTTTTTCTCATATATCGATAATGTAGAGACAGCGGTCTATTACATTTTTATTATATGTAAATATTTTAAAATCAAACATACTATTAGAAGGTATATCTAAATCTTTAGGGTCAGCTGTTAATTAATAGTGGAGAACAATTAATTGCATGTAATTAATGTTGATTATGTCACTGGCATAAGTTAGTCATTAACAGTTAATGAACACTGACGATAATGCTATGATATTTGACAATATTAATTATTATTTAATTGATATTATTAATTATTACTCATTAATATATACCTGGTTATTTTTTTATTTCTATTCATTCAACTCTATTCTCTTATGTACCGGGTTAGTCGGGAGACTGTGAGAAGAGATCTTCTTACAGGTATTTTATTTTCCTTTATGGGATATTCAATGTTTCTTTACATTACATTATCAATGTAATATGTTTATTTAATCTAATCTTGTAATATTTCTTGTTCTCGAAGTTGTCTTTTTAATATTTTTATATGTGTTTTGAAGTAGTTATATTCACATAACATGTTAAACATGTAAACTTATATAACATTTATTTAAAGAGCTAGAGCTAAGTTTTTTGTTTGTTTTTCTTGTCTAAATACCGAATAAGCAAATATATAAAAAATTGAAAGAATATGAAAGTATTTCTGACGTCCAATAGCTCTTCAAGATTGTAATTTTCATCGTAAGAGGACATTTTTAAATTAATTTCAGGAAATGTATATATTTTTTCTACAATATGAGGATGTACTACGAGGTATCTCTAAGACAAATTAGTTTAAAAACATTTTGTGTGTCCAATTGGAATAGCATTCAAAACTATAAATTGGTTTCAACTACCAAATACAACAAAAATAGTGTCTGCACATCTACAGAATAGCTGCAGCAATTAAAATTTCACCAATTAAAAAAAATATTTGGAAAATTAAAACCATAAAAATATTTTCATGGGTAGCTATTGAAATATTATCAATTAAGAAAAAAATATTTTGAAATATGTCTATAAAATTTTACACGGTACGTTATGGTGAGACTACTAAGGAATTGTGCACCATGCCATCAACATAACATGTAATAGCCTACTGCAAGGTGCACGGCTTTATCTATAGGAGAAGGATATTATACTATTAGTACTATTATTACAATTGGTCCGTAGTGAGGGATTTATTTCAAGTTTACTACATTCTCTACTTATGTATTCTTAATATGCTTAAGTCTAATTAGTTATGGCTTAGAGTACCTCAATAAGAGGATAGATCTGAGCAGTCGCGCAGCATCTATTCCCCGCATGGAAACACTTTTAAATAATGAGAAATATATTTGTATTGGTATGGGTTTTATACATAATGTATATGTTAAAAAAATACATAAATATTTCTATCAGTTGTTTAGTATCCATAAAAGAGGATCTGCTTAGCTAGGGACTAGATGGCGCTATATGATTTGCCTGGGTTATTATTATTATGACATGAAATTATTTATTATTGAACCGTAACCGTTTGTTAGTCTATTTGTCGTAAACAAACAAAAACTCACAACTGGACGGTTTCTCCTAAGATCCGGTACCTAAACAAGAAAAAAACAATATAAATCATAATTCGACTAACAACTCAGCATTTTGACAGATGCAAATCACCACAGACAAGCGCAGATCTCTCCTGTCCAAATGATCTATAGGTCTATGGAAGACGCCGGAGATTTATGGTAAGCGGCGCGCGCGCTGCTCAAACCGTACCTACAATTGCGAATGGAAATCGTTTGCGGTTGCATAGTACTAACGTGTTATCAGATTATGCACCTGTATATTTACTACAGTATATAAATATATATATGTCATTCATTAAAGTATACGTGTAGCTCTGTTTATGTCATTTAAAGTTCAGAATTATTTCTAACTCGATATGCGTATGAAATTAAAATTACACTCACATAACGAGGTGGACCTTCATAAATGTTGCTATATATACATATAGTAATTTTGTAATTATATATAATACATGTACAACATTTGTCCCGAACTACAAAACCTAATTAATGAGGTAACCAATGAGTCGGTTGCCTTTTCACCTTTGCGGCACATAAAAATCAGCTCCATTTCTTTTACTTGTTCATATACTTTTTCTGTACCTTATGATATGCTATGTATATACATAGCATATGTATCTGTAATTGGTGAATAAAGGATTTATCTATCTATCTAAATGTCTATTTTTTTTTATTTTTTATTTTATATAAAATTTTCAAGCAATATTTAAGTGTCCCTAACTATTATATTTTCGAACTCTTTATACGAACGCTGTCCTTAATAAAATCCATATTCACACATAACTTTTTATAAAGTAAATTATAAATTTAGACGATTATTTTTTATTGTATACAGAATATTATGTCGATTATGTCGAGGTGTGTGTAAAAAACTCCACCTCAATAAATAAAAAACATAATTTTTAACCAATTTCAAATGCGTCATTTTGCATTTCGACAATAGTCGTGGTGCAAGCTACTGTTGCTTACAGCAATCTGTGACGATAGATATTTGTTTATTCCATTCCTGTATAGACCAATCATTAATAAAAAATACTCAGTAGACTCTATTTCACAATCAAGAGTACCTAATTTTCTTATCTAAGTGGATTGACAGACGCATAAACTATCAGGAAAGAAAGAACGCAGAAAGGTCACTTGTTTGAAGTTTTAGCTTTGTTGTTGTGTATATATTGTGTCATTTATATTATGAATGTTTTTCTTTTCTTTCTTAGTATACTATTTTATTTTTAAGTGCATACTGCTATTATATATTGTCTTATTACAGATTAATTAACAATACATTTATTTAGAATAATTACATACTATAAAAAAACAAATTAATTTGTTATAATAATAAAAAAAAATAAGATAAAAAAGAAGTAATTTAAAGTGGAAATAAAATGTTATAGTGCAATAAAATATAAATTCATTTAACTAATTAGTTTAAATGCTTAGTAAATTAAATGCCTTAATTAGGTATAATAAATATTTTATTACGATTTTATAAAGTCACTATCACTCTCAGAAAATAACATTGTATAATAGTATTTATACAGAAAATTAATACACAATATTATTCTGATTACTTACAGGTAGTCTGTTATTACATAATATGTCATAATGGTAAACTTAGTCACCTCTATCCGCCATTTTGTAATGTAGTCTATACCCCATAGCGCGCGAGTGCATGATTTCAACAGATAAAAAATCTTTGACAAGGCGTGGGCAGGTAGGCTCGTGCATTCACTACATGCAGCCAAATGTAAATACACTTTGGTTATTAGTTCGGAGTTATTAAGACATGGGGCATCGTGGGAATGTTGCTTTCTTCCATATTTTAATTACCGAAGTGGTTCTATGTTTGGGATATGTCAAGTTTTTAAATTAGCCCTTGGTGGAAATTTATTTTAGTGAGTGTTTGGACTGACAAATTTTGAAATTTCAAGTGTGTCAGCATTTGTGTGTTATTGTTTTTTTATTTAAGTTAAATGTACTACTTGTTGTGAGAAAAATAATTGTGTCTACTGGAATCGTAATATAATCTTTCGTAATATTTACATTACAGTGGGTCTATAGGGATAAGATTAACCAACTTCAAAATGGAGCAATTTTCAATTACATTCTATTTTTTGGCTAACGTTGCATCCGAATAGGTTACTAATATAACTTTTTGGTATAGGGAGTATTGTGGGGCAACCATTCTCCTAACTACTATCCGGTGATTGAAACACCAATAACAAAAAATAGTATGCTAATTCTGAATAGTTGACTAGTTTTTTATTTGAAAGAAATTACTTTCATTAAAGTCAATCTAGTTAAATTGGTTGAAATATAGTTGTATAGAATAGTATAGTACATCTAAATAATAATAATCATCTAAATAATATAGTACATCAAATATCCTCACCGTTGCCTCACAGTACATTTATGAAAATATTATGTATACAAGGAAAAACTTAGATAGTTTCAAGAAACTTAAAGACTGTGATTGCAATAAAAAAACTAATTTTACCTAAATAACAAAAATTCATAGTATTGCGTAATAATAAACTGAATAGTTGCAATTCAAATCTTATATTAAACAAATGTTATGTAAAAAAGCCTATTTTTATTTATGAAAGAATATATAGCAAGAATAAGTTTATTTCGTTATAATTTTAATTTTCAAGTCAATCTAGTTAAATTTTTGACGTTCGTGTGGAATATAGTTGTAAAATGTAGAATATGGGCTCCCTAAAATATGGTATGAGTACATCTGAAAAAGCTCTTATCACTAATGATTTAATCTTATTCATGATTATAGACCCAAAAAAAATAAAATTATATGAATATGCTCGTTCTTCTTGTGAAAAGGAAAGTGGTAGATAAAAAACAAATTGTTATGACTATTCAAAAGTGCTTAAATTGTTTATTTCATCGTTAATATCTAAAAAGAAGTAATGAGGAATCTCAAGAAATAAAATTATATGAATATAGTAAAAGGAAAATTAGGTAGTTGTCATATCGTTAATATCTGAAACTTAACTCAGACTTCTTCTCTGAAACATAAGAGTTTCATTATATCGATCCAACGAAACTCTTTAAAAAGAAGAAAACATACCTACCACGTTTGCTTGATCTAATTCACAACATTCAAGAATATCAAAAGTAGTGTTTAGTAATCTCACACATTAAAGCAGGATTGTTAACCTTAAAACATTGCTAAAAATATATGATGTATCACTGGTCGACTTCCAGACGGTTCTTTGGAAATTATCGTGGTGGTAGAGAATTTATCATGATAAGTTAACCAAAGTAACTTAGCTCTCATCCCATCATTATCCACGGTGCCCCACCATAGTATATATCGTTAGCACAGACGAGTCCATCATTCCATATTAATTTATTAAAAAAAGAACGTTAAAATATTTCCTCTTAGGCAAAGAAGAAAATATCTCGTATATTAGCTCAAATTGACTCCCTAATACATCGTCGTATTTTGACCGATTCCCGTGTGTGTCTCGTACTCTACAAGGATGAAAATATTAGTACCGAAAACAAAAAATCTCATAATTGCAAGTGGATCCTCAAACAGTTGGCATCCCTGTGCGCGAGGATGACTAAGCTCTCGCCGAATAAAGATTTTTATCTGCACCCGATCGTGACGACAAATCGTAACATTTGCACGATTTCTTGCGACATCTGAATTTACTAGTGATGTGTTTCTATCACGGTACAATAATTCGATTATCGATGTATCGATGTGGTTCACTTACCGATCGAGATACGAATCGCTGTCAGATTTAGCGCCCGAGGTTTCGGGGTTATCTGCGATTGGACAAGCAAGCTTGGAGACTATTAATTCTGATTGGATTGATAAATTGTTTCGAAATTGTTGAAATATTGTACTTTTGCCGCCTATTCTATCTACATTTGGGAATATAAAAATATTCCACTTGTTTTTTTTAATAGAAGTCGAGACAACTCACCTAGTTTTGGCTTAGAGGTGCCAAGTCATATTTGTTTCTGACCTAGGGCTGTTAGAAGTGAGTTTTTTTATAATATTTAATATAATGCATATATTTTAGGGGGGAGAGGTAACTGCCCTTCTTTGCCTCCTCCTTGGGAAGGTCCCTGAGCATGATATACTTATTATGTTCAACATTCACAAAACACTAGATAACCGGACTTCTATAAATATTAACAGAAAATACGACTATTATTCTACATTTTTAAGAAATTGCGTATCGAATTTCTAACTGGTAGAATAGATTAATAAAGACATACAGAATGCATAGACGAAATTACAGATGAATACTCGGGAATTGCAAGTAAAATTGTTCTCGGAGTGAACTTTCTAAAATGACTGCCAATTACAGTCTAGTAATAGTTTTTGATGAAGCTCTATGTTGTGATGAAAATAATAGTAGGATTGTTTTTATGGTAGATCAATATTAATTTTGAATGAATAGATCAATATTAATTAGAAGAAAACTTAAATGAACTAAATTAATACTATTTAACTGATATCGAAGAATTTTACATCATAGATTTAATTTTCTTTATTCAGATATAGGTACTTATAGAATATTTACTATTTAATATTCATAATATATTTGTAAATAAAGATTTGGATGTCCTGACTAATCAATTATTCGGTGATAAATGAAATTTAATCTATCAACTGTAACAGTAAGATTAGAATTTCAATAACATTAATACTATTTGGAGTTTTATTGGTTTGTATTTCGATTTATATTGTAGACGTGAAAATATTTATCTTAATACCAAGCCACGTTATTTATGTACTTGATACATAATTAATACGATGTGAAAGAGTGAAATCGATTGTTTCTCTTCGGTCCAATTAAACAATCGATTGGAGTGGGCTCGAGTGAGTTAGGGCCCATTACCATAGCACGGAAAGATAACCATGATAACTCGAATTAAAGTTTTATAATTATATGAGAAAATATATAAGTAGTCTCTGTATAAATACGTGAAGCAAAAACTTTATACTCTGTTTTCCAAAAAATTTGCAAACGGAGGGTCATGGAATTTCGCACACTAATAGTTTATATGGAGAAGAAGTGCATAAGTATAAAAAATACATTATAATAATAGAAAAAAAACATTTGAACTTGATAATGTTCAAACTTATAATTTAAATTAATTCTAGTCGAATTTAGACTATTGGGCGACCACTATACTATACTGTTGTAGAAATATGTAGTAAAACTATTTATGCCTAGAAAAATGTATTTAATGGTAAGATGGTAGACAGTGAAGTGAGAATTATATAATTTTGTTTTTATAATTTTGATTAAAGAATATAAGAATTTAAAAATTTTAAATATATTAATATCAAAAGAGTTCCTTAACATATACTTATTAGACGTAATTTTAGTAATATTTTTACACCATGAACTCCTAAATAGTTGAACAAAGGTATGACATGACGACGCTAAGTAATTATATTCCAGTTCAAAATACTGTTGCTTTAAAACGGTTTGTAATAAATCAAACACAAGTAATAAATTATTGAAAGTTAATATTATTACAGAAAAAAAACCCATTAATAAAATTTTATTTGATCACGCATTTTTGTCATTTTGTTACCAAAACCACGGAACAGGAAATTTTGTTTTAAAAAATGGCGGTCACCTTTTGTCTTTTATCATCGCCTAATTACAGTAGAGTTCTAGTAGTTACAGTATTCTTATCATAAGCGAGAAAAATATGACTAACACTAGTAATCTGCTTCTCACGCCTGCAGTTAACTTCGAGAGTTAACGAAAATTTACGCGAAGCATCTAAATGTCGCATTCTCACCAATTCCAATGCAAAAGACAATAAACAGTAACAAAATATGGTAAGATTAATTTATTTTTGTTGTAATATATAGTCCAATAAATAAGAGGAAATCTAGGTAATTGATTAAGTATGCATTTTTTTTTCCGACTGTACGTGTGTATTTGTTATAACATGTCTGCTAGTGTTGTAAATTATCTTAGATTTAATGTTTTTTTAGTTAATTGGAAATAAAAAAGTAAGTTTGTCTGCCTGTAAGATTTTTATGACTAAATGGCTGAACAGATGTGATTGAAATTTGGCACAAAGTAAAAAATAAATATTATGAGGACTGACATATACGGTCTTGTTTATCAAAAAAAGCAGGCGAAGTTACGGATATTAATTATTAATACATATAAGTTTTTATATCTGTATTATACAATCTTATTTACAGTTTCAATTGCTATAAAACACAATATACTTAGGTTTTTACGTAAGCTCTACCATTTTACTGTGCATAAAACGAGCAAGTTATTATCGAATGTTAATCTTTATACTTGCAGAAATCGACTGTCAACATAGGCATTTACATTAAAGAAGCCACTGTAATCTACGGCCGTGAATTGTGTATGTAGAAAGCAGTTATAATACTTTACAGCGACTATACTACCAGGGGTCTGCAGTATTTTTTTTTATATTTTCATTAATTATATGTTTTATTTATTTAATCAACATACTGGCAGGTTTAACAGTTTACCACACCACCACAAGCGGTCGTGGGTTCGATTACTCGCATTTCCTTCATGAATAATTGATTGTATCAGTTTGGGTGTTTTTTCTATGTGTATGTATTTACAAAAATGTATTCAAGTATTTCTATTATCTTTAGTAAAATATGAAATATATCTATTATGTATAAGGAAGCTGTTGACTATTGATCAATTATTATGAAAAAATTCTATAAAAAATGCAATGAACAAAGGAATATAATAAAAATAAATACGTGTGCAGTATATCTGTGGACACGGATGACGTTGAACAATGTTTACCTGTGAACAAAAAAATAATAAAGTTTAGATGAATCCAAACATAATATTATGAATACAAAATTATCAATTAAATTATTATAAAATTACATTTCACTATAACTAAATTTCAAATGTAATGGATTAAAATATAAAATACCTACAGTTTAATATAGATAAAGTAATATATTTTAGGTTAAAAAAAAGTGTATTGCAAAAACATACGGGCTGGATACGTCATGGTTAAAAATGTAGTGGTTACTTGCTCAGTAGTCATAGTGATAAATATATGAAGTTCGAATACATAATTTAAAAAAATAAGGAACATAATTCATCGATTAATTATTTGGCGGGATATCGCTGGATATCGTCTTGTCAAATTGTCAATTTATTTTACACCACTAACCAAAGAAGGAATGTCTATAATTTTCAAGGTTAGTATGCATAATGTAAGTTTTTTCATTCATGACTCGATAATAGTAATGGATAAATTAATAAAATATAAAAAAGAGAAAAAGGTTTTAGTAATTGAGTATTTGTTTGTAATGGGTAAATTAAAATAATACTTGACCAATTTAAAAAATTCTTTCTATTATAAGTGAGTAATAGTTTTTTACACTAGGATGTTGGCTAACCAGCATATGGCTCATGGGGTATACAATTATATATATTTGATGCAGACTGTGAACTCTAATATGACATATGTGTACATTTAGCGTCACAGTATTATTTTTTTATTTAATGGGTATGGTAAACACGCTGCCATTTTGGATAATTATGAAGTTATGCCTTATCGTATAATATGACTGCCTTATAGCAACCGAAATAAAGCTTACAAAGCAAGCTGCTCGGCGGCTGATATAGGTGAGACAGATACCCACGTAGACTATATTTTACATAGTCTACCCAGTTAATGTAGACTAGTATTAAACAGTAACGGTGGACTGTAATTCTCCAAGACCTCCGCAGTGCAAGAGCCCCCGCCTTTCTAGTGTCGGCGCTCCGTTGCCTCTCGATCATTTCCTGCCTTTTGTCTCGGCTAACCATTCCCTGTCTCGCCTTATTAGAATATATCAATTAAACTAATAAATCCTTAAGATTTTTATTAATCTATTTACCAGTTGCGTTAGTTTTAAGTTGTATATACAGACTAGAGAAATGTTAATGATATTATGATTTATATCGGTAGGCACATAGTTGCATACGGTCGCGGTTTTTATATATACCCTTTATTGCACTATTAACTAAAAAAAATACATACAAAGGTGTTTAATTGGCAAAAGGTGGCGTGGTTTATTAAAAAATTTAGATAATGTTTAAAAAAAAAATCCCTTCGTTGACTGAAGTAGGGTATTCTGTATTATTCTCTTTACCCATTAAAAAACACTCGAGCCTTGAGGCTCTATGGTATAGCGCTGTTTTTTTAATAGGTTAAAATGGAATGGCACACCCGCCTGCGCTGTCGGTATATTCTGGAAGGATATTAGACTTACTTTCAGTAACGTATGCACAAAAAGGATTCATTCATTAATCTTTAGGATCTTTATAAGATAGATGTAAAGGTATGACAAGTTAAAAGATTTTAATATATTCCTACACAGTAAGCCACATTTACACGGCGCACAGTTGTGGCGTGGACTAATGGCATTCTCTATAAATAGAACAGACAGGAGTCTTCGGCTTGATTATGCGATTGTATTCATGAATGAACCGCATACATCATTTGGCTCCCTGATTTATGGTTTAGAGTGATCAAGGAATTGTCTCGTAAGTTGAAATAGTTGTATTATAGAACTTTGTGGTGATGCTGACGTTTCGGATTGCCTTAATATGTATATTAGATCGCGGTGGTCCAGTGGTTTAGCAGACAGACAAACAATGTCAGTAGTATTACTGAATGTCAAACATCAAAATTAATTATGGTCTGTATGAATGTATGAATTTCGAGCACTAGTTTATTTAACATCAACATCTCTAGTAAACATGATATTCACGGTGGATTATCTAATACAATGTTTTGCATCACAGTTCTACTGTATATAATGTCAGGCATCACTAAATCGCAGGTATCGACAGGTGATCCTTTTACGGAGTACCTACCCATTTGTGTTTGCGCAAAGGCGTCGATTTTATGTTTTGTAACGTCAACATTTATGGCTGCATGAATTTTCGTAATAAAATTTTACGTCGAACCTTATTAAATGTGAGATTATAATAAGTTTTTGTTTTGCGATGATTCATTTACAGCATTTATAACAACGACCATATTAAACTGTTTAATGAAACATTCCTTTTAGAAATTACGTACGCTATACGCCCATTTCATGATCAGAGATTAGTACAACGATTGGACAGGGTCGTCCCAGGTGAGAATGGGGGTAATAAATTTCGACGGAACTTCTTTTATATATGTAATTATTATATCTAAATATGTATAACTCAAAGGTGACAGACATAGTGATCTATCAACGCACAGCCCAAACCACTGGACAGACCGGGCTGAAATTTGGCATGCAGCTAGATGTAATGACGTAGGCATCCGCTAAAAAAGGATTTTGATTAATTCTACCCCCAAGGGGATAAAATAGGGGATGAAAGTTTGTCAATGTTAAACCGATTGCGCTGAGACTATGGACGGGCATGCAACGTATGCATGCATAAAGCTACTATGACGTAGGCATCCTCTAAGAAAGGATTTTGATAAATTCCACCCCTAAGGGAATAAATTAACGCGAGCGAAGCCGCGGGCAAAAGTTAGTAATAAAGTTAGTATTATACAAGAAGAAGTTTCTTCTTGTAAGGTCAATTATTAAAAAGTAAGGTGAATTGACCATGGAAGGCTTTCTTCTTGTAAGTTCAATTTTGTTTGTTAATTTTGTAAACTTGTAACACACTGATTTTAGCTGAAATGTTTAAGCAAGATTCTATATATAGGAATTATACGTTTTTCATTAAATTAATAAGAGAAGGCTTTTTTATTGTAAGTGATATAAAACGACTTTGTTTAGTAAATGTCACTTTAAAAAAATGTAACAAAAATGTCAAGTTTTTGTAATATTTGAACGGATTTATAAAGAACTGATGTTAATTATGTACTAAGTATGATTATATAGCAAAAATTTGAACTAGTAAATGACTTTTACTTGTCAATTTATATTCATGGGTATATAGGCAGAAATTAGTTAAAATGAGTTCCAATACTTTTCTTCGTAGATCAGTATCATTAGAAGGGAATTTATTAAAAATAGACATGTTATTTTTAATAACATAAATAATTTTAATAGATATAACATCTTTTAATATGCACACGTAAGTCAGACACAAGATGACAAGGAGACACAAAGAGAAAATAAATTTTGAAAGATATAATAAGAACATAAGTCAACTTTACTCTGAAAAATATATCTTATTTCACATATATTTTATATTTAAGCTGATAGTAAGAAAACGATCCAGCAATTAACCACAAAGTTAACTGAGCAGTTAACAAACGATAACACTTGTCGTGACAAGGGCCAGTTAACGATTATGGGTGGAACGAGAAAATGCAAGTTTCACCCAATAAACGTTTATTAAAGATGGTTTATATTGATGACACCGAGATGGTATTAACAGGACGCAGTTAAACAGAGAGGACGGAGTCCAAATACGAGGGGGGAAAGGGGGATTCTTAGTAATCTGGACTGTTGATCTTATTGCTAGCAATGTACCATGTCAGGTAGACCTCCACGCAGTTCCCCCTGGAAACCATCATGATAAATTCTTGATGAATTTTTCACAACGGCCTAACTGACTTGACCTCATGCTCATCTTATTATTCTCCACTGGTGCCCCGACAGCGTAAACCATTAAGGTAGACAGGTGCACCATTCCATTATTATACATAAAAGAATCCAAATACGATTTAGATATTTTTTTCGCTATATTAAAAGGTAGAAACATCTAATTTCAAACTTCAACTTTCAACAAAAAAAAAAACAAATACAAACAAAACTTATGAATCTAGTGGTTTAGCACACGCCTTACTTACCGATGGTCGCGGTTCGATTCCTCGCACGGCACAATCTTTTATGTTCATGAGTATGATTGTTTGTATCGGTCTGGGTATTTTCTATCTATAATATGTACGAAAAAAACTATGTATTAGTATCAGTTATCTAGTACCCTTAACACAAACTTTAATTAGCTTAACTAGGGCCTACATGGCGCTATGTGAATGGTCCTGAGATTATTATATTATTATTAAAACAATGTGCTAATCCGCTAGACCATGGAGGCAGAAAGTCTACATCGGAAACTATATCATTACATAGTATAAAACAAAGTCGCTGTCGCTGTCTGTCCGTCCCTATGTATGCTTAAATCATTAAAACTACGCAACGGATTTTGAAGCGGTTTTTTAATACATAGAGTGATTCAAGAGGAAGGTTTATCTTATAAATAAAATTCTAGTGTCACAGTTTTCGTTCCTATACTCCTCCGAAACGGCTTGACCGATTCTCATGAAATTTTGTGAGCGTATTTAGTAGGTCTGAGAATCGGCCAACATCTATTTTTCATCCCCCTAAATGTTAGGGGTAGTCCACCCCTAAATTTATTTTTTTATTTTAAGGCAAAACTACGTTTGCCGGGACAGCTAGTACGTATAATATATGTACACCCGTGCAAAGCCGAGATGGGTAGCTAGTAGCTTACAAGTGTTGAAATGTAATAAAAAATGAAACGTATAGCTTTTTGTACAGTCATCTGTACCGTGAGATATCGGAGTTCCTCGTTTTTCACCAATTACAAACTTGGTGGGCACATGGCATTTATTTTCGGTTTACATTTATTGGTTTTGTCCTTTGCTCTCGCCCGATGGACGCGATTTAAAGGGTCAACGTATTGGGCCTGATTAACGACGCATTTTGACCATATGCCATTGTGTTCAGTTTAGTTATTAGAATCCTTTAAAGGATTAAGGGATTTCTTGGATATTACAGCGATACTTAACGATTTTTTTTATAAATAACATAAATTTATACTAAGTCTAACTGTACCCGCGGTTTCACTCGTATGAAACTTATAGCCTATGAAAATTATAGCGTTATTCTGATGTATAAGTTATATTACTAGAAAGTTTCATCAAATCCGTTTAGTAGTTTTTGCGTGAAAGAGTAACAAACATCCATACATCCATCTATCCATCCATAGTCACAAACTTACGCGTTAATAATATTAGTAAGATAATATAAAGTAGGAATGAATTAAATTTAACTAATTTATTTAAACTTAAGTTATTTTTATGTTATTTATTAAATAACGTTAGAATAATATACAATTTAGCATATTATAGTGCTTTCAATTAAGGTCAAATATTTCCACCGAATTCTCTGAGTGCCAAATACACTTTATTTACAACGAGGACTGGACTAGATGCAAATCAATTTGACCAATTAACTTTCAAATACTCTTTCCCTATATGTTATTTATCAAATAGCTTTTCCAGCGACTTCGTCTGCGTGGAAATTAACTTTATTTTTCTAAAATAAAAAAAAACTCTAAAATAAAAGTAGTCTAAGTTACTCCTTATTACATCAGCTACCTGCTAAAAAAAGTCCGGTCAGTTCAGCAATTTCAGAGCTTATTCGGAACGAACAGACAGACAGACAAAATTTAAAAAAATATTATTTTGGTGTATGTACGGTAATTTATATTCATATACATGTTATAAAAAACTATTTCAATATTACAAACAGACACTCCAATTTCATTTATATACATAGATTTCACAATAATCAATACTTTATTCGATTACTCGATTGCCGATCAAAAGACGGTTCTCATGTTTTGGCGTCGTTGAAGCAATTCTATTATTGTTTAATCGATGTAAACAAGCGTTCAATTGCAATCGATTGTGATGCCACACGAGAGATTTCATAAAATCCGTTATTTTACGAGCTGAATAACATTCTGTGTTTATATCGAAAGTCACTGATGAAGTGTAAATTTGGCGGTAACTCGAACCGCCAATGGCAATTTAATAAGCGCAGTATTTTTTAAAATATTTAAATTCATGTAAGGAATATGATGACGAATAAAAAAAATAAAGTGGATAGTGTAAAGATGCCATTTATGGATTTTATTGCGTTTTTATTTTTTTTAATTATGTGAATTTGTGAAGTTTCACGATTTTTATCATAATTGTATTATAAATGTATAAGTAGAATTAGTATATTGTGTGTACAGATATTGTGTACCAATGTTAATAAAAATTAGACGTATAATGTGCAGAAGATCATTGTGTAGATTCTTCTTTACTCTACATAAATTTTGAAACATAGGTCATCCTAGATTTTCTAAAGGATGAGTAGAGCATGGTTTTTCAGCTACTCTAACGGCATACGCTGGCGGGGCATAAGGGTCGGATAATAGGATAAAGACAAACTCTAGTTAGCACATCCTGACGGATTCACTAGTAATTAAAGTAAACCACAGTTTCCGGGGAGAATGTGCAGAGGTTGACCTGAATGGGTACATTGCTAGCTATGGGGCCAGTAGTCCCCATAACTAATAATCCCCTCTCTCCCAGTATTCTAGATTAACATGTAAAATACATTTTAACCCAAATCAATCAGGGTACGTTGCGAGAGTAAATAATAAAATACATTAAAAAATTATAACTTCATTCACATTTTATAATGTCAGGTTAAAATCTTGATGACATACCAAGATCATTAATGCCGGCATTAGCATTGCAAAAAAAGCGCTATAAAATCAAGTTATTATTGAAACAACTGTTTACCGTTACCGTCCTAAGTTATTCGGTCAGCGCGAAAAATATTACATTTTAATACCAATAATAATTTGTTATGTATGTAAAATGGAAAACAGGAGCCGAAATGATAAGACATCGATGTAAATTGATACCATGCCATCGTATATCTGATTTTATGTGTTGTGCCTAGGGATGTTCCGATACCTGATATCGATACATATTAATTTAAGTAATATTCAAATCACTTTTCGATACTACTCATATGAGTACCACAAAATTATCGATACTTGCTCATATCGACACCTTACTATGGATTGTACAGTATCTTATTACATGTTATTTCGCGTTTCGATTGACCTTTTTTTTATCTGTCGTCGCCAGGTTGAACGTATTTCTCTTTACTTTTAAATACAGATCTGTTTCGATTAAGTATTTTCGTTTCGATACCGAATATCACACGATTAATTCTTTGATCGATTTATACCAAAAGTTCTCGATGTTGAAACAATAGTCGAGTACAAAATCGAGTACTAACTTAACAATATATTTATTAGTATGGGAACATCTCTAGTTGTGCTAAAGATTGAGTTTTCTGCATGAATAAAATTGGTATATTCTGATCGACTTATGTAGTGAATAGAAGCCACATCACTGCATTTAAATGAAATACTGTCATGACGCCATACCAGGAAGTATATTCTTGACTCAATCTTTTTTTTTAATGGTTGCCTATGTAAAAAGTACCATGGATATGAGGTAATGCGACGCTCGTGTTACTCCTGATTCGTTGCTCTTTCTGAAGACCAAAAAAGATATTGGTAAAAAGGCAAGCTGCTTGGTTTGTTTTATAAGCTGTATTGCTTGGATTGCAGCCTGATAGTAGTTACATGATATGGAACCGTTTTACAGGTTATAAATAGATTATTTATTAACTCTTTTTCATACAAAAAGTGTATGTATTACAACGATGTATCTATATATAATTTATATGGATATGTATGTTGAGCCTAAAAATCCAGTTTTTATACTTTTTGCAAGACCCGGTTTGCAAAATGGCATAGCAATGCGACACCACGATATATTCCGTAGATTTCTTGTTATTATTAATTTCTATGGCCACCGTCGCCACTTCAAACGTACCGTCAACTGGTTTGCCATTCTCAGTAACAGAAAAAACCGTTATTATGCAACAATCACATAATAAATCATTACCAAAATTTATCACGAAATAAAGTGTCGACTCGATTCTCGGCGTGATCAATTTAAGAGACAGTTCTTAATGAATATTGTAAAAATTAGGAAGGCGATTAATTAAACGCCAATAAAATATCTCCCGCTCGTATTTTATGCGGTGACACTTAACGATCACAAATAAAATTGCAAGAACTCTGTGCGTACTTTTAGAGGTTCATTCATGTTATTATTATTATCTTTAGTGTTTTTTTTTATACTATAGCAAGCCAAACGTATTAACACCAAAACTTACCAACTTCGACGGCAGAGTCTATCGTTTTATTAAATTTTACTGCTGTTGACTTTGTACCTTTGCGTGAGTATCTCTTTCTCTTTTTAACGAATTAGGTGGTACTTTGTCGATGTCCATTTCATTACTTAATGGATTTACATGATCTTGTTTAATTCCACTGCAATTAGTATGTTTAGGACCACAAACATTCAGTGCGGAAACCTGACCACCACTACTGAAAGTGTTACAACCTTCTCTATTGGTGATCAATTTCCGACCGTTACCGTTACAATTCCACACAAATACTGCGACACCTGTCTAACTTCTGAACGAGGCATCATCAGACATTAATAGCGTTTGGATATAGCTTCGAAGTTTAGTGTTGTCTGTTAGGCGCACGAAAAGTCAATATGCAATACCATAATTTCTCTACTATAACTCCTTTCAAATTGTTCAACTCGTCCAAATGCTTGATTGAAATAGCGACCAAACTGTGACTTTTCGTGAGCATGAGAAATGAAATCCTCTAGAATGGCAATGAATATCACGGTATGACGGGCATTATATGACGACCTGATGTTCGTAGTCCTGTTTTTTACATGTAAAATGTAAATTGGACTCCAGTCTCCGCAATTAGCCTCTAATTTGGCCCGTTGATTTGTTTTCGTGCAGAGCCAGTTCTTTACATAGGCGACGGTTATCATTCTCCATCAGATTAGACATTGTTGTCAGCCACTTTGCCATTTGAGTTAGATAAAAATGAAACATTATGCAGTTGAGTAATTAAGATTATCACTCGAGTTGCAGTTGGGTTGGTAAATAATAGGGGAGAACAAAACTAGAGGGGTGAGAACAGAACACCATAATGTGATCAATAAAAGCCATAAATATCAGTATAGTGTCATGTGTCTTATAGATAAAGAAAATGGCTTCCTAATCCAACCATCCAATCCAATATATGCGTTAGCAGGTCTCAGTTGTTACCCTAAATAAATTCAGGATGATGTGAGAGAGCTTTTTTTAATTAACTGTTCTTTAAAGTATTTTTAAATGTCTGTGTAGCTGAAATTGATATGTTTTTTTTTTCATTTAGTATTACACAAATTTAAAAAACAAAAAAGAATCAGCAAGCGGCAAATCTGCTTATCTGCAGCAAAAACGCTTAACTTTTACTTATAACTACATACATACACACACATATACATATAAGTATATTGTAGTTGCATTCGAGTATCCTTGATATTCATTCTGCATTTAATTTATTTCATTTTATAATTATGAGAGTGTATTATATTTTGTTGTTAATCATGATTTCAAATTTTTAATATATCAGCCGTATTAAATGTACAGGGATAAAAAACTGCACTACTATTATTACTAAATTGTATAAACTTATATAGAGGAAAAAAATATTTTTAAGCATTTCTGTTTACTTGTTTGTAACCGACAAACGCAAACCATAAAGCCTTACATTAATACCCTATAACAAAATAACGATTCCCAGCAACAGTCCAAGGAGCCAATTTTTAAACATAGAGCAAACTCATCCCACACTAATCAATGTCAATGCGTGAATAGTTCAAATTAAACTTTAACTGCTGTGTATTATATTACAAAATTGTACAAGGGGTCTTGTCCTAGAGAACCTAGCATGGGACCCTTTCACCCTTTACTTTTTGTCACGTGCTTACTGACATTTGTCACAGTGATCCCCCACTTTTACTCCGTGTCACGATTCCTTTTAATTGCCATTCCTAATGGCATATAAGAGTACGGTAAGCAATTTACGATCGAGAGGTTGATGGATTGTTTTATATAAACTGATTACAATCTTACATTTGATGTATATGTTTCTAAAACATATATTTTATGGAAATTAAGGTAATTTAATGGTAGGCGTATTAATGATCGTTTCTTTTAAATCATTGTCTCAATTAATGTCTAAGGATGCCAGTAACAATAAAGCAAAGTTGGTTGCTTTTACTTTGATAGATACTGAATTTACGTTATTAGATTTTTTTGTAATCACAGGAGAGTTTTAAGCTATATGACGGTTGTATAAATTAATTATGGTTCTGGTTATGATTGTTATAAAAATATCGAGTGTTTTTAAATAATATTATTACGGTAAATAGTTCCTATAATGTTTATACATTAAAAACAAATATAAAAAAAATATTAAAATAGCATTAGATAATTATTTATGTCATAAATATAGTCAAAATTAAAAGAAGGAACAAGGAATAAAAGAAAAGTATCTTTCGAACTTCTGTAAACAGTAGGTATATAAAAATTATATGTAGTTTTATTAATTTGTAAGTATTTTTAATACCTTAATTTTAGATCAAACTAGCTATTCGCCCCGGATTCGCACGGGTGTACATCTATTATATATATAAGCCTTCCTCTTGAATAAGTTTATCTATTAAAAAAATGGCTTCAAAATCCGTTGCGTAGTTTAAGATTTAAGCATTCATAGGGACGGACAGACAGCGACCACGACATTGTTTTATACTATGTAATGAAGATTGATTTGAACTGTCATTATTATTATATCCCATTTATATTTATAATTAAAATAAATTACCAAATATTACACGTATTCATATTCAAGCATGTTTACTATTCAGTATACAAATTTACGACATGCTGTCAACTGGTAACCCTTTTAACTTAGTTAAGGACGGAGAAAATATCAATAAAATGTTTTACATAATTCGCATTGTAAAACGACAAACGTGTAAAGAATCCAAAAACATCGTTAAAACATCATAAAGTAGGATTTCTCTTTTTATTTCATCATAGACATTAGATCCGTGATCGAACAAATGTCTCGATCGAATTCGTAGATTGTTTTCTTTATAGCTACCTTATATAGAAAGTGTAGGTTAGAGAATTGATTTGTTGGAATAGATTTAACTGTATTTAGAAATATCACGAACGTTGTGAAATTGAAAGATTTAAATTGAATGATTTGTTGTAATGATTCTGTACCGTTGACATGTTTGGCAAATTGCCAGAGGCTGAGTTAAGGTGAATTTCTGATAATATCACTATTAGAAATGATACTTCATTGTAGTAATAATATGTTTGTGTTTGATTAAGAATCTGTATATGTAAGTACAGAAGAACTACATGATACTGAATATAATCTGGATAACAAAAAAGATGCTTTGAATTCAGTTCATGCAAATTTGCAGGTTAGAGATAGTCTTATCTTATTATATATTTTAAATGCGTAAGTGTGTCTGTGTGTATACTACCTTTTCACGACTACACGACTGAATAGATCACAATGAAATTAGATATAAAAGCAAATAATATCACGAGGCATAGGCTATTTTGTATCTCAAAAAGACTTGAAGGAAATGAAATAAGGGATAAAAATCTCTGTGCAAATGAAGTCGCGGTTGTCTGCTATTTTGTAGTAAATGAAAAAAATAATTTAGCAATTGTCAAAACTCTTTAAGATATATTGTAGAAACCTAAATTATCATTATCTACGGACAACGCCGCGGGATATATTTAGTTACAATAAAAATAATATTGTTCTAATTTCCTTTATGCATAGTAGCTTGTGTTATTCAAGTATCGACTAGACCAGTGCCACAACCCTTTAAGTGCTGACATTATGGGCGTGCCATATTATCCACACTCAATTGTATTTAATGACAACAGAATCAATGACGCTTACAAAGTGACTGGTGCCAGTACTGACGATATTTATGAGATGAACGCTATGGTAGTTATTGAATATTTAATGTTAGGACCACACGTGGAATTCAAAATAGTACCTATTACAATTTATATTGAGTTACTAGTAAAGCATAAACTAATACAAGTTAATGATAATATTCATGATACTGAATTTGCGATTACTCGCACGGTACAAATGGTGTTTGTCTGTACATCTATCAGTTATTTAGTACCCATAACACAAGCACTGCTTAGCTTGGGAGTAGATGATAGGTGACCAACTTACCATTAGCAGGTAGAATCTGCATAGAGGTAGATAGAGTAAACAGAAGATCAACTCACATGCAGTAATGTCACCAAAACATCAAGAAGAGTGATTGCATAATAAGGAAAAAGAAAAAATAAACAGTGGAAGAGAAACGTTTAAATGTACTGTATGAAATTCGAAATGTGGATACAAAACACATCTTTAGCATCCGCGCTCTTAGCGTCCAAGATACGGGTCTCACTTTGGAGGCTACAGTTAATACAAATCCAATTTAGTGAATTTAGTTAATCCCAAATTAATGTAAATCAATATTAATATAATGTACAATAAAACTTAATACTAAAATTGAGTAATACAGTAATAGTAAGACAGGGCTAGTGGGGCTATGAGGATATATCCATACGAGGTTATGTTGTATACCTTACTACAAATCCTGTATTGAGTTCAAATTGCTAGCAATTTAAATATGTATTATAAACATGCGAACGTTGTAAAAGTAGAAGTGTTAACAGTACCGGTTCCTTGCATATATTATCGCTTTTAAATATACAAAATGTACTATCATTAAAATCGTGTTATGTTTTATTAATAAGTGGTTTGATTAACGGGACTTCGAGTTCCTAGGTTAAAACTCCAAGGTCGGATAATAAATTTGCCGGAAATTTAGTGTACAAAACTTCAAATCGGCGAGATCGTCTAGATGACTTTCTTGAATGATAGTTGTTGATTTCTCATAGATACCTTAAATTAATTTTGTCAGTTTAGTCAATAACAGCAAATAAAACTTATTAGCTTTTTTTTCTTCTTCTATTGCAATTGTTAATAAATGCTTCAAATTAGAAATTCAAGAAGCTTAAAAAAACAAAAACAAGAAAGAAAAACACAAACAAGCTGTTAAGAAACAAATGGTATATCCACTTGTTAGCTTCAGAAATACCAAAAATATGGTGATGATCATCACTGTCTTGTTTTTATTCGATATTTTTAGTCAGCGCAAACCAAGGGATGCCAGGCACAAATCAAGTGTAATTAATATCATTAATATATTACTAGTTTGAATAATTACTAACGCTGGTGGATGTCTGGACTATCCTTTACCTTCCGATTTTTTAAATTAAGTATTCGTAAAATGGAAACGTATTTATTTGTAAAGGTTGCATTACAATATATGTAAAGAGTAACTATACTTTCTGTTTTCAAACAAGGCATGAGTTTTCAAGGCTGCACACTATGTTTTACAAAGCATCTTTCTATAGCATCAGAGCATTATAAAACAGGTTAACTATTGTTCGTGAGTCATGTTGCTCTGATTTCGTGACATCTTAGATTAATTGTGTTGCTAGCCTTACCAGTCTCTAGTGTAGCCTCAAGCGATGTCACTGCTCGTAATTTTATATCCACATCATTGTAACGTTCGGTGTAATCATTTAGATTGTTAATAATAGATTGTTAGACAATAATTGAGATATTACTGGTCTGTACAATAAGCAAATTATTTGTAATCCGGATAAAATTGGTTTCAAATCTGACCTTCCAGATTATATCAACTATAAAATGATGTGTATTTATGTACAGATTGCGTAACATTTTTGTTGTCATTATAGATGTTTTGGACATTTAAATGGGAAAGAAAACAATTGGAGAATGGAGTTTCGTTGAAGTGCTTCAAGAAGGAAAGTAAGAAATAGTATAGGAACAAAATTCAAAAAGATTGAATGCTAGAATAGGGTAGCGTATTACTAGCCTCTTCTCTCTATTGAATTGGCAACCGTCAGAACTGAGGCAATGTCAAAACCACTACACCAACAAGGTAAATCAGCTATTTAAATCATAGATAGCTATGTAACTACTCAGAGTGGGGCCGTTATACTTAGATAATTACATTCTCACGAGATTCTTTGCCAACTATAAAACTATATGACATAATGATAGCAAATGTTTACAATAAGTAGCAGGTTAGTAGCGATAGTCATGTTTGGTGTGAATTCTAACAAGCTAATGTTAACTACAAAAAACGTTATACTTACGTTATATTTTTTTAAACGTCGTTGCGTTTCGCTTTATGATATTAAAAAATAAATTATGTATTTAGTTGCTGTTGTTATTTTATTTATTAATTTATTAGATACCTTATATACTAACATAGATATGAATTATAATACTAATATATTCCCAACAAGCAGCACTCGTTCACGAGTATACTCATACGTCATGCTCGTGAACGAGTGCTGCTAGTAGGGATTGGTCTGCTCTAATCATTACGGCTGATTTTATCCTATTGTGTATTAAATATCTGACCCTAAAAAAATGGTGCTAGTTGGTGGTTTGTATTCACACGTCTCGAATTTGAATTGTAAAATTACAATTATTATTTAAAAGAGCAACACGCAAGTTTCTTGCTCGTTCTTCCTGTAATGAGACAGCTTTCCGAATGAGCGGTAGATTAAAAAAATGATAACTATGACTATTCAAAAGTGCTTATGTGAAGTTTATTTTAATAAATGATTGTTTATTCTATTCTATTCTATTGAAATTATTTGTGTGGTTACGGGACTGACGACGGTAATCTGCCATGGTAGCACCAATACAACATCCAAATTGGTCACTAGTCCTCCTTCTTGAAGGTGGGCATTATAACTGGCTAATCAGAAATATTGTAAAGTTTATATTTATGTTTATAGTTCTGTTATTGTACAATTTTGTTTTTATACTGTACTTCTTGACAATCCTTCAAATTTATATTTGTATGGATATTCCATACTAATATTTTTCTTATATTCCTATTTAACTATATAAATCTTTACAAGGTATAAAATGATGTCGCTTCTGCTGTCTGTTTCCTTAGATTTGAACTACGTAACAGGTTTTAATACTGTTTTTAGGAATAAATAGAGTGATTTTAGAGGAAAGTTTATATTTATCATACATGTACAGCCGAGCGAAGCCGGGGCGACTAGTTAGTATAAATAATTTATTTTTTGATAAAAGTAGATAATGTAATATTATATGAAATTTCATTACCTAAGATCCGTCCGGCCGCGTAAGTTGTAAAATATTAAAAGAAACAGATAGACAGACAGTTTACAATATTAATATACAATAAAGATAAAAATATGAATCAAAACAACATTGATCATTACAGAAATAAAATTATAAACCACTAAATCATATACATAATTATAAGACAGGATGTAAATAAACGTAATAATTTATGTTTGAGATATTATAAAGTGCAGATTCACTAAGGTGTCGGATCGGAATGGGGGTCAATAACCTCATTTAATATATGCAATGAAATGTAACAGCTGTAATTAGTATATTTATTGATTTTAGTATAAGTGCTCCACAAAATAATAATACTATAATACAATATTACTAACATTATAAATGCATAAACTTTGTGAGTATAAATAACTAAAGAACCCTAATAAACCCACTTAATACGGCGTCACTAGTCTCACTGTAAGCAGACCTTGTGTTATGGGTACTAGACTACTTATATTAATACTTAGATTTTTTTGTAAATACAAACATAATATATATAGAAAATAACAACACTGGCAAACAATCATACTCATGAACACAAATGTGTGCACCATGTGAGGAATCGAACCCGCGACCATTGAAAGTAAAACAGTGTGCTGAATAGCTAGACCACTGAGGGCCTCAAATAAAGTAATTACGTAATAATTAAACACTCTACATTACAGTACATTATTAATATAATACCATTTTGGAATTTGAAATCGAAATAAAAACATAGTACGCGTAATATTAAACAGGATCCACTAAACAACACATTTCACAAGTCGATTTCTCATTTTTCTTTTATTCCTTTGCGATATTTTTATTCCTTTTTCGAATCTATAAATCTGTTCATCGTTTCCTTTGTCACTATTGATGCAGTATATATGCACGTTTATAAAAATGAAAAAAAAATTGTCAAAGGAAACAAAGGTACAGAGAACTACATAAAGGAAATGAGATGGGAGACTTTGATTGTAATAAAAAGAGAATACATATGACATACGATTAATTGACACTAAGTTACGATGTACCATAGAGATATAAATTCAACAATATGATAAAAAACGAGCATTTTAAATTAGGTATAGATTGTTCATCTCATTCATGCAATTGCATATTTATACTAAATGGAAATAGGATAAGAAGAAGAAGAAAGGCAATTTAGTTTATTTAAATCATCTTATTAAGAAATGGAAATGGTAAATAATCAAAAGCCTAAGACAATAACCCTAATGTTATATTAAATTGGATAAGAAGGTGAAGAAAGAGAATTTAGTTTTTTTTAATCATCTTAGTAAGATAATGGTAAATGAACAAAAACCAGAGACTATAAACATAATGGTACATTTAATATTCTAAAAAAAACTTTAAAAAGTTACATTTCTACATAAGGACCTTACTTATTTGATAGCAATGAAGTAAAGTATCATATAGTACGATAAAACACTACTAAAGAAATATAGACTTATATTTAGGTTCATGTTGTTTATTTGCACAATGTGTAATATGCAACTGACGTAAATACAAGATAAATAAGATCGTAACAATAATTATATATGTATATGTTATACAATTTTATATAATTGTCATATTATTATGGCATGTAGTTAACTTACAACAATTATGTCTATAATAAGAAAATATTATCATACTGGTAATGACACGTCATTTTCACTGTTGACCATAAAAAACGGTCAATTAACGAAACGTGTAACTAAAAATTGAAATAATAGTTTTTGTTGCTAAATTAAAAAAAAAAATCGAAAAAACAATGCAGCGAACATATAGCATCCTTAATAATAACCCAATCTGTCTGATGACATCAAAAAGCCGGCAGGGCCAACCTGGACAACATGCGCCACAGATTAAATAAAGTAGAAAATTATACAAGAAGCATACGTCTAGCAGTAGACTAATAGATGCTAACAGAGAGGAAGAGAATAACCCAAACAAAAAAAGGCCCTATATGAAGTGTCCAGGGATTACACTATTATAATTATATTTTTCTATCTTTGACCCGTTCATCGAATTTTGACGTAATTACGAAAAAAAAACAAAGATGCTATCAATCATGGGAAATGGGGAATATATACTGGATGGCGTTGTATGAAGTGTCCAGGTTTATTATTATTATTATTATATATACAATAATATACATATATAAGAATTATGTAACAATATAAATCAATATTTTTTTTCATTGACCCAATATGAAATTGTTTAAAGAATTGAGACTTAAATACGAAAAAAAAAACAAAGATGGTATCAAACATTCCCCAACACGTCCAGTTCACCGACATACCGTGTTTTGTCTCCAAACTTCATTTCTCATTAAGAATGCATTCCGTGTTTTATGATCAAGAATGCCAGAAAGGTATCTTTGTTTATTTAGAGCTATCATATAATCATTCTATATAATTTGTAGGTATTATTTTCGTTGCCATGGCCAATAGTATTAGGTAATTAAAAAAAAAATTACATGAATGAATGAAAAACTCTTTGTAGTTCGTTTCACAGAAAGTTTTCTATGAATTTAAAATAGGGTCAAATTTTACAAAATCTATTACAGACAAAATATAAAATATTTTCCTCTAATATACATATATATGTATATATGTAAAGTTTTTTTGCACTGAGAGTTGTCTACATATATTAATGATTTGATTTACGAAAGTATTTTTATCAGTTGTCTAATTACCCATAAAATAAGCTCTGCTAAACTTGGGACTACATAGCGAGTATTTATGAACTGCACGAAGGAATTTTCATGTTATCATATGACGTCCGTATCATCTCTAATACATTGTCATTCTGAAAGACTAAGGGACTGCTGGACTGCGTACTCTGATATCATCGTATATAAGTATTTAAATACACATAGAGAGGGAGATAAACGGTATAAAACCTTAAATGCCCAAAGTACGGTAAGACATCTAGTAAGTTGGCAATTGAAATCGTAATTTCATGTCCGTACTTTCGAACCCGGCGGCGTTTGATCTTACATCGAACTTGGTTAGGGTTGGCCTCAATACTAACAGCCTAACAGCTCTATGAAATAGGATATAAGGAATTGAACGTTATCTAACGGCCTTGTCTAAAATGGCGATCTTGGTGGTCTAGCTGTTTACTACACTCGCTTTCTGATGGTCGTGGATTCGATATCCGTACAATGCTAACATTTGTATTCATGAGTGACTGTATCGATCTGAGTTGTTTCTATGTACATTTGTGAGGGAAGTTATCTCCGAACTTCTCACTTTAACAGAGTAACTAGTGGTGTACAAAATTCAAATTAGAAAATCATTTATTCGTCTAGGATATTTTAATATATAACGTAATTATAATGTTTTCCCTACCGTCCAGTAAATAATTTAGTATAATAGATAAACAAAATATATAAAACTAAATGCCACTGTGTAAGTTGCCTTCCTAAATCCTAAAAAGTTAAAATGGTCTTTAAAAAATCTTAAAACTAAAACAAACTACCAAATACCATTAATTTATAATACTAAAACATTAAAAATATTAAAGAAAATACTTACAAATATAAACATAATACGCCGACCCCAAATAAATGGGATAAGGAAGAAGCAGATGACGAAATAGAATATTTAACAAAGTTAGTATTTGAGGAGACACTTATTGTTAAAGATCAAGGGCAACCCTAAACACAGCATGGGTATGTGTGGAGGCTCTCTAAACACCATACAAGAGTAAGCCGTAAAATTTTTTAATTATAAAAGTCCCATTGTACTGACGCTATCGATCTTTATTGTTAAAGATGGCAACCCTAAACACACCATGGATATGTGTGGAGGCTTTCTAAACACCATACAAGAGTAAACCGATGACTTGATTGGCGTACACGGCAGTCTGATCAATATTTGCATACGCCCAGTATCCTATATACGAGTATATGAAGATCAAGAATCATGTATTTGCTTAGTTATGTTTGAGTTTAAAATGTGAATCATAATAATGTGATTGATTATTACTATTTCGTGTAAAGAAAAATGTTGAAAGGAAATTAGAAATAAGTTGATAGTATATTCCAGAACACCTTATCAAAGACAGTAAGATCATAGATTCTGAAGTTATTCTAAGTGCGTCAGATAAGGAATCATGCTTTTCTGTTATTCTATTAGTATATTTATTAACTTAATAAGTTTAATTACAATTTGATGGAACCATCTTAGAGGGGAGGTATGTCATATATGAACATATTATAATACTTCCTTTATTAAAAAGTTTATTAAAAACACAATAATGTTAATAACATAACATAAAATACATTACGTTTTATTTACCAATCTAAATAACGTTAAATAGCTAACATTTTAAAATATAGAATACTAGCTGTGCCCCCAACTTCGTTCGCAAGGAATAGTGTATCCCATTAAAGAGTAGTCTATGTATGTCTCAGCGTCTAGACTATCTGTATACCAAATTTCATTTGAATAGGTGCAGTAATTTGGCGTGAAAGCGAGACAGACAGAAAGACAGACAAACAGAGTTACATTTATACTATTAGTAAGGAAGTAAGGAGTGTTGCCACTTGTCAAAATATTCTATCCCCGCAGTCCTATTATACTAGCTTTTTAATTTGTGAGGAAACCAAACGGGTGAAATTATTATTTACCACCAGCATACTGATGAGAAGGATAATTGAGGATGTGCTCTCTTAATCTAAGAGTCATCCCTTAGATTAAGAGAATACATCCTCATTTGTAAATTAGAAAGAATTACTTTATGGTAACAAGTTATCGCCTTATTTAGTCAGAAGTTGACTCTAAAGTCAGTGTCAGAGATTGAGATTTCAATGTTGTTAAAGATATTTTTAATGCATGTTTTATCCTTGATTCAGAATTACTTATAGTCAAGTTTATTTATCTAATGAACGTAAATTTGTAACAATAAATTACGTACAAGTTGATACTAAATCAAATAATATTTATGAGTGATATAAAATACACAACAGTAAAGTCGCTTATGAGATGGGTTAAAGTAATAACAATATAAATGGTGTATTGTTATTTTTGTGGTTTGGGGTTTTAGACATTATGGTTTCGATGCAAACTGTAATATAGGTTAAGTACTAAAATATTTATTAACTACTAGCTTTTGCGTAGGTATAGTTTTTGCGGCTTTACAGTAATTTTATACAAACTTTCATCACCGATTTTATCATTCGTATTTATCAATATCCTTTCTTAAGGGATGCTTACGGCATAGCAGCTTTCAAGACAAGGTTTCATACAAACTGTCATCCCCTATTTTATCCCCTTAGGGGTAGAATTAATCAAAATCCTTTCTTAGCTGATGCCAACGTCATAACATCTACCTACATGCATGCCAAATTTCAGCCCGTTCTGACCAGTGGTTTGGGCTGTGCGTTGATAGATCACTATATCAGTCACCTTTGAGTTATATATATTTAGATAGACGATGCGTTAGAAGTTGAGAATACCTGTCAATTGCATAGGTAACCACTACTAATAAATAAGTACCTGTCCATTACATACATAATACGGATTGCAAACGCAAAGAGTACTATCTTTAAACTACTATCTTTCGTGTTCCTCGAGAAATATTATCACGGACTGTGTATATAAATAAATCCCTATTTTCCTCGGTCACGATGTCAAGTGTTTGTCAGGAGAAGGTCCTAATGAAAGAAAAAAATAAGAAAGTTGTGTTGAACATTAGAAATCTGATTATCTCAGATCGAGTTTTACGAATCTATATTTCTGTAATTAGAAGCTCATTTGAAATAAATAAGAGCTGAATTTCTTGTCAGGTCTTCTTAGCTCGAAAGCAATCCGAAGTGACTGTAAATTTGATATATCATAGGAGTCTGTAAATAGAGCTATATGAAGAAAGACATTTTGATTTTAATTTTCGCCATTTAGTTGTTCAACTAGAAGTAAGTACCTAACTTACTACTAGTTCAAAAACTAAAATAATGACAAAAAATAGGGCACCTGAATTGACTGTAAGAAATTGAAATTCTGAATTTAGAATTAAGTACTGCTATTCTAGATTGAAGAGCACAACCCTCATAAAAATATGTTCATGTACACACTTGTGAGTCAATTGGCAATATTAATGTCAATACAGGCTAATGCTCACGCACCAAAGTCCATTACTCATAGCAAACACTTACATACTTGAAATAATAACTCTAGTTCTATCTATATATTTATTGCTTTCATAATTCAGTAAGTCTTTCTAAAACACGATGCTTCTGTAAACTTATTTTCTTCTTTGACCAACACATGTTTAACTGGGGTCGGGCCTCTCTTACATTTATGCCAGAGAAAATTGCATACTTTTTTTATTTTAACGAATTATATCGATTTTATCTCATGATATAATCATTACGGAGCAAACTGTCGTAGATATCTTTTTATTGGCATTTTATCTTTAGTTTCATCGAGTTGGTTATCGATTATTCATATCAATATATTGCTTGTTTCTATTAAGATTTATTTTGTTTCTATCTTCTTTTACTTTTCGTTACTTATCTTTGCTATTTATGAAATTTGTGTTTCTAATGTTTCCTTTTACAGAGTAGATCTGTACGTGTGAACAAAGGCATTATGAAAATTCCTTTTCATCTTTTTTATATTAATGTAAGGTATGTTTATCTATCTTTATTTAAATACTTCTAATAGTTACTGTTGGTAGTTTATTGCAAAAAGGAATGACCAGTTGAAAAGACTTCGTTTTGGTACATGACACGACTGCAAGTATACCAAACTCCATATAAGACGATAATTAATTTTGCTTAGAGTATTTAAACGAATTTAGTAACGGAATGACTAATGTTTTTACAAATGTAAACATGAATTGAATATTTTCTTTACAAATAAACGTTCTAACGGTTTTTCGCTCCACTACATGCTCTTTGTCAAGGTTATATTATAAAAAGCTGAAGTCAGTGACCGATGACATAACGCATGCGTCAACATATCATTGAATATCATCGTTAACTATCATTATCATATTGTAATTTTATAATTCATTAATTTTATTCAAAGTATCTAAGCTGATCAGTAAATTAGCGAGTTGATTGCATTGATATATGAGTTGTAAAATAGTTTAATTGCTCGATACTTACCAATTAATTGTATTTAGAGATATATTTGTTAGAGATTATATATATTATATTTATTTCAGAAACACAATGTGAAACGCATGTAAGTGTAAAATATGTATTTAAGAATATGTTATAGTAAAGAATAAACTATAGGAGAATAATAGAAGAACAATAAAGAGAAGATTTAAAAATTACAGGAATGATTACAAAATTCATTAATTTTGTAACAACACAAATAATTAGTAATGACAAATGCCAAATGACTAATTATTAATTATCTATATTCTTTCTATAACTACATAAAGAGTATGTCCAGAAGATTTTGCGAATACTGCTCAACATTGTTTTAGACTATTATTTAAATTAAATTTGACACAGTCCAAAATAACTAGTCTATTTTCTAAGTCAGATATAGGGTAGACAGGGAGAAAGAGTAATTAGCTTTAAAAACCTCTTCTTATAAAATCTTTGGAAATAGCTCTGAATTTTATAACATAGTTCAAGACAGTGAAATGTAGATGAAAATGATGAGCAATATATATTATTTATGTAGGTATTTCTTAATTTATGTATATATATTACTATCAGTGATATCAAAGACCAGTGTAGTATAAAGAATGGTGGGCCACCGCTAGAGAAAAGTTGTTCTTATTTACGACGCAGGGAATAAAATATTTAACGATTATTGCTAAGAATTAACTCTCGATTTTTACCCTGCGGAGGTATCGCTTTCAACAGTTAATAACTGTTATTTGATGCAGAGATAAGTCTAGACAGACGTTATCGAATAATATGCGTTTTTATGTCTTTTCCAAATGTTAGATCAAATCTATAAGGCTATTGGCTATTTTGTATTAACGGTGATTCATTGACATCCAAACTTTAATTTATAGCTTACTAGCTGTGTCCGCTCTTTCACCCGCGTGAAATTTATAGAGTATGTGTTATTCTGATGTATATCTACGAGTATATTACAGTAAAGTTTCATCGAAATCAGTTCAGTAGTTTTTGAGTAAAATAGTAGTTTAATAATAATGAAACCACTTCCCATCAGCTTGTTTCTCATTTAATTTACATGAAAAAAATGTATTATCATTTATTCACCTTCTGCAATATGTAATGATGCCTATATCAATATTAATGACATTCGAGAGAATTTACTGAGTAATTCTATATACACATTGATTGATATGTGGTATACCTGATTTTTGTTATTTTTAATGGTTGTAACATTTAAATTACATGAAAAAAATGTATTAAAATGTATTTATTATTTCACCTTCTGCAATATTTCTATATCATCCATGTCCCATTTATTTGGGGTCGGCGTATGTAATATGTTTTTCTCTTCCCTTCATCCCTGTTCGCAGTCATCGTGATATTTACTTCCTTTCTTGCTATATCGTCTTCCACACAGTCCATCCATTTATTTTTCGGCTTTCCTCTGCCCTTATAAGCATCCAGATTAATATTGTTTTTCAAAGAAATAACCATTTATTATTTTTTTCATATGTAACAAATATGATTGTGGTTGGTTCTACAATATATCTATAGTGAATTGTAAATACAGTAGGTAACAAGAGAAGAATAAAATGGCAGGTAATATAATTAACTATACTACAATATCACGGCATGTATTCGCATATCAGTACATCACTTACCGTGAAGATAGCTAAGAGAAGCCTATGCAAGGAACCAAGCTAACCGGTTGACATCCAACACCTGTAGTGACGTGACAGCCTCTAAAACTATCGACATGCCACAACAAATGTGTCTGTACATTATATTTTTGTCAGATTATTAGATATGCATTGATGTATGGTATATGCATGTGTATATATATGTAGTTATTTATTCATATACATTTGTATACATTTTGTATACATTCATATACATTTTGTCTATTATATCTGCACTACCAATGGTTGACTGGTAGATGGTGTTAAGTCATATGTACTTTAATTTTATGCATTAAAAATTATATGCATTAAAGTTATATAAGTTACAACAACATTAACGGTCAAATCTGGAGAAACGACCTGCTAGGATTTCATGTTGTGAATGCCACAAATTCCGACAAAGACACAAATTCCGAGCAGAATCTGAGATTATTTTTGACACAAGTGTAGTTTAAGGGATCCCATTTCGATGCAAATCTACACTCGTTTTCCAAATCTGGTATATAGGAATCTGATAATGCAACGTTGCATATTAATTCTATAATAATATACAACTTATTGCAAATCTAAAGCCAAAGTCTCACTACAAACTTGTCTACGTAAATATCTACAACGTATTAATGTTAAACTATTAAACGGACTATTTATGTCAGGTATTAAATAGTTCTGGACAGCAGTGAATAATTGATTGTTAGTGAAGTTGAAAACGACTTTAATTACGTCTGTGGTATTCCCAACAGAAACGGGTCTTTGTAACGAGGGCTCGTCAATCGGCCGTCAATCTGATTGTGGTGTTATCGATAAGTTATCGGTCACATCTCTAGTGGCAAGACTGGTATTATTAGGTCTTCCTGCTCTCTATTCGTAAGCTAACACGACAATTGTGTGGCAGTTCAGACATAGATAGTTTCATAGTTATATCTAATATTAGAATAGATTGTTTCAGTTCATATAAAATTTTTTATTCAGTACGCACAAGCCACTAACTAATAAAACTAGGACCTATTATAAAAATCAATTTCCACTATTAAAACGAAAGATTTTAGTTAGTCCTTTCAAATAAATTCCCTGTAATTAAGAAAGTAATGGAAAAATAAAGGAAAGTATTATTACATTGTACTTTAAATACTAACAAAATATGTTGATGTTGACTACTAGAATAAATCTTACTAATAGTAGAAACGCGAAAGTTTGTGCGTATGAATGGATGGATGTTTGTTACTATTTTACGCAAAAACTACTCCATCTATTTTCACGAAATTTTTTTTTCATTTATTTTAATATTATTTTATTCCAATTTCAATTTTATATTACAGTAATATAGCTTATACATTGGAATAACACATAGGCTTACCTTAATATGATATTATGTAAATGGGACGAAATATGTTGATAAATGTCAAGTGTGATGCAGAAGTTGCGCGGGTCAGCTTGTATGACAATATATACCTAGGATACTCATACTATTTCGCGACACTCATACAAATTAGTATTACTAAAATATGTAGAAAAGAAAATTGCGTGTACATCACTAATGCAAGTTTGTATTCATTTTTACAAAGAATCAGGTTTCTTGATGGAAAAATTAACCTTTCCCCGTCTCACTCTAACGTTGTTTCCCTTTCGTTCTCTCTGATATTTATGTAAGGAATTCATTCGAGTATTTTTAATGCGTTTACTCATTTATAAATAACTTGCAACTTATGACTGAGATACTTGATATCTCGCAGTTTCATTACGCACTAGTAATTAATAATGCAATGATTAATGTCTGAATAATTATATAGTGAGGAAATAAAACTAGGTTTCTATTTTGTCTAAATAAGGAGAGTCGGGAACATAGTTTAGTGTTATTAAAGTATGCACTAAACGTAAGTTGGTTATGATTATCGTTAATTACTGGAACTTTCCGGCGTCGTCCGGATGCTTTGTGAGTTTATAAAATAAAGTTTTATAAACTCACAAAGTTATGGGCATTCATATCATATGTATATATATATATATATTATATAATGTAAAATCTTCTATAATATATCTTTTAAATACTAAAAGACTTTCTGAAATCCGTGCAGTGCGGAACCCCTTTTTACTTTAGTTTCCTTCACAAAGGTATAAAGGTATAAATATATATCCGGTATTATTTCAGATTATTAGTATAGATATAATCTATATATGTATATTATTGTATATACTTAAACATACTGGAGCAGATTGTTACAAATGGTACCTTCAAAGATGGCGCCCCTGAAGCACTAAGTTTTATGTGATTCGCAGACGCATAAAGATCAACAAAATAAGTTGCGTTCTTGGCAATAAAAAACAAACAAAAAAAGATAAGTTAATGCACTCCAATGTTGAATTTTATGTGGTCTTAAATGTAACCAGGTTGATGGTAACTCAACTTAATGTGATCATTAACAAAACATTGTTAAATGCAGTCACTTTGTATATAAAGGTTATATAAAAAGTATAAAAAATACAAACACATTGCATATAAAATCTATATATATAAAAATTACATTCATATAAATAAAATCGAAATACTATACTAACACTTCAGGCAAACGTAGTAGCATGACATACTATGAAATGTAGTTATGACTGCAATAATGATGAATAACTATAATAATAATAATCTCAGGACAATTCACTGCGCTATCTAAAATATATATATAAATAACAACAATTAAAACTTTTAGGTTAAAGTACTGTGTTTCGAATATTTCTAATGAAATGAAATGAAATGAAATGAATGTTTATTTACAAAATACTGGTAATTGCATAGAGCACCTATTTATATAATTTTTTTTAATAATAAATTGTTTAATAATTGTCTATTGTTTCAATGTACCCACTTTCAAGCGCCTTTTATTTAATACACAACAGGATAAATTATAAATCAAAGTATTCGTAAATTGTGTACCAATTTGACAACAAACAAAACAAGACCATAAAACCAAAGTCCAACAAACAATTATAAATTTACCATATATATATATATATATTACCACTACATTTTTACTGGAACTATTGAAGTAAGCCCCCATACCTCTTATTATTATTATTGTTTTTTTTTCTCTTTTGTTTTTCTTGTGTAAATTGGGCATATTGGGAAACCATCGCTGTAAATAAATAAATAAATAAATATATATCATTATAGGTTGTGCTTATATCAGCAACAGCTGAGGCAGCTCCTATTGCCAACTTTCTATGTTATTATTTCTCATTTTGTGTCTTATTGTAAACTGTATTATTTGTGTTATGTTGGCAATAAATCAATTATCCATATATCTAAGTACATGCGTAAGAGTGAGTGGTATCACGGGTGTCATATGATATCAAGATATCTGTAATGCAGTTCACGTATATAGGCGACGGTTACCGTTTACCATCAGGTGTTTATAGAATATATAAAAAAAAATCCGCAGGAAATTCAGAACATAAATTGTAATAATGATTTATCAATACAACCATCGATTGCCAATCGTAATTGCGGGACACTAATTTGTTTAAAAAATATTACCAATAGGTGCATACAGGACAGAACTGTTTAATGTGAAAATTTAAACGCAAGTGTGAAACTAGTTGATATTACTGCATGTGGCAATTATTTTGAAATGTGGCGAATATGTATTTTTTACTTACAAACGCAATTGCAAAATTTTATACACTAACAGCTCTGACTTTGACCGTTTTTTTATTATATATACATAGAATAATATTAATACAGTTCTTCTCATCTCGATATCATAGATTTGACATATCATAAGAGTCTGTAATAGACCTACATGAATAAAGATATTTTGAATTTTTGAATTTGGCACCTACCAGGGATCCAGTGATAGTTTTTTTTATATGACGGCGACGGTGGTTTAGGGACATAGCACCGCATTACATATATAAATATTAAACTTAATGTATAATATATACAATTAGTACAAATCACGGGACCTTACCACGTTTTATATTTATTGAGTTCCCGATATTTCAATAAAACGTGGTAAAATCCTGTGAATTATACATATAAATAATTACCGCATCAAATTTAATGTATAATATATGTAGAGATTATATTTTACATTTTATTAGTGTTATCTGTACTAGATAATGATACAAATACATACACTTTTTTTTCGTAAATACATACATGTTATACATAGAAAACACCCAGACCGATACAAACAATCATATTCGTGAATACAAATGTTAGAGCCGTGCGAGGAATCTAACCCGCGACCATAAGGCGGTGTCCAAAACTGCTAGACCATCGAGGCAGTTAAATATATGAATGAATTGAAGATATTCTATCTGTTTATTAGTGTGCTACAGCCCTATGAAACTGTGCCTCTGTATATTATACGGAATCAGTATTTAAGTAGGTATATCAATCAGTTTTTCCACTATCACACGCCGCATGAACATCCTTTCACCGGAGTGGTTTTTCTTGGCAACATAAACAAGAACATGGCAAGTTTATTGGTGCACGTTATTTCTTCTCGGAAGCCTTCGTTCATGTACTGTAACGGACTTTTATTGATGTATGTAAAATTGACATTATTTATCTATGACTAGCTGTGCCCGCGGCTTCACCCACGTAAAATTTATATATTAAGCCAATATATTAGCCTATATGTTATTCTGATGTATAAGCTATATTACTGTATAGATTCATCAAAATCCTTTCAGTAGTTTTTGCGTGAAATGGTAATAAACATTCATATTCACAAATTTTCGCGTTTATAATATTATTATATTTTTTTTCTTCTCTCTTTATCATATAGTACGTTTCATTATATTCATATTTGTATACGTATGTATGTAATTTTATTATATTAATTTAATTTATAACCGACTACAAAATATGTGTGAGAAGGTTCTTGATTTCAGCTGTATTTTATTATAATGTTTATTCCTTTCATATCACTGTTATTAATAAACGGATATAAAATAACTTTTTTTTTTATTTTAAAGACTGTGCTATCAGATCTATCCCAATTTTATAGATTGTTTGGTTATAGATTATTAAGAAATTTTTATTTTTTCGATTCGTTTCTAATGTTTAAATTGAATTTAAATAATAGTTACTATTATTAAATCGTTATGTTTTATTGACTCATGTATTATCAATATTAAACAATGATATATTCGTAGTATCTAATGTTAACTGTACAAGAGAAGTTATATTGATTATTTGTGTTGTATGTATGTATCACTTATCATTTGTTGATAATGTATATTATCGTACACAGAAACCTTGTCTAATGAAAATACTATTCAAGGTAATATCAAAGAACGCATTCCAACATAGTCGAGAAATCAAATTGCAAATCTCCGTGTCAGTTCTTGTTTGCTAACCGACCTACTTATCGAGTTATCGGCGTATCGATTACACTTATTAAATAGAATCTGGTACAACACTACGGTAGCTGACTGTGAGGCGGGGTTGACATCATGATAGTTAGAATTAGAGGTGAAATATCACCTTTTTACACCTTTATTGTAGTTCGTAAAGATATTTTATCTCTTATATTTATATACATTAAGTTTAATATCATATACAAGTATCGTTTGTAATAAATGAGGTAAATTAGCTTTTATGTTGAAGAACGAAGTAGGCTTCATAGTACTGCTTTCGAGAATCTGAGATCTTAATAACTGATATATTGATAACAATAAGATTTTCCTCCACGCATGAGATAGAATGAAATAGCTCTAGCGTATTGCTCTTTCTTATATCTAACATAATTATAAATATATATGCAATTTTTTTGTCTCCAAGTTTTATTTGAAATTTGTAAGGTTTATGTAAGATAAGTAGGTAACTGGCGTAGTGTCAAATAATTGATAATGACGACTTGCGACAAGCTTATTTAATAGAATTTAAAGGTAATACAGAGGTATTCCCGTCGAGAACAAGGATATTAGTGTTAATTGAACTTTATTAGTTTATGAATGTAAGAAAGCCAAATAGAAATTAAAACATAAATTAGGAGTTTTTTGCTTTGCTACGTAACCAAACATTTTATACGAAAGTATAAAATAAATATTTTTCAGTTATCTTTCCACTTCCCTAATCGAAGAAAATTGATCAGTTTCATTGGTTTTGGAGTAATATTTTATATTCTATACTAACTTAAACTTACTCTATATGGTATCTTTAGCTGTTAAATATACACCTTATTGAATTTTTCTGTCCAAGCTTCAATAACTGTTTATTGCAGTAAAGAAAAAAAACTGATATCTATATTAATAATACGTCATAAATCATATGTGGGCATAACTGGCATTTTGTGCAAATAAAAACAATTTCAATGGGACATTGATCACGGTTGACGTGCCCTGTTTAAGTGGGCCGGACACCTGTGCCGTTGTTTATGGTTGAAACAGTAACAATAAAATTGTCTTTGGCAGTAGTTTAAAAAGGCATTTTCACGACATCCGTTTTCAAAAACAAAAACTTATTAATATTGAACAGTATGTTGACGGAAGATGATAAAAATGATTTTTGTCGTATTGTTTTTGTGTGGTAGAGTTAAACTGTTTTTTTTATTATAGCCTGTGGAGAAGTACTGGCTTGGTAATTGTTTCTTCTTCTTTACTAAGCGTAACGATTTAACAAACAATGTAATATTATAAGCGAAAGTGAATCCATCTCTCTATTTACTATTTCCCTGTTATACAGCTGAACAGATCTCGATGAAATTTGACGTTAAGACAAATTGTATAACAGTTACTGATGTAAGTACATCTAAAATAATATATTACGTTAATAAAAATGTAATTTATGCAAAAAAACTAAGATGGTAAAATAATAGAGCAAAAGATGTAAATAAGATTATTTACAAATTATTAAAGAAAATATTGATTATATTAGAAAAATTGACTCTATAATAGACAAAAATTCTATGAGCATATCCAGATATTGTATCTACAAAAACACGTTGTGTAATAGATCAAGTAAATGAAGAGGAAACGCGTCGGAAGATGCAATCTCTCGAATTTCACTAACGCGACAAACATGACAGCCACTATTTGTCAAAGTCAGTTAAGTAAATCATTCGATTTACATTCAATCATTGTCAGTATAGTAATTTAATTTCCATAACCATTACATTAGATAGTTAGAAAAATAGGTGTTACTTTAGATTATTTGGAGACAAATTAAATAAATAACCGTGTGAACTTCACACTAGATAGGACTATGTAGTGTGAAACTACCTTAACTTGTATTTATTAGAACACTATAGGTATATAATATATCATATTTAGTAAATATATATGCAATACTTATAGACATAAAGGCAAAACAAATAAAGTCATGTATTATTTTGTCAATAAATAAATTAATAACAATAGAAGACGTATTTAAAATTAAAAAAAAGATAGTCATATTTTTCTGTGATGTCGTTAGTATATATGTTAACACATGATTAGTAACATTCTATGAAAATTTCATCCACAAACAAATAGATACGTATCGCTAATTACGAAATAACATATTTCTTATATTTCCTGATGACGCAAAAAGGAAAGATAATAAAAACAAATGCACAACACACACACATAATCGCACAGACATAAAAGAACTTTTCTCATTCTATCATGTCAAATTCTGAATTCTATGAAATAAATTTTTCCAATAACCAATCAGTTAAATCAAATAGTAAATATAATATTTTTCGGCCTACTGCACCCAATTAACGTCAACCAATCTGACTATCACGCTTATTAGCATCCACAGCGGCATGCGTAGGAGTTCCCTATAAATAATGAGGCTAATTATTGTTTATTGATTGGATGGCATTATCATTAATGACGTGTCACTATTCTAAAACAAATCGGTCTCGAATTGACGATAAATGATTTTGTTTTGGTCATGATAATAGCTTAATTATAAATTTAATTAATTGGTAATTATGATATTGCAGTTATTAATCCCAAAAATGCTTAGGTGGCGTAAAAATGCTGGACCACGTCAAAAACATCCACATTTGAGGCAGTTTTAAGGTAAAACCTGTACTGGATAAGGTTTCGGAGAGCCGCCTAAAGTGGTACGGTTAGGTCATGCGGCGATTATCAGATCATATGACAAGAACAGTACTGCCATGAGTAGCCGAGCCAGAAGACGCGGCAGTCTTCGCCTCACATGGATGCTGTTAATAGGGATTTAAAAAAAGCTGAATTAACAACCTGGACGACTCAGGACAGACTGAATCCATATTAGAATTCGCCCATATCTGCTTTACAACGGAAGTTCAAATTCACAAAAATCACTTATTTCACCTACATATATTCCACATCACGTTATGCATATTCTGGGCTGGGCCCATAACCATTGTAAGAGTTTAATCCACAGTGTAAATATGCACTATATGTACACTGTGGATTAAACAATACAATACAAAAGTTAAATATGTATGTAATTTATAAAAGGCTCACAACATTTCAACAGCGAAAATTTACGAATAATAGAAAACACCGAATGCACACTTTCTATATATAAAATTCTAATCGCAATTCTAGTCTGTTTTTTTTTATCTCAGAAACAAATACGACATTACCAATGTTGCCAGCTTTTTACAACTACTATCTGGCCAGATATAAATTTAACAACAAAAGTTCCAATAGTATTGGTTAGGTACATATTATTTCCGTTATATATGATGCATGCATGAATGTATTGAGTACATTCATCCGTAACAAGGGTGTATTGATAGTAAAAAATAAAGAATAACATTTAAAAGTCGACCCCGTTGTCCTCTTAAAATTATTTCTTGTTTAGCTGATTTCTTCACTGGAAATGTTAATTTTTGCCCCCGAGTGAAGACTATTATTGTTTCGCAGAATGTTAATGGCGTTATGTTTATAGTTAGTTGTGGAGACTTAGAAATTGGCTACAATCACGCAAACAGGGCGTTTGCCACCGCCGGACAAGAAAAATGTGATCACGACTCAAAAGGGCTAAATATATACTATACTTAATATAATAATTGCGAAAAGATGTCTGTCTGTTTGTTTGTCGAGCACCGCTGTTAGTTACACCGCTTTGCTTCCAATGGTCGCCAGTTCGATTCCTCGCACGATGTAAACATTTGTAATCATTGTGTTTGATTGTTTGTTTTGATCTGGGTGTTTTGTATGTATATTTGGGATTGGATGGCGCAGTCTAAAGTTTCTAAGTTTATTATTATTACTACAAAGAATTTAACTTTTGCATTTTAGACTAACATGCATACTTTAAACAAATTTCAGTGTTTATAATATTAATAGGATTACAGCGAGTATTAACAAAGCTTCAGTTCAAAAATGTAAGGAATTTTAAATGTTATATTTTTAACATTCTTTCCTAAATAGGAACAAGTTGGATATAAAAAAAACACTGTTATACATTTTTCAAAGTCAAATAATTAAGAATGTAGATACATAACATTGTTAATGATATTCTTTTTTTTCCTGTCATCAGTTAGGAGAGTTGACAGTTATTACAAAAAGACTCGTTTATAAGGTCACGAACCTATTCAACCTATCGCCGTATTCCGGTGGCCGCCGGTGTCCTTAATACGCTGGAATTATTCAATTATTCTAACTCTGAGACCATTGCTCAATGCAGCCACATCCCATACTATAGCATATTTTTTTAGCTGGGGGACCAATACGATATTACCAATGTTGCCAGCTTTTTACAACTTATAAGTAGGGTTGTGGCACGCAAATTACTCAGAAATAATTAGTGGGTGTTTATTTAAAAAGCTTTAGCACAATATTTATAAAATATTATGAAGTATAACGATTTTGATTGCAAAAGGGTTATATATTACCAGCTACCCGCCCCGCCTTCGCACGTATCTACATGTATTATACATATAAACCTTCCTTTTGAATAACTCTATCTATTGCTAAAAAATGCAATAAATAACGTTAGTATAGTTTAAAAGATCTAAGCGAACAGACAACGGAAACCACTTCATTTTATATTTTGTAAAAATGAGTTCATAGTAAAGCAACATTATTTTATAATTCCTATTGTTTTTAAAAAGTATATATACTCATACTGTATATTCCTTGTGAATTCAAAATCGTTTGAAATCGTTAATTATGTTACATTAATTATTAATTTCATTTGTTAGGAATATAACATAAATTCAGAATACTTACGACTACTGTCAATAGTGGTTTTGGTATGAGTGGGCTTTATTTAGCATGAATAGGGGGCAAGGTGTGATAAACAAGCCTAATAATTTATAATAGTTGATTGTCGCAGTTTGTTTTTATGACAACACGGTTGTTAAATATTATGAAGTGTGTTAACTTGTATATAGACGTTATAAATATGCTATGGCTGATAGAGTTGAGACATTATTCACAGTACGGTTATTAAAATGTATTCAGTATGTTTGTTACCTCATTATAACTAGAAAATGGGGTGAAAAAATCTTGGGTCAAAGGATAATTGGCACGAAGATAGAAATATAACGAAGTTGGACATTGGCTATCTTTTATCCCACAAATAGCAGACAAAGTATAAGATTTTATCTACTTTGTAATAGATAAGACACTCTTAATCTAAAGAATGAGAAGTTCAGGTCTAGAGTTTAATTTTAATATCGACACTTTTTATATTATGTCGGTAAATAATCATACGGCCTGTCTGGTGGTAAACGGTTAGCTTATAGAGGCCTGAAACATCAGGTGCACGTTCCGACCCTTTACTTCCGATGATTGCGGGTTCGAATTCTCACATGGTGCGAAAATGTATTTGTATTCATATTTATGATTGTTTGTATCGATCGGGATGTTCTCTATTATTAAGTATTTGCATCAAATTCAAATTCATAATATCTTTATTCATGTAGGTCTATTACAGACTCATATTATATGTCAAATTTATCGTCTACATCAGTTGTCTAGTACCCATAACACAAGCTCTCCTTAGTTTCGGACTAGACGGCGTTGCGTGAGTGCTCTACGTGATTATTATTGTCTTAGTTTCCAGAGTAAACACAGTTTTGGTGCATCAGTAACAGGTTCAAGTTTAATATTTATTATTTTGAAGTAACTTGATTTATCATTCAAGTATTCGATTGAAATAACAAGCTAATAACAAGCGATTTAGTATATTTATTTCTGTCATTGAAAAACTTAGCACCGACAACTTAAATTACTGTGCTTAACCCAAATAGACATCCTTTAGAGCTAGATAATTATCTTGACTAGAAACTAATTAGTTGGTAATCAACAGTGTACCATATGTTTTATAAATCTTGACAAACTAGATAGAGTAATTCTAGAGAAGGTTTATATGTATAATACATGTATACCCGGGCGAAGCCGGGGCGAGTAGCTAGTATACTATAAATGAGATGCCACATACCTTGTCGTTGTTTATGCAAACGTAAGCATTTTAGTATTGAAATCGGTCAGTAAACATATATTTGCATTTCTATAATCGAATAAGCTTGTTTAGGAAAACTGAGATCATTTTCTAAACGTTACGGTTGATTAATAGCGTGGGTTTAGTCCCGATAATGGTGTAAATGATGTAGTACATATTGGCACAGCTATCAAGCCATATTAACATGTCATATTGACCGTGATTGACCATATTTATTGTACAGCTATAGTTCATAAATCCAAGTTTTGCGAGTATTATAATCTTGACATTCTTTCCTAAATGGGAATAAGTTAGAGGTTATAAAATATGATGCAAACAATATTTATCTATGTATCAGTCATACAAATTATTGATCTAAAGATTCTAAGGTCAAATAATATTCACCGTAATAATGTTTGGGAATTTATTGACGGCTTAAATAATTTATAACATACTAGCTGTGCCCACGGCGTCAGCCGCGTGAAACTGTTTTCTTCTGATGTATCATAATCATTACATAGTATAAGACAAAGTCGCTGTCGCTTTCTGTCCGTCCCCATGTATGCTTAAATCTTTAAAACTACGCAACGGATTTTGATACGGTTTATTTTAATAGATAGAGTGATTCAAGAGGAAGGTTTATATATATAATACATGTACACCCGTGCGAAGCCGGGGCGAGTAGCTAGCAAGCTATATTATTGAAAATTTTCATTAAAATGAGTTCAGAAGTTTTTGCATATAAGAGCAACAAACCATCAACCGTACTCACGCAATTTTTGCGTTTATAATAGTAGTAAGACTAACTAGGATGGTAGTTGAGCGTATGAGAGGTAAGGAAGTTGGGCGTGTAAGCTATTATTACCTATATATATCTGCAGACTTTACACGCAGTTATCCACTGTAGTAAATTCTACAAAAGCTGTATATATTATCATAATTTAAATAATTACAATCTGTTTGCTTTACATTTTTGAGAAGATTATTAAAGCTACTCAATTATTATAAATTATTGTAGTAACTTTATTTTTTACAAATATTATTGATGGACCTCAAAATCAGAGTCCATAAACAGCGATCGACTTAATGATCACGAGAAAGTGAATTAATTGAGTGTTAAGAACCACCTATTTTTTGCATGTACTTATTCGTATGTACAACTTCATTACTACTCATATTATTCATTGACAGGGCCGGATTAACCTAGTCGGGGACCCCAAAAAATTAGGGTTTTTTTTAAAAAAGTTTTGTAAAGAGCTCTCTAAATTATATAGAGGGTGTTTTTTGGGGTACTGGGAGTTTTCTATGTATATTATGCATGCCTTTCCAAATAATTATATTTTTAAGTGTTAATATACATAATAACATAACACAAGGTATGCTTAGTTTGCTACTAGATGCAGATGTTTGAATTGTCTTGGGCTATTATTACTTTCTGTTTAGACATGGATCGAATACAAGTATATATTTTATAAACAGTGCTAACCAATAAAACAATACTGTCATTGAGGGTACTAATTTCTCAATTCAATTTACACAGCGAAACATTTTTCACTTCATTGGAGAGCGCGCGGGGCCCTGGTCAATATGGGGCCCCTTGGTAGTTGTTCAATGGTTAATCCGGCCCTGTTGATTGATAACTATCAATTAGCAGTTAAAGTTATGTCAATTAGCATTTTGAAATATATAATGGATAAGCAAGATATAATGGATGTCAGTTATTCTGACGTTCTTCACTTTCCTTTTGGCACTTTTTATCTAAGCGATAGTATAGTTAATAGATATTTATTACCTGTCTAATTTATATAAAACAAGGAATGAATTTAATGAGTTATTTTAAGGAGAATGGCATTATTGCTATGCAATATGATATTGCCATGTTGACTGTATATTGTATTGATCAGTTTATGCTGCATCCACCAGAATGATCATTACCACCAATTTTATGAGCATACATGATAGTCATAAATTTAAAGAAGGTTGACTGAAGGATTCAATTGATGTCAATAGAAGGAATCGACTAGTAAAAATATGTTACATGAGTACATAAAAATAGATAACGTTCTGTTCAGGTTGCGAACATTGATTAGATTTTTTGTTTTTTTGTAATACCATATGTTGGTATCACTCTATTCTCCCAAATTTGAATTTTAATGACTGTGTATTATTGTAAAAATGTGCAACATTTATTTGAAAAGGATACGAGCTGAGTTTCTTCTCAGTTCTTCTCATCTCGAAATCATTCCGCACTGACGGTAGATTTGATATATCATAAGTCTGTAATAGGCCTACATGAATAAAGACATTTTGAATTTGAATTTGAATTAATTTTATTAAAGATATGTACTTAAAAATAGAATCAGTCTAGGTATGATATTCCATACGAAGCAAGTAAAACAGGGCGATACTAGGACGGTACTATTGTACTTAATTTATTAAATTAAATTTTAATAATAATTAAACGGAAAAGTATTGTGGATGTTTGTTACTCTTTCGCGCAAAACTACTGAACGGATTTTGATGAAACTTTACAGTAAATTTGAAGCGTGTGAAACCATGGGCACAGCTAGTATAACATAAAACAATTGTTATGCAAAAATAGCGAGATAAATCACAGGGTGATTTATTTTTAGTAAAATATCAATTATATTGTAAGAGCCTAACTGTACATTACAGTAACCATTTAGATTACAAACACAGTAAAAATTTAAATGTTACACGAACACGTCATACTGCAAATTCGGCAATACCTGAAACAAATCAAAAAGTCAACATTAGTAATTATTTAGGAGTAACTACGTTAAATAAAACGTTGTTTATGAAAATAATTTAAGATCTGTATTTGATTGTGGCCTAACAAATTTATTGTTATTATAAAGCTACGTATATGTAAACCATAAATATGTTTCAATGTCACAAACAAGCTCACTTTCGCAATTATAATATTAGTTACGATTAAGTATATTAAAGTTAATACAAACCAATCTGAACCACACTTAAGACCCTGTGAATCAATTTAGCGAAGCAATACCCTATATTTCTCTCTCGTTAAGATATCTAATAAAGTTTTAACTTTAACAGAAATTGCTTTGATACAGTTTGAGCGACATATCCGTAGGTGCTAGGTATAATTAATTTATAACGATTTATACAAGTCAGTGATCATAATAATTCATTTATGGAAAGTTGTTAGTTGAATACTCGTTAATTAATATTGAGGAAAATTGTGGACATAAAAACCTTCACTTAGCGAACACTATAAATATTTAATGGAATACACAGCAATACTTATATAATATATCTGTCTAAATAAATAAAATAGAAGTATCGGTTTGTAATTTCAAATGAACGGCTGTTCACAAACTATATGAAAGTATACTTACAGCAAAAAAATAATTAAAAAAATGTTGCTCTTATTAATGAGACTTCCACTCGATACCTAACGTTATAAGGAGTAATTTAGATTTTTATATTAGAAATTTTATTTATTTCAATTCCACGCAAACAAAATTGTGGATTTCAGTAATACATGAAAGAATGAGGTTATAATACATACTTGGTTTATGTTTCAATAATGTAGTGGAATTTGAAATACAGAATATAAAATGTACCATGTACCCTGATTGAACATATATATTTTTTATTGCACTTGTGACTTAAAATAGTACATGAATATTAAAAAGAATGCGAGGAATCGAACCCGCGACCATTAAAAGCAAGGCGTTGTGCTAAACTGCTAGACCACCGAGGCTGTCTATATTTATATTAATCAAGACAAGATACTGGTTGATGTGCTTTTGTAATATTTCTATTGGATGTTACACAACGGTGTCGACAGTTCACCTGCAAACAACTACAGCATACAAATGCCTATTACAGTTGAACTCCGTGTGGTCTGTAAAATATTAAACATCCTTTATTTTGGTTATCCCTAAAACATATCCAAGAAATCCTCTACCGTTTGAAGTTATATAAAAATAAAACGAATTTATACTAATGGGTGCTGCAATACACGATGAATACCGTACATTGTCAGTACGGGCAGGAGCATCGTAATTTTGATTTAATACGACGGTTTATCAAGCTATAACTCTAAATGGTTCAGAGAAATATTACTATGGGTCTCGATCTGGTTCGTGTTGGCCGTCGTTAATCATCGCTGGAAAAATAAACCGTCTGATACAAGGATATTAATGTAAAGAAGCTATTTTTGGAATGCACGTAAATGGTTGGTTGCATTTGAAGAAATAGTCTTGCTTGATTGATATGTGGTATTAAAAATTAATGCATTATACATGATAATATGTACTGCCTCTGTGCAGTGCGTATTGCGTGAAGTTACTTCTTGTCTAGTATTTTTAAACTTTCGTGTTTGATATACATTATTTATATTATTAACCGGGTCTTAACACGAATAATTTTGTGATAAACAAAGGCAAAGTGTTGTGTGTCGCGAACTGTCGTTGAACAATCTAGTGTCGGTAGATGCAAAAACTGCTGGCACTTATCTACATTTATATCGCTGTTACTCCAGTCAGCTCGTGACCACAGCTAGTGCAACATAGTTGAAACGTCGGGAGAGAAAATTATTTGTGTTAAGACCCGGTTAATAATGTGAATAATTACTTCTTGTCTATTCTGTATCAATTCTACTTTGATGAGATATTTTAGATTTCAAACCCAACGTAGATATCGAAAAGGTCATCTGTCACGTATGCTTTATTACTTTTCTCACATATTTCAGTGGCCACAGACGTTGTATATGTTTTTATGGTAGGTGCGATTAGCAGTGAAATTAATAAATTAGAAAAAGAAGTATGACATCTTAATCTTCAGAAGTGGCAACCATATTATTACATATTATTACGCCTGGGATCATCAGTATCCCGGGCGTAATAATAAGATCTCCGTGGTGCTGTTCTTGTACGTATGCGACGGTTACCACTTACCACCAGGTGGGGCGTTAGCTTCTTTACCATTACATTTAAGAAGAACCTAAAATGATGGGATAAAGTAACGAAAGATTACGCATTTGCATCGTTTGAAGTTGTCTATATAACTTAACGTAGTTAAGGATCCACCTGAGCAAATACTCCTAGTGACACAATGGGTGAGTCTACTAGGAAGTGAGAAATCCCATATCCGAAATGTTCATTCCATGAAATCAATTTGTTTTGGTCAGTATTTTGTTATGTTAATGTGGTATATTTTACTTGAATAGTTTATTTTTATATTATGCTATTCGATATCATATTCTGTTGCACATTGCTTAGACAGTTGAATATATATAGTTATAAAGTAATAATATAGATATTATTGGATTTACTAGAAATCCACCTCGAGTTTGCCACGGGTGTACTATATATGTCATATATACCTATATTTTACACGTAAATTCCAAGAAGAAAATGCACAATACAATGTTACAAGCCGTTTTAAAATTCACTGTGTAGTTTTGAAGTAGAGCTGTTGAAACAATAGTAGCCAGGATATTTCACACAACGCCTACTAGTCCTAAACTAATGAGAGTATGTGATGACAGCTGATTTAAATACTTATAAATTTATTTTTGCATACATATCGAAAAACATAAATAATATACATAGAAAACACTAGACGGATATAAAATATCGAACCCACGACCATCGATAATAAAGCGGTGTACTAAACCATCGGTACCAAACGAAAACAGCGAGTTTTCTTTATATACCTATTCTATTACAAATTCTTTTGGTGTACAGCAACATCGCCTACGAAGTCTAATTGACTCATTTATATAAGCAATTGTAACCTATCAGTATTCATGGAACGTGTTTAGAGTCATGTTATTAGATCGGTATCTTAGATCGGAGTACTATAATGCATACATGTCTTATGTCAAATATTAATATATTGTGAAAGTGTATGAAGCAAGAGATATAGAGAGTATATTAGCAAGAGAGCCGTTAGTTGTTTGCGAGTTAATAAGTTAGGTACAGTATCCGATCGATCCCCCGTCCAATTCAACGGGGATTCAAATTACGATGGTCAGAGCTGTCGTTCGAACCACTCGGTGCTCTCAGACTAAAGTCATATCATCAGTCGGCTCATCATAAGCCCTGTGAATTTGGAAATCTGCACTCGCCTCCCATCGTCCGGTGATGCTGAAAGGTTAATTGCTGCCAATAGCATTAGAGTAGTCCGAAAAAAAGTACAATGGCGACACTCTATTTAAAGAGTTACATTATGCTCTTTAGAGGATGATGAAAGATCGTGAAAAGTCGCAAGAGCTTCACTGACATGACCGTTAAATTATGAATGAATTAAATAATTTGTACCCTATGACGCTATGACATAGTGGACAAAATATTTAATTTGGACTTTGTATAAATTCAACCCGTGTATTCTAAGAACAAAAGGAAGAAAATAGTATTTATGAAACAGGCTCGGCTTAATATAAATACTACTAGTAAATTCTCTGTATGACATTAATAAAAGTTAACAAAAATGTAATAGAAGAATAACTAGAAGAAGAACTACGTAAATTGGTGTCAATAAAATATACAATTATTATTAGTTTACTAAATAAATACAAACAAAGGACAACCTCGGTTTGTATGCTTCTTTATTATCTACCGAACAGTTGCATTTTGCAGTGTGAAGTCGTTATTAAAATTCCTCGCCTACACATGAAGGCGTCAACGAATTAATAAAAGACAGTTATTAAATATGACGAAACAAGACAACCGCTGTTCGAGATTACTTTGTTAAGTTTTGTGCAAAACCTCGAGGCTGGTTCATTGAGGAATGACCTAGAACTACTTAAGTAACAAGACAAATAATAATAATCATGGACAATCGCACAGTGCCATCTAGTTCTATGCTAAGTAAAGCTTTTATTATGAGTAATAGAGAACTGATAGAAATACTTAAATAGTTTTTTTTGAAAATGCATATAATAATTCGTGTACGTAGAGAACAACCAGGCCAATATAATGTTGAATATCCCGCGAGGAATTGAAACCATGACCATCGGCCGTGGGGCGATATGCTAAACCGCTAGTCCACAAAAGTTATAAAACGTACAAAAGAATTTCTTATATCTGATTAGTACTTTAAAAAATTAGTGACTTTATATTTAATTATTATATATATATACATATATATGTATAGGATAAAGATATATTCCAAGAAAATACAGTTTTAATATTTATTATTTTTATTCTTACGTTAATATGAACAAAGGCTCTGATTACAGCATCCATTACGAATTTCAAATATTTCCTATATGAATCACAAGCGTGCAGGTTGCACAGAAATGTAGGTACATATAATGATTCATAAAAAACGCGATCAAAATGCTACTTAGATATTAATACTAACAGGATTCAAAATTGAGTGACTAATTTCAAACGGGTCTAACATTTTGTAAAATAAGTTCATCTGCTGGTTAGTAATATTATATTAAAAGGATCTAAATTTATTTTTCTAAAGTGTAGCTGCAATTTCTGCTATTGATTTTATATCGAGAATAAAATTCAAAATTAAAATCAAATAAGCTTGGTAAAATGTGGCTGTGTTAAGTTTAACGTTTATTGCAACAGTTGACGATGAATCTGATAATGCCATCTAAAATCATAGTTGTGATCTTTTTATGCTACCTACCATAAATAGAAAATTTCATGATAATTCGTGTAGCCAATCAGATGTGGCAGTGTTACAAATAAATTACATATTTATAATTTTAGTTATAGTTTTATCTTGTTTTATATATCTTTATATAATATATATCATAATGTATGTATCATGTACCAAAATTCGTAAATACCGACACATGTGTTTTTAAGTAATGTTCACTCATTTGATTAATCTCAGACGCTTGCTCTCCACCATACAGAGAAGCTGTGCAGGCTAGTTGCGTACCAGTTAACAATAGAATAGTTAAAAAAAACATATAATATTGAAGTCATATTTACCTTTTCTTAATAATCAAATGAATAAGAATGCAAACTCATTGTTGTAAATTCTAATAAAACAGCCACAAAACTTATAGACTAAACACTGTTCGACAGCTCATCACCAACTGACAGACCTAGAGACAACTTTATTAATAAAATAAATCTGAATGCAAACTCATTTATGTAAATTCTAATAAAACAGCCACAAAACCTTATAAGTAGACTAAACACTTGTCGATAGCTAGTCACCGACTGACAAACATAGGTACAACCCACTCTAATCTTATTTTAAATTCAGATCATTGTAGTAATCCTCGACGTAAAACGAAAACAAAAGTCATTCACAGATTTTAAGTATCGCCCACTACATCTACTGATTCAATTGTTTAGTTTAATGTGGACAATGTCGTGGTGTTAGTGTAGGCGGAACTAGAACCTTCGTTTTTTAAAAAGGCTGTGCGTTTATTATAGCATAGGGGACAAATGAGATTGCGGGTCACCTCATGGTTTGTGATCACCATGAATTGCAAGTGCGTTGGCGGCCTTTTAAGAAGGAATAAGATATTTTCTTCAAGATTTCGATATTGTATCGGTTCGGAAATACCACTGCCGGAAGGTGATTCCATCATTCCATTTCATTTATATAAAATCTACGTTAGTATAATACAATAATAATAATATAATATCGCTGGACAATTCACACAGTACCATCTAGTATCAAGATAAATACATACATAATATACATACAACACCCAGACGGCTACAAACAGTCATACTGATGATAACAAATGTTTGCACCATACAAGGAAGCGAACCCACGATCATCGTATCGGCGGTGCGCTAAACCACTAGACCACCGAGGTCGCCGTATAAAGTAAATATAATGAATCATATTATACCTGACGTATAATTGCGGAATCGCTACAGTCTACTTCTGAACATCGAGTATTTGATTTGTAGACATATTATAACTACAGATAATTTATAGCCGTAAGGGTCGTGAATATATTTTCTGATAAATTGAATAACGAAACGTATAATTGGTCAATTATAAAAACAATTTATTGGCTAAGATTTTTAAGCGAGCCGATTAATTTTGACTTTAATTAATCATTGCAAAATATGATTATTACTCTAATAGACTATTAGGTTCTTAATAATGTATCTAAATGACTCATTTAAAAAAATTTAATTGTAAAATGTACCAGTTGAGTTTCTTTCCAGTTCTTTTCCACTGAATTAGCTAGCCGAACTGCTATGGTATGCGTGTATAAAAATAATCATTTCCGCGCATGCGCTGATTGTTAAATTCAGACTGATGCGTAGGCGCAAGGTTACTTACGTTACTTACTTGTCTTGCCGGCTATAAGTATGGGGTATTGTACGCCTGCTCACCATATTTAGAACAAGAGACAAAATAATATTAAACGAGTATAAATGTTGAACAAGAAAGTTCACCAAGATACCTTGGTGTTTACACATCTGCAGACAGTATTTTTACACTACACTTTGTGACAAATCGTCATCTATTAATATTAATTACTAGCTACCCACCCGGCTTCGCACAGGTGTTCATATATTATACATATAAACAGTCCTCTTGAATCACTCTATCTATTAAACCGCTTCAAAATCCGATGCGCAGTTTTAAAGATTAAGCATACATAGGGACCGACAGCGACTTTGTTTTATACTGTGTAATGATATTTATTTTTCTATATTAATCTATTTTATATGTCAATACTATCTACTTATTAAATTACACCGCCTTACTATCCCTGATCAACGCGTCGGTTGTCTGGTAGAGAATGCCATCAGGCGTTAAGTGCGTCATGTATACAATTTTGTGTGCAAAAGAATCTTATTAATATTATAAACGTGAAAGTTTGTGAGTATGGATCGATGTTTGTTACTCTTTCATGCAAAAACTACTGAACGGATTTTGATGAAATTTTACAGCTTATATACATCAGAATGACAGATAGGCTATAAATTTCACGCGAACAGAGGTAGTAAATAAATATATATTAAAAAACTGTCTATAAAAAAAATAAGTTGAGTTTCTTCTCCAGTTCTTCTCAATTGAATCCGTATACTGAACTTGAAAATATATTAATGTAAAACATTGACTTTGACGTCATTCACGTTGTGCATTTTGATTTGATTTGATTTTATTATTACAGAGTGCATATATAAGCTATAATTTATTTATAGTACTAAATGCAGTCTACATCAAAACTCTGGAGCACAATGACCATATTATTATGAACATAAAATATGTAGGGTGTATGTTATATGTACACTCAAACATACACTTGTACACGAGTAAATTTATAAATATTATCCTACAACAAACATGTAATTATCAGAAAACAAATACAGAGATATACAAAGATAGAATTGCAAACACTGAACCAAAGAATAGGCAACTACATCACAATACACTTAGCAGAAACTTTAACGGTCTATTCTCTCATATTAAATATAAACGCGATAATATGTGAGTATGGATAGATGGAAGGATCGATGTGTGTTAGTCTATCGTTACGCAAAAACTAGTGAACGGTTTTAAATGTTTTTTTGTGTCAGTCAAATTCGAACTCACGTACTCTTGGCGCTATTCAGGGTAGTAAAGCAGTAAACCATGACGCTCTTAAACATTTATAATGTTTGTATTGTGTGAGGAATCGAACCCTTGGAATTAAGGCGACGTGATAAACCGCTAAACTACCGGGGCCGTCGATATAAAGCCTGTATATGGAAAAAGCGTGAAAATTTCGCAACACAACTGTGTCACCTACGTGAGTGCTTGAGAGTCACCGGAAATCTAAAATATAAATTGACACAAGTTTTTTTTCGTGTCAGCCAGATTTGAACTCACGGACACTTAGCGCTATTCAGGGTAGTAAAGCACTAGACCACGACGCTATCAAACATTTATAATATTTGTATTGTGAGAGGAATCAAATCCTGGACCATTGGAAGTACGGCGATGTGATAAACCGCTAGGGTATCTGGGCTGTCAGTATAAAGCCTGTATATGGAAAAAGCGTGAAAATTTCGCAACACAACTGTGTCACCTACATGACCACGTGATGAGTCACCGGACGGCGACACGACATGCGCCGGCGCCTTCGCTACACGTATGCCTTAATTGTTTTGTCACTATTCATTACGATATTCGTAGTTACTATAATAAATTTGAATGTATGTCGGTCTGTTTGTCGCAGCTTTAATGCTAAACTGCTGAATGGATCTTAATAAAATTTACACGATAGATTGGTTTATACATATTTCCATAGTAATGTTATAAATTCTAAAATGTGTCTGACTGTTTGTCACTCCTTTAATGCTAAACGGCTGAATAAACATTAATGAAATTTTAGAAAACGATAGGTTGGATTATACATATTTCCATACAATGTTATTAAGGGAGAACAAGGATGAGAGTGCAAAAGACGGTCGGCAAAAATTTTACTGTAAGTAATGTCAAATATAAAGAAATCGATTATTATAAAAACACACACAAAATTATAACATATAAAATACTTTCCAATAAAAGCATTTTCTATATTTGTTTTTTTTTGTATATAATATCAGGGGTTAAATTCATACAACGGAACTACCCATGAAAGCAAAGCTTGTGTTATGGGCACTAGAGAGCTGATATAGTTACATAGATTCATTTTCTTTGTAAATACATACATAATATATATATACAAAACCCCCAGACCAATACAAACAATCATACTCATGAATACAAATGTTTATACCGTGGGAGGAATCAAACCCGCGACCAACGAATGTAAGTCGGTGTGCTCAACCGCTAAACTACGGAGGCCGTCGAAAGTATTAAAATTTTTAATCAAAATATTCAAGTATATAGTACAAATGGTCGAAATGACATCATAAAAATGTATTGAAACGTAGACATAGGACATTTTTGAACTCAATATTACTTTGACGTTCGTAAAAGTCATAACTGTTATAAAACATGTAATAAAAATATGAATAAATATAAAAGCGAATTGAAAGCTTTAATATGAGATGTACAAATTAAAGAGTTCATTCAAATTCTTTATTAAAAGACAGTATTATGTTATCATATGCAGCAATTATAGTTGTATAAATATCTGTATAATTGTATATAATTTTTTCCATTGATGAATAAAGATATGCCCATATCCAAGAGGGACCAAGGTGGTCGTAAAAGGAAACACTAAGAAGACATACAGTATCATATTAAACGACTAAAGCATTCCTCATATTATGTCACGTTTGAAGACCAAGGATTTGGTTACATAATGGATTAGTATTATTTTGTTTAATTCCGATACAATTAGAATGTGTGAGATAATAAATAAATTCAAGTATTCCGAAACCACCAAACTATCCAATTGTAAGAAGAACCAAAGAATGGAACCGCTGTATAATAAGTACTAAGAGCCTGATTCTCGGCGAGTATATAGAGTCCGAAAGAGGAGGAATTAAATTTTGTACAATTAGACAGTAATAAATAATTAGCAAATGTTCAGTGCGGAAACATCTGTGATTGGATGTAAGCTACGTTCATTGTTTAAAAATTAAAAATTAATAATCATAATGTATATAATCATTTTTATATATTTTACTAACTCTATGGCGATAGTTAAGTACTGTAGGAAATAAAGTCTAAGGATTGCATTTTGAATGCAATAGTTTCGAGTTCAAATAAAAAAATACTAACTAAAAAAATTCTGGATATCATCTAAATAAAATCTTTTAATATTCCGTTTTATTTAATTTCTTTAAAGAAACGGAATTGAAAAACAGCCGATGGTCTAACTGTGAGAGAAATCGTACTTAAGAATACCATGAATGTAATAAATAATATTGCGAAATTCACTATTAAGTTTTATGTATACCCTTCGTATTAATAATCTATAATTGCTTCAGCTTTCTAAGATTCTGGACGGCAATATATCTTTGTATCTTCAGAAATAGATGATAGCTAGATAAGTAATACAAATGTATACCTAGCAAATATAAGAAACACAACTTTTTTTTTTTTTGCTTTTTTAATAAAGTACATGTGGAATCGGATAGAACGATTAAACTTTTTTCTTTGTTTTTATGTTGTTTATAACTATTAAATATTATCTAAATTTAAAATTCAATTTAGGATGAAAGAGGCCTAATTACGGATTTGAGATGACTGGTGAAAGTAAATTTGCTTGATAAAGCCTTAATGAAACAGCTATTAAAAGTCACATCATGGACATCAGTGGAGATGACTTGGTGATTTCCAATAAAAAAGTAGGTATTGCTGATTCGCTCACATCTTTCAACGTAGATGATTATAACAAAGCTTTAAATACGATTGCAGACAATATTTTATCTGTGAGAGATTTCGTATATAATTTTACATTATTAGCCTTTCAATATTCCACTTTCTTTTATTTGTTATGAATAAAATTTGAGAATCATTCGCTCATTGAAAATCAATTATGTGAAACGGCAAAAGATTTAATTGATAATTCGTAAATTTATACTTGTATTGCATTAGTTGGCTCCTACCAGATTTGTCTCGACGGTAGAGAAATAGGAACGGTGAAGATGAAATCTGCACCCGGCTCCCGGGTGAAGTCTAGAATAAGTTCCGGGAACTGCTTGGAGTTTCCCTCTCTGCCATACGATGGACCCGGCACCCGCACGGTGAATAAATGGAATGCTAAGAAGTTGATTTCTCATATATTTTAATAACAATATGTACGTAGTTTATTTTATTATTTTTAATTGTTTAGTCGTGTAAATGTAGGGAATACACGAAAACTTTTGCATTTATAATGTTAATGTTTACTTTAGGTAAGTATTTATTTTATGCAATTAAAATGAATTTGAACACCACCCATTTTAAATTGATCTATAAACTTTATTTCTTATTTCAAAAATACTTAATTTACCATCCAATTAAATTCATCGTAGTTTTATTCTCCAGGGTTTCGAGACGAGATTGCTTTTCTAAAGTCAATAAAGGTTTGATTTACAACTAGTAATCTCTCCCTCACTAAGATTAAAGTAAATTACTGTACTGGGTGTATTCGTTTAAATATTAGACTTCGATTAAATTTATCATCAGTTAAAAAATACCGGTTGACTCGTTTTATTATTTTATCATACTCTGAGATCTGTGATTGGATGTAGGCTACGTTCATCGTTGAAAATGAATAATCATAAGGCATATAGTCATATTTATATATCTCACTTTATGGCAATATAAAGTACAATATATGTAATGTAAGATATAAAGTCTAAAGACTGCCATCGAATTCAAATAAAAGATGTAAAATTATGTTCTTACTCAAATATTACAGAAATCTAAATGAAAATAACAGTAATATAAATAAAATTTTCATTTGTAAATTAAAATTTTCCACACACTAGATATTTACCATGATAATGTTGTTAATGAACGCTGTTACAAACGTCTTGGTCCCCCTCCGATCGATTTCCCGTCCAATTCAAAAGGGTATAGAAATTACAACGGCCTGTGCCGAGGTTCCAACTCCTAGCAGTGTCTCAGACTACAGTTGAGGCAGGAGTTGGCTTTCAGCCTTCCGAGGGTTTGGAGTGCCATCCGCACTCGCCCCTATAGAGTAGTCCGAAAAAAGTCTTGGTCATCGAATGGTCAGTCGGGGTCGAATAAATATAGCGGTGGTAAACAATTATTGCGAGCAGACAAATTGATCTATCATTTCTGCGGTTTCATAATACCACAGAAATGCGTAAAAGTACGTTCAAGTGAATGTCATATGCTTTGATGCGATTAGGTCTTAATTTTAATTAAATCCCAACAAAAGTTATTTTACTGATCTCCAGATAGGAACTCGTAAAATCTCTTTTCCAAATTACATTTCTTTTGTATATCTTAACATATCCATTCATTTCCTACATCTTCATCTGTTACTTCTACTTACACTATGCTATATGAATGTAAGTTATAAATTTTATTTCTAATGCTTCTATTTAAACCAACCATTATAATATCATTAGGGTTACTTATACAAAAAGCATCTGTAAGAATTTTATATAGAGTAATCGCCGGCCATAGAAAACTTTATTAAGCGCTCCCAATTAAGAAATAAGTTGGCCTTAATTACGAAAGGGAATTTCTTTTCATGTCTTTATTATGGTACTTTAGTACTATGATGTTTATTAGCATTTCTCCATGTTTACTAGCAGTGAATGTAAATAATTTTCTTTCTTTTTTCCTTGTCTACGTGTGATCAGTCAATTAGCTTTCATCAGATTTGATTGCTTTCATCATCTCTTGCTTTATACACATCCAGTGATGTGGTCCTCCTTACATATATACACTTGTTACGTGTATATATGTTAGATTGTAGCCAGACGTGATATTTGCAGTCTCAATATGTATTCTGAACTTTTACAGAAACCGTTTAATATATAGTAAATGAAATTATAATAAAACTCTTTATTGTGCATATAAATATATAAAGAGCGAAAAAACTTTACGTAACTGTGCTAAATCAAAGGCCTTATCGCTAAAAGCAATCTCTTACTTATATCTATATGTACACAGACAAGCAATGATGATCAACTCAGATATTCGTACACTTCCGGAATTTGAGTATTTCAGCTTATTCAAGTAAGGCTATTTTCCAGATAACAAATATCTAGACAATATAAAAATAGAAATGATACTTTTCTAAGCACCTAACGTGTAAGTAGTGATTTTTAGTTTGTGACTAAATTTAAAAATATTGTTATATAAATTGTTGAAATTACTAAAAATTTAAGTTACTCAAATACATTTAGTCGGTTTACATTTATAACACGTTTCAATGTTAAGTGAAAAGTCAACAACCTATTATCGGATATTACCTCCGTTAATGATGTTTACCATTACCAATGAATTAGCGGCTAATTTTAAATTCAGAATATTCTAATACGACTGACTAATGCAGGGGACATTCCACCAAGGAACTGGACATCGTCAACTATATCAAGATATATTGCACCAAAAGTAACATGATTTTGAGGGTGTGGTGTTTGGTGGGAATCGAGTCACATCGCGAGCTTCAAAGGGTTCGTGGCTGGGGTCCGTAAGCAATATGCTCTCCACCTTTATAAAGGAAGACTACTTACTGGCCGAAGGGATTTCCGTACCTCCGTTACCGTGGCAGATTGCTATAGTGATACACATAAAGTCTATTTTGTTTTATTATTTATAGTTGTTAGTCTTTAAGGGCCAATATTGTAATATACCTAATAATATTAAGTTGCCGGAAATAAATAATTAAAAGGGAGTATAAGAATGCAATAGTAGTATACAAGTAGATTAATAGAACGCTATATATAATCAGATGGATAGTTTCAAAATGAGCTACTACCTCTGTCTCGAACAAAGGAAATAAAAGAGAATCATTAAGATGACAACAGGCTGAACAAACAGTCAAAGGTGAACGACTCGACATTCATCTTTGTGTTGTAATAAAAGTTGATGTTTAGTAGTCATAAAACGTCAGATCTAGATAAATAGAAAATATACTTTTAAGTACCATTACTGACATATTTCTAAATGTTTGATTTAAGCGTGTAATGCATATTTTCTTAACACTTAAATTCTAGATATTAGTAATTTGTGATTCCAGAACTTTCTTGTAACAAACATTATCTTAGTTTGTGGAGAAATATATAATTTCTCCGTAAACTAAGGTAATGCGTGCTTGTATACAGTTATTATCTTAGCAATGAGTGCTTGTATATAATTAGGTGTATGTATAATTTAAAGATGCTATTTAGTTTGGTTGCCTTGCATGTTGTAATTTCTAAGATTGGACATTTCGTTCTATGCAAGGGACATCTATATGTGTTGCATTCATAATTGTGTTATCGTCAATTCAATCACAGATACCACCTTGAACAATCGTGACTTGAGTGTAATTTGAAAGATTTCTTAGTGTCATTAAAGTTAGAAGTATTGTAGTTCTTTTTATAGTACGTCAATTATTTTAACAAGAGAAGTAGTTATAAGCACTATCGGGGCTAACAGCTTAGAATTCCACTGCGTAAAGTAAATATTGAAACCTTCATACAAAATGTGATCAAATTAATATGAAAAGTTGAAAAGTAATTTTCAGTATGTGTCTATATGATAATGCTTCAGTTTCATAGATATTCTAACAGTTATTCAGTTTACCCTTTACAAAAATTGTATTATATAATTTATTTTCCATGTCTTCATGACTAAAGATATTGTTCCTTAAATGATATAACTTTAGAGTTTAGAGATTTTACAACACAGAATACCGTTAATGTTTATTCTTTCTGCGAAAATATACTGACTAGCGTAGGATGTTATACAAAAATACTACTGTTAGTCGAACATATATGTAAACCATCTGTCGCTCTTTAACAATTTCCACTGTGAATAATCCATCAAGACATTCTACACGACAGAGCAGTGCCGCACTGCACGCAGTAATAATGAAAGACATGTAATTATATCGTTAAGTGGATACTTGATCTAGCAGAACTCTAGGTCAACTGCGAATGAACGGACGTGTATTTAAGCAACTGTCATATAATAGCCTACAACTAGCGTCGTTATAAACAGGCAAATGCTATATATGAAACATGTTTATCTCAGTAACTAGCGACACGTCCCGGCTTTGCGCGGATGCATTACAAATCTTTGAACTCCTCGGCTTATTATATACTATAACATGCATGTATGCTTAAATCTTTAAATCTACGCAACGGATTTCGAAGCACTTTTTTTTAATAGATAGAGTGATTCAAGAGGAAGGTCTATATGTATAATATATGAATACCCCTGCGAAGCCGAGGTGGATAGCTAGTATTATATATATAAACCTTCCTTTTGATCTATTACTGCAAACTGCATTAAAATCTGTTGTGTATTTAAAAAATAGCCGAACAGACAGCGGCCGCAAGTGTTTTATATTATGTAAAGATGTAGCTTAGATCTCGTTTTATACTATGTAGCTTAGACGTTATCAGGTATCTTGAGTAAGTCGTGCTCACTAAAATTTCCAGACAAGTGGCGCCATGGTAAGTCGGGTTATTAGACTTCCTTTTTTTATGTAATTGCAATGGCAAACAAGCTGACGGTACACCTGATGATAAGTGGTAACCGTTTGAATAGAACCACAGACATCACTTTATCATGTGGCGCCTGCGATACATCTGCGTTGCCATTCTGGACGACTGCTGAGTCTTGCCTCGTATTCTGTGAATGCTATTTCGTTTGTATTTGCTATTTGAATTTTACTATAGGATCTGCTTGTGGCGACTGGTCTGTTCTGGTTATGGTCAGTGATTAGACGATAATCTTTTAACAAAATTGAAATAGCTTATGGTGGTGGTCACTCTATTCTCCGTAATTTTGAATTAAAAAAGGAATCTGTATTTTTGTAAGCATGTACAAGCACATTTAAAAAGAATAAAAGATTGACAGTTTTTCTTGGGTTGCGAATGCTCTCCGAACAGACGGTACATTTTGACACATTATAATGTGTAATAGACCTACATGAATAGAAAAAAAATAATTTGATTTGATCAAGAAGTGTCTTTAAAAGTCACTTACAACTCTACAACATCATTAATGTAACAAAAATTGACTTAGATTAATTGAATAGTTTATAATATATTCTAAATGTAGTTACTTATTTCTTTATTTATATACTACAATAAAGTGTCATTTTCCACAGCAATTTATTATTTGTACCCAAAAGTACTGTTCGAATTTGTCACGTATTTGAAACAAAAGTTCAATGAAACCATTAAAACTAGACAAGTCAGCGCGAATGAGCGGACAGAATTTATAATGGCAAACACAATTTGCAATGGGGGGTACTCGAGTTTATATGTCGCATGACTTTGCAACTGGGGTCAGGTGCAGTTTTTTAAATATCAACATTAATGTTTTCAAAAACAAAAAGAATAAGACAGACTTTTGTATTCGTGGAAGTTCTGAAAAGACCTATATTAAATAATGTATCATGAATGACATTATACCTTCATGATGAAAAGATTAACTAGTTACAATAATATCCTTTATAGCAATAAATATAAGTTTACAAATTCCTATGATGAATTACTGCAAAATTAGTTGTTGTAGAATGATTCAACTAAACAAATCAATTAAACATCTCTCTAATTTTTTTATTTATTTGGAACCTGTATAGTAATTATTTAGAGTTGCTGTTGGTCAATAGGGACATATTACACTAAGGTTAGGTTTACATTATATTTTATAAAAAAGTAATAATTGTAATAATATTTGATTTAAATCACTAAACTTATTTGAAGATACTAGATTTGATTGATTGAAATAACTAGACTAATAATGATACTATTAATGCTGGATAATTCACTAATCTCATCTAATCATAAGCTAACAAGAGCTTATATTATAGGTACCATAACTGACAGACTCTTTTATAAACACTCAGACAAGCAAACATAATTATGAATACAAATGTTTATATCATCCGTAGAATCGAACCAAGTAAAGCAGTGTGCTCAATCGCAAGACCACTGAAGCCCGTAATAATAGTGATACTGTTATTTAACTATTTTCCTATCATACTGTACAGTATCGATGAATTTGACGCCATGGTGCCCATCATGAGCCCTTATCTCTCTAAAGGTGAGGTCGATGAGGTTACTGAGTGACGTCTCAAGAAGCAACGGTTATTTAAAAGCCTCTTTGTATGTTTTCACATTTGGACTTTAAAGATATTCAAATAGTATTCCGTTGTAGGTATAGATGATGTTGAAAAAAAAATCAAATTTACTCTGGGTACTAATTGCGTTTCTATAATACAGCATTGCGTCGTTTAGCCACTTTTTAAATCTATTTTTGAAGTATTTTTTTTTTACTTTGAAGATGTTTAATATTATACCGTAAGGTCCCAGGGGAAGTTTATAGCAGATTTCGATCTAGTTCAGAGTCCAGACTCTCACAAAGAATAACTATTTGCTGAAAAATGCAATTATAAATAACTAGCAACCAATCCTGGCTTTGCATGGATGCATTACAAATCTATGAAATGCTGGACTTGTTCTATACTATAACACGCAAGTATTATAGTATAGAACAAGTCATATAACATATAAACTTCTTCTTGAATCACTCTTTCTATTACTGAAAACTGCTTTACAATCAGTTGCGTATGTATTTTAAAAGATATAAGGTCTAGGGCTACTCCGGTGTCTCCAAGTTCGTCAGTCCATCGCTTTCCTTCTTGGTCCAGCTCTCCAATATTAAACCCTCCAATAATAAAAATTAATAATATATAAATAGTATATTCTCGGGAACATGTGACATTAAAAATTGCATTCCAGAAACCCATTTCTAACTCACCTAGCAACGGTCTAATTTTAATAGAGACGACACCAAATATAAAAATGTCTAGCTAGATGATATTTTTTCTAAGAATCAATTCATATTCCAGCAAACATGATTGGTATAAGTGTTCTTATATTGCACACTGCGAGTTAATTGTGCCTACTGATGGAGTAGGTACTTGATTGATGGTCATATAGGAATGTTGATATATAGATATTGTTTACAACAATTTTTATACGCTACATTACGATAGAAGCAGAGTGCTCTACATAAAGGCTAAGCTTGATTCATATCTATTGAGGTATCATTTCAAATTATGTTATTTTATAGGCTATAAAAAAATAATTTTAATATGACTTTTTCGATTTCTTTCGGACATCCTCTTCAGAGTAAGTACGATGCAATTGCGAAGAATCTACTACAACGCGATATTATCGGGAATGACAAAAACATAGTCATTATCATCATTTCAGCCTGGAAGATGTTCATTGCTGAACAAAGGCCTCCCCCAAACATCTCCATGACGATCGCTCCTGCGCTGATCGCATCCAAAACATGGTAAAATAGTTGAATTTCAGTACATATGTAGTTATAAAAGTATTATAATAACTTACTGAGCCTGCGACATTATACCCTTAGAACTTAGCTTGTAATATGTTTGGAATTAAACAAACAGTTTTAAGTAAAGCCTACAATACATTAGTGAAATCCGAAACAAAATTGGTTAAGCCGTTATTGAGATAAACTAGAGATATCCATTTGCCCGTGCATTTGTATGTAAACACACTTGCATTTAGGCAATAATGTAACAATTACAGATTTAATTCTGTTGTCTTGATAAAGTTCTGCAAGAATAATTGACTTTATATATATGACGGCTTCGGTAGTCGGTTGAGCACACTTGCTTTACTTCTTTCGGTTCGATTCCTCGCTAGGTACAAACATTTGCATTCATGAGTAGAACTGTTTGTATCGATTTTAGTATTTTCTAGGTATATTATGAATGCATTTCCAAAAAACAAAATATCTAAGTATTTATATTAGTTATTTAGTATCACAACACAAGCTTACCTTGGGACTAGATGACGTTGTGTGAATTGTCCAGAGAGTATTACTATTTTTATTATAATTTTCTCAGCTTTTGTTGGTTTTTTACGCTTTATGGCGGATACCATACTTACGGTCTGAAACCAAGTAAGTGCAGTGTGTATGTGTGTGGGTATGTTTACTACTATCATTATTATATTCCATGTAGAGAACAGCGACAAGTTATATTTTTATTATATGTAAGTTGTGCAAATTAAAAAAGTATAATTACTTGCATAATATAACTGCGTACTTCGCAATGATTTCTGTTTCGCTCACAAACATTAATTTGTCATCGCGATATGCAATTTTATTAAATCGATGCGTGTACGCAATCGTTCATTTTAACTGATTGATCGTTACAATGCACATGGCAGTCTTGTTACTTGGCCAGGCGCCAGACTGAGTTACTATCGAGTTACTATCGATTTATTATTTTTATGGTAGCAATTTGAATATTGCACAATTTACTATCATAAAGTAACCGTTATTTAAGCCTAGATTCCTTTGGAGCATACAAATGGATATTTCTTTGTCTGAAACGTACAATTATGTACTTACTTCAACCAGCGGAGAATTTGTACAGTCATCAACATAGGTATCCTAATATATTTGTAATACAAATAAGTTTGTTTGCATGCTGTATTCAGATAAGAAGATTATTATAACAATATATGACGTAATTACTAGGTATTATGATTCAAATCATCATATCGTGATGGTCGATAATGAAGATAATATTTTAAGAAAGGTGTTACTGATCAATATTGTTGCTCTTAAAACCATTCGGTTTTAAGAGCCGAGGAAGGCCGAAAAAGAGATCTATGGACTGTGTGAAAGATAAAATGGTAAGAAAGGAAGTAAATAACGAGATGACTGCGAACAGGGATGAATGGAAGAGAAACACATATTACGGCGATTCTAAATAAGAGGGATAAGGAAGAAGCAGATGATGATGATAATGATAATCGACAATGCGCAAGTGACTCTGGTATTCTAGATGTCTGTTATTTGAAAGAAGTTCTTTCTCCAGGAATATAATAGAATGGAAGTGACCTATATATGTATGTGTCTACTCAAATAATCTCGATTTATACGAAGATGTGGTAGTGGTCTATTAAGCACATCGCCTTACTTTTGGTCGCGGGATTGATTCCTGGCACGGTACAAGCATTTGTATTCATGAGTGTAATTGTTTGTATCCGTCTGGGTGTTTTCTATGTATATTATGAATGTATTTACAAAAAATATATCTGTGAATTCATATCAGATGTCTATACATAACACAAGCTCTGCTTAGCTTGGGACTAGATGAGACATTAAGATTACATTAGTAAAAAAAACAATAGTTTCTATCAAAACGGACGATCACCTATGACTTCAAAGAAATATTTGAAAGGATAGCTCAAGACCATATATAGGGCAATCTTATATATTATAGCAAGGCTTATTATTATAGCTCTGCTGGAAAATAAATTATACAGAATTTCAATTAATATACTTAATTCAAATTCACTCCCAATACTATTAGTATTTTCAATAAAATGTTTATTTATTTAGAAAACTAATATAAAAGAGAAAATAAACATTATCGAATCAAGTTATCGTCTCTTATCACTTCATTGATAACCTATTACAAGAAATCTCTTTCTAATCTGTTGAATATTTTAATATGTTAAACAGGAAACGGTTCTTGCAAGTAGTGCCAGTAGCAAATTAAATCTAGCAACTCTTGTAACAACCATATTATAAACATGGAGAGTTTGTTTGTTTGGTTGGTTGAAGTCGTTAATCTCAGGAACTATTGATTTGTATTGAACATGGTTTTAGAGTTGGATAGCCCATACATTGGTTACAGGCTATAAAAAATAGTGCTACGGGTTTATTTGATTATCTAAACGCAGTAATATTTTATACCTTTTTGTATGTGATAATGTGATAACTCGATTCTTGATGTCATGCTACGATCACAAGGAGCCGAGCAATAGAAAAACTTTTTTAAAGTCTCGATTTTGTTTTATTACTCTAACTATTACACTACTGTGGGTTGGTGATACGATGCCGTGTCTCGGAGTACGAAGGCAGTCGCCATTTGTTTTAAAACAGCGTGCGAAACCGAGGGACACTGTTAGTTGTTTTATAATTCTGTTTCTAGATCATTATCTCAATTATGATGATATCATGGCTAAAATAGTTAGACGCGTTTCAAATGTAACAGGCAGTTTCAATGTTAAACAACTATTAGAATAATTTGAGAGTACAAATATTTAGTAAGTCATTTTATCTTGTTTAAAACACAGATAGCAAGTTTTTTAAAACACAGATAGTTTTAATGCTTTATGTTATTTGTTTGTGTCCACAGATGATCTCGATGCTTGCTCTTGATGCTACACATTTGTATCGATTTAAACCATTTGTGACCACAGATATTTAAATATAGATACATTTTAAATAAACTTAATAAGAGTGAAATATTTTAAGTTATATTTATTGTTCAATACATTATTGACAGTCAACTTCCTCTATACTTAACTTCCTCTTTGATTTGATAACCTCTGATGCCCTAAAATAATATCTGTAATTCTTTTACATACACTTTTAAGTGACATAGTTTTTTTTTATTTTCCTTGAGTTACATAATAAATTATTAAGTTTAACTTATATCAGAAATATTACTTACGACTTTTTTAAATTTAATTTACCGAGATAGATTTTGTGTAAAATCGCCTTTGTATTAGCACTGACTCATCTACTTGTTCCGTTTAACAACCAACAATGCATTAGAAGATATGGAAGATCAGAAATGTCAGTGAAATTACAGGATATAGAGGAATTTAGTTCTCAAAAGTGGCAACGCAGTAAGCAATTGTGTAATATCAAGCTATATCCATACATTTACACACGCATTGTAAATTGATAGTTCTCATAGTTAATTAATAATACATTTATGTAATTATTAAGTGTATAATATGAACGTGGATGGATGTAAAGGGAGTGGACGCCCTAAAAAAAGATGGATGGATTGTGTGAAAGATGATATGAATAAAAGAAGAGTATGTTCAGATATGACGACCGATAGAGAGCAGTGGAAGATAATGACATACTGAACCGACCCCAAATAATGGGATAAAGGCAAGGCAATGACGATGATTTATGTAATTATTGGTGGATTACGATTCTGTAAAAATGTTATATTTGTGTATTTGTGCAATAATTTTAGTCTTTATTTACTATACGACAGACGACCCTGCGTGCGTATATAGATATCATGCTTTTTAGCTCATAGTAATTACTTTACTTGTAAATATTTTTACCGCCTCTATGGTCAAGCTGTTAGCACACTGCCTTACTTTCCGATGGTCGCGGGTTCGATTCCTCACACAGTACATATATATAAAAAATGTATTCATGTATTTATATCAGTTGTCTAGTAGCCATAACACAAGCTCGGCTGAGCTTGGGAGTAGATGGCGCTGTGTGAATTGTCCTGAAATGTGTTGTTTTTGAACAAATAAATAAAATATGACGTTGTGATATCTGCCGTGCTTTAATTATTAGATAATAGGCAGTTTCCATCAGGTGGAGCGCCAGCTTGTCCTTCCAGTTGCATAAAAGAAATTTAAACATGTTACCAAATTGAACGATCAGTAAGCCGGACTTCGTTCTACATAGCTCATATTTCATTAGACTCTGGGATAGCCTCTCACAATTTATTCATAGATCAAAGTAATAGCTTTATTATCGATTATAAATCTTAGGCCCATTACACGGTAGCTGGGATTGCATTAAAATTTTTGACCTGTAATTACAATAAATCAAACGCATCTTTGGATTAAATCTTTATATATAATAAAATCGAAAATTATAAGGTAAAAGTTGTCTGTCTGTTTATCTGTTTGTTTTTTAAGGTTTCATGTAAGGCTGGAGAATAATTAAGATGAAATTTTGACATAATGTAAATAAATACTTTCACCCGTATTACTATGTAGTATTCTTAGAAAAATACTTCTCCACGTAAGAGATTAATATTTTTCCATATTAATTAATAGCAACAATAATAAATTTATTAATGAAAAAGTAAACGTGTAAATAAATACGTCTTTTATCTATTATTTATATACAAATGACGTATTTAATTTTTACCTCATATCAGGTTGACTTCCACGCGGTTCCCCCTGGAAACCATCGTGATAAATTCCTGCTGAGTTTGCCAAGATAGGCTTAAATGACTTGCCTTTATGCTCATCTTATCATTATCCACTTAATTAAATATATCATTTAATTATTATTTATAGATAAATTATGTATTTATTTTTTGACGGCCTCGGTGGGCTAGTGGTTTAGCACACCGCCTTACTTTCAACGGTCGCGGGTTCGATTCCTTCCACGGCACAAACATTTATATTCATGAGTATAATTGTTTTATCGGTCTGGGTGTTTTCTATGTATAATATATATGCATTTACAAAAAAAAATTATGTATTTTTATCAGTTATCTAATGCCCATAATACAAGCTTTAGCTAGTTTGACTTGGGTCTAGATGGCGCTGTGTGAATTGAGATTATTATTCTTTTTTTTTGTGATATTCGTCAATGAGGTCTAATATGATATACGCGACTGAAGTTGCGGGCACAACTAGTATAGAATATACACTAATTAGCCATGCTCTGTCGTGGGCGGGAAAGAATGTTTAACCGATAAATGTGATAACTTTTTCTCTGTCGTCATAAATACAGATTTGGATAAAAAGTTCAGACAGTTATGTCACAGAATATATTAGGGTCAGATTTCAAAAATTGTCTATCTAAAAATTTAATGCTGATAACGGCTTTTGAGTTGTCTTCTATATTATAATACAGCTGTTACTAATGTTTTTATTTTCTTTCTTCTACAACTTAAATAAATATATAGTCCATATACCTACCTATATTATAGATATGATTGTTAAAATTGTTGTATGTTTGTCTGTGCAAGCTAATCTCAGAAACGACGTTATCTATTTGAGTGCGGTTTGCGCCAATGTATTAATTGTGATAAACTTTAGTTAAAATTTTATTTTTCACTGTAACCGGTTTATAAACAGAAAGTCAGTACAATGGTTCAACTAATATAGTAATATTTTCGATTCTATACTACTTCTTCTGCATCCTTGTTTCTTTCCTGTACTTAGGACGTCGTGAATTTTGGTGGTACGCATCGTTATTTTACAGGCCTAACTACATATAGGCTTAGGCTTCATGTCCATATGAAAAATATCAATTTCGATAATATTTCCCACTTGTATTTACTATCAGAAGTAGTTTATCTATATCAACAAGTTTATTTAGGATATTAAAAATGCCGCATCGTCTGATGACCGATTAAAAATTTATAGAGATATCTGCTTGGTATGTTAACAGAAACTTTATTTTTTTACTTTATATAATATTTAAGAAATTATAATAAATAAACAGCAGTTCATATTAGCCTTTTTGGCTATAAACGAGACATTCCGTCATACTAGTGAACGGGTGCTTCTTGTGGTTTCCACAAGCTCCCTGGTCGGTCAAGCAAGTGGTCTGTTAAGCTCCAACTTCTAATTAGACAAAAGTGCAATACCACATGCTGGTGGCCACTCTATTCTCTCAAATTACATTAAAAAATGAATCTGTATTTTTGTAAACATGTACTTGCACAAAGTCATTTAAAAAGAATAAAAGCTGAGTTTCTTGTCTGTTCTTAGCTCAAAAGCACTCCTAAACGACGGCATTTGACATATCATAAGAGTCTGTAATAAACTTAAATAAATAAAGATATTTTCATTTACCATCGAAATCAACCTTTCAGCTTTATAATATCCATTCCATACTATCCTTAGAATATGGTAAACATAAAAGGCGACTATGGAAATAAGATACAATAAATCAAATCACAGCCACAGAATCTATTTCAATCACAAAAGAGCCAAGTGGCTTTTTAATAAGTAATGTCATAACTTTATTACCGTGTAATAACATAAAATATGAATTATATTAAAGGAAATGGGTATCCCAGTTAGAAACCTGTTTTAAATACAACTAACCGCCTACAATACAATTAGTTATAAAATCAAAAACAGACACAAATGCCCCTTAAGATATCAATCTATAAAATCGGTAGCCGATTCAATATTATATTCTTGAATATCGGAAACTAGTAATGATTGAGTAGTTTGAATGCCAGTAGTATGTTTACAAGATGGTAGTGAATGTATTTAGGACGCCTTTTTGAAATGTCCACATTGCGATGTCAATTTGCTTGTATGTCTGTCTGTATTAATGAGTCGTATTTAAATAAATGTCGATTTTATCTATAATCTTGTCTTATTTATGTCATTCAAGATAGTTCCAGCTACATTCTACGATATTAGAAGGTGATTGTAATAAGGGGCTTAAATATCAAGTAAAATTAGGAATGATTTTAAGAACGTTGTGACCTATGGATTACACTCTCGATTTATAAACCCAAAAGATTGGTGCAAAGTTTAGTAACAGGATTTAGTGATCTTATTGTTAGTAATATCAGGTCAGGTTGATCCTCCTGGAAACCATCCTGGTGAATTTCTGGTAAATCCACAAGAATGGCTGCCAAACCTGACTTCCTTTCATCCTACATTCCAATTTTAATCTATTATAAAAAGAAATTTATATAATGGATGAAAGTGAATTTGAATTTTAAGGACAACAAAAGCGATATTGGTCTATTTATACGTTAAATACTATATACATCTTGTAATGGAATAAACATCATATTAATTTCAGAGACGATGGAAATTTCCCAATTACTATGTTGAATCAAATATTTTCTACGAAATGTGTAATTGTTAAGTTCTAAGTATACAACAAAGGATCAGTTGACAATGTATTTCTGTCTAGAGTCTAGAATAATTAATATGAATATAGATGAATGCGTGAGTAATTATAATTTCAAAATACGTACCATTTAAAAAAAAAAATTACATTATTTTTCAAATTGCACAACAAGAGAAAAATATAAAGTTATATTACAATAGAATTGCTTACTGAGGCTTATTGCGTAAGTTTCCGTTTCTTCAATGGATCTAGAAAGTGGATTGGGTTGAGCTGTTGCACCTGTTACAGTATTCCTTCCTACCCATATAGATACCCAATTACAATTATAATACGTTTAATAATAAGATACATTTTAAACACTTTCTCATAATCATATTGAAAGCATTAAAATGATATAAATTTATAGGTACACACCCATATAATCCATTTAATTTAATGCTTTATCACTTAAAAAAAACCCGGAAACAAAAGAGTTGAGTTTTACCAGTTCAAATTGACTTAGTAGTCATTTGTAGGTCTTAGTAATGAGGGCACAAATATATTTATGAATATGTAGGCATATACGACGTACGATGTTGAATGAAATATATTAGTTAAAAAAAATGAGACAATATAATATTATTTAATGAATAGAAAAATAGTTAAATTTTTTTAATCTACCGCTCATTCAAAATGCTTCCTTATCACAAGAAGAACGAGCAAGAAACTTGCGTGTTGCTCTTTTGAATAATTGTTGAAACTTTACATTTTTAACCTGCAACGTGTGAATGAAGTTCTAATTACAACTAAACCAGTGTTTCATTGATAGCTACAAAATGTTATTAGCCATTAGCGATTCATAAATATATATTGCAATATTGCAAGATATTGATTCACAAATTCCTTGGTATATATATTAAGCATAGCCAGATTCTCGTTCCTAACTGGGCTTAAGCACTTAGACCTTCCCATACGTTAATGAAAGTAACGCACCAATACCACACCGAGATAAAATGCCTCATAAATCTGTACGAGTTATCGCGACCAAAGTTTATCAGTGTAATGTGAAAGCCTGTTTGAACCGCCAACCAATATGTGGTAAGGTAAAGAGGATATATTATAACAGAGTATATAATGGACAGAAAATATATGCAGTCAAATGGAGAATGCAGTGTTTAAATTAATGAAATATATGAAGTTAAAGGAATTGCAGCGATACAATTTTAAATTTAAGATTTCCAAATTGTGGTAAATTAAAATAAAATCCGCTTTAATTTTAAGAGTCTTTGTACTACATGTAATTCTAATAACGTTTATGAATACCAACAGAAGTACAATCTCGCCTAACATTATAAAGATTGCAGATTTTCTCTTCGTAAAGTAAATTTTTCATTGTTTGAAAGATACAATATTCGAGGATGAGGATGTAGCTGGCAGCTTCTATCAATTCAAAATTCAAATTTAGAATTTTATGCACACGCGGATGAAGCGGGATGGGCCACTTTTAACAATATATGCAAATATTGACTAGAACAAGATAAAATAAAGAAATTACAACGATTACATCTTATAAGTTGAACAACATTATTTTTTTAATGTATGGATTTTTTTGTCTCAACGGTTTATCTATCATAGTTATAATTTGTCATGTACTAGTACAAATCGTTTGAGATGGAGAATAATATAGGCTTTATACTCTTTTATACTCTATGTTATGATCATGAGGACGCTGGTGCTAGCAGAAGCTACTAATATAATATAATAGCTATAACTACGATGCCATAAAAATATGACAATAGATTCTGATAAAAAGTAAAGGCAATTAGATCTCTACATATTCCATACTTTATATCGTTATTCAACAAGATACTCAACATTTTACTCAAGGCAACAAAAACTAAAGCTCCATGCCGCACCCAAGCACTGCCTTTGCGGTCTCACAACTTATTTGTTTTTTGTCTGTCCGATGGTTGTGCATGTAAAAAACATACAAATTACCGTTCGCCTGCCGATAAAGATGCCCTTTTGAAGACTGGTAAATAGAAAGATCTGTTAGAAACTAGATATAGAAGATTCGTTTGTATGTTGCTGAAGTTATTTAAATATATAAATTTATAGATATGTGCACTGATATAAATTGCCAATGTCCAGTAATAAGTTGATCACAACAGAATAGCAACAAGCAACACAGTTATGAAATCCTATTTTGTAATAATAATAACATATACTTTCATAAAAAAATCAAATTTGTAGAGAAACTACATTTTATTAGATAATTTTAAATTTCTTTATTTTATATTGTGATCTTTATTTAACTTATATTATTAAAACATATATATAAATAAAAAGAAATAAAAAACCTATTGATTCTAATTGTATAATACTTGAATATAATTTTAGCGGGAAATCTTAAATGTCAAATTTATCAACTTTTTTTTTATACATACAAGATAAAAGACCCGATAATATACAGCCAAATGCACTCATACGTCTTGTGGCTACCGTTTTATAGCCAGAAGAAATCCTCTCATTAAGGCTGAGACTAATTAAGACAGATGGGTCCTGATGTGCTACATGACGGAACCCGCCTCGCCTTATTCGTGGCAACGGTAACAACTGGTAATGGATGTTGAACTGCGCTTTGATAATATGTTTCTAGAATAAAATTTAACGATGCCGCTTGTTGTGATTTTTTTTACAAGTTTTTATTTAACTTGTAATGTATGTAACTATGTTTGTTAGAATGGATCTAGCAAATAAATTTTAAACACATCTTCAACCGTGTGAGCTGATATATTTATGTTAGTTTGGATGAAATACTTACAATAATATATTATAATAATAAATGAAATATATATACATATATTTTTAATTTATAATGACGTTGTAACTGGTTAGCAATTAAATATATATATTAAATTAAAGAGAGAATAACTTATTTTATTATTAAAAACCTACACTTACTTTAGTACTTACTTTAGTTTAAAATATTAAAGTAAGTACCTACATGACCGTACTCCACTCAAATAATAATTAGATTACACATTATTGGATTTCAAGACATAATATTTTCCTACATTATCAATACATTACAATGCAAATGTATTAATAAACACAGTTCATAATAATATGACTTTACCAACAAGACATTGAAAAAGACAGGCCTAAGAAAATAACTTACATTAACACAAACCTCATTTTATTAAGCCGGTAATATCACGTCAGCCCACGCTGGATGCATTCACACAATCATTTAGAACCTAGACCAGGTCAAGTGTTGTGCATACCCGGTAACTGAGTAACGTATAAAGTTAGTATTGTGCTTGGTGTAAAATGCCGTTACAACAGGTCGTTTCCGTTTGTCTGTTACATGCTTAACGCTTCTAGACGTGTTTATGTAGCGTTATAACGTTTACTGGACTGATGTAATGTAGAGCAGGCCTTATTTGCAAATATATAGGGTCTAACCGAAGTATATACATATACCTAGGTTAGATTTTATATTTTAATGGATTTTTTTTTTGATTGAGCATATTTTTTTAACTCTTAGCTTCTGCGTTTGCGCTTTCGGGTTATATACAGAGAATGTGAAATGTTTTATTTTAAGACGAGTGATTGGATTTGCGATGTTTTTATTTTTTAGATGATTATATATTAGGAGATGGATTATTTACACTGATGAAATTGCGGTTCTTGGTATGTATCCTTTTTTTTTCCTTTCCTTCCCTTTTCCTTTTTTTATTTTTTTTTTCTGTTTTGCGATTTTTTTATTTTATTTTGTGTGATTATGAATTAATGAATTTTTCGTGATTGCCGGTATGTATCTATTTTAATGGATTATAAAATGTTTCACCTGCCTGCGGTAACGGTATACGGTGGCGGTGCACCAGTGGAAGATGATAAGACGTGTGTGAGGACAGGTCAGTTAACCTATAGTGGCAAATTCACCAGGAATTTGACACCATGGTTTTCAGGGGAACCAAGTTGAGGTCAACCTGCTGTGGGATATTGCTAGCAATGGGGTTATAGCCCATGTTACTAACAATCTTGTCCCCTCCGAAGAATTATGTAGACTTTTACATAACAATGAATTTATATTAGTTGTCATAGTACTCATAACGCATAGGCCTACTTTGTGTAGCTTGGGACTGTGTAAATTATTACGACTGAAATAAATTAATCCTCTTAGAAACAATGAATTTAATAAATTATAATAGCTTATGAGCTGCTAAAATCAATATTGGACATGAAGTCAAGTTTTAATTTTTTTCTCTTCTCTTCCATCCTGTTAGTATACAGATTCAATTGAAAAGAACGGGCATGAATTCCACGGAATTTTTTTTTAAAGCATGTTTGTTAACGTTGTTTACACGACAACTCACATAGGTGTCATATCTAACATTTATGTTAGTGTATAATCAATTAATATTATAAAAGCGGAAGTTTTTTAGCATGGGTGAATTGTTTGTTACTTTTTAAAGGAAAAAGTACTGAACACATTTTGATGAAACTTTACAGTAATATAGCTTATACATCAGAATAACATATAAACTAAAAATATCAAGCGGGCGAAGCCGCAGGCACAGCTAGTTATTAATATTCTTATTAAAGTTGTCCCATATTCAACTTCCCATAAATATAAAATCGTGCAGTTCGTGAAAAGACTTCCTAACTCAGACATGTCATAACTGTGTATCAAATGCTTTAATAAATCTCTATCCGTGACTTAATTCTGCAGAAATGCGAAACAAGTCGAATAAGTAGTTCAACTAGTTTACTTTTTCCAGTAACATAAGTAACTTTGAATGGTTAAAGTAGAAAAATTTTATATACAGATAGAATATGCTTTCATTTGCATTATACAGTAAAAAACAATAGTTAATTTTAAATATTAACCAATACATCGTATATACATATAAATAAAATAAGGCAACCTTAGGATAACGAATAAATTGTGGAACATAGAATAAATATTGTTCCGAATATAAAAATAAAATTAACTTCATAAATTATGCTTAATTTTTAAAATAAATAATCAAAAAGTCAGAAGTACCAATATCTATACATATGTATAATATAATAAAAATGTTACAGATCCACTGTGTGGACGGAATTTTTATTCTGAGATTCGAAAGCCTTTTTAGTCTGGTTTTGTTTATTGCGATCGTCATTTTGATAAGGAAGATAATATAACTCTTTTAGGCATGTTAACAGATTGAGCAAAAGATGAACCCGTTCTGTGATACAGTTTCCAGACAAAAACAACTTTTTGATTGTTTTGGTTTTAAATGACTCTGCTACACGAACGACGTTTTGTAACTTGAATTTCGTCCGTTATTTATGTATCACTACTTACTACCTCTTTTGGTCTACATTTCTTTTTATCAACAAATAAAAAAAAATATATAGTTTTTTGCGTCGACTGTAATTGTATAAACTTTTTTATTTGCACTTAGCTTCAGATCGTAGATTGGGAATAATATAATGACTAGTCAAAGTTCTCCAAGAAGATTCCTGGTTTTTTTTTTCCGAGATACACAAATCAACTGTATTTGTTTATTTTGCAGTACAATCGTATTAATCAATGTTATTCTATTTTAAAGATAGGTTTATAATACTTTTTGTTGTTTATTTTATATGAAATTTTTACAATTCAAATTCATATCCTTATTAGAAATAGATAGATTTTAAATAGAAATGCTTTAGTTAATGCTACTAAAAGAATATAAGAATTCTATACCAAGGTCTTGAGTTAATACTAGCAGGAAGCTTATATATATCTTTTTCTGATGAGGAGATATTTTTGTTCAGTAATGAGATGATAATGGATTACCATAATATTCTTATAGCATTATAATCCCATTATTATGATTATGAATTTTGATTAACGAAAAAATGTTAGAAAGATATATACAATAAGGTAATGTAAGTCGAAAAAATTTAAATGTATAGGTTCCTATTGAAATACATGACATACATCAGGATGTGCGTATCCTAATTCACGAAGACAAAGACGTGAGTAGATATGTAAAGCTTGTTTATAAATTAGCATAAAAAAATATTTATGATTCTTCACAGGTATTCTACCTTGAGATCAAAACGATTGATGATTATGTATTATATATTATAATCATCACAGCAATAAAGATACAGGATACAATACTCAAACATAAAAAACGACAAGCTCCCAACCCATACCAATTGTCCGCCGCGCTTTCACCACCGACTCGAAACCAGAACGATAAACAAAATCACAACATGATCCCGCATAAATTCAGCGTCGAATACGAAATGTACTATCTGATCGAAGGTTGTCAATATGAAAATGGCGGAGCACAAAACAATATCTTGCTTCGTAAATGTCATCAGACGCATCGGCAGGCGTGGTCGCTCTCGGCTCGGAGAAATCGAAAACAGTACAAGCGTTTTGTAGAACATTACAATGTATAATTTAGATATCTATGTAACGGTCAATAGCGGATTAGTCACGATTTGCGATCGAGATGCTTCCACTGTTGGTTCTGTGTGCAGAGATGACTATATTTGGATTAATGCGGACGTTATGAGACGTCTTGTCTGCACAGATTGCTGGAACAAGACGTAAGGTCACGAGAAGGACAAACAAAAGATACATATTCATTCATTAGATCATAATAATGAGTGCATATTTAATGAAGAATATTTTATTGCAGGAATACAAGAGAAACAAAGGATGTAAGTTGTAATTATAATTTATTAAATATGAATCATCATTGATAAAATAAATTCTAATTCAGTTAATATTTTATTATGTAGATAAACCAACATATAACATAAAGAAATAAACTGAGAAATTACTTTAAATGCTTTATGTGTGCTTTTTAATTGCTATATATGCAGAATGTGTCAAACAGAATCGCTAAAACTATAAAAGCATTATTATATTTAATTTTATGTCTGGAGATATTTATGATTTTTGGTGGTTATAAATCAGCAATAATCTAATTCTCAATAATAAATCTTTCAAATCGAGAAAATATATTTTTTTTACATGTTCATCTAATTATTATTTTATCAGAATCTTAATGGGGTAGGTAGAACTGATAGAAGAATTCTTGCTATATTTCTTGTAAACTTATGTTTAGTAGTTGCTACATTACCTACATTATCGTTAAATCCTTTAAGTGGTTTCATTAACGACATATCTACATCTGTTTCATAATTAAAAGAGCATTCGTTGGTTTTAATGTAATACGTTATTATAAAAAACAAAAGGTTACTAAAAAAACTGGTAATCGTGAACTCATAGGCGGCAGACAACTTATCACTTTCCATTATCACGACATTAAAAGTAGGTGACATTGAGTAGTGTTGTGGGTGTCCATAGCTTTATAAGAAACACTGGCTGTATGAATTAGGATAAATATATCCTGTTTTATTCCAGTTTCTAATATTTCCAAATTTTCTTATCTAACAGTCTCAATAGCTAACCGGCGTAAGTCAATGAGATTTGTCCATGGACATGTATTAGTACTATTATCTTCGATTAATTACTCTTCTGATATTTTACATCTTTTACTCTTTTATACATTGTATTTATTACGTTTGTTATTTAGAATAATTAATTATACATTATCTGTATTACCGTTTTATACGCACTGTGTATTTAAAAAAAAATTGAATGGAGTGGTTGTAAACATAAAATGATTGAATTTATCTTCTGACGTATACGTAAGTACATTAGAAAATAAGTTCAATAATTGCATTGTAACTACACCTTTTTGTGGATATTTTAAGTCTAATATTCTTTATTAAGCATTAGAATATTTGTTTCTTTTACGTGTATACAGAGTCTATTATTGTTAAAACGCTACGGTATTTTCGCAAGAGTATTATCATCATCGTATAATTACAACAGACCATACTAATCTAAACGAGTGAATATATAATGAGAACTTTTTGTACCGGCATCGCTTTCAATTTCGTTCATTAATTGATTTATGTCGAGATTACGATACATGTGTCAAAAGGAAAGCTATCACTATGTGTGCCTGCATTGTATTTCGAGGGATCTTTTGGTGTCTCACATCATGTACCGTTGGTATCAAGGTGTGAATCTATAAAGTGCTCTTTTTGTACTCGTTTGGGATATTTCCATTTGTCTATAAGTACTGTTTCATATGCTTTATTAATTTTTAATTTATTGTTGATATTAAATTTTACTTTACATGAAGTTTATTGCTACGCAGTTATGAGCTTGCATTTTTATATATATTGTTTAATGCACTCAGAAAACACGGTAATAAAATTATTTAGAGATAGTTTGAGCAAAGCTCATAAATATTATAAGGGACATAAATATTTTTGGGTTCTTTTTTATTATCGCTGTATACTCAAAAGGCTCTGTGATATTTAAAAATAATAGCCAGCGTTTTACATTTTATGGCATTTCAGAGTATTGAAAGTATTATCAATAGCAATCGAAATCAAATAGTTGAAAATAGGGCGTTTCATCTCATAGTAGGTACTGACTCACACTGAAACATTTACAAATTTGCGATTATGTATTAACCATTGTTGTAATTGCAAATTTGTATGTACATGTAACTAAAACGCTTAAATGGATCATACGAAATCCCAGAACAACTTACCTATCGATTTCAATCGGTAAAAAAAATGTATATATACTAACCACATTTAACTTTTATTTGTAAAAACTACTGATGGATATGGAAATAAAAAGGCTTTATTATTATTATTATTACAATTAAGAATTGTTAGCATCAGTGTTATATAACAAGGCAGCTGGTCCAAACATCCAAAGTTCCATTACAAGTATCTATTAGAAGGTCAATACACTTTCTATGCGAAATTATCTAGATTCACGATACGATTTATGTTCACAACGTGTGAGAATAGATTATGTTTTACTACAAGTGTGAGACGTGCCTTCAGGGCTTCATGTTTCATTTGACGCCGGCATTCATATTCAGGGTTGCCAGGTCCAAAAATATTTACCAGTGACCAAAATAACTTTTAATAACTTATTTATTAGTACCATTCCATAAGGGCACATAAGTAAAGGTATCATAAAAAATACACTTGGATATATTTGAAATAAACATTGCACAGCAGAAAAAGAAACTATATAGGATTCAAGAAGTAAAAAAAAACTTACATTAAATATCATTCTTTAGTACGTAGGTATTTTGTTCCTTAATGTGAAGTCTTATTTGCTTTCATCTCACCTGTGCATTTCGCAATTTTACATATGACAGTCGAAACGTAAGTAATAAAAAAAAAAAAAAAGTAAAATATTAGCTTGACATCCACGAGTTCCCTACTAGGGAATTTACTCCCTACTAGGGAACTTGTGGCCATTGGTGAATTCGCCACGATGGGGTAACTGACCTGATTTTATGCTCATCCTATCATCCTCTATTAGTGACTCACTGGTGCATATCGTTAGCGCAGGAGAGTGTACCATTTTATTATCACCCATGGAAAATATATACAGTTAGTACATTAGGGAAAAAATTTATCAAAAAAATATAATTTTATTTCATACCAACTATGTGCTGAAATACCGAGTTTGGTAGAAACCGTACACCTGGCAACCCTGATACCGAAGAGTGACGGCGTGAAACACGCTCGATTGATTTACCAACGTTTGAAATAAGTTTGACTATTAATCAATTGTTAATTTGTCTACTTTCTTATTATTTCTTTAATACTTGATGATCTATTTACAATAATTTTAATATATTTTTAATTTAGCTGACTATTCTTGCATGCAAAAGAAAGTCAAAGTATTCATAGAAACGGAAAAATTATTAAACTCATTTTTAAATTGAAATTGATTAAATTCAATATCAATATTTCAATGTATACGAAATAAATATGAATAGTACTAATATTATTTATTTAAAAAGAAAAGTATACCACATAAAATAATTACTGCCGCCCATGAGCAACATCAGTGATTTATCCAGAGATTTGCTATATTCATAACATAATATAAAACGAAGTTGCCTCTGCTCTCTGTTCGTTTATACCTTGTATATTAAGGAACGGATTTTATTGCAGTTTGAATAGAGCAATAGATAGAGAAGATGAAAGTTTATATGTATAATACATGCATGTTATATATTTAGTATAGAACAAGCCAGAAACTCAAAGATTTGTAATGCGTACTGAACTACCTGTTGATGTTTTCTCGAAGGACTACAGCATGGGGTTTATATTTAAAGATTTCTTAAGGGTTGACAACGCGCACGTGACATCCCTGGTGATTCAGGAGTGTACCACCTATGTTGTAAAAAAAAATTGTATCCACGCGACGGGTCACTAATAGTAGCCATATAAAACTTCCACTTATGTCCGGTAAAGCTATAAAGGCCAGCTGCGGCCGACAGCATTAGAACGTCCGAAAAAAAAAATTAAAAACAAACATTAATGTGAAATTGCTTATCAATACTGGCGTTGACTGACGCACGTAGCTCCCACAGGCAAAAGTGTGAAGGGTGATTACTATACAATTACAAAGTAAAACGATAATACAATAAATAACGTGGAGCCCGCTGTTGGGCGCGTCGTTATAGTCACGAATTGTGTTAAACTCCTTTCTAAGGGAGATTTATTAAGTTGCTTTTCTCACTTCCTATTATACGAGCTGGAGGATTCATTTACTAGCCTGACAGGTGCGAGTTCAATAATTCAGTACTAATGAAATTTAAAATCTATTAGATGTGACTTTTATTTGTTTGAAAAGAGAATGGAGCACGGCGCCGGTAGTTTAACTGCTTTCCTTCCAATTCGCAGGTTCGATTCCTCGCACGATGTAAACATTTGTATTCATGAGTGACTTCTTGGATCGGTCTGGGTGTTGTATTTATCTATGTGTATTGTGTATGTATTTATCAAATAGTCCCAAGCTGAGTTGAGCTTGTGTTATGGCTACTAGACAACTGATATACATATTACATTTTTCAATACATATATGATATACATAGACAACACCCAGACCGATATTAATATGTTTGTACCGTGCGAGGAATCGAACCCGCGACCATCGGAAGTAAGGCGGTGTGTTAAATGACTAGACTACCGACGCCGTTAGAAGTCTATAAATACATAGTTAAAACCAGTCAAGTCCAAAAAAGTCAGTAAAGATATTTAAAAAAAAACTAACGCCACACCGTGAACTAAAACACCTTATGAAGTTATCAAAAACAAATGTACATACAACTTTATTAGTGAGACAAACTTATATTTATCTTGTTTTAAACAAAATTACATCGAATTTTAAGCCTTATATATATAGTATTATGGTACTGTTAATGCCATATAAATAGTTTAGATAGGAAAGTAAAAGTGATAAAGGCCGATAAGAAACAGCGGATGACTACAAGGAACGTAGTAAATATAACACAAATAGTAGAAAATACATCGTGTCAGTTCAACTGTAACTTGATTTACACTTGTAAACACATTTACACCTATTAAGATAATGTTAAAACACTATTTAAAAGCCTCTATTATCTTGGAAGGAACATTCAAAGGTTGAAAAGGCAGTATTTTGAGTTTAGTTGTCTTTTTTAATAAAGTGTGGAACTTCAATTGATGTTCAATTTACTTGTAACATGGAATAAGAAATAAATTATGATTATTACCTAATATCTTACTAATATAATAGATAAGATAATAATTATCTTATTTGTTACTAATGTTATAAACGCGAAATTTTGTCAGTATATATAGACTGACGTTTGTTACTTTCACGCAAAAACTGTTTAAGGGATTTTGATTAAACTTTCCAATAATATTGCTTATAAATAAGAATAATATGTATGCTATAATTTAAATAATTAATTAATAATATATTATGTAAATTGGATGAAATATAATGATAAATGTAAATGTACAAGTGGTATGCAGAAGTAATGCGGGTCAGCTAGTTAACAATAATTCTCACAAAGTAAACTACTACAGGAATAGGTAATACATATATATATATATACGAATACAACTTATTAAGTATATAAAATTAATTGGTAATGTTGTTTAATGTGCAATTGCTACAAAATCTTCCTGACATTCGGAAATTATATACCTACTGTACTGTACATATATATAACATTCTTCTATCACACAACATTATTCTTCAATAGTCTGGTATCAAATAATGGTAAGAAAGAACTTACTGTTTATTCACACGAATAATAGATTGATCCATTAACGGAGTGAATAAAATTTAGTACCTGAAACAATAAAACAGTATTTAATATTATAATTAAACCTAATTTTCTTCTATTGGCCTTATTCCCACTATGACATATGAATATGTACCGAACAATGCCTAGCTTATATTACCTACTACAAGAGTAGGTGGCTGATAATGTTCATTTAGTTCAGAAAATAGGCCGGTCAGATCGGATCGCATTAATATATATATATATATATAATGTATAAATAAACAAATAAGAATAATACACAATAAACATACAGTATGCAAACTTCATAGTTCAAAGTTACTCTTTCTTAAATTTAACTAAATAAACTCCTTAACATTTTTGTAATAATATAAAACGGTATAATAAATGCATTCTCAGATTTTATTAATTCAATATACGTTTTCCTTGTTTGTAAAGTATCAAGCCAATTTTTGCAAGTGTAAACTGCTCTGAAAAAAACAAATCGTTTTGTCTATTAAATAACGATTTCACTTACAAATTTTAAATATGTCTTAATGGAAAATAAATAAATTGCATTTAGTAATTTCAAATTAGTACTTTGCTAACTTCAATGACACATTAATTCTTTGTAAACACTAACGGTGGTGGGTGTATATTAATATGCTTTTACGGTATTATATGATTCAGTATGAATATGAAAGGAATTCAGAACAATGTCAAACGTATAAACCGGTAAGAAGGTCATAGTAATATTAACATTACAACGTGCAATTAATATTATAGCGGGCGTGTGGAATGATAAGATTTTATTCTATAAAAAAATGGTGGCAAATAGTACGAGTGTAATACGATAAAAAAATTTAAGTCTGTTATAAAAAAAGATTAGTGTTTAGCATTCTTTCTTTATTGAAACTTTAAATAGGTTAAACTTCACAATTGTATTTATGTTATAAGTAGTTTTAATTTTTAATTAATTAAAAGTTGATAGTTAGAATTTTATGTATGTACATATACAATTTACATTTTTTTTTATATCTAGAATGGTGATTTACCATCACCATTCTACAACATGATAAGTAATATGTATATATATATATATACAAACGCATATATGAACATCACGTTATCATTTGACACCCGTGATATACTCAAGCATTTTCATTTCGAGGACTAAGATGTTAAGCCTCTTATCCTTTAATTCAAGCTGGATGGCGGCTGGAATAGGTGATACTTAAGTACTCACGCAGACTTCAGTATTTTACAGCGAATCTCGGTAACATATTCTATTAAAAACTATAACAATACACGTAATGGTTAAGGTGTATGCTCATGTTACAGTAATAAGGCCAAAGATTACGTAAACGTTAGTACACTGATAACGGATCCTTTGTTCTAGACATAATACTCGGAACTTGGTACTTGAAACTTACTAAACTTCTTTTACACTTGTTTTAAAGGAAAAAAAGTGTAATGGAATAAGTGAATACGATTCGTGGAATCGACTAAGTTACTAAGAATATTATTATTATAGTTTTGATGGTAACTTTCATAAATATATTTATTATTTTGTTCCTATTTTTATTTCTCTATCCACCTAAAGGTAGTCTGGAAGAGATTGCTTAGCGATAAGATTGCCTTTTGTATCAATGTATATTTTCTATTTTAATTGTATTTTTTTGTTCAGTAATAAAGAGTATAAATAAAATAAAAAATAAATAAATGTATATTTATTGTTTCTAAGTTTAGTATTATTAATATAGTGAGTACGTGAAGGCATTATTGCTGGCAGCTTGTACACCATTCTTTTTATACCAATATGAAGAAGTTTAAAAGTAGACTAGGCTGTACGGTCTAAGGATCTTTGCCTGTTCCATCATTGAAAAAGAGATGGACGAATATGAAAAAAAAATTTGATATCTCTTTATTTGTCAATTTTGACTTTCTTGTGAGCCCTTTTGGGAAATATATTCGTTAATTATTCCTGGTTTTTAATAATTAGTTATATTGTGAGCTCGTTCCAGTCACAGACAGGTAAAATGACCAATGTAGTATTACAACAAATGAAACTGATTGCTTAAACTTGCTTCGCAAATATGTATACAATCATATTTCGTATTTGGGTATCGTGTTTTCTGGATGCAAATGTTTGGCTAAAATGAATTGCTGAGGCCAAATTAGTTTTACGTTCTTCGGAGTTCTTAGACGAGATTTAACAGAAATATGTTGTTTTATATACTCTACAATTATATAGGCTTTATTAAATAATTATAAATTCCTTAATGCATAATTTACAAAATGAAAGAATATGCAACTTTTTTATTTTTCATATATAATTGATTCTTTTTTATGATAATATTATAATTATAAATAATATTTAAATTTCGTATATTGAAGTATAATACTACATAACTATATATATAGGTGCGTACAATGACTTAAAAGCGCCAGGCGCCTGATATGTTACCCATACTATTTATGGCAAGGAATGTCTTAACAAAATATACATTTGCAGCTCCTTTTAATGCCATTATGTATAAACATATTCAACAATCGACCTTAAACACAGTAACTTTAAAAGCTATACTACTTTAATTCCCTTTCATATATACACAAGTTTAAATACACGAGCAATTTTAAAGTGTTTCTTATTGCTACAGTCTGTCATACAAATATGGATTTTAATACTTCACGATAAGATACTTTGTAGATTAATTTCCTGATAAGGTATAGTTTCATTAATGATAATATTAATTAGGCATTGCTGGATATCTGTTTACGAGCTGTGATATGGACATGCGGTTGAATATTGTACATAGTAGTACAAAATTAGTATACTTTAAGTTGGCGCCGATTTATGATCTATTTACAATGATTAATTTCATTGAATTTATATCAGTGATTATATATAATTTGTCTATAATAATAATATGTATTATTTAGTGCCGCGGCACGATGTCGTACGATTTTACGTCACTATATGAAATAGGGAAAAAAAATGCATGCCGCTGTAAGATGTTTTAAATTTTCCGTCGACAATAAATGCCTAGCTGTTCTTAACCTTTGGTGGAGTTGTGAATAGCCACAGTCCATAGTAATATTGAACGGTAAGTTATAAAAACACTCAATAGATAAGTTCGTCAGGTGAGCACGTTATGACTAAAATAATTCTGATGTGCTTAGAATTATCAGTAGATATTCACTATTTTTAGTTAATTTTGAAGTTACACTGCTGAAGTATTGCCGAATACAATCGTATAAAAGAAAGTAATTTAATACTAAATTAAGTACAGACATTGATATTTTTCCACTTCCGATCGATTCCCCTTCTAAATGGGGATCGAAAATACGACCACCTAAGCCGAGGTTAGAACCCTTAGCGGTGCCCTCAGACTAAAGTCGTATCCGTCGGGCGGGAGTTGATCTTCAGCCGCTCCATAAGTCCTTCCACGAGTTTGGAATCACATCTGTACTCGTCCCCTACCGTCTGGCGAAGCTGTAAAGGCCAGCTGCGGCCAACAGCATTAGAGTAGTCCGAAAGCAAACGTAATTTAGTCAGCTACTTCATTTCTATTTTATTAAAATTATTCTAAATTCGTTTATTTTTACTAATATATTGAAATGAAACGTTTATTTGCAAGTAATGTGGTGTGCATATTTATTATGGAATTGGTACATATAGTTCCAGAGAAACCGTTTTATGTGAAGATATGCAAAATTTTATATGAATGATTAAGCTTCTGTAAATATTTGTTTGCACTATCTATTTCCAACATCCTGGGAATTAAAATAGAGTCGTAACAGAATATATACCTCTATTACTACACATATAGTTAGTATTTCTATAAAAATTGCTTACAACGACAAACCTGTTACATACAATATGGTTGAGGCTATTTAAATACTCGATAAGGTTTACTTCCTTCATAAATATTGAACAAGAACCAGGTAGGTACTATGTACATTGCATGATGCAAAATATATGTAAAACCTATTACACGAGGGATATTAGTTAAGTAATGGTTGAATATAATTGTTATTTGAATGAGATTAAGGATAAAGAACGCTGTAATACTAGACTTGATACTTTTTTACTCATATAAGTAGATAATACAGGAGTTACCTACATATTCCATACGCCACCTGTATGTTAAGTAAAGACGCGACTAGTCATTTGAAAATATTTAACACTAAGTTGTAATATATACAATTAACTATATGCTACGGTAATCCGTGAGGTTGCTTCTAAGAATAATTTATTGGTCCTCGAGTAGTTTATCAACTATAAAGTATAGCTATAAAGTACTGTAAATAAACTTACATAAACAATTCACTCTTTTCTAGAGTTTAAATGCGTTATACAGATATATATATTATACTAAAGCTTTTCCAGCAGTTGACTATTAATGGCAATAGTTCAGTACTCATACACTAGGTTTTAGACATAAAATATTTATAACAAGTACAATTTAATTGTGTAATTCCATCTGTAATTAGACACAACTTTAGTTGCCAGTAGGAATATCGTGGATGTTGATCTAGCAAGGTTAGAAATAAGGCCAATAGGGTCCATCATGACCAATATCCTCTCTTTTCATATTACATATCTACTAATATATTAAACCACAATTTAGAGTTCTGGCGCCAAGATAATAAACCCGCGCCAATTCAGGCGGTGACGTTACAAATGTAATAAGATTGCAGTCTGAGTGATAGCTATTCAACAATAACATAATAGATAACAGAAGCAATAAACATATGAAGCGATAGTAACTATAGAAGGTATACTCATTATCATAGATTAATTGGAAAATTGTAATCAGTCAATATTGAAAGTGCTGGCGCCAATGCCGATACACCGACTATAGATAGCCGTCAAGGAAAATGATAACATATAACCTATCTTATCAATTTTTATATTTATCGATTCTATGTCAATAATCATAAACGTGGTCGATATGTTGCTTTTAACTGCTACTCCAGATGGCCTAAAGTATTCTCTATCCACAATAATTTAATATTTCAAAAACTATAATTCACATTCTGAGAAGATGGAAAACATTTAAGCATTAAATGTTTTTGCGAATCTTGAATTTAATAAGGATATTTTTATAGATACTAAATTTAAAATTGTTCGTTTATATGTTAAAATGTTTAACGTTATGCTAAAGTATTCAATTTGAGATGTATCTAAACAAATTAATCTAAAGAATAAGATACAGGAAAACCCAGTATAGGCTATTTCAAGGAGACATTTCCTTAAATAGAATAATATAATCCTACAACTATCAGATATCTGGAACATGTATTTGATATTATCAGACTATTGCTTCATAATAACACCATACTGATTAGCACGGCCTCGATAGATAAAATATATAGTATCTCCAAAATCTCACACATTTTTGTTCAAAATTGAGATCAACCGACTTCAGAAGTTAATTTAAATTGATCTTTACTATTGACTAATAATAGGGTGGATTTATAAAATTTTGGAAGAGCAGAGCTTTCAAACAGTTGTAGACAGATCAAATCAAATTTCAAACATACAAGAAGGCTTGATTTAAAAACATGTTTTGGCAGCAGTGATAAATTTTGTATAATACATATATTATGTCACCGAAAATTTTGAAAGCTTATGTATATTATTTTGAAATGTTTAATAAGGTATTAATTAATTAATGTTACACAATAAACTGATGTCACCAATTAAAAGTAGCGACCACACATGAGAACAATCTGGTTAATTTGCCCAAAAGCTGTATTGGTTTAATAAATTTCAGTCCTTCGCAAAATACTTTAATGAGGTTAATTATTTATGGACGTAAATAAAAAAAAACTGTTTACTTAATAAATTAATGTTGCATTGGCTATCATTTAATTAATCAATGTTGTAGAAAGCTATCTCGCATGATATACGAAGAAGGAAACAAATTGTAATTACAGCGCCGGTGCCGATATCCGTTGTTCCGATATAGATCTTTATTGTAATGTAGCTAAGTTTATTTTAACTTGACCGTTTCTTGTGTCATTATCAAGATTTTGGGTTTCTTTAAGTACACAGTCACTGTTTGGTGCTTCACTTTGTGCCTTATTTCAATACGGGTGCGCTCATTTTATAAGTAAACACTAAAATACAAACAATCAATGCTATATCCCACTAAAATTTAAAAGTAAACGTTTAACGAGACGTTCGAAAGTTTGTTACTATTACACTAAAAAGGCTAGATCAATTTGAATGAAATATAATTCCTAAATTTAGACAGAACATTTTTTCAAACAGTTAAATAATAGCGGTAGGGAATCTACAACTATAGTTTTTGTTGAAGTTCTTAATATTGTTAAGATAGATATTCATAGTAAAGAAGATATAAATCTTACAGAAGATATTACTGTTAATGACAAAGAAAGAGAAATTGAAATTAATCAATATTTCCAAAACTATAAACAACCAGATGTAAATCTAAACTGAGTTTGTATTCCATTCAATTCTTCTATTATCAGAGATCAATTAGTTTCCAGAAATTGACATCGAAGCTCATAAACTCGATAGCAATAATTAGTAGCGTCCGCTATCAAGCCTACCTACCACTTTACCAGTTCTTATGCTTTCAATTCGATACTATCTCATAACTTGGTGTCCATTATCGCGGATTTTCAACTTAAAGTCACGTCTGATGATATAGTGCAGAAATGGACATTAAGTAAAGAGTTTGATACGATTACCGGATGTATCGACGGCGCCGTGCTTATCTCTGTCTGACACCTTGGTCGGTTCGCGACTGATGATTGCAATCGTGACGATGCAGACTGACGCACTGTGTAGCTGTATTTAATGTTTATTACATTTGTCTTTTTATTTAAAATACGTATTTATTTAAAAGCTATATATTTTTTATAAGAAGTTACTCTTTTATTTTTATGTGTACTTGAAATTTTTATTAGTACTCGTCATTTTCCTTTTTTTAATTTTCCGTATGGAACAACAATTATACATATATGTATATCAATATTATCATCTTTAATATTAGTATGTGATATTATCTTTTCTGTGGTATTAGTACTCAAACATTAAATTATAACTGATTGCCTAACTAAACTGACCAATTCAGGGTAGTATGCTTTGAAATTAAAATAAATATATGTTGGAAACATAATTATTTTATTGTTATCCTTCTCTGTATTGTATGTCTCCTTGTTTACAATAAGAATCATCTGATAAGATCATAAATTCTAAATGTAATATTATAATTAAGCTTATTTATATTTTATAGATTCAATAACATTATTTATAACTTTAGTAATATTTATTAGTAGTCTATATAAATTTATTTTGGACTGCAATAAGTAAGCAACTTTAATACTCAGCTGACTAGTGTCAGTTTAACAACTTCATAAAATTGAAGGCTATAGGTTGTACAATATTGTGGCATTGTTACTTCATTCATCGTAATAATAAATATTCATAACTGGATCGTTATTATGAATTACATCATCTTATGATATCATACTGAACTGTCAGCAATGAGTTTATAACAATGGATTTTTGAAATGGCATGCTATTTCAAAAACTTCAAGGCAAATCAAAAATATCGTCATAGTAATCATCTAATGTCTTACTGTTGGATATGAGATCTTTTGTCATAACAATAAGTTTATTCGTTTCGCAGTATTTTTTATTACATTTATTCAAAACTAATATAAAACATATAATGGATCTTAGGCTTCTGGTGCGTTTTTATTAGAAGTTTTTACTGGAGGATATACTTATTATACTATGAATATTTTAATTACTATAACAAGATTTATTACGAACAAAATTTGTTTTGAATTTTCGAGATATGAATTTCTTATGCTTTCTTCTCGTGCACTTTCGTGGGATAAAAATAACTGATTATACATTATTTTTCTTCATCATCACTAGATGAAGAACGATTGTCTTAAACTGATCTTATTTTGTTAACGATACTTTCTGTTCTTTATCAAAATATTGCGTTATATATTTCACATATACATCGTCAAGAATAACAAACACTTTTACAAGATTTTATTTGACTTACATTATTTGTATGTTTATTCGAGTCAAATATTGCAATTTTTTTAATATTATTATTAGTCTCATTTCATTTTGAAGATCTACGTATATCGGCGACAACCTTGTACGATTTATCCATTCACTTGTTCACGAACCATAGTTCTTGTATAACATACATATATACATATATATTACATTGCATGTTGCAATAAAATGTTGATACAGTAGAATCGTTATAATGAAATTAAAATATAGACTTATATAAATAAAAATATATGTATTTTTATACTTTGGTATACTGGAAAACTGCTACACGTATTTAGAAATAGAAATAGAAACATTTGTTAAAATTTATGTAAAACAAATATTTTTTATAATTATGAACAATTTAGAAAGAAAGAAAGAAAGAAAGAAAGAAAGAAAGAGAGAAAGAAAGAAAGAAAGAAAGAAAGAAAAGAAAGAAAAATTTAATGCATATATATACTATGTTTTTGTCGTTCAGTACAATCTTATTCGCATTTCGCCTTCATCCGTAGTCTTCTTAAACGGTGTCTTTCCACTGATTTTGTTTGTTTTATTTGAATTGTTACGTATGTTTGAAGTTCATTAAATTCTTTATAAAAATATCAGAAATATTGTCTTCATTTTCATATAAAAATTACAAATGTATGTTCGTTTTCTTATATTGTTTTCATTCAATTTGATTTCATTGTGTAGTAGTGGTACAGTATGAAGGACTTGACTATTTTTTATACTTCAACGTGCTGCTAATTTAATATATTATATTTATCATTAAATTATTGATGTCTCCTGCTTATTAAATTGTAACTTAATTGCGAATTATAAGCTGTCATTAAAACTTGCTAACTATACAAATATCTCAGTGCATTCCACATCATCCAATTAAAGGGGTAAGATATTTTCAAAGATATTCAGATTATATAAATATAGAAATCAATCAATTAATCTATTGCCACCATCGTTTTCAGTTTTATGTATTAATTATAATTTACCTTATATGGCGAGTAACGTTGTCGCAAGCAGAGGCTTTAACTTTTACCTAAGTTGACTTTACACAAAGTAGGCAGAAATAAACCGTTAAGGAAATAGACGAGGTAAAGGTAACCCATTAGGGGTTACCTCTATTTCTGCCGTCAAGCAGTTTGCTTTGCAACTTGTGTTTCTGTTGTTGAGATAAGGCAGTCAAATTTATATATTATTTAGATTGTTATAGCAAATTTATGCAATGTATTATCAAAATTACTATTTGTAGTTGTTGCCTATGTATCTATGTTTGTGAGGAGATATAAATAAATAAATAATTATTATAAATGAGATACGAGTCCTCTGGTATGTGAAACTATGAGTGTTATCACCGTGTATAACGTGATCTCTGTACATGTTCATATATAGAGGCGACGGTTGGTATATGAAATCAGGTGGATGGTAGATTATTTGACATTCCAGGGACTTAAAAAAATCATTACAGTGGTATAAATGAAACTGAATAGCATGGAAACACAAAATTGTTGATTCATACTGATGAGAGACAAAAATCGACATCCGAAGTATTGTTGGAGCTAACAATATGGGCATTACCACATCCTGAGCGAACAAGGTTGAATTAAAACTAGCAAACTATTTATTTGCGAACGGAAATTGTTATTTTTTTTTATTCGTAAATTATTTTGCACTTTCTACATTATTATATGGATTGTAAAATAGATGTTTTTATAAGTGGTAGAACATAAACCCTGCATCTGATAGATTTGTATTAACATAAACGTCGTTTAGATTTAAGCCTATTAGGCCAAGAAATGGAAAAATAAGAAATTAGCTTTGGAATACATTTGTTTAATTTAACTAACAAATTTTAAAATAGGTTTATTCAATAGTAAAATATTGTAACATGTTTTTAGCTAATTTTGAATATGTAAGTAACTCTTTTGAAAATTGTAATTATAATAAAAAATAATAAATTGTATGACATATTCTTACGTGATATAATTTTATAAAGAAATGAACGCCTCTGTGAACTAGCAATTACTTCCGATAGTCGCGGATTCGATGGTAACTTTTATATTTATGGCTATGTTGTATTGGTCTGTGTGTTTTATATATATATTTCTTTATATCAGTTTTCTAGTAACCATATCACAATTTATGCTTAGGTTATTGTTGTCTAGATGGTACTAGTGGGTCTAGATGGCACTGTGTGAATTGTCCAGGATCATTATTATTATTTCAGGATCACAATCTTAATCCAGTATATATTCAATGCAATATTGTATGCAGTTTTGAGATGGTTCCATAGCGTTGTAGAAAATCAAAGTCATGAACTGGAAACCATTTTTCAATGGCCGGTCCATGAATTTGCATAATGAAGTAGTTAATAGATGGTGCTCTTGTTTAATAAAGGACAACGACCTGGATAATTGATTGTTAAACCAACGGGGAGTACTTGTATTTTGTGCAATTTACCTGCATTGTGGTAACTTGTTTTATAGGGTAATTGACCGCACATAAAAGTATAAATGTATTGCATAATACGAGTATATTCTACATTTAGTATTTACTCTTATTATTATAGGCATAGAGGTTATTTTAGAAGTGTAACCTGAAAACCAAAAGTGAATATGCAACGCATAATTTTTTAAGATTGTTAATATTTTCTGAGATATGTCGTGAGAAAATTAAAACTACACCCACTTGAGTAACACGATGACAGTCTTGATATATTTTTCTGGTTTTTGAGGTCATAAAATTTAAGTATCTAGTTATTTTATTTTATGACATTTTAAAATTTCTTAATTTTACCAGAGAGAGAGAGAGATTTCATGTTTCCATGGATATATTGGTCTCAAAATATTACTAATGTGGACTGATAAACCCATTACAATTTGCCATTTCAAGTTAATCTCCACGCTTTTGCACCTTAAAATAATTGTGATAATTTCCTGGTGAATTTGCCACCATGGGTTAACTGACCGGAACTCATGCTCATTATATGAACCACCACTGAAGTGGCCCGCCAACCTAAATCGTTAGAGCAGGTACACCGCGTAGAGAAGTATGAAATTTTGCACACTTATAGTTTATATAGAGAACAAAATAAAACATTACATATACTATTATTATATTACACTACTACCAATGCTAAATAACGTCAATATAGTTAATTGTCAAATCAGCGAATCTGATGATTTTTCGGGCTACTCTAATGCTGTTGGTCGCAGCTGGCCTTTATAGCTTCAACGGACGATAAATTTGTTTGTTTCTGTGCTGTTATACAAGTAATTTATATAAAGGAAGTCTTTGACAATAGAATATTAATGATATTCAATCTTATAATTTAAATTAATTATAGTCGAATTTCTACCATTGTTTTTAGCTACTAGGTCTTATAAAATGCATTACATTTTAGTTAAAATACTGTAAGCCATCATGAATGCTGTTAGTGTTACTGCTTAGTTAATTTATAATATCTCCTAAGCCATACTCTGGATGATAAGATAAGATCTGTAGAAGGGTCACGGCAGGGCATACAAGTCGATTGTACTACCGTCAACAGCGAATTTATCGTCAGTTTGAATTGAAAGCAATTGATTGTGCATATTTTAGATAAATTTCCATCGAGATAAATGCTTTTGTTTTTGATGAAATTCCATTGGTATTATTAAATGTTTATTTTTATAATTTATCTGGCTTATCATGTTCTTTGAGATTACAATATGAAATATCAGTACGGAAAGTAAAAAAAATCTTTTTGATTCTGTATTTGTTATACTCTTGTTCATAGTAATCATTATATATTAAAACTATCCCAATTTATTCATAATTATGTTTTAATATAAAATTAAACAACAGAAAAATAAACAATACGTTCATTCTATATTCTGATTACTAAGTAAGTTCATTAAATTTATATATGTATACATGTTAAGACCTTCCCGGTGAAATCAATACAATAAGTAGTCGAGAAAGATCAAAACATAGTCAATTCATTAAATTATCATAAGTTATAAAAACATAAAAAAATAAATCCTTTGTTTATTATATTAAAATAAATACACTCGAAGCTTATGGTACCAATAAAGTAACTACATAATGTAATCAAATCCTTACCAATGAGATGTCAACAAAAACAATCATTACAATAAATTTCACGGTAAAATATGCATAATATTGAATATTAAATAGTCGTAAGCTTGTAGGAATCACCGTCTTAAATAGGAGTTAGGTAATAAATACAGTACACTATACACCGGTAGCAAATCTTCCGATCTCTTTGTAAGATATTACGAATGGAATAGATGAATTGCATTTTATATACCTTCTTTGTAAATTACATACTGCTTTGAGCTTTGTAAGGATTGTATGATCGTGATATGAATGTAATTAATACCCATAAATGCTATTAGTATTTTATCTTCTAAGTTGGAAGATACTTCACATACTTACCTTCACCTTTATCTACTACAACTACTGGCTGTATATTTCTTCTCGGTTCCTCCGTAAATTCAGCTAGAGATATTATGTTATGTGTTAATTTTTATATAACTAATGTAATTGTATCGTTTATCTACTTATCTAAAGAAAAAATTGACGCAGAAGAATTTTAGTATACGAAGAAAAGGTAATAACGCTAAACAGTGATAATGAAAATATAAAGAGAAGAATTCAAGTATACAAAGAAAATGAATAACGCTAAATAGTGAAACAGGACTTGTAAGTAGCAATAAATCTACAGAAGTAACGATTACAACTATATACAAATATTTTAAGTTAAAAGCAGCAATGGAAAACGAAGTCCGAAGAAAATTAAACCGAGATATTATAAAAAATGATGAAAAATATTCGTTGTTACACTCCAAAATATTAATTGAGAATAATGTTAGCAAGGTGGACTTATCTACAAAAGAGGAAGTAGTGCTAATAATCATGAATGAGAAAGAAGAATATACTGCACTAATCCCACATAATAGACTAAAGGCAAAAGCACCGTGAGAAGTCAAAGAATTATTAGAAACAATTCATAGAGCTTACATTGAATTTAAGTACTTAGGACTAGGAGTTACATTGTTCGGATGCAACAAAAAGGAATCTCGTTACCTTTTAATACTGGGAACGCTTCCTTAAGTCTAGAAACAATTTCATATCTATTAATTCCCAACAGAGGAACAATAGACCAATATTATTCGCATTGAAACGCACATCAACGTATTATGCGGGAATTGCATATAGGAAGTTCGATAAAACGGTACACCATATGGCTGACTGTTACACAGTAATAAATAGTAATGAATTTAACTGCAACGAAAATATGTAAGACAGTATCGTGTTTCAAAGGAATAATATAACTGAAATGGTTGTAAAATATTGCATTTGTTATTAGAAAAAAATATCAATTTTAAGAATGAATAAAATTATATTTATTTTAATTTTTTTATTGGTATATTTATTGAGCATATTTGATAAATATAAAAAATAGAAAATTCTGTAATGTTATCATACTTACAGTGTGAACGATACTATTATAGAGTATCTAGTACTAAAATGAATACTAAAAACTCTGCAAAGTTCAAAAACATATATCTAAGGCTGACGGGCTTAAAGAAGGACAGTGTATTTATACAATTATATAATCTAAGTTTACATAATATTGCAATACTGTGTTCATTTACTTTGTGGTTTCAATGTGTAAAATATATGCATAATTTTACCTGTTACGGGAAAATATCAATATCATATTCATTCATAGCGTTTTTATGAGCTGTCTTTATGAATGAAGGCAATATTAGCAATAAGGCTATAAAATGTTGAATACTAAACATATTGCAGAAAAGTAGCTGTGTTGAATATTTAACAAGTTACTGAGATACTTAGAAATTATAGACGGGAATGGTAAATTACTCAAGAGGTAATTGGCAGAGGTAAGATACTAGTAAATATTAATAGTTTATTACAGTATTTATGTTTATACACGGATGATTTATTGTAAACTACTCAGACTAAGCGAAACTATTGAATTACATAACATTATTTTAATTAGTGTAAACTTTTTACAAAGTTTTAAGGTTAGGTTTAAGTTTGTAATTTTTATTGTATTGCACCAAGCATATCTGTGATTATTACACTTATTACAAATAAAATATGAGGAGAATGCGTATATTACGTATATTAAACAATTACCATATTTCTGATATATTTTGATTTTCGATTTCAAAGTCAGTGAATATTGTTAAAATAAGTAAATACGTCTAAATATTATTCATTTATTAATATAATTTTATAATAACGATACATTTTAATTAAAAGTTCTCCCCAAGAAAACACATACGGAAACACTTACGATCCTATCGCTCCTGATTTATAAATAACGATTGCTTTAAACAATATGCATTTCACGCTGACAATGTAAATTAATATTTATTTGATAATAAATTATTATATTTAATTTTTCTCGTCATTGTGTGGAATATTTTAAGGGTCATAACGTTTTAAATGCTAATTAATAAGTAACGGTGTAAGTAGAGGTCTGCTTGAATAGTTCCTTTGTTCTGAGGCCACATTAGCTATCGGCTCGCGTGTAAAGTGTGATTTGTGAGTAGTTAGCCAACAATATTGAGGCACGTACGTAGTGAAAGATTCATTTATCGATGTAACAGTTATATTGCCGCGTGTCTTATCTGTAAAAGTTAAGGTACCTAGTTATATTGTGGTAATAAAAACACGATACTCTATGCTTCAATCTGCAATAGACACGAAAATATTTTTTTATGTAATTGTAATAATAAATAAGGTATTGGTCGCCTCTATACAAGATCAGTACTTTGGACATCACGTAATTATGTGACGAAATAGTTCGTGCGTTACCATTCTAGAGGACTAAGATGTGATGTCTTTTATACTGTAATTTCACTAAATAATTTCACCCTACGAGTACACCCTACTCGCTGAGTAAGCTGTTTGGCGGATAACGTAAAATTTTTTTGTTACCTAATCTTAAAATGACTTCAATAACATGATACCTCACAGAGATCCGTTTGGATGCCATAGAACAGGTAAGGCTTCAAGTATCTCCCTCTTTTTGTGTTAGGGGTTAGAAATAGTCCCATGTCACCTGCACGTAAACAATACATTGGATCGTTTATGAAAATATCAAATATCAAAAACAGTATCGGTTATTTTTTTGCATATCGTAATACAATAGTACATTATTGTTATGTTATATTGTCGGACTACGCCGTACATTTTAGTTAATACTAGCTGTTCCCGCGACTTCGTCCGCGTGAAATTTATCTTTTATTTTCTGAAATAAAAGTAGCCTAAGCTACTCCTTATTACATCAGCTAACTGCCAAAAAAGGTCCCGTTAAAATCGGTCCAACCCTTTCAGATATTAGCCGGAACAAACAGACCGACAGACAGACAGACAAAAATTGTAAAATATGTATATATATATGTAAAATTGTAATATATGTTTCAATGACTATGTACATATAGTACATATATGTTTAGACAAAAATTTATTAAAAACTTACTAACAGTCGTCTGATACAATCTTTACTGATGTTTGAGAATAATTATGGGAGTTGTCCAAGATAGCTTATATTATTTGTAGCATGCATTTTTCTCAGGTACTACAGACTATAACCAGGGTTTTTTATATGATACGGGACAAATGAATACTGCCGCCTATGAGCACTCGCAATACCAAGAGAATTGCAAGTGCGTTGCCGGCCTTTTACGAAAGAATAAGCTCTTTTCTTGAAGTGTTCAACATTGTATCAGTTCGGAAATACCATTGCTGGAAGGTGATTCCACAATGTAGTTGAGTGTCGCAAAAATTCTAGAAAAACGCACGGTGCAGTGAGTCTTAGACGTCACGTCGATATAACTGCCTACACACGGAAATGCATCTCCCGTTTGATGCACATGTTTCTTTGACTCTAAATTAATACTTCCTTCCCGTGGTGACACGTGTCCACAAGAGGGATGCCCCGTTGTTCTTGAGAATACCGACGACATCCTTCAACAATAATTAACGATCTTTCATTTCAACTTGAAGATTATGTTCGTAATGATAAAAAATTAGTTATTTCTAAATTATGAGAAGAATTCTACTCTAATGCGAATTGAAATTACTATTAATATTTCAATAGTTTGATATAATAATAAGTATAATATAACAGTCTCGGTGGTCTAGCGGTTTAGCACACCATTTTACTTCCGATGGTCGCGGGTTCTATTCCTCGCACGATGCCAATATTTATATTCATAAATATGATTGTTTGTATCGGTCTAGTTGTTTTCCATGTATAATATGTATGTACAAAAAACGCATTTAAGTATTTATATCAATTATCTAGTACCCATAATACTGTGCTACATATATGCTGTGTGAATTGTCAAAGAAGATTAACAACGCATTATATAATACATATCTGTACAATTCGATCGCATTTATCTGTGTGTAGTTTAAAGCAGGTCCAACTCTAGAGCCGTTTATTTGTGCAGTTTGATGCACCTGCGCCGAAGTGAACTTAAAGTAACCACATTATATGTACTATCGAGTAGGTACTAATATTATTAAGAGAAAAGAATTTACTTTTAGTGCGAAATTAAATGATTTAGTTGCGAAATATTGGTACTGGAAATGAGACGTAAAAAATAATTGATCTGCAATAATTACCATAAGAGGCATGCACATTTAAATAGTCATATTCGTAAAATATTCTTAAATACTGTAAAAAAATATATACGGTTGCCATTTTTGAGTTTTAAGTAATGCATAATGGTAGTATTACTTCAAACTCAAGATTATGTAAATAGATATTTAAAACTCTACTATTACATGTTAAAGTTCATTTTGTTATTTAAAATAAAGAAGTTAAACCCTATATTAAGAGCAGGAAACTGCGGACATTACTGCGTAATCATAAAACCTGAATCAGAGATAACAGGACTAACACATTTTACTTAGTCTTTGCAGATGTCGTAATTTTTTCTAAACTAGGTTCGTTGTCCTAAAATTGCTTGTATAACCACCGTCATCGTGTCAAGTAAAATAACGCCATTCTGTATGATAGAGCTGTTCCAAAAAGTATAATACCGATTATACTTAGTAACTGGTACCTGTAACGAAGCACCGTAGTGCTACTTACTAGATTGCTTTCATTAATAAGGCCGTCTTATTGTAACTATACATGTCCTTTAACATATTGTTTATGCCTTTTCTTTACTGTGTGTTAGAAATACAGTATATTCTATCTATCTACTTTGGAGTTTTTGTAGTTACTGTAGTTATCTGGTGATTGTTAGCACCTATAGCCATTAATTACTACCTGGTGACTATTTGTTTGTATGAAAGATAGCGCTGTCCAGATATCAACGGACGATAGTAAGGTGAGCATGATGTCAGGTCTTTCATCAGGAATTAACCGTAATGGTTTCCAATGGGAACCGTGTGCAGATCGACATAGTATATTATATTCAAATTATCAACAATCATCTTTTGCCTGCCTAATCACTAGATATTGTAGTTAGTGACACAGGTAATTATACTGTTTTGCGGGGCGAAAATTATTAAAATATGTAAAATGGTTAAAGAAAATTGAACAAGTAAATTATTCTTTAAAAAAAAAGCTCTAAAGCGGAACGTAGTAACAAAAACTTGCTTGCAGGCAAAGAACTGTAGTAACTGATTAGGTAACTAGTACCTACGAGTATTCCATTTGTGGCAACTTTTACAGCTCTACTGTACAATATTTGCACAGATGGCTACTGTTTTTTTCATTCCGCTCACCATGAGAACATAAAATGTGATGTTTGTTTTTTTTTAAGTAAAACTTCCAGTTAGATGTGACGTTTTTGTCTATTCTTTGGGTATACTAAGATACTTAATATTTTACGACTACCTAGTTTCAAAACTTAACATATGATTTGAGTAAATTTATTGCTTCGAAAATAGTGGAGTAAACACAGTTTATATTTTTTATCATTATACATATGACTATTTAGATTTAATAAATAATCAAAACCATATTTATTTATTTGTACACTTTATATCAATGGTCATAGACAAAATATTTAACAGCAATCCCTGCACTAAGCTCAATTGATTGACAGGAATCAGAAATCTTTATAATATTTACTGAAACTTTAACTTAAAACAGGCTTCAGTTCAACGAGGTACAAAATTAACCACTATTACATCGGTAAGTAATAATATAGTGCATATATTAATATAATAAAAATAATTACACTACTATTAAATGACTTTATCGCCAAGTTAAAATAAATAAATTATTACCACTTATGTATTTGTATTTTTAAAATAATATATAACGTAAAAAAATTCCTCAAATTTTAATCATATGAGATTTACCTACTACATTACCTAATAACAGGTACCTACTACATTATAGCTTACGTTAGCATTCTTAATAATGTCAATTTTAATATCGCATTGAAAGAAAGAAAAATATTTTATTCAGTGCAATGTAAAAAAATTAATTTCACAACTCCTTCTTTGCCGGTATATTAAAACAGTCATAGCTTTGTATATAGTATAATATAGTGTATGCAATATATATGTATAGAGTGGATTGACGGAATTAATGTATTTTATTTAATAATCATTACATAGTATAAAAGAAAGTCGCTGTCGCTGTCTGTCCGTCCCTATCTATGCTTAAATCTTTAAAACTACGCAACTGATTTTGCAGCGTTTTTTTTTCAAATAGATGGAGTGATTTAAGAGGAAAGTTTATATGTATAATACATATACACCCGTGCGAAGCCAGCAAGGTGGGTAGCTAGCAAACACTATTATATATAGATTTTAAATAATATACATATTTTTAGGACAATCTTCTAAGAAATTTGATCGAGATTAGACTAGAATAATTTTAAAATCAATAATAATCTTTTGTTACAATTCATTATAATAATATGTGTTACTTTTAGACTAGATGAAAAATAAAAATCGAATCCAATCGTATATTTAAAGAAGTTGTAGAGACAAACTTAGATGTACATTGCAACGCATCTATTTTTTATTCATGATTTTTTTTTCAGCAATGGTTATTATATGGTTATTTTGTTATTAACATGGTTTTTAAATAAAAAAAGGAGTAAGAAGATAATCAATTGGAGACGTTGAGCCAACCCGAATCACCGATGAACCGTTACAACATCGCTGTTAAATGTCAATCGTTATTTAACATGCGCATGCGTCCATTAAAAAAATCACACAAGTAGATAGGTACCTACACAGCGTCGTGTTAAGGATACCTGCGGGCTCTTAAAATCATTTTTGTAATCACCTCTGAGTCAAACTTTATTTTCGACGCTGTAAATAATAAATGTTCGTGATGTTTATTAACTCTTTATATAATGGAAATCTTTTCAACTCGATCGAAGAAGGAAATGGTACTGAAATCAAGTATTTTTTGTATCGATCTCATATTAATTTTGTCAAGATTAAAGTAAATTATTTGTGAAATAAAAACTTAAATTATTCGAAAACTTAAGCTGCTTTTTCAATAAAACCACCTATTTGAGTGATATTTGGAGCAAATTGTTAAGAATATGCATTATTGAATGATCTACCCTCGCAACATATATAAATAGTGATATTTTTAAAAATGTGTAGATGTTTGCATGTTTAAAAATATATACTTATTATCTATTGCATCTATTTCCATCACTACACTATATCTCTCCGCCACTCATAAATTTGTATTCCTTTTATACATCATTTATTATACAATAAAGTATTGCAAACATACAAACATAGTATTCTATAGTATTTATTACTGCGTTGCCAATAACTAATTCATTCTTTCATTCATAAAAATATTTATTCTGCCCATCATTAACAACCGTTTCGTTACCTCTTTAGACCTGCACATATATATGACAAATAATATTAATTAGTTGTAATTGTTCAACATTTAAAAATCGAACACAATTTATTTTACGTAATGTAAAAAATAACAAATTAACCTGTCCATTAATAAGTTAAAAGCCATGATAATTGGACAACGATATTTTTAAAGTTCTGCGTAACAGATATTGACTTGAGCATGAAGGGAGTAGGTATCTTGTTACCGGATCGTTACAAGTAGGTCCGTATCGATATAACCGATATCGATACTAGGTAAATATCTGCATTCAGTTTGTAGAATACAATTTGTTTATAGTATAAGGGACATACGAGCTTGGGGCTCAATTGATGGCAAGAGATTACCACCGCCTATGAGCAACCGCAACATCAGTGGAATTGCAATTGCATTACATTAGGAATAAGCTTTGTTTTAAAGGTTTCAATATCGTATAGGTTTAGGAAATAATAATTATAAATTTTTTTCTAAAAAAACGGATGGTGGAGGATCGCCGTTCATCCAAATGGCACAGTACTGTCAGATCACGAACTTAGGAAGTGCTAAGTACTCGTATAGTAATAAATCGGACATTAAAAAATAATCAATAAAGTTTGACCCGTTATCTAACGTATCTTTACCATATAAAGTGTCTCATTGAACCAATTTTTTTACAGTCATCATTCACAAATTAATATTTTTTGTTTAAAATATTTTATGAACGGTAATAAAATGTAAATGTAAATATAATATAGACTCCAATCTCCGCATTTAGCTCTCATATAGGTCGTTGTGCGTGTATAGCCGAGACTACTAAAGTAACCAGCCAAGATCCTCCCAGAAGCGAAGAAACTTCCTGGTAAGAAACCTACACAGCCTTCACAGAGCGACCTCACCGTTCCGAGAATTTGTGTTCGTTGTATGGTCACTGATACGCATGCCAGCATTACATAAGCGGCTATTTCTTCGGCTTCAAAGCAGCCCCGACAAAAAGGATTGTCTGTACAAGTGTTTGTCTATGTGACAGTGGCCCGTTATTGTCCCTATCAGTAATTATATATAGGATACGATAAGTAAATTAAGTATTTACTTTAGCAATAAAAGTACTTGCTTTTAATTGATAAAGTAAATACTTAATTTACATAAAAGAACCGGGCGCTTCGCACCGGTGCTCTCGGTAGCCCTTCCGATCGATTACCCTGTCCAATTCAAATGGGGGAAATTACGACGGCCTGAGCCGAGGTTCGAACCCCTAGCGGTGTCCTCAGACAAAACCGCTTCATAAGTCTTTCCTTTGGTTTAGAGTGCTAACTGCACTCGCCCTTTATCATCCGGTGAAGCTGTAAAAGACAGCTGCGGCCAACATTATAAGAGTAGTCCAAAAAAAAAATGCATAAAAGCATAAAATAAAAATATCAACATTAACTAAGTATCTGTTCTGTAATATTAACGTAAAATCATTATAAATCAAGTTGTCACCATCATTATTATTATAGACAATTTGCTAGATACGCCAGCTGCGGTTGTATTGAGATATCATTGTTTATGGAAAACAGTCTATTTCCGAACTGGTTTTCGTATCTGTGGTGCTAGACAATGGGGCGCCAGTGTACGGACAATAGCTATATAAAGGATATATGATATTTTCATCTGTGGTCAACTATACGGCTAGAATATAATTGAGAATTTGAACTGGTGTGAGGGCCCGAGGAGATGAATATAATAATAATAACTCAGGACGCTGTCTACTACCAAACTAAGCATCTTGTACGCTGTCTTCTACCAGCATCTTGCACTAGGGGAATTAAAAAACTGATAAAAATAATTAAACACATTATTTTTGTAAATAAATATATAATATACATAGAAAATACCCAGACCCAAACAATAAATCATATTCGTGAATACAATTTTTATACCGTGCCAGAATTGCACCTGCAACCCTCAGAAATAAAATGGAGTGCAAAATCACAAGACCACCGAGGCTGTCAAAAATAAATTAAGATGTCTAGCCAAACATCTAAACAGCTTTATAGACGGCCTCAGTTTAGCACACCACTTTACTTCTGATGGTTGCGGGTTCGAGTCCTCGTACGTTATTATTACTATTTATGTTATCAAAGGCTTTCTAATATTAATTTTATCAATTTAGCAATATTTACTAGAATTTACTACGGTTTCTGCTATGAAGGGCTATGATCATTCTGGTTAATTTATTACATGGAACATATTTAAATTGTAAACTGCAACCGGTTATGGTAGCAGTGTTATGAATTACGATTATTTCAATAGCCGGATTAAATTTTGATATTCCAAGTTACGGTAGGTTTTGCAATTAACTTACAGCAACGAGATTAAGGTTAATTGTTAAAAGACTAACTAAGCGAAATTATATATTTTATAATAAAATTATTGCGAGGTTATTGCGTTTACGGGGACATTTGAGATCGTAAAAGAGTTATTACACATAAAAATATTTCATTAGAAAGTAACATATTATTATTATTGTATGAAGATTTTGTTATTAAACTTATGTTTCAAGGAGTTAGCGAACTATCAGTATTTATAACTTAAATTTGGAGGAATTGACTTAAACTTAACAGGCTTTGGATGAATGCAAACTATACTACTACTAGGGCACGCGTTCTAATAAATATTTCTAGTAACAGTAAATAATAATAATAATACAAGAATAAAAAAACATAAACAGTAAATAAAAAACATACAAAAGGCCTGTTTGGCGCGCTATGTTATAGAGAAGTTGAAAAAAAAGTAGCTAAACAGATCTAGACAGCGTCGCATTTATTTATTAAATCACAATAGGCTTTTTATTTGTTAAACCACATAGCTACTTTTAACCTTGGCAGTAAGGATATGATTCCCTTTCTTACCAACAACTATTATTACTGAATTAAAAAAAAAAAACGAATGTTAATTCGAATATAAAATCTAGTATTACTGATATTATTTTTCAGACTACTCTAATGGCCGCAGCTGGCCTTTATAGCTTCACCAGATAGAGGCGAGTGCAGATGGCACTCCAAACCCGCGGAAGGACTTACGGAGCGGCTGAAGGCCAACTCCCGTGTGACGGATACAAAAACTCATATAGTTTCTACGCTTCTTAATACGACTGAAATTTAAAAAACCAACCAAGTTAATTGTAAATACTCGTTGAGTGGTTGATAGTGACATCGCAAATGCTCAAATCAAAAGAATTAAACAAAAAAAAAGATAAACCATAAACTAGTTTTGTTTGTATCGTTCAAGATCACAATTAATAGGATAGTAATGGTGTTAGACGTCACTTAATTCAGAACGCGTGGGTGATTGGTGTCGTCTGTTTTTTTTTGTATGCTAAAAAATGGTCAAACGTTATACGTTAATTAGCTGATTGAGAAACAGTTGTTGATGATTTTTTATAGTTTTAAATAACTGTTGAGGAGATATCAAATTCTATATCAATGGCTACGTTAGTTATTGCTGTCGACCTAATTAAATTAATTAATAAAAAATATAAAAGATCCGAGATCAATTTAATCATAACTTTCCAGTTTTTTAACTGGATTATGTTTTTAATTAATGGAGAAACAGACAGTTTTCGTCACGATTTTATTGTATTAACTAGCTGTGCCCGCGGTTTCACCCACATGAAATTTATATGTTATTCTAATGTATGAGCTATATTACTGTAAAGTTTCATCAAAATCCGTTCACTAGTTTTTGCGTGAAAGAGTAACAAACATCCATCCATACTCACAAACTTTCGCGTTTATAATATTAATAAGATATGTAAAAATAAAGATTATAAGTAGGTATTATTGTCGACTTCTTATGTGAGTTTGTTATCTATTTTATTTTATTTTTATTTTGCAAGGGACAGATGTATAAATGTATCTTATTCGCTCATTCACTTACGACATTCTATAAATTATAAGGTGTGGCGATACAATGTATTCTTAATCCGTCATCACACATTGAAGATTGTATGTGTCATTAATTATTTACAACGCATCATAAACTCGACATTAATCGTATAAAGAAGAAGAAAATCAAGTACCAATTGCGTACTTTACACGGCGTTTCCGATTGCTGTACTTTAATAATAAATAAATAACCCTGGACAATTAACACAGCGCCATCTAAACCCACGGTAAGCTTATGTTATGCGTACTAGACAACTTACTTAGATATTTTTTTGGAAATACATTATTTTTTTATTTTTTTCATTGGGGTTTTTGTTTTTAAACATATCAATTCCATTATATCAAACTATCCGTAACAACAACATACATAAATTTAATGTACGATATATGTAAAATATATGTACAGATTATATTTTACATTTTATTTGTGTTATCTGTACTAGATAACTGATACAAATACATATACTTTTTTTCGTAAATACATACATATTATACATAGAAAACACCCAGACAGATACAAACGATTATACTAATGAATACAAATGTTTGCGACGAATCAAACCCGCGACGATTTAAAGTAAAGCGGTGAGGTAAACCGCTAGACTACTGAGACCGTCAAAATGTACATATTTAATTGCTAAAAAGAAATGTTGCGCCGGTAATGTACGAATATGATTAACGCCTTCCTGTTTTCCATAAAATTCACTGTAAAACACGAGTTTGTATTAATTAACGTGTATAATTTACTAGAATCCAGCGGTAGCTTTAATCTGCACCGTTATCCGCGTGGGCAGGGCTTGCCCAATTCATGAATGGAGTGGACCCCAGTCGTGTTCGCCCACGACGTTATTATCAATGAAAACTTGTGTAGAAACATAACTGCAACTCAGCGAGTATTACGAAACAGTGCCATTGAAACTTCTGTACTAGTCTGCTCCACTTGTAAACATTCGCGAAATGGTGCATTGAGTTATTGTACTCATTAATCTGCTAGAGATAACGATACAAGTAAACATGAGCCGAAGCGGTTACCAGCACTGCAATATTGCTTAATTAAATAAAACCACAATCGTCACAAAACAACAATTTTCTTTGAGAACATAATGTGAGTAACAAAACTGAAATGATACTAATACTTACTTACCTTTTTGTGTGGCGCTATCTAGTTATTTTAATCTAAAAATGTTTCTACTAGTAAATATTTGCTTTTATCTTGATTTTTACTCTCTTAATACATAGCACGGCATATTTTATGGAAATAAATTATCAATAAAAAAGCCTTTATTGTAAGTTGTTTAAAAAAAATGTTGGTATGCAGAAATTTCTTTCGTGGGTTCTTTTTATCAATGACTGGATTTAATTATTAGTTCATGGCGTAGTATTATAATTTTGTAACATATAAAATAGTTTCTTCAATAATTTAATATTATTTGTTAATGTACTACTGACGTATGTTTGGGCCTAGGTCAAATAACTGGGTGAAGTGTGGCGATATCGCTATAATTTATTGACACGACATAAAGTAGTAGTATCTCTAGTACATTACTACACAATAACTCAATGAATTCGCAATACAATATGTTTGTTGCCAAAATAAACGAGCATTGCGTGGGTTTGAATATCTGACCACTGTGCACTTTCAGATTTCTGGACATCGTATTTTCATTTTTATGATATGGAATAACGGGTAAATATTTTATTATTATTTAATAATGTACTTTTGTGAGAAGGCCTTAACATATTCGTGCTATCAATGAGTGTAAATCATAAATTACATTTACATACTTGACTGTACTTGAATCGTTTGTCACAATTCCGTTTTTGTATGAAAATAAGTGAAAGTACAAAAGTTTACCTTATATTTCATTTAACACAGGTTATTTTTAAAAGTATTTTTTTCTGACGGGTACATATGTCTTGTTAATATTAAAGTCCAGTAGTTTGCGTTTCATTTGCAGAAGCTATTTTCGGAATCATATGTATTTTTAAGTGCGTCAATTATTGGTTATAGATTTTTCATTTTGAACTTGTTTGTCTGTCTTCTTTTGGTGTATGATGACGGCTTAATTTTCAAAGTATAAAGTTAGATAGGATATAGATATAAACGTATATATAACTAAAAGTGAAATATATAATAAAAAAATGTATACATACTATATATCGCAAACATTTGTATTGATTTGCATTCAGTGTAAATATATTATGAATCTCAATACCAACAGCAGGTATAATTTCTCTAACCACTGAAACATCGGAGCTTTCACAAAGTTCAACCGCCAACAAAATGAGTTTCTTATTGTCAATATGTCACAGTGAAGCGCATCAGCTTTTGTAAGTATTACATTGTAGTGTACACTCAGCAACAGATTTTGATGGTATAAGCTTTCGAAGTTCATTTTTATAAGTTATGTATAGTTAATTTAATATTGTGAGAAGGTAATTGTTTCTATTTGAAAGGCTAAAATAATTTTACTTGTATAGTATAACATTTTAACTGTAGTACCTATATGCGTTACTATATTTAAAATGCAGTTAAATTAAATTATGCATTTTAATCACTATACATGTGAGAATGAGCTTGTTTGTTTCTTATGTTATATTTGCTTTAATGGCTCTACCCATCTTCATGCAATTTGCAATGGAAAAGAATATGGGTTACTTTCGTCCCAGTAAATCATAGTCACGCGGACGAAATCGAAGGTTGCAGGTAACTTATAGGCTAAGAGTGATTTTATTACTATTGCCTGTACAAAAGCTATTTCCAATAGTCCCGACAATGGACAGCTATCACGTTTATAACAGTTACGTCGCCGACGGCCGTTACGAATGGCCCATCAAACGTTGGTTCAAACATTGCTCTTTTTAACATCTTCATAAGTACGCACGAGAAAATATACTACGAGTTTTTACTTTATATACGCCTCGGAAAGTTCTGACGTCCTACTACATGCACCGTAACGTAATGTTCTATAGTGTTAGATAAATACATAGATAGACTACACTAGGATTTATGGAATTTTGATTACAATGCGAGATAATAGAAAATTCCAGAAAAAAATTACATCAATACTAGATAATTCTGTATGGAGTAATCGCTAATCACAAATGAAACAAATAGTCAAAATTTGTTTCTAAACTGCGAAGGTTTTTTGACGTCAGCATGTGAATATATATTTTTTTTCTGAGGTTTGCTAATTCAGGTTTCTTACGCATCTACCAACTGTTTGGTAGTTGTATATTACTTATTATATATATAATATTTATACTTACTTTTTGCCGTTATGTTACTTGTCTATTACTAACTTTACTAACACTAACATAGCAGTTCAGAGTTCTTTAGTTATTCGTTTAAAAATAAGCCTTATTACATTTTATCGTTTTCATTTTGTACGCCTAAGAATTACCAAGGTCTTTCATCTTACTGAACAGAATATAATCCTGGTTGATCGTCAAACAGTATACCTGGAGGCGAGTTTTCTTGGCTTGCTGACCGAAACAAATCGGGCGTTTCCGCCTTGGATCTGATATCAATCAGAATATACAATGTATGTATATATATATATCCCTGTGTCCAGGATTCTTACTATAAGAGATCATGAGTTTTATAGTAAGAATCCCGAACATAGCGACGTAATACAAGAATTTTATATTTTTTTATGTAATTACATTCTAATTACATAAAAAAATATCAAATTCTTAAACCAGCTGACTACCCAGCTGCTATTAAGCGATGAACGTCGCCTGTATACATGAACAGCATCACATACCAACTGAAGGTACACTTAGCTTAAAGTATTTCGCATATGTATCTTTATTTTAGATCTCTACAGGTCTAAAGGACAAGCCACAGCCTCTACAGGACAAGCCACAACATTGCTTTATTAAATGTGTTTCAGTATAGAAGGCGTTATATGGCAGTGAAATTACAGGGCAAAAAATCGTGGTATTTTAGTCTCCGAATGGCAAAGTGTGCTTAATAAGTAGTCATATGACGAAGTGAGTTCCTTGTATGACGGTTACTTCTTACCGTCCGACGTCAAATTGTTTATCATTCCAGTTATATAAAAACAAGTCTTGACTAGTTAATGATTCCGGAACGTATCCTTGACACCTATTCCTGATTACTCATATCTATATTTTCCCTTTTGTGTCAGTGTCTATACGAGATAAAAACATAGTGACTATTAAGATTTCTTACTACTTTAAAGCGGCATTCTTCAAATAATAATGTACATAAGTATATTAGATATTGAAGCGGAATATAAATCTAATGTTTTATTATTTATCTAACATTTGTCAAGGGTGTAAGGTCAAACCGATATCATGTCTAAATTAGTGAATGGCCTTATTTCATTAATAAATTATTCGTGGTCGTATTAAATTTTAACTGCAAACGCGTGACTTAAGTAATGGTTTAGTATACTATAAATGTGATTATAAACATCTGTAATGAATTATTATATAGCAGATTGTGTGCACGTGGTTCGAATTGAGGTTACAAATAAATGCATGCTTTATTATATATCAGAATATGAGATGTTTTTCTATAAAAAACTGATTTACGAGGACGAGGATGGTAATATCCAAATTATGGATGGATCGTAAGATATTATTATGTCTCGATAATCTACTTCGATTGATTTAGAAGATTGGTAAAGCATATTTTCCAAATTGTGCACATAAATATATTTGTACATATTTTTCTTTACTTTATTTTGGTATTGGATTAATAAGAATTTATATATCTAAAATGAACGTTTATTTACATTTTATCTTCCTGTACGTTGAACATGGCAGTTGGAAAACAATATATAAGATTTCTTCTGTAATATGAAATATATTTAATAAGGAAATATATATACTTACATGCTTTATAACCTCACTTATTTCAATCAGTTGTTTTGTAGAGATAATTGCTGCATAAATCTAAACGTACCTGCAAGAGAATAAAATGCAAAATTAATATTATAATATAACCTGCAATAACATATATTAATTTGATTATAGATATATATTATAATGTATCTGTATAAATTATACAAATTATATATAAATATTTCATTTGAGTAAATTACAAATGACGTTTACATTAAATTGAAGTGAAACAACTAGACTAATATAAATATTATACTCTTGAATACAAATAATCGTATCCTGTGAGAATCGAACCTACAACATACATGAATAGATGACGATGCGAGACGAGTACTTCAATTTAGAATCTAGACAAGATTCACGATTCCAATACATACATAATGTTGCTGCAATCAACGTCTATGGAAATAACGACATTTAGAACTGTATTCAAGCGGAATGGTTCTCCGATGACATCAACTGAGATAATTTAGAATGGATTTAGGTGATCATTCAACATTTCAAGCAAGTGACTAGAACATTTTGTTGTTTATATGTAATTGCGTATATTGAATTAAACTCAATTACTCCCTAGTTGTCTAGTTGTAGAGAACTAGAGAACTAGAGCGTCGTGACTAGTGTGCGATCGTGATTTCTAATCTACATGAAATATTGCATTAAAATAATATTCTAAACATATTATAAACCTCTTTCATATTTTGAATTTGGAATGCATAGTATTCATTTGTTTTATCAATAAATTATTATTACAGTGACATAAAATAGTAAAAGTGTTATTATTTCCATAATTTGAAACTATGATTTATACATTAATATGCTAGTATGTACAATCTTGAATCACACTATCTATTGCTAAAAACTGCATTAAAATCCGTTGCGTAGTTTAAAAGATCTAACGGGAAATGGGAACAGACAGCGGAAATGACTTCATTTTATACTATGTAAAGATGTATTTCCGGACGATGGTCAAAATATTATACTAAACCATACTGATATTATAAATGGGAATTTTTCTGTTAATTTGAATCTTACCTATTCGCGATTAAACGACTGATAGATGCTAATGAAATTTGACATGAAGATAAGATAGTCATAGACTACCTTTAATCTAAAAAATAGATAAAGTAGCGGCTAACAACTAGTCTGTTAATATTTTCTTTACACTTAAATGTAAAAGGGAAAGTAACGTAAGTATCACTTGTAAGTATACTTGTATTGCGTGATGCATTTAAATAGAAATTGATTAGAAATAATTTATAATGATAGAGGCATAGACAATTAGTATTCTGTATGGTTTATTTCTTTGATATTGAGCAACGTATTGTTAAATGACCTGTAGTGGTATGTAACGCAATATAAACAAACGTTACTATAATAGTAATTATTAGATATATATATGTGGAAGCGAAGAAAGAAAGTGGCGCCGGTGGCGGAGAGGTTGAAGAGTAATCGTCTGGTATGGATATGGAATGCGTAGGAATGAAGATAATATTTTAAGGAAGGTGTTACATATGAATGTGGATGGTTATAAGGGCAGAGGAAGGGGGGGGGGGGACGGAATTGTTAGGTATGTGGATAGATGATCTTATTGCGAGCAATGTCCAAACCATGTCAGGTTGACCTCCACGCGGTTCCCCCTGGAAACCATCGTATTAAATTTTTGGTCAATTTGTCACGATGGGCTAACGGACCTGACCTCATGCTCATCTTATCATCCTCCACTGGTGCCCCGCCAGCGTAAACTGTTAGCGCAGGCGGGTGCTCCATTCCATTATCACCCATAAAAAAAGGGCAGAGGAAGGCTGAAAAAGAGATGGATGAACTCTGTGAAAGATGATATGGTAAGAAAGGAAGTAAATAACGAAATGAATGCAAACAGGGATGAATGGAAGAGATAAACATATTACGCCGACCCCAAATAAATGGGATAAAGAAGAAGCAGAAGATGATACATATCTTCGAATGGCAGTGGGATCATAGTCTTGATGAATTGATAGCCTCGTTGGGTGGCGGTTTAATACACAGCCTTACTTCCGATGTTCGCGGGTTCGAAACCTCGCACTGCACAAATATTTGTATTCATAAGTATGATTGTTTGTATCGGTCTGGTGTTGACTATGTAGAATATTTACATGTATTTACAAAAAAAAAAAAATCTATGTATTTGTAACAGTTATCTAGTACACATAACATAAGCTATAGCTATCTTAATTTGGAACTAGATCTTATTGTTATAAATAAGTAATTATCGTGGAAGGCGGCGGGAGCTCTACCGACAAGAGCACAGCTTAAATTATGAATGAATGAAAATAATTAAAAATCTTATTATTCGTATAATAGTGCCACAAAGTTGTATTGTAGGAATATTAACAAAAAATTATTGTCCGAAACATTCATTATGCTTACAATCACAGTGTCACACGATAAGATATATATGCATATATAATATCGATGTAGTTGAGCTGAGCTCATAATCGTTCCAACTCTACACTTATTCATTAGTCTACGACCCTTTCATTAAAACAAACGTAATAATAACTATAATAAAACATTTATCACCTCGAAATCTCATATGTTAATGAGGAAAGAATACAGCATCACGACTAATACAAATACAGTGACAAGCCATTGTTTCCGTACAATGAGAGATTTCTCTTAATGTGGGAAGCCAAGACGTTCGTAGTAAACTCGCGAACAGATTGTGGTCTTGTTTTGCTTTCTATTTTGACTTTAAATTATAATTTCTCTGCTTGGAAACCTATAATTGTGGCTCCGTAAGTCAATTATTGACGCAAGGGTCAGGAGTGACTCGGCAAGTATTTTCTCCTATTGGACAAGAAATATGGTAAAGTTATCTTACAGTTAATTATATGCAAGTAGTCAACCGCCCTGGCATCGTTCGGTGTACATAATATATAAATAAATAACCCTGGACAATTAACACAGCGCCATCTATTCCCACAGTAAGCAGAGCTTCAGTTATGGGTACTAGACAACTGATATAAATACTTAGATTTTTTTTGTAAATACATACATAACACCCAGACCGATACAAATAATCATACTCTAAGATATCGTAAGAGATCGCTTTGAGTGATAAGGCCACCTTTTGTTCGCATATTTTTCTGTCTTTCTTTTTTCTAATTATTTGTTCTTTTTTTTATGCACAATAAAGAGTTTTTATTATTATACTATGAACACAAATGTTTACACCATGCGAGGAATCGAACCCGCAACCATCAGAAGTAAAGCGGTGAGCTAAACCGCTAGGCCATCGAAGCCGTCAATATACATATATGCATAAATTACATACTGTCAGTCATTGTCAACTGTCGATGCTGTGGTGAACGTAAAAATTTAAAACGCTTGCCTAAAAATTTTTAATTATTGAATGAATGAATTCGTATGCAACATTTTGAATGCAATACAGCCTACCGTCGTTTCTCGGATTCATTTATGATGTCGATACCTTAAAAGCCCTCCGTGAATCGTTAAAAAAAAAAAGTTAGTGCTTGTCATGTGGTACTATAAAATTAAATCAAGAATTGGACTGTATATAAAAACAGTAAATTGAAGTCTGTTTTTAATTGCCTGAACAGGTATTACTTCGAAACAAAATTGGAGGTATCTGTAAAATATTGACTCGTTCAGAGCCGCTAGCTATATATTGATAAATTGTAGATTTTTATAGTAGTAAAGTTGTTAAACTACCACACGAGTAGTCATCATTGCCTTGCCTTTATTTGGGGTCAGTATGTCATCCTATTCCACTGATCTATATCGGCCGTTCTATCTGATCATACTCTTCTTTTATACATATCATCTTTCACGCAATACATCGGACGTCCTCTCCGTTTCTATCCATCCATGTTCATAATATATACTTTCTTTAAGACATAGCCCTCGATCCTCCACATAATATATAATATATAGGGCTTCCTACGAGTAATAACATTCATTTCTCTACTTTCTACCGCTTAATTTAAATATAAATCGTGGATTAATGTTTTATCTTTATTGATTTATCAGTCATTCTGAGGATTACTTATTTGTAATTACAAAGTATTAGTCGAAGGTTAGCATGTATGTTTGTCTTGTTTATAAGTGACAGCACTTTCTAGCCATTTAATTGGATAATCAGCTTAGATCGGATGTTTTCAATAAGGGTTTAGCATTTGTAAAATGAATGGCTATGTTAATTAAATTTAAGAAAATAATATATACGCGTATTGCGGATATGCGGATGCTATTCTCCAAAGAATATCTCGCTTTTAAGATTGGTGAAATATTAAAGGTAAATTAAAAAAAATATATACTAGCAATAGACTAGGAGCTAGAGTGTAGTAGTTACAGTAATAAGAAGACCATTAATCTTAAAAAATATATTCTTACATTAATCTCTTAGAAAATAAAATATAAGATTACATATGAAATAGAAATGTCTGTAAGACATTGCTTTTTGAATTAAACCGCCTTATGTTTAGCGCATTTACGTGAAGTTTTCCTTCTCTAAATATATTAAATGTGCGCAATGAAGAATTAAATTATTATTGTTATTATTATTAGTTATATACTAATAATAATAAGAAACTGAAGAAAAAAAGAAGAGAAAATAAAATATTCTTTTCTCTTCTTTTTTTCTTCAGTTTAAAAGAAGATAATAAGGCCTACTACCTCTTACACTTAGCTAAGGCCCGTGTGGGTGAGCCACACCAGAATAAGTATAAATACCTACATAACAGAATATTACAACTTTGATTGGTTTTTTTTTTTAATTTTGACTTATATCTTGTTAGATTGAGTAGGTACACTAGAATTAGAACGGTTGTATAAAGAAATTACTTATACAATAAACTCCAGCTAAAGCTACTTGCATGGTATTTGATCTGAGCTATGATGAGGTTTACAGTTTCTCCGAGGAAGGGTTTACAGCCTCACCAACGCAGGATGCAGTAAATTTTGCGTCAGATGGGTCGTATACTAGTTTGCTATCTTTACAACATTTCAGTGACTTGCCTCGTCTTACGAGTAGAAATAACAATAATATACACTTTATTGTACACGGAAAAATTAGAACATAGGCCGGCCTTATCGCTATAAGCTATCTCTAATATACAACCTGAAATGTAGAAGCTCTGAGTAGAAAAACTACTTCATTTCGCATACTATAGTACAGAAATAGAAATAATCTTTATACAATTACACATAATGTAAGAATCTTTGGAACAATCATGTTTTTTTTATTATACTGCTCATTCAAGAATATAGTACTACCATACAAAATATTGAAAGCTTTTCAAATTTTCTTGAACAATTATTTAGTTTTTTACTTATCATATGATAAATATTTTTTTAGTTTATCTATTACTAGTAAACGTTTTATGTAACTATTGAAGGAATATTACATTTATAATTTCACGAAAGTATATCTTAGCTTATAAGCTAATTAAATACATGACGATTCTCAATATAACAATTAATCTTATCTTATATATAAAATTCTCGTGTCACAGTTTTCGTTCCCATACTCCTCCGAAACGGCTTGACCGATTCTCATGAAATTTTGTAAGCGTATTGAGTAGGTCTGAGAATCGGCCAACATCTATTTTTCATCCCCCTAAATGTTACGGGTAGTCCACCCCTAATTTTTTCTTTTTATTTTTTAGACAAAATTTTTAGTTTCTATTTTTTTATGATACAGCATATAAAAATACATACAATCCAAAATTTTCACCCTTCTATCATCAACTCCTATTTTTTTATAGTGTTATTAATTTATATGGCAAAACAACGTTTGCCGGGACAGCCAGTTAACATTATAAAATCGCATGTTTGTGAGTATGGATGAATGGATGTTTGTCACTCTTTCACGCAAAAAGTACTAAACGGATTTTGATGAAACTTTGCAGTAATATAGCTTCGACAACGGAATAACACACAGGTTATAATTTAAACAGATATGTAATTTGAGTGAAATAAATGTGAAGTAGTGTGATGCAGACGAAGTTACGCTGTTATAAGATAATACGATAGCTTATCAAGAATTTTACTCGCAATGGTTTACTACGATTCAATGTAAAGTACTTTAGCAACGTAAAGAATCCTTTTTGTTACAAATCTTAAAATGCAATCTTATGGTTAGAAACTGGATCGAACGATTGTCTCCACATTTGGCGATCCCTAGTGGCTGACGACATTTTTGGGATCACTTTCATGCGGAACCATATAAGGTTTTGAATGGCTCATGAATTATCCGATGCTTATATCTGGACTTGCGTTTGATATCGGCATTTTTATATGTCAGTATAATTTATTTTGTAAAAAACATTTAATCAACTTTATTCCGATTTTATTAATTTTTATAAAGCTTACGCAGCAGCGCAGGACCGATCGTCGTGGAGATCTTTGGGGGAGGCCTATGTCCAGCAGTGGACGTCTTCCGGGCTGCGATGATGATGATGATGAACTAGCTTACGTAGATGACGTCACAAACATTATGAAAATAGTCCTTTAAAGATTTTCAAGTTCTGGCTGTGTCAAAAATATAACAGTAGGTACTGTCTGTATAAACATTTGTATATAGCAGATTAATATACACCTACAATATATTATATTTTAGACCCCTTCAGTGGTGTAGTGGTTTAACCTATCATTTTACTTCCGATGGTCGCGGGTTCGATTCCTCGCACGGCACATTTATATTTATGAGTATCATTGTTTGTATCGATCTGGGTATTTTCTATGTATCATGTGTCATTTGCAAAAAAAAATCTATGTATTTATATCAGTTTTCTAGTACCCATAACACAAGCTTTATCTGGCATAACTTGGGACTAGATGGCGCTGTGTGAATTGTCCTGAGATTATCATTACATAGTATAAAACATGCTATGTATGTTTAAATATTTAAAACTACGCTTGGAAGTAGTACTTAGATTTTGAAGCGGTTTTTTTTTAATAGACAAAGTGATTTAAGAGGAAGGTTATATATATAATACAGGGTGTACACCCGTGCGAAGCCGAGGCGAGTAGCTTATGTAAGATAGATATCGTGCCTCTATACAGAGGTAGGTTAAAATGTCCAAACTATAGTTTTGTTTGTGTATTTGACCCTTTCTTAATTTAGATGAAACCTTAACAATTTAAAGGATACGTTGTCTATCGACCGATCTAGGTAACAACTCAATTCCCACGTACGATTTAATCTGCGCCGGCGCAGCGTTCGATCTAATTAACACGTTCACAATTAAATTTAGATTCCAATGATTTAGTGGTTATGGTTAGCGCATTCACAATTAGAGTGGGTTTGATTTCTGAACAATGGGTTAAGATGTATCATTTGGACTGGCTATATATTATGACGACCTCGGTGGTCTAGCGGTCTAGTACACCGCTTTATGACCGATGGTCGCGGGTTCGATTCCTCGCACGGCACAAACATTTGTATTCATGAGTATGATTGTTTGTATCGGTCTGGGTATTTTCTATGTATAATATGTATGTATTTACGAAAAAAAAAATATCTATGTACTTGTATCAGTTATCTAGTACCCATAACACAAGCTTTAGCTAGCTTAACTTGGGTCTAGATGGCGCTGTGTGAATTGTCCTGAGATTATTAGATTATTATTATTATTATCTAAGATTTCGTCTGCATTAAATTTCATCCCCTTTTTCACCAATTTTAGTTTTCTTCTAAAATTCTCGTGTCTCAATGTTAGTTACCATACTCCTCCAAAACGGCTTGACCGATTTCTATGAAATTTTATATGCATATTCAGTAGGTCTAAGTGCCGATTCTTAGACCTAATGAATATGCATATAAAATTTACAATATACAAACAATGTCGCCAGTAATCGTTAGTATCCCATATAGTTATACTTTGATTACAGTATCAGATCATAATGTTAATCAATCAGATTATTATTTCACAATCTAAGTCGGTTTTAGTTCAACGAACTGATAAGAAATGCAGTACTAATAACTTGTAACTAATGTAAAAATCTTGTAGGGTTAATGCGAATAACTTGTTTTGAACCTAAGTGCTCATAGTGAAATCTCTTGGTTTATTTTAGTAGCCATAAAGTTCAAAATCCCCTGAACTTTATGGTTACACAAATTGTTTTAATGTCTAAGTAGTTATTGCGGTGTGGACTGTTAAAAACGACAGTTAAGCTGAGTTCATGTGCATTCATGTGCAAACTATCTACCCATACTAATATTAGAAATGTGAAGCTGTCTGTCTGTGTTATACAACTATCTGGTATACAACTAAATGACTGAACAGATCTTATGAAATTTAACCTGGAAATAAATAGTATCACGAGAGACAAGAGAAACTCAGCTGTTATTCTTTTCAAATGAGCATATACAAGCTCATTTTACAAGACTCAGTTTACAAGATACAGATTCATTTTTTAATTAAATTTGGAAGAATACAATGACATATGCCATTGCAATATTGTCAATAGTCTAATCGGTGTCCTTTTTGATATTAATTTTCATAATATACTTTAACTTTTATATAGTCAGCTTATATTTACCTGCTTAGTGCAAGTCGAACATTATCATAAAATCGTGATCTAAAATCGATTCAATAAAGATTGATAAGTGCAGGAAATAAAACATCAAAGTGTAAGATAAGGGCGCCTCTTCTTACTGGATCGGTTTCGAAATCTTTTGATGCTGTCTATTTAAAGCTCCATTAATAGCAAAGATCGATGTGTCAATCACGGCTGTCAAAATAGGCCTACACAACAATGGTGTACGTCGAGGAATGTGCAGGCAGTTTAGTGCAAGTGTTGAAGTTATCTGATTGATTGTAGTATTGCTTAATACTTGGTTTTGGGGAATGGGATGGTTAGTAATGTGGATTAATAACCTCCTCTGAAAGCAATGTACCATGTTAGGTTGACTTCCACCTGGAAACCATCGTATTAAATTGCTAATGAATTTGCCACGATGGGGTAACTGACCTGACCTCATACGCATGTTGTCATCCTCTACTGGTGCCCCGCCAGCGTATACCGTTAGCACAGTCGAAGTACCATTCTATTGTCATCCCTCAAAATAAAACTGCTTTGCTTTTCGGTACATTGATAGTCTTTATATAAAGTCGACTGTTTTACTTACTTCTGCCATAATAGTGCTTGCTTTTAAGTTTTTCAATTAGCTTAGCTTGGGTCTAGATAGCGCTGTGTGAATTGTCCTGAGATATATATTAGTATATTTATAGTATATTTTTTGCTTGTTCTGTTGTGATTAATAAATCTATATTTAATGTTATTTTAGTTATAAATATCAAAGAAACTCGCTTCCGTCACAGCGCATACACAACAAAAGTCTATGAAAACATTTCTCCATTCCCCGTAACGGTGTTAGATGAGTTGATGTCTACAATCGATTTATTATGCGGTCGTATTGCGGTTTTCATCTAAAAGACCACAATACATTCAAAGGGAACAGCCGATGCGCAATTATTGTGTTTTATGTTTCGCTAATCCATCTCTATAGAATGTAAAGTCTGAAAGATTATAATTATAACCCTGGACAATACAGCGCCATCTAGTTCCAATTTAAGAATAGAATAGAATAGAAAATCATTTATTCAAATAAACTTACAGTTAAGCACTTTTGAATAGTCATCACATTTTTTTTAATCTACCGCTCATTCCGAAAGCTGTCTCATCACAAGAAGAATGAGCAACAAACTAGCGTGTTGCTCTTTATGGGCATTTGTAAGTTATGGATATCAGAGCTTATGTTATGGGTACTAAATAATAATTTATTATTACATATTTCAATACAAATAATCATACTCACGAAATCGAACCTGAAACTATCGGAAGTAAGACTATATGCTAAATCGCTAGTCTACCTAGACTGCAATAACCAAAACGATGATATTTTTGATATCTAAATTGCTGTTATAAATACAACAGTAAAGATGCAATTATATGAAAATTTATTACATAGTAATTCTCATATAAAAATAGTATGTTATCATTAATTACTATATACATAAAAAATGTATGTGTCATGCATTCATGAGCGATGTTGAAAATAAATTACATGCTTTTTAGATGCGGTGTAATAGAAAAATCTATCTAATTTAATTAAATTACACGGTAGAATGTACTCAAAGAGAGAACTAAATTAATAACATTGTTTAAACTGGAACGATTTGTTGTTGTTATCTACATTTACTTCGCGATTATAAAAAAAATAAGAAACTACAATAATATAGATCAAAAGGCATGTCTCATAGATTTTGTTCTTGAATTTGCAAGTATTTTGTTTCCTATATAATTAGTTTTATCGGTTATATTTTATTAAAAAAAAACTGCTTGCTATAATTCGAATATTATATTATAATAAATCCATGCGAAGTCAAAGATATATTTATGATAGAATAATGTTTTGTTTACATTTACATTTTCACATAAAACAACGACACATAATTTGTTTCTCACAAAGTCTAAATAATTTCACACAATTCATTTATAAAGCCGACTTTTATGAGTCGGATTTTTGTATGTTGACGCTTAACACAAACTTTGATTTTATCTGTTAAAGTAACGTTGTTCATAAGTATAATCTTTTATGCCCTGAGGTCGGGTCGTGAGTGACATGCCCAATAAACTTGAGGAGGCCTGTTGCGAACATATTTATAAGCAACAATACTGCTAACTGCCGACTTGTTACAAATGAAATAATGCTTGAAATCACGATCGTTTTATCGCTTGAAACACTACTGACTGCAAGCTGTTTTGTCTTATCAATTTGTTATTTGAGTAAATTTAGTGGAAGTTGGTATACTTATATATAACTTATTTTATATATATTTAAATAGCAAAAAAGAATTGGCATTTTAGAATTGGGCATTATACAAAAGATGTGGTCCAAAAATTCCTGATAGTTTTAATATATACCGTCAGGATTGCTTTTAAATATTGCCAAACGCATTATCATATAATTAAAATGGATAAAAATGATTTTGATTTCAGAATCGGGTATTATACAACCATATGGTAGTTCTAGAACATACCGTCTGGTCTGTTTCAATTGTCAAACGCACTGTCAAAGTTCATCGCGACATTTTTACATTTTAGATATTAATTTGCTTTTAGTTGATATCTACTGTATATAATTATACACCATAATTGGAAAATTACATGAAACTGCAGCGTATCCGGGTCATTTCCCGTTATAAAGTTTACGACTATGAGCTCCGGTATAATTAGAATGTTCTGATCAAATTTGTATATTTGTTGATCATGTTTTCTTTTTAACCAATTTCAAAATAGGGGAAATTCTCTAATCTCTTCATCAATTCAATTCTGATTTCATTGATTTAATGATTTTCTATTGTCATACGTAGCAAGGTGTGTTTTCGTTTTATTCTAATATAGAAAAAGTATACTGGAATATTTTAAACATATTTCTATGTGAAATGTTCAAAATTAACACTAATTTAGAAATATTTCTTTTTTACAACGACGGTGGCTAACAAGCATACGGCCCATCTGATGGTATAGTGTTACCGTACCCTATTAACGTCTGAAACACCAGATGAGTCAAATACGCATGGTCAACTCTTAAGAAACCTTAATATACCCTTCTTGAAAAACCCTATGCTGCAGCCTTGCGAGACTCATTACATTTAAATAATTTATTTGTATACTGAGTGTTAATTTTGAACTAACCGTCCACTTTATAAAATTAACCGACTTTATAATACATTAAATTCAAACAAGTTGAGCAATAGCGGAGAAAGGTTTAACAGAAAGGTCGAAGGTTTGTGTAATTATTTCGCGATAATGATGAATAATGAGGTTCAAGTAAAATTCAAGTTTTTTTTAACTAAACAGCAGTAAACACCGATAAAGGCTACCTAAATGATTAATGTTATCTCCAAACGTGCATAGCAATGTACTTTGAAAATAAATTAACCTCATTCCACGGGTTCAGACGTGGTAATCATAATTTAATAGACGTATCTAATAAATTAATATGAAATGATGAACTAATAGCCAAATTATAGCCATTGACCGATACTTATCAACGCTCATTAAATAACTTTTACTTTGATGAGCGTAAATATTATTCACACAGCGTATAGGTGTTAAAAATATTGTTTTTTTATGGCAACTGAACTGGCAAATAATTTGACTTTGATATCATGCCTTTCATCCTGGATTTTTACAGCATTATCTCATCTTTCAATCGAAACACTTACTTACATTTGCAATGGATTCAAATGTAAAGCTACAACTTTAAATGCACCAAAGGAGAGACTTTTTTCTTTGGATTATATTAATACTAGTTTAAAAGCTTTAGAAGAATTATGGCAAACTTTTTCTTCAAAGCATATGCAACTTATTAAAATAATGCCGTCCTTTTACAAACTAAAATTATTTTTTGTATTAATAAGTTTGCAAATCTTAAAAATTTCATAACGTCTTTTCTATGTTACATCAACCATTAAATGTCAACGTACACTATGAAATTTTGAATGAATCGTAATATTTATGATAATTATCACTTTGTCGGTCTTTCTTCTCACTTCCAGTGTAATGTCAGTAGTTCTTTATGCAACTCATAATTGAGCCTCCAATGTTGCTCTCAATCAGTGGAATTTAGCTTTTAACACAATCACATAAAGTCGTTTATTACAATACACGATTGAGAAGGAGAGTGATTTTATTTTCTTACCCTTTTAGGTCGCTGGGTACTTGCGCAATCATTATATTGTATCGATCACCTTAATTTATCAGAATGCGAGCGTATTTTCGATTTCTACTTAAAAGTAATTAGTTTTTTATAAGTATTCTTAAAAGTATATTGGGAAATTACATACATGAGCGAAGTGTCATAAATGGATTAAAAACCGGCCAAGCACGTTTTGAACTTGAGCATAAAGGGTTCCGTAACGTTAAATTATTTTAACGTATATACACAATGTACGCAAATTTTTAGAGTTTAGATGGATGATATATAATGAAACCTTTTTTTTATAATGGATTATAATTGGTAATTGATATAATTATGTATATATAATGGGAAAAATAAGAGTTCTATGTATTTAAAAAATGTACTTAATTGTCTCATCAAAATTCTTTATATTCAAATTTACAATTTTGATATTGTAAAACTTTGTTTTCACTCCATTTCTTGACAATCCTTCAAATAAATCACTGTTCTTCGAGTATTTTTCTTATATTCTTTTTATTTGGTATAGGTAAATATCGAAAATGATAACAACAAAAAATACAGTTTAATACATTTTTTTTTCCAGAAACGGTGCGGAATTCTAAAAATAAAGCTGTTTGCGTACTGCCTACAATCGTTGTGAAAGAATTGATTATTATTGACCGCCCCAGGACCCAGTACACAATGTACAGTAAAGATACTGCATAAAAATTCACAGACTCTACGACCCTTTGTTCCATTACAATACAAATATATATACAAAGTATTTGAGGTACCTATATGTATTGTATTGCGGTTACAAAACAATCCATACGTAAATATTATATGCGAAAATATCTGTCTATTTGTTTATCTGCTTTTCATTTTTTCACGGCAAAACGACTAAACCGATCTTAATCATATATAACATAACGACAAATTATATCACGAGAACGAATTTAAGCAATATTGATCTTTTTTTAAAATAAAAAAACACAGTCAGTTGAATATATTTATGCCAATCACTACAAGCAGCGGACCAAACTATCTCTTGGACAATTTTGGTTTGCTAAACTTTGTTATTAGTGTTCCCATCACAGGAGAGTTAAAAACATTTATTCACACTATCTTTAAACTCAATAATTTAATTTTATTATTTTAATTAATTATATGTTTATTGCAGAGAAATTTGTCAGAATTATAAATAGATTACAGCCAAGATCACGACCAGAAGATCTCTTTCAGTTTTAAATAAAAAAAAGTATAAAATACTGCTGTTTTGTTTTTCAAAATATATAGTTCTCGAGCCAGCGGTTTTTTCCTCAATTATTTCCTCCCAGTCCAATACTAAGATAGTTAAGAAAGTTTTGTTATGAAGCTTAGTGAAAAACAGCTGTAATTCTGATGGTAGGTTGATAAGTAGCACCCTTGCAAACGTCTAAAAAAAGGAAGTAATTGGACACGTTTATCTGTTAATGGCTTGCGGGCCTATAGAGTAGATACTTATATATATATGTATTGTACAATAAATACACACATAATTCCTTAACAAATTAATATGGCGCGATTAATCATTCATAAAGATTATCAATTAAGCTCAGTTCGCGGCCAATAGTTAATTGCCTTAGTAATAAATCACATAACGATATTATAGACACTCGAAGATGAATAGCATTATCTATTCACCATTCTAGTGGTTTAATGAATTACATATAGTAAAATATAGTTTAGTTATAACTAGCGATATGCCCTGGCTTCGTATGGCCTTATTTAATGTAGTGTTTAATTCTTTTAAAAATAAGATACAGTTTTAATCACTGATAGCGTAATTATATATGAAAATAATAAGTATATATAAAAAAAATATACAGAGAATCAGAGACGACAGATGGTCCAAAATAATCAAAAATTGGTATCCTAAGAAGAAACCGTAAAACTACCTGTTTGACCAAGTAAAAGATGGTGCGACGACATTGCATGAGATAAACTCTCTTGGAACTTTTGGAGAAGGCTTTACATAGATCCAATTATAGTTAATAATCAGTCATTAGACATTTTTGGTATCAAATTTGTTGTAACAAACAAAAATAACATTCAATCATTAAATTTTGGAATTGTTTTTTGCTATTATTGTTTACTCTTCTGTGTATATTATGTTATATTACTTAAATGTAGAGTGAAAGAGAGTCATTACGTCAGTGTTTTAAAGATTCAATTATCCTCACCGTTACTTCACAATACATTTATAATCATGTACACGGAAGAATTTAGAGAGTTTTAGAAAACTTAAAGACTGTACAAATAGAACAATAAAAATAAGCTAATTTTACCTAAATGCCGCCTGCACAAAGTTAATTCTTGTAATTGCGTAAGATTTTATAATAAACTGCCAGAATCTGCATAAATCTGACAGAGACAATTCAAATCTTATATTATTACAATAGACGAATTCATAGACGACAACATATCAAGTAAATAACTATTTTATTAGCATACAACGTTATAATTTAATTTTCTCATTGCTTTCTTGATTTAATTGATTGATTTTAGAAATATGAAAGCGTAGCGGTTTTTGTATTGATTGCCGTATGCATTCTTATGTAAAATGTGAATACTATAACTATCAGATGAGCTTTGACGTAGTCAAGTCATGACTAAAATGTCCAGACTTGTGGCGGCGTGGTTCATTGGGCTCCCTAAAATATGGTCGAGCCCTGTCATCCGTCATACTCGTGAATATCTCTAATCACTATGACTGATTTCCTCTTATTAATTGTTTAACATTGGTTATATATTCAATATTATTTCTATTTGAGTATTTAATAGAATTAGTGCTAATTGGTGGTTTGTATTCACACACTTAAACTTAAAAATGTAAAGTAATAATAAATTATTTCAACAAGTTTCTTGCTCGTTCTTCTTGTGATGAGACAGCTTTCCGAACGAGCGGTAGATTAAAAAATGTAATGACTATTCAAAAGTGCTTCAATGTAAGTTTATTTGAATAAATGATTTTCTATTCTATTCTATTCTAGTGTATTAAATGTAATGGATTAAGAGAACGTATTAGGGACATTAATTGTGGAATAAAAACTATAATACATCACATTTAAAATTAGTGTTCATGTTGCTAAGAAACAGTTGTCTTGCATGCAAAAGTGATGAAATCAAGAGACAATTATATTTACTGCTGTATGTCCTCTGAATATCTCCATCAAATACATTCTTAATCTCAGAATTTTTCGAACACAAACTCTTTAAAAACCAACTGCGATAGAAGTTTCAAAAGAGTTTTGGATGGAAGAGTGTTTCGTAACAGTCTTTAGTTTTTGTAATAAATAAAAAATTGTGGCATGCGTAGTGTACTCACTTGAGACACTTGAGTTGTCTATGTATCTCCTTCTAACAGTATACACTACGCCATGTTGCTTTCAAGTCTTTCTACCATAAAATTATTTCCCTTCATAACATCCTGGCAACCGTCATTACATCCAAATGGACTCCATTACCACCTCAATATAATTTTAAACTAATTTACTTCGAGTACCATAAACATTTGATCCAATGTTGGATCCAGCATTCTCCAAAATAAAACTGAACCCATTTCTATTAACACCGCTTTAAAATACAAGAACCAAACTTTTTTTAAAGTCATTATTTCGTTGGAGTTCTTTTTGTACCTTAATAATACGATGTAGGGATGCGTTTGCCTGGATGCGCGTACTGTGGGCGTTTTTGGAAACAAGTTTACAATGCAAACCAGTTTTAAATTCGACATCAACCAATATATGTAATTTATCGTTATTTATAATCGCTACTTAAATATTCCGTTAATCAAGTTTGTTTTATAATTTGCATACTCGTATACTGATATTACGTTATTTCCAAACCTTAAATAATATTATGCACCATATGGACAATGGCTGCGGTAAATAATTATTGATACTTAATTATTTGTTATCAAGTACTATTTTATGGAGAATTCAGTAAATATACTGTAAAAATTACACTTGTGATGTAGATATAACAGCCCAATACCCAACCCAAGTACTTATAGTAATCACTTGTGTAAAAAAATTGATATCGTTATTACGTTCTTTAATACTTTTTTTATACAATCATAACTGAGTTATTGACCAATTGGCACAAACATTTTCTTTGATGGATTAATTAAATAAATAATCTTTATTCAAATATAAACACGTTTAAATAGCATTCAAAATACAGATGCAGTTTATTATTTAAAAATAAATTAAATCAATATAACATTAATATAATCTTATGATTAAAATTAATGACATTAATAAGTATTTTCTTTACTGACAGTTGTAAAACTCAAATCAGTCGACATGTCATGTTACTTGAGTAAGTACAATCCATGTAACGCCATGAAAAAACACCAGCATAACTTGACACGTGACTACCTCTTATAAAAAGCCCCATAACCAGAGAGAGCGTCCTGTGTTTTGTCTCGTTCTCGTGTGGGGGTGTGAGTGAGAGGTAAGGTTAATTTCAACGCCCACGGGATCAGACTCTACCTCCTGCTGTTCTATAGATGATCTTGTTTCAATTAACAATATTATAAAGTGACCGACATCCAACTACCACTTGTATAATAGATCGTAGAATAAATGAATATTTTTTGAATTAATAAATATTTTATTTCTTTCTTCTTATTTGATTCCTTTTTTAAGACCGTCGTAGTCGTTGATTAGTGGTTCAATACTGATTTATAGATTTAAAAGGCCGTGAGTTCAAATACTGAAACGAAAAAATTGGGTGTTAATATATTCCTTACTAATTCTCCGTTGATGTAAACACAGTTAGCTAAATTAATATGAGAGAAAGCAATAGGTTACCCTGCCACGTTAGGTATAAGAGCCTGCCGGCATGCGATGTATGTTGGAATTTTAGAAATTTGCAAAGGAGGTGGTTGGTTGGGTTAGTCGGATAAATGTTTATGTGATCATTCATTGACTTTACGACTACGTTCAAAGTATCCAAGTGTGTATATTTTTTTCATATATATAAAAAATATTCACAAAAAATTTACTGAATCTATTGTTAATGCCACATTATAAATGTATGTAATAAAAAATATCCAATAAATTAAAAAAAAATGTTAAGGATGGATAACCCTTATCATTAAGGGAATGAAAAATAGATAGCTGATTCTCAGACCTACTGTATATGCATATAAAATTTCATAAAAGTCTTCAAGATATTTCGGTGCAGTATGGTAACTAACATTGTGACACGAGAATTTTATATATAAGATATATATACGTCAAACGCTTTCATAGTAAACGTTACAATGTTTGTATCTCCTCACATGTAATGCATACATTCACTCCATACTCGGTCACTATTTCTTAGTATAGCAGTTATTACTACGTCACTATACTATTATGGTAACATTTGTTAGGAAATACAGTCAACTTTCGCCATTTTATGCCGTGAAAATAATTTAGTTTCTCAAAATGCCTATTCAATTACTCAGCTAGAACAAATTTTTTCAAACCATTTATTGAATTATAATATGAATAATTTTAACATTTACGTGTCATAAAATGTAGTGAAACCATAGTAATATATAAGTTATTTACTTGCAAGTTCTAAAATCAAACCAAACCAAAAGACAAAAATATAAATAAGTAGTTATTTAATAGAAGTTTCTAAATACGACTAAGTAGATATTACAAGAATTATATCTGGATATGTAGAAGAAACAGCATTTATAACGATACTGTTTAAAGAAACTCCTATTCAACACGACGCAGTCAAAGGTGCATCGTACTGTGATAACAACTATGCTAATACAAAAAGCAAATCTGAGGGAAACTCAAGTGTGATTATTCCTTTTAGAGATCTTGAAGTGTACAATCAAGTGTCAATTACTTAGATGATGTACAGCAAATATTGACAATTCTCATAAAGGCAGCAACTATGTTGAAAGGTAAAACAATGTTAGAACATATAATACTGTGAAATACGAGCATAAATTTCAGTTAATATTTATTAATATTAGTATATTGGTTAGATCAGAACTTTAAGTCAAATTGTAAATGGATCTGCTTGTATATTTGAAATAGCATCTAATTAAGTAAACTTCTGCTTTGCTTGTGTGTAAATTTGCTGCAACTCCATTCTTATTCAGATTAATTTAGGCATAGACATTTATAGATTCTTGTCTCTCCTTCCTTAGCTAGTTATTACCGAGTTTCTTCACAGCTTTAAGTAGAATATTTTCCAACAATTAAAGCTGGTGGCATTGTCATTGTAGTTTCTGTTAATACATATACCAATTATTTATAATTATTATATATTGAGTTAAAAACATACCACGTTATAATTATCATTGCCTTGTATGTAATATTATAATGTAGAACATAACAACTATAATCTATAGTAAACCAGTTTTCACTTACAACTTCTGCGAGATTAAGACATCTTGATTAAAAGGAATAAAAAGTTCTCAATGTTCTGCATTATAAGTGTATAGCAATGTAACAAACAAACAAGCTAATTTTATTATTTATAATATATAATAAGAACAAGTATAATATGCAATATAGGCTATATAGAATATAATTAGCTTGACGAATAAGCCTGATTTCACTTGCTCCCTATACCAACACATTTAAACACAACAATATTAATGTTAATTAATATTATAGTACAAAATACCAAAAACGTGCAATTAAGTTAAAAAGTTAACTTTTAAACACATGAACTGGAACTGCGTCGAGTCTATTTTTTTAATGAGACAAATGATAAATTAATATCAAATAAAAAAATTATGTCAACAAATTGAGTTGAAAATATTTCTCTGTTGATTATGAACATGTTAAATTTGAGTATTAATTAGTAGAAAGTGCTGATACCGAGGCTGGAATACAACAACATCAATAAGCCCTAGTATAAGGTTTCCTGATTACAAAATTCGAGAAGAAATCGTTGAAACAACGCGCTCCCAAACTTCACATTCAAGCTCAGAAAGGTAACTAAAAGCATTGTCAATATTAAGGAATGAAATTAGTACGCAGCGTCCCTGTTGCTTACAGATGCGTTTGTTTAGGTTCTTCGATTTCATCCTTTGTTTTATCTCCACCTGTTAGCATACATTTGGGAGTTGAAAAAATCGAAACTGGTTTTAGTTCTGTTGATCTAATAATAAACGCTCCATCCTTCACTTTTTCATTCGGTGAATGCCAATCTATGAAATTGAAATATATACTCGGCTATCTTATATTAAAAATGGTGAGCGCATATAATTGTTATGTTAAGATAATGTACTAAGAATTGTTATTCTAATTCTTTAAAATTTGAAACAGGAAAGAAAAGTTCATAATAAAATTCTGACTAACATCTGTATCAACAAATAAATAAAATAGGGACATGATAATGTATCGGAATGGTCTGCAACTTCATTGAATAGATAATCACGATGTATTTATCTTTTCAATGAACGTGTTACTAATGTTCTAGATTAAATCAACGATTACAAATATCTTTTAGATACTCCACATTTTCCTGAATAATCATTGCAATTAATGCAGTCATTATGTCCTCTTAGCATAAGGTGCAGTATACAGTGATAAAAAAGGGCAATGTCCTAATGATGGATTACAAGTCATTACTCAGCATGATGACAGAGTAACAATACATGTAGCCAAAACACGACGCACTAGTAGAAGAGAAGAAATATAAAAATAAATCTCTATACCAAACCGTCTGGCCGGCTTTGCACATAGCATATTATGTTCGTCATATGAAGAGTTATGAATCATTAAGAGATTATTATGTTAATGAATTATATGAAGACCTTGTTTGCTTACGTTTTATAATTATAGAAATATCTAATTACAAATTAGTATAGACAATAAAGAATTCTTCCAATTTGATATTTATCAGTGTAGATTTAAGGTGGCAAATATTAAACTTAATACTTATTTACATATAAAAATAGAGGAAACTCAAAATCTTTCTGTTTGAAAAATGTCGTAACAGGAACTAGTTCTAAGTAACTTAATAGTGCTAATTAGTTTAGATACAGGATTTTAAGGTTTGTTGAAGTTAAATATCCCTAATCTACATATATAAACTTTTCTATATTTTAAAACAACAAAACATTTGGTATGTAATTCTATATTTCAATAAATGGAAACAACATAATCTTTGCGAAACACTAATTTTTTTATGCATACTGCACGTTTATTTCCAAAGTCGTAATAACGTAACACGTGGAACTAAGGGAAGTGTGAAAAAGTTAAAGAGGCCGAGATAAAGAAGAGTGGTTCACAATACATTGAACCCTTTGTAGTTAATCAGCAGACCACACCAGATGCTCACGCACTGATGTGCCGCCACTTTCTTTGTTTACGGATTTGTCGGGATTACCGTATTTACGGTACAATCATAAAAGGAAAGATATGGGCTGTGAAATTCTCTAGTATCTAAATTTGGTATTGTTTTTCTAGGATATAGCGAAGCGAATATAATATATTCTTTAAATTCTATGCGTATTTTATACGTACTACTACTTTATACAACTTGTACATTCTCTATGTACAATTTTATAGCTAAAGTCATGCAAATCTAGTCCCGCTAGCGCAATTTAGGAAATAGATGACAAAATACCCGTTATTTTGAAAATTTTAAAACAAAACGTACATAACTTAATAAATTGGAACGAAATTTAGTTTTGTATTAATACAAGAATAATAGAAAACACAGGTATAACCCTCGATAAATAAATATAAATAAATCAGAATATATTTTAAAAAACTACACTACATGAAATGAAAGCACGAGTTTACAAACTAAAAAATATAGTATAACTATTAAAACTCCCACGGTTCTTAGAGCTTGAGCAGATCACGAACAATGTTTCTAGTTATTTATTTAATCTTGGTTTATACTACAAAATAGCTACTACCGAGTCATTATGTCTATCGAAACAGACGTGTTTTCGTGTAGCTATCAATAAGCCACATACGCATTTAAAGGGAGTTAAAGCCCATTTATTGTTTTAACCATGAACAGAACGGTATTTACTTAAATTTTATATTGTCTAACTTACAAATATATCTCTAATTTTATTACCATAGTATTGATTCCCAGTGGAGTACAGGCATTCAATAATCGATTGAGAAACCTACACGCAGTTGATAATCTGACAAAAAATATATTAAAAAGATGTAAATTACATATTTATGAATGGATTATTCCGGTATAGGTACATTTTATTAATAAAACTTCTTAGAGAACTTATAAGCACATCATATTTTAGAATGAACTCAGGTAATCTTGTTGACTTACAGTGCTGTTTGGTTTCGTGATATCTTATAGAATTATCAATGAACTTCAAATAGAATTATCAATGACGGTTTACTGGCGGGGCACCAATGATAAGATGAACATGAGGGGATAGCCCATCTCTATTTATCGATTGCTTTCTGTAAGTCCACATTACTAACAATCCCCTTGTTGCGACAATGTGTGTCGTATAGTAATGCTATCTTTAATGATCAGATACTAATTTTGTTGTTTTATTCCGTTAGTCTCTTTGGTCAAGCAAAATCCCAGACTAATTTGCTGTTAATTGACCATGTCCAAGCTTTATGGTAGATAAAATGCTTGAAGTGCATATAAAATCTTGCTTTCACATCTCAAGATGATTCAAGATAATAATGGACCACCATGCATCATGTGTGACATAAGACTGCTGACGGGGCCCAAATGTCAGTACATAAATATCTTTTTATTACATACCCATTGAAAATTACGATTATTAATTGCTTCGAAACAAGCCCGACGTGGGATGAAGTAATGAAATTAATTGATAATAAATAGATGCGAGTTATCGTAATAAAAACAAGTTCGCTCCTCCGAGGTTATCAGACGGTATATAAAAACATTGCCAGTTGGTCAGTAGTTGTTCCTGATTTTGATTGCAAGTCTTATGTAAACTATCTCGTCTGCGTAGTTTTCCGTTGTGTGGTCTTGTCCAAATTATTTTCGACGTCATTGTCTGCTAATCTATCTGTAGCATAGCTGTTTGGAAGAAGTTAAGGAAGCTACTTGCGCGTTGTGTCCCTGAAATATACATTTTATACCATTGTTGTAGTACTCCGTTGCAGTTTTTACTTATTTTCGTCTGGACCTTTTGTGCTATGAGTTTATAATTGGTGAATATGAATTTATAAAAACCTTACTAGAAAAGTAGTTATTTTAATCACCGCTACCAATACTTCTTTTATATGTGTTTCGTAAATGTGCATGAGAGACTCTTTACTCCAATTGTGCTTCTCGAATTTTATTAAATTCGCAAGCAATAAATGCAGATAAAATATGTACATACGCATTTGATTTATTAATTTCTTTTATCAGCTATAGGTTTAGAGATGTTGAAACTTTGACTTTTGAAAACTGAATATATTAAACAAATCAATTATTTTTAACCTTGTTGCAGTGATATAATAAGAAGACGAACATCGTATCTATAATATAAATATTTAAAGATACTACTAATATAAATACAGTAGAATCTGTTACTTATAAGTTTATAAATATACTCCACAAGAATTATTTATTTGAAAAGAATGTACGATCCGTAGTTCTAGAATTAAGGAACTGTACAGCCGATATCAGAGAATACGTCACACCGTGTTTACATAAATCCATTCATAGATGTGACATTACAAGCAGACAGTGATAATATTAGCACTATTTTCTACATATGTGTAAACTTTATCGTCCGTCCATTTGAAAGTAGGTTAGTGTGTACAATATATATTTGTTCTGAAAACAATAATAGAGGACATCAAGATACTAGCAGTTTTAAAGAAATAGAACTTTTTAAAATTCTAACTGTTCATAATTTACTTTCATAATCATATAATGATGGTTTGGAGTAACCAGGAATGACAGAATAAGGAAGGCGTTTGAAAGTTGCGCCAGTTATAGACAAGTTGCGAGGTAATAAATTCAGTTGGTTTGGCCATGTTATGCGAGGACCCTGTCTTAAAGAAAGTATTTAACATGAACGGAGATGGATGAACAAAAAGAGGACGACCAAAAAAAGATGGGTGGATTATGTGTGAAAGATGATATGTATAAAAAGAGACTTAGCACACATATTAAGGCTGATAGAGATCAATGGAAGGAGAGGAAATACTTAGTTTAAGACTGGATGGCGCTGTCTGAATGGTGTTGGGTTACTCTTTTTTTGTCTTAGTCCAATTTATTTAGAGTCTGGTCAATCTTTGCTGATTTGATCTGAGTGGGGTTTTAATTCGGCGATTTTGAAGTCCTTATTAATAACAGAAATCCATGTAGGGCGGGGTTTGCCGCGTCTTCTGCGCTGGTATACATGTCAAGTACTGTTCTTGTCATGTGGTCTAGTGGTCGCCACATGACGCGACTGTACGTAGGCGGCTCTCCAAAACCTTTACCAGTATAAATGTCACCTTAAAACTACCTCGAATGTCGATGTTTTGGATGCAGTCCAGCAATGTTACCAACCCATCTAAGCATTCTCATTTCTGAGAAATTCAGATCCTGTTCTTGAGGTTTGGTCTTGGGCTATTATTGTTATATTATTATTATTATTAAGTTAACCGAGTCTTCGCTTACAAATATGAAAGGCCTGATGCCATGCGTAGACGCTTCTAAAATACATTGAAGGCGTAGGTATTTGTTTAGTCTTTCAAGAATTAATCATCTTGATGTCAAGTTCACAGCGCGTCTAATAAAGCTTTCAATCTAAAGGAAGTGTGGGCAGAAATACATTAGAAGGTTTAGTATAGTGTAACTGAGTCAGAAAGGATAATGGTGTAATACTATGAATAATAAAGGTACACCCACAAAATATATAAAATGGCAAATGAATCAGATTTTTTTAGTATTATACAATGTGGTGAAATATAAGCACAATAAATTGTGGGTCATTCAGACTTTCTTTAATGATCAAAATTATGTATTTATAACAAACTCTGAAAGTAATGGAAACAAATTACAGTTATCAATTAGCTACTTATTTATTACTGATAATAGTGATAATTTGTACAACTGATGCCAAAGTAATCTCAAATACGACGATAAAAATACAACTATGTATTAGATTGTAAATAAATACTATTAGAAAAGAATAAAAAATATTTGCACTCGTATCAATATAAATAAAATATACTTTCCCTTAACTGTACGTTTATAGCCTTCTGAAATATAATTGTTCCTAGAACCACTTCCTATATTGTTATGTAAATTATCTACACAAACAAATTTTTAATAAGGCTGAACAATATAGTGAAAAATTAACGTAAATTTTCGTAAAGTTGTAATTAAAAATGGTAGTATTATACAATTAAATGTCAAAAAAAGGGGTTTATTATAAATAAACTGCTTAGATTAGTTGTAAAAATAAGTAGCCAAAAAAACGAAATCAATATCTAAAGAACATGGTACAGATCATGATATAAAACATCCATAGACAACGCTGCATCTTAAAAAGTATTTATAAATACAGGCACATTCAGTTGGCCCCAGAAGGAACAAATTGAGATTGATAATAAATTCTGTAATAGAAAGATAAAATTGAACGTAAATATAAATTAACAAAGTAATTAAACACAAAAAGATGAAAAATAAACATTGAAAATGATGTTGATTAATAAAGTATCAATAGCAACAGGGCGTCATAACAATGCATTTATAACGAAAGTGTTGAATTAATTAATTATGTTACAGGCATATTTTACGGACATTATTATGACAATTATTAATTGATGTCTGGGTCTACACCAAGTTTTCATAACGCACTTATCAATTGACAATAATTTAACTGTATCGTGTAATAATGAAACTAATAATAGTTTTATTACTTTGATAAAATAATGGCTTACTAATAATAGGAATACTTATCTTATTTATTACTAACATCAATTATGTATCGATTTAGATGCTATAGGATTACTTTTAAATGTCAAATTACCTGAAAAACTTAAGCTCGGTTTCTCATCCGCGGAATCATCCTTATCAAAACACTCCAATTTTTTCGAATTCATTTTTCAACACTGGCCAGCAAGTTTAGATATAAACTCCTTTTTTGTGTTAACACAGAAGGTCACATCCACTTGTCTCTACATCCACCTCACACAGAGTAATATTCAAGAAAGGAAATTCCATGTCACTTATTTCACTGATCATACACACTTTTGTTTTTTAACACTGACAGTCTCATTAAGTCACAATTGATTCTATCAAATTTGAATTTGAAAATGGAACGTTAACTGACCCGGCGCTGGAGTCGGCGTGCGCTGCGCGACGTATCACCGACGCGAATGAGTGAGTGACGCACTGACGCGCTACTCAGTTCGTGCAGACATGTTGATGTAAGCCTAGTTTCATGTTGGAGTGACCTGCTTGACGCTAATCTGATTAAGCCTTTCCTTTAGTTTATTTTGTTCTATATAAGCACTACATAGCAAAAAATAGATGATGAAAGAGATCTTAAAAATCTCTTTTTATTTTCAAGAACAAGGTTCAAAATCTCTTAGTAAAACCTTGACTTTTATCGTTAATCAATAACTCTTAAATCAAGGTAATTTGATAATTATAAATAATAAAAAGTACAAGCACATAAACGAAATATATTCAACAATAATATTAAAAGACCAAAATACTTAAGGTATGGTTTAGTTGAAATGCTTATGAACTGTTAAGCTACGACTATACACAGTCATTGCATGAACACACTATAAAACACAAATTATTATTTGCGAAAGGGTCGACCCTCCCTAGAGAGAATACTATTGTTTCCTTCGTAGGTACGCATGCGTCAGAATCAGAATAACAATACCATCCCCCGAGACCCTACATTTTGAATTAACACAACACTAGCGCGTGCTCCAATTTCAATACCTACTAATATTTATTATGAATGTGAAATTTTGATAAACAATCATGCTTAAATGTATATTTAAATGAAATGTGGCAAAAATATTAACATTTTAGATGAATACGTGGACTTTACCGCCGGATAAAACTAGAAACTTCTCATGTCATGTTACATTAAATCAATTTTTATTAAATTTGTAGTACTTGCATGAAGGAACAAAAGTTAATAATTTTGATAGATAGTAAATCAGATCGTAAAATTTTAAAGATGCTAATAAAGATCAATCCAAACAAGTTCCTACTTTACAACGTACAATATTTGATGATAAAAATGGTCTTGAAGCGTATAACAGGATGGTTCCCACACCATCTCAAATTTTTTATGAGTCCCAAAATGTTCACGGCCCTATGATTCTCCGGCCAGTTTCGTCCGGCGCGTCTACCTTGTAATTTTGTCAGCCATTAATCATCGGAGGTGATTCAAGAATGACAAACCATACTAAAGCCAGTGAAAGTATAATGCAGTTATTTGCAGTTACCACTTATATAAACACGTTACTATAGACCTTATTGTATAGTGCAATAAGGAATGTCTTAAATGCAAGGAAATATTATGAAAAATCAAGGTTTTGTTGGTTTTAATGTAATATAATCAAAAGATATAGATTTCTTTTAAGTTGAAATAGAAGTTAAAAGAACGGTTTGATCAAGTAGTGACAATATAAGAATTAAAACGATTTGGAATACATCGTTTGTTTTGCTTTATTCTGGATTATTAGTCAATCAACATTCTGAAGTTTGTAGGAACATACAGAAAACTCTAACGATAAATATGAAAATTAAAAACTTTTTACTGCAAAAGAACGTTGAAGAATAATGTATATGCCATTCTATTTATATAAAAAAAGAAAATAAAAATCTGCATTTACAAAATGCATTAAACAGCATTATCTACAGACAAACAAGTATATGGTAAACCAAAGTGATATTTTCAATTAACGCATTAGTTTTTTTATGGGCGAATGGATGAAAGGCTTTCTCGTTATACTGTTTTATGGTAACCAATTAAATATCGTGTCATATTGATTTTTTATCACATCTTCCGACGACCACGTTAAGAAATTTAAATTCAGCAAAGCGTCTGTACGAATTATTATTCAAGTTATTATTGAAAAAGTTGTCGTGTGCGAATCAGCAACTGTAAAATTACAGGCATTTATTTATAATGACCTACTTTTCAGACAGGTGGAGTATTGTTTCATATACAGAGTTACTTAACGTTGTAAGCTTTAACGAATAACTAAATGATAGTGTTTCATTTTAATAAAATTACGCAATGTAGGTTACACATATTATTCGGTTTACATGATTGTTTTCCAATGTGGTTGCTTTTTGATGCAGAACTAGATCGTAAACGGTCAGTTTTAAATTCAACAGCCAAGTTGGAGGTTGTCATTACGCGTCATTTACATAATGATCCATTCTTTAACAGTGATTGGGCGGTTTTTCTGTGGTAATAAAATTTATGGCGAACACTTTCGTCTGTAAAATTGGATACAATTTATAATGTAAGTAGGCGCGAATATCAAAGTAATATAGCGCTTTAAATTTAACCAATTTCTTTTAAGAGGGCTTTGGTACATGTTTTGCCGATAATTGTATCTTAATACGAGTCGAAACACATTATGTGTAATACATTAACACTATGAAGTCAGAGGCAGTATAAAAAATGAAGTCCCGATCCTATCTTGATCTCGTTCACGTGAATTTCAGTAAGAAAGTTTTCTAATTTAATTTTAGTCTGATTATACATCAGATGTTGCACACATTTAACGGGATGTGCAGTTTTTTTAAACGTCAATGTTTTACCATTATTTTTGCGTATATTAATGATTTATTATATTTTATTTTTGATAATGGTAACTATAAATTGTTTAAAATTCACTCTCGCATTTAAAATTTACTACTATTCAATTTGATTTTTTACGAAACAAAATATTATTATAAAATTACACGTTAATTTCTTTACGCTGATGAACAATTTTAAAACTATTTCTTCACATTTATTACCATCAGAAGGTGTATTAATTAATTAATACGAAATATAGGTAGGTAGGTTAGTTTTTGTTAAAATTTCTAAACTATTTGACTCCATATTTTAGTAGTGTTGGTCATCATTATAGTCATTCTTTTATGACTCGTTAAATTAAAATTTCAAATATATATATTATATATTTTACAATTTGTTCACATTTTGTGCCTAGACTTTTTTATCATTTGCATCGCCAATTATTGTTTGCACTATCTATGGTTGACTGATAGAAAATACCTCATAGTATTAAATGCGTCAAATGGGAGGGAAGGGAATTGTTAGTAATGTGGACTAATGTTCCCATTGCTAGCAACAATGTACCATGTTATATCGACCTCCACGCGGTTCCCCCTGGTAACCATCGTGATACATTTTCGGTGAATTTGTCCCGTTGGGCTAACTGATCTGACTTCATGACATCCTATCATCCTCCACTGGTGCCCCGCCAGCATAAACCGTTAGCGAAGGCGAGTGCACCATTCTATTCCTTTAAAAAAAAGTGCGTCCAATGTGCTATTACTTCTTATACTATGTGCAATAAAGTTATAAAATAAATACATATATTTACTTCGTCAACAAAACTCATTCAAGTACAAATGAATTATTGCATATAATTTCTTAATAAACAACATTTTATTAGCAACACACAAAAATTATACGACAATGAATAATTGCATATCTCTTATTTCAATTACTTGGAGAATAATTTAATACTTTGAATTAAAACATTACAATAAGTGGCCGAAATTGGCTTTCAAGACTCTGTATAATTTTGGGATATTAAAAATAATGCCATCCCTGTCGGTCTGTATGTGTTTATTATCTTTGTATTCATAACTGGTAATTTTGAAAGATACGTGTAATGGAATTTACTAATTTTTTTTATGAATTTTTTACAGAAGATAAAATCTTCTTAACTAAGAGTGAAGACTTCTTAAGCGATAATGCAAATAGCATTGTTCTTATGGATGATAATGGAATGGTGCACCTGCGCTAACGGTTTGGCTGCGCACCAGTGGAGGATGATAAGATGAGCATGAGTTATCATAGTTTTACCATGAATTCATCACGATGGTTTTCAGCGGGAACCGTGGAGGTCAACCTAACATGGTACATTGCTAGCAATAGGGTTATTAGTCCACTAGCAGTCCTTTTCTTCTCCGATCATGCTATTATTAGAGATCAAGACAATAAATCTAGATAAATAGCATTGTATTCAATTAAATACTAGTAGATTTTACGCCAATTTATCGGCCCTGAAACCTTGCGTTGTGACTTAACTTCAGCTATATTCTCCAGCTGCATAGTCCTTAATGTGTGTTTATTTTAGTCCTAATATAGTTCTTTGGTAGTGTAGCCGGGGCAATAAGTTTTCTTGAAAACAAATGTGGTTGATATAAGTTTAATATTTTAATGTAACTAACTCTCTGGTGATTGAAAATACCGGTAACAATAAACCAGAGAGATGGCAGACAGCTCGCCCCTGGTTCATATCATCTTAACGTGATGTGGACATGTCAAGTATTACACAGATTTTAACGCTATATCAACATTTATACTATATACATGACATATATTTATGTTTTTTACCTATCATTTTTATATATATAATATATTCTTGTTCTGCTAATTATTATACTATTGTACTTATTTTATTATTATATATATACAGTCCTTCGTTCACACTGACATATATTTAAGTCTATATTAGTCTAATTTAGTCTTATTTTATATTATAAATGCAAAGAAAGATTGTGAGTATGGATGAATGATGATGATGATGAAACTTCACAGTTGTAGCTTACACATCAGAATATCACATAGGCTACAATTTTAAAAGATATTATGTCAATTGGGCGAAATATAATGATCAATATCTATTAAGTGTGATGCAGACGAAGTTACGCAAATCTGCTAGTAAATATAAATAATTATATGGAGTTTACTTGTAACGAAAGTATGTTGTTCAATGATTGTTACCTCATTTGAAATAGTGTACTAACCATGTACGTACATTTATTAATTTCACGAGTCCAAGATAATCTTGATAAATGATATCCATTCACTAATGAAATATGGCCTCATATTAATTTCAAATTTATCCCGGGAACTTAGAAGCAACATCTAAACAATTCTCACTAGGTCTAATTCAGACAGAAAGGAACGCAACAATTTAAATAAAGAAACATGACATAAAAAATAAACATTTTTTGTATTTAAAAATTTTATAATGAAATTAACATACGGCAAAATACTTTAGAGCAATAAATAATGCTGTGGTTTAGGATTGATGAAGGTGACGATGTAGCGTATTATTAAAAAAGTCATTTCTAGCAATTAAAAATTTTATATGATGTTCGTCATAATGTTGACAGTAATCAGTACATTTAATTATTACAACTAGGTTCTATAACAATCTAAAATGACGATAACAAAAAGTTTAATTCAGATCATCCTCCATTTTTATATGTAGACTTTGACTTTAATCTGTTATTTATTTTTATTCTGCACTGTGTCGCCAATCTATACTAATACTAGCTGTCCCGGCAAACGTTGTTTTGCCATATAAATTAATAATGCTATAAAAAAATAGGGGTTGATGATAGAAGGGTGAAAATTTAGGATTGTATTTATTTTTGTATGTTGTATTATAAAAAAAAAAGTCACTAAAAATTTTGTCTAAAAAATAAAAAAAAAAATTTAAACCTCTCCATTTTTTTTTTATTATTTCTAAATTTTTTCTATTTTTATGATGAAAAATAGATGTTGGCCGATTCTCAGATCTACTCAATACGCTCACAAAATTTCATGAGAATCGGTCAAGCCGTTTCGGCGGAGTATGGGAACGAAAACTGTGACACGAGAATTTTATATATAAGAAGTACTATAAATGCATAAGTGTACATGTTTGTCTGTCTATTTGTTATCTATTTACTTAGTTCTAAAATAATGAACGTATCATAATAAAATTTGGATTAAATATCATGAATACAATTATCAGTATCACGAGGATGGCCATATCCTATATTTTATCTTAATAAATCAGCCAATCAAGTATTAGTATAGTAGTAAGTATGAAAACAACAAAACTGACATTAAATTTGATTAATATTAATATTTTGTCAAAGTAATGTAATATATAAAAACCGCGCGCTCCGTTCAGTCTGAACATACCTTTATCGAACCGGTAGCGATACTTTCGCGGCTTTCCAACTCGCACTACTATAAATAATAAACGTTCACACAGACCAACCATTTAAATAAATACGTATCAACTTTCCACGCTTACAGTATGTGGAGGACATTACAGTGGTATTCCTAGGTCGACTCTCATGCAATTAACGAGACTGACTTAGAAAACAACGTAGAATCTAGAGTTTTTTAATACCACTGCATTTGTTGTTGGCCAGTTATGCAGGTTATATTAAATGCAAGGTGAAAGGGTTAAAGTTTTAGATGTAGAGAGTCAGTCAATAAATAAGGATGTCTCCTTTTTTTTAGTTTGATTCGAAGTTATGTCTTTTGGAGTTCATATAATAACTAGCTGTTCCCGCGACTACTTCCGCGTGGAATTTAACTTTATTTTTCTAAAATAAATGTAGCCTAAAGAACTAAAAATTATTTTGTTCGTCTTAATTTATTCGTTTTTTTAGGTACTGATAGGTTCAACTAATACATTTACATCCTGCATCATCCCCTATTTTATCGCCATGGGGGTTGAATTTATCAATATCCTATTTAAGCAAACGTCTTCATCATGGTAGCTACAATCTTTAATTTCAGTTCAATCAGTCGAAAATCTAAGAAGATTTATACAAACTTTCATCCTCTATTTTATCCTAATCCTATTCTTAGGGATGCCTACATCATGGAATGCAAAGTCTATTAAAATGACAAAGTTTTCCATTTTATCCCCTTGGGGGTAGAATTAATAAAAATCCTTTTTTAGTGGCTGTCTACATCATAACATCTATCTGCATGCCAAATTTCAGCCCGATCCGTCCATGGTTTGGGCTGTGCGTTGATAGATCACTATGTCAGTCATCTTTGAGTTATATATATTTTGATATTATCGATCGGGGATGTAAACGACGCACATTTTTATGTATGGTTTATGTAATATTATTTTATATAGAAAAATATTGTAATAATAACACTCTTCTTTTATCTGCTATTCTTTTGATACTTATAAAATATATTATTAATAAAATATACTTGTTCCTAAAAATCATCTTACCCTACTTATATTCGCCAGAATAATAATAATACAGTTCCTTCGCTCAGAGGGATGTATAGTCATTAAATGACAACAAAAAGAAAACATCTATACGTCCATCAAATTTTTTTAGTATATATTACTTGAATTGTAGATAGCGCATCAAATGATGAAATAACTAATTATTTTGAAAACCATAAGTTTATTTGGGATGCAAAAGATCAACTTCCTTTCTTACCATATCATCTTTCACATCTCTATATGTATATATCTCTATAATAAAAATGTAACTGAAAATATATTATACATATATTGAAAACTTTTATCGGGTGACTATATCAAAGTGTTAGAGCTCAAACATAATTCATAGATATTTTATTACTATGTTTTTGGCTTAACATATTTGGGTGCAGTTTTCACTAATACCACAATCGCTTTACAAACAAAAAAGCTGTGCACGTACGAAGTGGCGAGCTTAGATAGTTTACCATACATCTTTTCATCAATATCGAAATATTTTTTAACGATACCTAATCGACTATTAGTTAGCGTTTATTTGACAGTTTTATAGCGCCACTTGCAAAAACACTGACAGAAAATGACTCATTGACGTTGTAATGCTAACATAAAACTTTTAATTAACCGAAACAGTAGTTAAATCTAATGTGTAACCATTTCAAATTTGCTTTGTGTTCGCTTTCACTTTGAAAATCGATTATACTGTAACCGTTACTTTGTTTAAATTGAATTGTCTAGTTTTGCAGACAGATTTGTTACAAGTTTTTTTCTGGAACGTATTAATTGTTTTAAAATAATCAATAACCTTTTTTGATTACTACTATGGTTATGCTGTTTATTGAAACATAATTACTTTTTAATAAGATTCACTTTATTTCTAGTTCTTTTGCTTAGTCTGAAAAACACTCATGTATTATTATTTGTATATCTAAATATCTTATAGGTATATTACCTGTAGAATATTATGTATTTTGTGATCTACATTTACATTAAATAATAAAAAATACTTTTCCAATATTTAAACTTTAAAATTTTTTCGAGTAAGTCAATGTCGAGACTTATCAACCGAGAAGTGTAATTAATATTTATACATGTTTAAAGCCTAATTACAATTTGTTCCTTGACAAAATATTTCAAAGGATATAAGAGGCACAAAATCACAACCTAACACAGTATATGTAAACCTGTTGAACTCTATGGAAATGACGTGGCCAGATGTTTGAGCGGCAAGGAAGTCGGACATAAATATTTATGCTTCTTACAAAGGCTTCCGTAATGAAATAATACTGAAAATAGAAAGGATCACCGATATAATGTTTAAGTTAATGTGATTATAAATATTATAATTCAATAAACACGCGTCGAGATATCCGCTAAGCTAATTTTAGTCGATTTCTTTACATTGACATTAATGAAACATTGGTCGTGAAATTAATACCTTAATTTAATTTCGTACAAAATATATCGCAGTGATACATCTAATTGACTGCTAGAGTTAATTCTCGACTGGATAGAAATCAGAATAATAGTATCCGTGGACAATTCACACGCCATCTAGTCCAAAGGTAAAGAGAGCTTGTATTAAGCTAAGTATAAGTAAAAATGAGTGTTCTTATTCGCCAACAAACTGCAAAGCAGTTTGGCGATAATTGTAAAAAAAAGTTATAATAAGTATATATGTAATACTTATAATTAAATAAAAAAAAAAATATGTTATGAGTATCCTAAACCATTATAAACATATACATACTAAAATATTCTTTGTAAATACATTCATAATATACATAGTAAGAGGATAGGGGATAGTAATGTGGACTAATAAACCAATTTTGCTAGCAATGTACCATCTCAGGTTCACCTCCATATGCTTCCACCTGAAAAACATCATGGTAAATTGCCATTTACCATGATGAAGTGACTAGACTTCATGCTCATTTTATCATTCTCCACTGGTGCCCCACTAGCAATAACCGTATTGCATTATGATCCATAAAAAAAATTGCACATAGTAAGCACTTCGCCCAATACAATCAATCATACTCATGAATGCAAATATTTGTAACGTGCGAGTATCGAACACTCAACCATCGGAAGTACGACAGTGTCCAGCGTTAGACCATCAAGTTACATTTAACATTTTACAGCATAATTATAATATGCTTATATTACTCTATTGAGATGTTTGACCACAAATGTTAAAGAGCAATGAACGGCGCCTCCCTCAATTTCTCCGTAGCATCCTATATTTATAACTTAACGGTAATGCGTTATAGCGTAAGTAGGGTTGATAAATTCGCCGTTTTACTGCTAATCCAGCCTCCCGGAGCCGACAGCTTATCGAAATTTCTCATCTCTTGCCGCCATAAATGGATTGCTAGTAAATAAATAGTCAATATTAAGAACCAGTAATAAGTATGTTCGTGATTTGTTAGTGTAGTGTACAGCGATCATTCGTCATTGCGTGATGTTGTACCAACATTAATTATTTGAACACCTCCTCTAAATCATGTTGGAGAGTTAACATTGCATAAACATGGATTTGACATGAAATATTTTATTTTGTTTCGAAGTAATAGTGCCTTTACAATAGTCGATGTAGCACTATTCTAGACTGAATGTTCTACAGATAAATTTTGCCGACTTTAGATATGTTATGCTAGTTATTGAAATAAGCTGTGGTGTTGCCTGTGAGAAAATGGTAACAGTCACTTACCTACATGAAGAATTACTTACATTACTTACGAATCATCATCATCATAGCACAAATTATGTTGTGCACTAAATTCTTCATAAAAGAGTTCTTCACAATTACATTACATTTGTTAGACTAATGTTTATATCGTCTTGATCATGATAAACAATATATGTGTCAACTGAAACTCATTCTCTATATTTTTCTTAATAAAATTGATAGCATAACTTTCCAAACGCTATTATTTTCCAATGATTTTTAAAAATATGATGTGATAGTCAAATATATTTGCTTTTTGTTTTCTTCACTTTATCATTCATTGTACGCTCTATTTAAACTATTTTCTACTAGTAAATTTGAATTAATTTTGATATATAATGCTGAGTGATCATTATATATCAAAATTGAGTCACTTTTATGTGAAGACAATATTCAATGTTGTCAGGGAAAAAAAATCTTTGGACTGACTTTTATGATTTATAGAAACGATGACGAAGAAAATATATTTTTGTTCATATCTATTAACATTTAGTGGGCTATTATTTATTATTAATCGAATACAACAAGGGCCATAACGTAATTAGAAGCAATACTTTAAAGCTACAATTCTGTGAAAGTATTTTTAATACTATAATTATTACTAAAATGAATAATACAATCTTTTTCATTTTGCTACCTCTTCTATTCATGATTCGTGGCTACTCTAGAGCTATCTACGCTCTATTGTTTTATCTTTTACACCGGATAGTTTACGAATTGCTGATTTATTGCACAAATACGAGTATAGAAGACAGTTGTAACTACGTAGAAAATTCACACCAGTATTATTTAACTAATTAATTAATTAGTATTTAATTGGAGTATTGCTATAAAAGTTGTTTTCAAATTGTTTTTATTTATCATTTAACTTGAGTGTAAAAAGGAATCTGATTTATTTTTTAATATAACAACTTCCTGTGATTTATAAATATTTTAAAGACCTATTGATTGTGATTCAGTAGGAGATGATCGTACAACAGTATTTTACTGTGGTTTTAAAATGTTTTCTTTTAAAACAATAACCGACATATTCATTTATACAAATCAAGCGGTCACCGCGTAACTCGGCATATTCAGGAGAATAACAATGAAAACAGGTTGCGTCGGACCATTTATAGCAAACAATTTACTTATTAGAGGAGAAAGAAAATTGGTCCGCTAAAACGATGCTTTTGAAATTAATATATGTCACACATTTGAATTTGTTCGATTTACAATAGAGAATAAGAAAATAATCAATAATCATAAATCTATGAATATACACTATCATAAATCATTTCAAAATACCTTTATTAACTTATACCTAATTCTAAAAAATAAACCGCAATTAAAATTATTTTCTATAATTAATCCAACAAAGAATTGAGTTTCACTAATATTGGAATTGACTAAATTTGGAAATAGTCAAAATCTTTGTTTTGGTTTCTTTGATCGAAATAAATATGACGAATAAATTGATAAAATATATATCAGGACTTCCGTTTACAAAAACTAAAATATTTGCCAGTGCAGACACGTTAAGCCCTATACATTTTATTACCCTTGGTCCAGTTTTTGCGTCTCCAGGCGATGACTCATCGAGTCAACGTTCTCAGGTTGTATGCTCTGATGAACTTTTTGCTTAAACTTTTTTAGCCTCTATCGGACCCGCGATAATTTCAGTATTATTTGTAACCGTGCGAAATTTCGGTTAGCGTTTCATTTTAGGCGTTGGTGGGCTAAATAACAGCCTTGTATTATCTAACAACGGATATTTTCGGATTTATTGGAACACACAATAAGAATATCGGTTATCTCCTTTAGAGGAATAATGATCGTTTATATAAACACATTTCATTTGTAAATCGATAGCGATTAGTAGCTAATTAACACAACGTCTACAAATTTAATTAAAACTCCAATTAGTGTGACTAGTTACACGAATGTGAAATTTCATACTAATAGGTGTACTTACGAGACTTATATTGGGGCTTAAGGAGACATCTTCAGAGAAGAGTTCCACCTACAGTTCTACTACATGAGGGAGCAATGATAGATTCGTATGATAGTGTGGGACAAGCTCCAAAAATGTTAATGAACTTCACTTATTTGGAGGTACATTGAAAAAATTCTGACGATAACATTTGGCATATTTCTCATCTTTGTGAACCTGTATGTACTCTTTTAGTCTTCAGAGATTGTAAATTAGCATAAATTTAACTTTTTAGTTCAGGTAACGATTAAAAGAAATTAGATTAGACAAGTCTTTCATAGAACCATATATCTTTGAGTGTTTCTTAAATATCAATCAATTACTATTGCAAACGAAGTATCTTTCACCATTATCGAAAACTCAGTACCTTGAAATATATATTGGCTGTGAAGAACATGAGTTTTATTAAAACGGATTGGCTCCATTAATAATTATGATATTTAATTGCTCCTTTCAGTTTTATCACTTGAAAGTACGGCAGTAACTTATATTATAGTATCTCGTTCGTTCTATATTGTTTCCGTTGCTGACTTTCCGTTTGTAACTTTCTAGTTATAAGTTGTCTCATCACTAGTTTAATTATATACATTACAACTTTATTCTATTAAGTGAATATGTTATATACAATTCTGATTGCTTAATTGTTTGAATCATATTTTTATTTATGATCTTATGATTAAACTTAAAATTATTGTATAGTAGCTATTTCACACGCATGAAATTTGTAGCAAGGTTTTATTCTGATATATAAGCTATATTACTGTAGTTTTAAGTTATATTCGATTAGCAGTTTTTGCATGGAATCGTAACAAATATCCATCCATACTTAGAAACTTTATTTCTCACAATATTAGTAAGACAATTAATTAATCATCTTCAAGCTCTGATATTGATCTTTTAGAATGCTATAATTTACAGGAAGCCTATGCAATATCTCACAGATTATAAAAAATCTAGATACCAACATATAGTGCCATTAACAAATTGATAATTCTTAAACTTTCACAGAAATAATTGAACAGAAAAATATCATCCACATCGTATAAAATAATCTCGACTTCATGTAATAATAATTATGTTTAACACAATTCAATATACATAACTGCGTGCTCCACATTTTTCGTCAGATAAAGTATTATATTAATACCCTCTTTAATAGTTTATTGTACTGCACACATTTTTAATTGGAGCTCCAATTACATACTGCCATGTTTCAATCAGAGTAGGCCTTAATTATGTGAAACAGATTGGAATTGACAGATTTGCATGAACTGTACGTTGAACTAAAATTTTAATATGTATATAGCTGCATTCCGCAGTACTACCCACGTGAATTTAGGTAAAATTATCCTATATGTTAATCTGGTATGTGATCTATCTGTGTATCAAGTTACTTTTGAATATGTCTAATAGTTTCTGCGTGAAAGAATGACACATACCAAATCAACCATACAATCTTCCATTCTCACAAACTTTCTTGCATATAATATTAATAAGACTAGCTTTTAATAATTGAATTATCAAATTTGATCTGCAAACTCGGAATTATAATATTGATTAGAATCTCAAATGTGTATATCTATTAAATAAGTGTTGTTATTTAATTTTCATTACATAAGTAGTCTAGTGGCGTCAATTTTAGACAAATTGATGTTCAGAGACATACAATTCATCCATTTAAAATATATAATATAGAGACAAATAATTTACTGTAATAAAAAGACATTAAAGATAGACTTTATTTCTTGGAAATATTTATAGTATCGACTAATGATCCAAATCGTAACACTAACAAACTAAACAAGATAATATCACAAACAAAGATCTATAACGTTAAAAATTATTGAAGACTCCCATACGATAAACTTTCCCAAAATAAACACGATTAATAAATCCGAACTAAATTATTTTTCACAAATTCACCGCATAAATCTCAATAAAAAACGACAAAGGGTATTTTTTAGGCAACAAGCGATGGGAAGGGCTCTAGAGGTCCGAACGCCTAAATATGTTCGGAGCGCGCCTCGGCTGTACGGGAGCGGAATTTAAATAGGCCTACTTTGCGCTCCTTTAAAGGTCTGACGGGATACCTTAAGGTTTTGATGAAAAACATTGTCTGACCGTGACACTGACCTCGAATGTTTTGTATTAGATACATATTTGAAGTTGTTCGGCTAGTTTAAACATTAAAATACCGACAGAGACAATGTTATTTATTTGTTGCTTTTTACCCGATGCTTTGTCTGCATGACTGGTATTTAAATATACCTATATTAATACTTCATTATTATTGTCATTATAGTGACTTAACAAAGTTATTATATATTTGACTTCAATAAATTAATTTTAATGTTAATTGTCATTGTAAATTGTTGGTAGTTTGTATTAATTTTTTTTTAAAACTATAATGGGACATTTCTTTAAAATTCCAACAGGCAAGTTTCTTGATCATTCTTCTTAACCTAATGTAGGTTAAATGCTCTATCAGTCGGTTGAAGGTCGATTTAAACAAAATATTATTCAAAAGGTTTTATGAATATAGAATATTTCTGCTGCTCGGCAAGGGTTTGTAATTATAAGAATACAATTTAATATTTGTCTCCATTTATATGTCACAATTTATTATCACTATCCTTATGGTCCAGTTCGGCTAGTTACTTCAGTTGAAAAGAACTGACAAGCAATGTAACTGGTACATTCTATATGTTATTTTTTATTATTAGTTGAGGTTATTAATCGATGTGACTATGTTTACAGATTTTTTCTCTTCTATTTATCCTTTATTTCTTTAGTACCTATTGTACGCTGGCTATAAAAAGAAGTAGTGGTATGTTGTATTTTACACTATCGATTCTTACATCTTTTCTACATTACTATACATATTATAAATTAATAATATTTATTTTCTGTATGTTGTTTTATTAACTATATCAGCTACATTAATTTATTAATATTAACGATAAAGTCTGTCACAAGATTCATTTTAAATAAATTAATGAATATATTTTCCACTTTTCTCTTAATAATCCAATCCATCATAAGAGTTATGCAATCAGAATCTTTGGAATAATTATTATGCTTTCTGCAAATATGGATAATTATCTTTACGGTTCAAGTCGAGTAAGATTTTAAATAGGGTTGACAATAATACTCTCATATTGATAAACTGTTACATGTATTTTCTTAAATTCTATGTTTCTTAATAGAATTGGAATGGCAATCACACCTGATATTAAGTTTTTTTTTTGACTACTCTTATACTGTTGGCCGCTATTGGGTCAAAGCCTTTACAGCTTGACCGGACAATAGGGAGCGAATGCAGATGGCACTCCAAACCCACGGAAGGACTTCTAAAGCGGCTAAAGGCGAACTCCGCCTGGCGGATACGACTTTAGTCCGAGGGCACTAGGACGAATCTCGTCTCAGGGCGCCGTAATTTTGATACCCGTTGGAACTGAATGGGGGAAAACGTTATTATGTGACGCCCATGATATCACTCATGCATTGCCATTCTTGAGGACTACGATGTCATCAGTCGTATCCAGTAAATTCACTGCATTATCTCTCTTCAACCAAAATACGTCTAAATACCAAACTTTGCGTAGATATTTGAATATTTAAATATTTGTAAATTTGTGTGTTACTTCTGTGTTACTTCTCCATAGTAGATATAAATTAACTAAAGTTTTAAGGATTTATAAGTGAACAAAATTTTGTGCGGCTGATTTAGTCAGACAATTTATTTTTTATCCAGTTCAGGAAAGGTTTAAAACAAAGTTAAACTGTTCGAATGTTATGTAAAACAGTTATGTGCGTTTTTACATATCCAGGATAATTGACATAGTGCTTTCTAGTCTTAATTTATGCAGAGCTTGTACTACAAGTACTAGACAAACGATAGAAATACTGAAATACCTATCTTTTTATTAATACATACAAAATATAGACAACATCCAATCTTAATACAAATAATCATTCTTATTAAGGTGTATATACAATAGTACATACTTCACCATAGTATTTATAACATATAGAAGGTTTTTAATATATTTGGTGAAGAAAATAACACCTGAAATGAAAACATACAAATAAATAAATTGCCGCAACCCTATTAATAAACAAGAATATTTCACCTCCAGATATCGCGAACCGATTGCGTAATTAACCGGCTGAAAACTTGAAATTTAACTTAATCTTATAATTATCCACTCTACATAATGGATAGGCTGGGCTTGTACATTAGCCGGTGATACTTTTAGTTCGACGTGGTCAACGAAATTGATGACATGATAGGAAATAAGCTTGTGGTTGGCCTTTAAAGCTGACTCGCATTAACTAAGTAACAACTCAAGATTAGCTTACGTAAAGTTTGTTTAGACATTAACAAAATTTTAAAGTTTTTAAAGAACTTGAATGGCAAAATGGCTAATGGCACATTGTTTTTATAGTGTCAAAGAATTTATTCAATTTAGTCATTCAATGCAATCAATTTTTTTTTTTTTTTTTTTATGGCTCGTGTTACTTAACTTTGACATTATAATGAAGTTTTTTTAGGACCTTTAGTTTTTATTTTTTTAATTTATTATACGATTTACTATTGTTATTGTGAATATATTGCTAGTGTTTAATTTGTAAGTAAGTGTTCCATAATGAATCTCGTCAAGTCAACCTAAGCAGTTAATGCATTCAGCTATATATTTTTTTTTTGTTAGTGTTTTTTTTTTTTAATTGGTTATATTATTGGTATTTTATTAATTTTAATATTTATTTACATATTATTTGTTTATTATTTGTATTTATTTTACGTGTCTTTATATTATTATGTCCATACATGATGATTACTTTTCTTGCTCATCCTCAGACGATTTCGACACTGCCTCGAGCCATAATTCTTCTTTATCTGATTATGCTCCTCTTGATGACAAACTACGAACAACCTTTGCTTATCGTTCCAAACATCTTTCCCTAGTGCATATTAATGCTCAGAGTTTATTAGCTCATCATACTGATCTTCTCACGTCTTTCAGCGCCGGCATAGTCGACTGTATTCTTGTCTCTGAAACTTGGCTTAAACCATCCCTTCCTTCCACCTGTTGCTCTATTCCTGGGTATAAACTTTATCGAAATGACCGTACCACTTATAGGGGTGGCGGTGTAGCGATTTATCTACGTAGCCAAATTTCGGCGGAATCGGTGAGTGCATCACACTCTCAGCTCACTGCCTCCATTGAATATTTATTTCTTTCTATAACATTACATCATAAAAAACTCTTACTGGGTGTTTTGTATAGTCCTAATGACAAAATTGACTATTTTTGTGCATTAGAGAATACTTTGGAAGACTTAATTCCACGTTTTCATCATGTCATTCTAATGGGTGACTTAAATACATGTATCTTAAAAAATGACTATAGGACTGATAACCTCATGGGTCTGGCTTCTGGCCTTAATCTCCAGGTATTGCCTATGCTTAAACCCACACATTACTTCCATAACTGTAGACCTTCCCTTATTGACTTAATTCTTGTTTCACAACCCGACAAAGTTATATCTCATGGTCAAATGTGTTCTCCCTTTTCTCAACACGATTTAATTTATCTATCATTTAACATGCGCCCTCCGAAGAATAAGGGTAAGGTTTTATTACTTCGCGATTTTCGGCATATAGATCTAGATCGTTTGAGAGAGGATTGAGGAATATTGACTGGTCTCCCTTACTGCTAGCTGATAATATCGATTGCATGGTTGAAACATTTAACAAAGAGATCATTAAAATTTTTGACATCCATGCACCAGTGCGTCCAGTCCGCGTTAAACACGCTCCTGCTCCTTGGCTTACTCCTATTATTCGGAGAACCATGGCCAAACGTGACAGAGCTAAAAGTCAGTACAAGCACGAGAGATCACAGGTTAACTTTGAATTGTATAAAAAGCTACGCAACGTCTGCAACAGAATGTGTAGGGATGCTAAACGCCGATATATCCATAATACTATACAAAACCTTAGACAGCCTCAAATTTGGAAGTTTCTCCAGTCGCTAGGAGTGGGCAAGGCCTCCGACTCTTCGCTGAGTGGTCTCGATCTCAATGCGCTAAACATACATTTTTCCTCTACTCCTGTTACTCTTAGCAATTCCACTAAAGCCAATTCCCTTTCCATTCTTTCTAACCTTCTTTGTCCTTCCTTTACTTTCAGTACGGTATCAGAAGATGCTGTTAGAAAGTGTATCCTTTCCCTATCCACTAAAGCTATCGGTAGCGACGACATTAGCCTTAAGATGATTCTTACTGTGTTGGAAGATATTTTGCGTGTACTCACTCACATTGTTAATTTTTCTCTGCAGCAAAATGTCTTTCCATCACAGTGGAGGAGGGCTTATGTTATACCTCTCCCTAAAACGTCAAACCCTACTTGTTTCTCCCAATTTCGACCCATTTCCATACTTCCCTTGCTCTCCAAAGTTCTCGAATCCGTTGTTCATAGTCAACTTTACATGTTTCTCTCTTCTAATAACCTGTTATGTCCCTTCCAGTCTGGCTTTCGTCCCTCCCATAGCACTACTGGGGCACTTCTTAATATTACTGAGGATATAAGGCAGGCTATGGAGGACACCAAGTTGACTGCTATAATTCTGCTAGATTTCAGCAGCGCATTCAATTCTGTAGATTTTGACATCCTTCTTGGTGCTCTCCGTGCTATTAACATTTCTGCTTCTGTTATAGAATGGTTCTCTTCTTTTCTTTTCGGTCGCCAGCAGTGTGTAAAAACTAGCGAGGGTTCCTCAGACTGGATTACTTTAACTGCTGGTGTACCTCAAGGCGGTGTTCTCTCTCCATTACTATTTTCAGTGTTTATTAACAATATATCTCGTATCATTACTTCTCCATTCCATCTGTATGCAGATGACTTGCAATTATACCGTCACTTTACATTGTCGGAGGTGGCACAAACAGTTGCAGATTTGAACTGTGATCTCTCGGCAATACAAGCATGGGCTAGGTCTTTCGGTCTTGTTGTAAATCCTGCCAAATCCCAAGTTATGATTGTTGGTAGCAGTAGACTGAGGAGCCGGTTGGATTGGTCTACTATACCCGCACTTGTATATAGGGTGTTCAGTTAGTGTATACTGACAAAGTTAAAAACTTAGGGCTTATCTTAGATGGCACAATGTCTTGGACACCTCATGTTAATGAAATCAGTAAACGGATGCATTATTCATATCACTCTCTCAAACGACTTCAATATTTTCTTCCTTTCAGTACCAAAATTATGCTCGCACAATCCATTTTACTTCCCATTCTTGATTATGCTGACGTTTGTTTCTTAGACGTGACTGAGGAGCTCCTCAATAAACTCGAGCGCTTACAAAATTTAGCCATCAGATTTATTTTCAGTTTACGTAAATACGATCACGTCTCTGAATTTCGCGCTCGTTTAAAGTGGCTCCCAATCCGCCTTCGACATAATATGCACATGACCATGCTCTATAACATCCTTAATAATCCCAATGCTCCTGCTTACCTTAAATCCCGCTTTCAATTGTTGCCCCCTCCTACTAGACCGAGACGTCTTTGCCAAAACCACTCCAAAATGTTAAAACTTCCACTTGGCAAGTCACAATTCTTAGGAAATTCCTTTTCATTTCGCGCTGCTCGGTTATGGAACAAACTACCAGTACAGATACAGGAAAGTCCATCAATCGGTTGTTTTAAGAAAAGGTTGAAATCGTACTATTTATCGACCTTAGTATGATTAGTTTCATCATGTATTTTATTATTTGTATTTTGTGTAATATATGTAGATATCTATAGTAATTGTATATGTATGTATATATATATATATATATAACTTTTATTAATGTTTATTTTATTTATTATTGTATATTTTATTATAATTATAATATAATTCGAACTTTATTTAATATGTTGAATTTTAAATATTTTATTTTTTCATCTTTTGGAGATTTTAACATAATAGTTTTAATTGCACAGGTGTTACCTACTCAATACTAGCTATGCCACATTGTTGGGTTGACTGGTAGAGATCTCTCTTAGAGATAAGTCCACCTTTGCTCACTTTGTATATATTTAAGTTTAGAACTGTATTTAAAAGTGCAATAAAGAATATATATATATAATAATTATATGTGCCAGCAAGTCCAATGAAATACTTATTTTAATTTAATTATGGATTTATTAAAATGACATAAACATAATAATATATAAAAAAAATTGAACGCCTGTATGCGGGCTAAATACACTGAATATCGTATTTAATATTGTATATACCTATAAGCAATGTATTCTGCAAATAAATGATTTCATTTCTTTAAAATAAGATTTTTTAATTTAGATGTTGTTTTAAAATTATCATATGAATTTTGTTTACAGAAATAACAAAGACAACATTATAAGTATGAATTTTAATAACTACACATATCTTTTCTAAAAATTCAATAAAGCGTGGTTGGAAGTACAGAATTTTAATTACAAAGTCAAGCGCATGTTGCTAATAACTGCACTATAAATCAGGAATATCGGTCGTTGGGTAGAAAGTCGTGCGAGTATAGGTTATTTCCAGTAGTCTCATTACTGGCGGCCCTCAATTAGTGTACTCTCCCTTATATCTATCAAGATAGCATCGGGGAGAGTTATTTCAATATACTGTGTAAACAATTCTATATAAAAACAAAACTGTAACTGGCAGTCTATAAATATGTGCATTGCCATGTCAGTAAAACATAATAAAAAAAAAAAATTAAAAAAAGAACAAATTCAAATTAACATAGGTTATCGAAATATTGCATTTTTATTTAAAATATATAAAATTTAAACTTAATATTAATTCAGGTATATTTACTTTAGTCTTTACACATTAAACTTGTTTCATTTTATTTAACAGGCAATTCAGTTAGTACCTACACCAGTTGTTGAATTAAGTTTTAAATTTAAAAGGTTCTAATTTTGTTAATTCTTAAAAATAAATAAATTTAAATCTATCAACCATCCCTATATTGTATATCCCAACTTACACACATACAAACTTTTGCGTTTATAATAAGTATTTTTATGTAACTCAACTGACTGTCTGTCTGAAGGAAAGTGGTAACCGTCATCAGCACTACAGATATCACGTCGTCATTTGACGCCGATGAAATCAAATCTTGTTATATTCCGAAGGACTAAAATGTCATGTCTTATTAACGGCCTCGGTGGTCCAGCGCTTAGCCCAAGCTCTGCTTACTTTGGAACTTAATGGCACTGTGTGAGTTGTCCTGGAATATTATTATAATGTTTCTGTACCTTGTAACGTAACTGCAATATCTCAACCTTCAAACTAAAACATAGATTACGAAGCTATCTGCCTGGCAGCAGGAATAGGTGAGGCAGTGATATTGAGTCATGACATTAGAGGGTCTTCATGTAGACTGACAATGACATTTGTTTAAGTTGGTCATTTACACTTAAACTAATTATTTGTCTAGACATAGGATCAGGGACGTGTACAGAGAATAATTGAGCTAAGACAATATTCTATGCGAGTAGGACATGTTTCAGTTACAGTACAGGGCCGTATAACATACACTTAGTAAAAAAAACTGTACGGAAACACTGCAGCCAGGAAGTTTTACTTTTTTTTTTATTACACAAACTGTAAGGTCACCAAATACTAAGCTGGTGAATGTTCACAGTATGGTCAGTCTTCTAATGATGCTTATCACAGATGTTGTAATTATTAAGGGAATCTACAAGAGAAGGTTTTTTTAACCCGTGTCTATTGAGGCAAAAAAATATCATGAATTAGAAATATTTTTAACGATAACAAGAGACAAAGAGCGGCTATATTAGATTATGTAATATTATCTTATCTGTGGTTAGACTACAATATTTGTAGAAGTTTTCTAAGCGAAACATTATATATGAATAATTATTTAATCAATGCGTTTACCATACAAATTATACCAGACGTGAAAGTATAGGTATCCCAAAGGCGTTTCGTCATTTAAATAATAAAAAATCGACCATAAAAAGATATAAGCACTAAAAGCAAATACCCTTTATGTGACACATGCGGGCTAGTACAATGAACTCAAGACAAGCAAGTTACATTAGAAAAAAAAAATATTTAGAAAAGAACAAAAAAATACATTATTATTTCTGTAATAATTCTATTTCAGGAATTCTATTAATTTTATAGAATAGAATGGAATAGAATAGAAAATCTATTATTCAAATAAACTTAATTTAAGCACTTTTGAATAGTCATAACAAATTTTTTTATCTACCGATCGTTCGGAAAGCTGTCTCATGACAAGAAGAACGAGCAAGAAACTTGTGTGTTGCTCTTTTAAATAATCCTTGTAAGTTCACATTTTACAAGTCAAAACGTGTGAATACAAACTACCAACCAGCACTAATTTATTAGGGTCAAATATAAAACATAATAAGATTAAATGAGTAGTAGTGACATGAGCAGACTAGTCCCTACAAGCAGCATTAGTTCACGAGTATGACGGATAAGCCAGCCATCACTGCGCTCGAACATATTTTAGGGAGTCCAATGACCCGGCCCACATTATAAATTTTATAATAAACAATGTCGTAGTAATGGAAAATGCGTGTAGAATATAGCATCACATGCATGCACGAAAGTCTAATTGAGACCCTTCTTTTTTAATAGTCGGTTAATAAAAAGGTAAACAATCTGACCTTGATTCCAAGCAGTTGTAATATTCTCATGGTAGAAGTATTCATTTTCTTCTTCATCTGACCACAGCACGCCTTCGATGCTGGACGTTATTCCTTGAGCATCCGGACCTTCGACTATCGACCTCCTGGACAGCTGATCGTAACTAGGGGGCCGCGATAACGAACACGTGGAAATATCAGCTAGGGACGATCGAAAATTTTTAACACTTCTACTATCTATAGGTCTGTATCGTAAGGATCTAGTATCCTCGGATTTGACTGAGCGAAGGGACCTACAGTCATAATTTGGGGCATCATTTATAGTCGATATATCTCCTAGGGATACTTTAAAGTTATTCGAAGATATATCCCCTAAAGGGACTTCGCATGAGCGACGTTTCATGCTAGTTTTCTGGGTGGGAGTTTCACCCGTCGCTTCCATGTGACGGCTAACACCGGCACTATGTAAGAATTCGTTCGAACTATACATTTTTATATCCTAACTATCACTAGAGATTATTTTAGGAACTTTATAATTATGACTATTATATTGGAATTTTTTCAGTTCGAGGTGTGGTCGAGGTCAGGGTCGTAATCTGAAACAAAGGAAGAGATTTTTGTATTATATTATACACCAATTAACATCACAACAATATTTTGTAATATATTTAATAAAATTATTTGAATATTTAAAAGGTAATGAAAAATGTAGACAGCGCCATCTAGAGAATAAACTATAAATGACTAAACATATCGCAACGATAAGTAGTCCGCTTATCTTTCTGGCTCTTGCTCTGAAATAGTAACTTAATGGTTTGGTTATCATATATGCCGATAGATGGCGCTATAAAGATTAAATTCCAAGTAACATTTTTTATAATATTTAAATATACTTTAAGCTCTGTGATACTACAAAAATATGAAAAAACTGTTTTGTAACTGTTATGTATAGATAACTATATATTTATACATAAAAGAAATAATTATAAACAATCATTTTTACAAAAATTGCTCGCAAATGAATGAGTATGCTTAAATCTTTAAAACTGCGCACACATAAAATTATATATGGATAAGGCGCGCAGAATGCTAATTTATTTTTTTTCAATATTATGTATAAAAAATATGTTCTTTATAAATATTTATTCTCTATTATCAAGCGGCAACAAATGGTTTGCGACAGAAATATAAGAGACACACATAAGGACTTGTACCAATCTAGATGGTAATTAGATTTTTTTACTATAACTGTTATATATAGATATCTATATATTTATACATAAAACAAAAACTTTATATCCCTTTTTACAAAAATTGCTCGCAAATGAATGAGTATGAAATTTCTCACACATAAAATTTATATGGATAAGGAGCGCAGAATGCTAATTTTTTTTTCAATTTATGCATAAAAAATATGTGGCGAATTTATTCTCTATTATCGAGCGGCAACATGGGCTAAAAAGGACTTGTATCCATAGCCGTAAAATATTAAATAAAAAAAAAGTTACCAGTGAACAATAAAATAACAGGTCTGTCACTAGAGACCGAATCCTCTTGTATATATAGGTATGTACCATTTTTAATTTTTCATTAATATACATAATGTAAATAACAATTACTGGAATCATCATTCCACCTCCTCTACTGCTGCTACATGAACATTAAATAAATAAAAAAAATCATTACACACTTTCATTATATTACACGACTGATAACAAAACGTCAATGTCAAATGATAATCAATATTGTTAATTGTTAAACCAGCGAATCGAGGTTTGTTTCCGTTCTGTTATTAAAGCAATCTATAAATTACTAGCTTTTGCCCGTGGCTTCGCTCGCGATAATTTATCCCCTTAGGGGTGAAAATTATCAAAATCCTTTCTTAGGGGATGCGTACGTCATAGTAGCTTTATGCATGCAAAGTCTCAGCCCGATCGATTTAAAATTGAAAAAGAGTCATACAAACTTTCATCCCCTATTTTATCCCCTTAGAATAATCAAAATCCTTTCTTAGCGGATGCCTACGTCATAACATCTACCTGCATACCAAATTTCAGCCCGGTCTGTCCAGTAGTTTGGGCTGTGCGTTGATAAATCACTATGTCAGTCACCTTTGAGTTGTATATATTTAGATTACGCGATGAAAGTCTTTGACAGTATATGTAACCTAATAATGTTTAATTTTTTTATTTCAATCAATTTATGATAGAATTTCCACCACGGGGCGACTAGTAGATATATATTTAATCTGTGATTTTTATCTATTCTCCGGCGTATTTGTGTTATTAAAAACCTCTCCGGCTATTTCATTTCCTTTGTTTTTCTTATCGTTTGCGAAAATTTTCACGGTTTGTCGCACACGATCGACGATCGGCATTTTAATTTCCTGTACGGTCACGGCTTAATATCCCGGGTTTATGGAAATCATATTATTGGAATACCCTGGGCGGTGTTTATTTTACGCCTACATAAGTAAAAAGGAAAACGTAATCGAATTAATGGTTGCCTAACTACATTTCTGATGATATCTGTTGTTTCTATAACATAATTATATAGAGATAACTGAAGTATTGGAAATAAGATTTTTATAATTAATTGTAGGGAAAAAGTTAAATAAAATTTATAGAAAAACGATCTGGTCAAGATCGCTAGAAAGCGTTGGATGCAAGCAGCACAGTACCGATCGTCGTGGAGATTTTTGTATGAGACCATTCTTCAGAAGTGGACGTCTTCTGAGTTGAAATGATGATATAGAAAACTACCAGTCATACTCGTGAACGAGTGCTGCTTGAAGGGAGTTGTCTGCTCTAATCCATATGGCTGATTTACTCTTATTTAGTGACTCATTCAGTTGGCTGTGTATTTATTATTTTGACTCTGCGTTGCAATGGTCAATAGTAATAAATAATAGTCCAGGACAATTAATACAGCGCCGTCTAGTGCCAAGGTAAGCAGAGCTTGTGTTATGGTACTAGATAGCTGATACTCAGATAATTTTTTTGTAAATAATAAATACATAATATACATTAAACATCACGTTATCATCATGCAAGGTATCGAACCCACGACTTTCAGAAGTAAAGCGGTGTGCTAAATCGCTAGATCTTCGAGGCTAGATAGACTTAAAGATTTAACTAATTACATTACATACAATACACTCAGTTGCACGTATACGAGTTAAATAAGTTGGTTTAATTATAACTAAGTTGCAGTTAAGTTGCAGCCACTAAGACATTTTAACGGAACACCAAGTCATAGAATGGAAGTGTCATTTACATGGCTAATTAAAACAAACTTCGCAATGTCTGATTCACGCTTTACGGTTTTAACTTAGGTAAGTTCAGTTATTATGTTGCACGCTCTGTGAATTTTGTTACGGACATAAAAAGTTGAGTGCCTTTGATTAAATTTAAAATTAACACCACGAGTGAAGACTTCCTACAAAGTCACCCACTTTTCATACAAAGTCATTTTTGACTTAACCGTATGTCTCTAAGTAGAACAAAGTCACTTGCTACGACTTTATTTAACTTATATCTAAACAAATTTTATTGCGTTATACATTTTTTTATATAATTTGAATGGCACACAAGCTGACGTCCTACCTGATGGTAAATGGTCACCGTCATATATATACAGCCATATATGAACAGCTCTACGGATATTACGTTATGAGACGGACGTGATACTGTTCACGCGTAGCCATGCCGAGTGACTAACATTTCACTGCCGTATCTCAACTATCAACCTACAAAGTGTTTTAAGTGATTCTCCAGTTAGTGTTGCTAGAGCAATTTGCTCAGTCGTGAGGTGATGTAGGAAATAGTTTTAGGGTACTATAGGACTGGCATGTACTTTCTGTTTGTACAAAAGTATCTAAATAAAAAAAAAAAAAATCAATTGAAACATCTTACAAAACAAGTTGCCTGGTGGCTGCAATATGTAGCCGGAGATATTGTGAAAGATGGTTTAAAGTTATCATCTGCGTGGAATACAGTGATTAATAAAATTCAACAAAGTTCTGTAGCATCGGTCAATAAGTGTACGGATATCGTGAGTACTGTGTGTTAGGATTTTTCTTTGACAATCTAATGACGGTAGTTGAACAAACTGCCGGCACCTATCTACATTGATATCGCTGTTATTCCACTCAGCTCGTGACCGCGGCTAGTGCAACCTTGTCGAAATATCGAGACAGGTAAATAATTTAATTTACCATAAAATTAAAGTGTTAAAACTCATTTAACTATAATAATAATGCGTAGGTACTATTAAGTAATAAATAATCTGGACATTTAAAGCAGCGCCATCTATTGGTACCATTCCACGGTAAGCAGACCTTGTGTTAAGGGTACTAGGCAACTGACATAAATACTGTTTTGTTTTTGTAAATATACGCATAATAAACATAGAAAACACCCACACCGATAGAATAAATCATATTGAATACAAATGTTTGCACCGTGCGAGGAATCAAACCCGCAACCATCGGAAGTAAAGCAGTGTGCTAAATCGCTAGACCACTGAGGCCGCCGAGATTAAAATGAAGTAATGAGTTAAAATATGATACCACTAATATAGTTTTAGTTTATGATATTTTTTTATTAATTCTGGGAATTTAAAGTAAATTTAAAGACCTTTCAGTTCTAACTGGTACCGACGCGAGATGCCAATCCTGCGGTATCAACCTTAACCTAACGTGAAAATGTATTAGAGACTTGCGAGTGACTTTGTAACAACATAAAGCTATGCAGAAAGTTATTAACGAAACATAAAACAAGTTAACATTGTTCACACGACCTATTTCAAAAACCTCAACAATTTCGAAACAGCTATATGATTTCCAAAAGTTTAGATCACTTTTCTGACCGTCGCGCCGCTGGCGTAAATGTTAAGGGGGTTCCAAAGAATAAGTTCTGAAAGTTAACTGATATATTTTCGAATGTTCGAGACTCTGTAATCTTTATTCTTGACCTCTTAATTTCTGCTGGCCTCGCCGCAAGCGTTACACTTATTCTTTGATGTGAAATTATGATAAACAACAGAGGAAAATGTCAAAAGTAAAAACAAAGTCTTTTGATAGCTTAATTTGTTTTAGTTGTTAGTAATAATAACTACAGAACTCGTGTAAAATCTCACAATTGACAGATAATCTGTTTATCTAAACACTAGCCATCAGTTAACCAAATTGCATAACTATAGAGCGAAAGTTTAAAAAAATAATATTAATTCTGGGAAGTGGGAAGAACACGAACTGGTATTTTTTTGCAATCCTTTTTTTTATACTATGATGGTGGCAATCAAGCATACGGCCCATCTGATGGTAAACGGTTACCGTAGCCTATGAACGCCTGAAACACAGGGGTATCACGTCCGCGTTGCCGACCCTTAAGTAACCTTAATATAGCCTTCTTGAAAAACCCCATGCTGTAGTATCGTGGAAAAACCTCGGCAGGAAGTTCATTTTTAACATTACAGGTTACATAGTGTCGTAGTTACATAGTGACGTATATACATTTAACATATAGTCAGGAGAATATCAGGTCCTGTGCCGAACAACTTATGCTTATGCTCCTCAATAATCTTTTGGGATAGTACTATATTGTTCTTAAATAATATGGGTTGGTGATAGAAGGGTGAAAATATAGATGTATTTTCAATGCCACATACATTACATTATAAAAAAAATACAAATTTGTCCTAAAAAATATATTAAAGGTGGACAACCCTAAGGCTGACGCTAGGTATAAGGTATGGTATATATCTACTGAATATGAATATAAAATTTCATAAAAATCGGTCAAGTCGTTTCGGAGGAATATGGCAACTAAAATTGTGATATGAGAAATTTATATATAAGACAAGGAAAAACTAGGTGTAATATCGTATACAGTATAGAACAATGTTGTCTGACATGTAACTACTGGAGATAGTTACCTAACTAGCACTGACAAGCCGAAACTCTTAAATTACGGAGAAGAATTCAATCTGTAGCCCCAACGTTACTTATTCTCGTCAAGGCATAGAACTTATTGGAGAAAGTAACCTAATTCGGTTAGCCCGACATGAGGGAACTCTTATACGAAGAATTGAAACAATATTATGCCTGTAATATTTATTATGGTTAACTGAGATTTACCAATGGTATCAAGTTGGGGAAGAGGATTGTTAGTAATGGGGATTGATAACCCCATTGCTAGCAATATACCATGTCAGGTAGACCTCCACGCGGTTCCCACTGGAAACCATCGTGTTAAATTCCTGGTGAATTTGTCACGATGGGCTAACTGACCTGATCGCATGCTCATCTTATCATCCTCCACTGATGCCCCGCCAGCGTAAACCGTTAGCACAGGCGGGTGCACCATACCATTATCATCCACAAAAAAAAAATGTTATCAAGTTTCCATCAACGGAAAGGCGTGGTTGCTAATAATTGAATGGTTATCTAAACTGCAATGAGGATACATTTGATACTCTAAAAAATGTTATAACTTCGACTATGAAAAAGTGCTAAATTAAGTTTACTTAAATAAAAGATTTTCTATTCTATTATATATACTCTCTAATTTTTTGCTCATTTGTACAAACTTATATTATCATCTAGTAATATAGTTGTATGTAAAATTTTACATATCCTCTCACCTATGAAGGAGCCAATTATTGGACTCTGAGTCCAATAATTGGCTATATTATAATATATACTATAGCCTTATCTGTAAGAATTCAAATTCAAATTCAAAATCATTTATTCATGTAGGACATTTTAGCCGCTTATGAACGTCAAGTTTTTACATTATATTTTTTTTCCCTACACAATTACTATCCAATTGAGAAGAACTGTCCTGTAAATAGTTTGTTTTAGTTTGTTTGTAACGCTTTGTACAGTAAACACATTTAAATTAACTAAAGATATAACGATCTTAAAAAAAAGTTGTACGATGGCGGACTTATCCCAAATGAGGGATTTCTTCCAGTCAACCTTTGAATGACTGAAAGAAATTGTGGTCTTACGATGATGCGTTAATGTCATTTTGATTGCTAACATTTGAAAGATTATATATATATATATATTGATAGATAATTACTTTATTTATATCAACAGATACACAAACATACTACACAACAGTATAAATTACAAAAAAAGCAGAGTATATAAAACAGTAGAAACAAATACAATATTTATATACAATTTCGTTTACATATAACAGTCCCTTCCTATTTCTTTATATGTGTATCAGTGATGTAGAAAGGTAGGAATCCAGTGGATTGTTTGCTCTGCAAGAAATCCAAAGAAAAAGAAACCATAGGTGTGTTCTAAATTTTAGTATTTAGTGTAATACAAACACATATGATAATGTAAAAGAGCGGGATGTCCTGATACAGGCATTTGCACTTATAGGTCATCCCAACACTATGTTATTGTAAGTGAATTGTTTTTAAAGAAATAAACTTTTTTTCATTTTTTTTTCAATACAAAATAATAATATCTATATAAAGAAGGAAAGGTATAACATAACATAAAATCAGAATATATAAATTTGCTTCAAACTAGGTGGAGTAATTTGGTTTGTTCAGGGTTACATATTATAATTATATATTACCTATCTGAAGAAACGGTGTATATGAATTGACGGTGGGGTTTACGAGAGCAAAGAAGATCACCGCTTTTAGTATTTTCTTCTTTATTAATAATATGTCAAAACAAAACAATTATTAAAACGTAGCCTATGAACCCGCGAAACACCAGGGGTATCTTGTCGTTGCCGACCCTTAAGAAATTTATACTTCTTGAAAACCTCATTGTAGTCTCGTGGGAAAACCTCGGCAGGAAGTTCATTCCACAATCTAAGTGTACTCCTCTGAAACTTACTGTTTATATTAGATTTATATCAGCTACCTGCCAATAAAAGTCCCGTCAAAATCGGCCCAGCCATTTCAGAGATTAGCCGGAACAAACAGACAGACAGAAATTGTTAAAAATATTATTTTGGCGTATGTACCGTATTTATATTCATATGCAAGTAGTAAAAAACGGTTATTTCAATATTACAAACAGACACTCCAATATTATTTATGTTTTCAAAATGCTGTATGTGTAGAGTGGAACTGACAGATTTATACTTCAAAAGTTAACTTAGGCTCGATGTATAACCCGATATGGTTCGATGCAGTGAAAATTGATTGGTATTCATGCTGGTATGTGGAAAATACACAATTCAATATGCATGCTGGATGTGACTTTAGAAGTCAAAATTTATGTATAGCTTTTTCAACTTTAAGTTATGTTATATAATACAGTATTATATATTTCTGATATCTATAACAGTAGTTTTACTATTATTACATAAATCAAAAACATTATCTGTGAAAAAGAGATTGTTAGAAATGAATCTTTTGCTACCTTTCTCTATTACCTTAAAACAGAAGATATTTCCAAAATTGTGTCAAAATTTTATGAGACTATTTCATCGATTTAGATGATAAAATATATTAATTTATTACGTCATCAGATTTTGAGTATTATCTGTGACTTCAAAAAGACTGACACTGAAGTTTTAATAGCTAGCAATGGATCCCATACTTATCTATGATATCAGGGACAACTCTATAATGGAAATCTCCCTTGGAAAATTAGCTATAGTGGCTTAGTTGACTTGACTTACTTCTTATCCTGTCATTTCCCACTGATGCCTTGCAGTGCATACTGTCAATACAGGCACCATACCTTAATTATCAATAAAAAATCAATCAATTATATTTCTTATGTTTACAAGATAGACATATATTTTTAAAATCTGTGGCAGGTCAATTTACCAAGTAAATTATCCGATAACAAATTTCATTATACTATGATTGTGAAACAAATTTTGTATCAGAACAATGAAAATCTTATTAAGAAATAACTACCTGACTCCACTATAATAATGCGATCCAGATCTGTGATTGAAACATTTTGTTTTTATCCGACGAAAATCAAAAATTAAATTGCGACCTCATAAATAACTCTTTAGCATCGGAATAAATCAACCCTTTCTGACTTCCAGGAGTTTCAGGTATGTTTGCAATGGAAGCGTTTAAATTGGAAACTTCTATAAATTAAAAGCAAACCAAATAATGAAGTAGACCCTAAAAGTTCAGTGCGGCCCTGACTTATTGTTCAACATAAATTACGTTAAGTTTTGACGATAAATTTTGTTGGGTTGATCTGTGGATCTAGAGTGTTAGGAAATGTTCAAATCTGAACCATTTTGTTGACGAAGATCATATTTGGGTTATATAAAGACTACCATGGACGAATGAATTAAAAAAATTTTTTTTATATTTAATCTACCTTACAGACGACTACGTCTTTTCGTACCTTTCTATAGATCGAGCCTCTGTTGATAGTTTTTTTTTATTGATTATGGTAAACATAGAAAATAATTTTACAATAAAAATAAAAAAATTGCTAAATTAAGTGGCCAATATAATTTAAGTATATATTCTGCAGTTGTTGCTTTAATTCTTTCATTGCCTCTTACAACGGGGATGATAAGATCACCAAATGGAAAAAACCATTACCTTAAAAAGATAAATCCCATCAAAAACATAAATGTGAAATGATAGCCGAGTTTAATATTATGATATATGCCTTGATTGTTGACTTCTACGACAAAAGAGATGAGATCTAAATGGGTGCCAAGTTCAATGGTCTGTCCTGAAATGTATTTATAACAATATAAAATATCATTTCTTCTTATAACTTAGGATAATATACTGTTTATATTCACCTAATTACCTATCTGCATGCCAAATTTGAACTTCCTAGGTCATCTGGAAGTGGGTTATAATTTTGATCTATAGTTGATCAGTGATAAAAATGACGATTTTTGGACATTAATATCTAAATAACCGTTTGAGATATGTTTATGAAATTTGGAACACATTATCTCGCAAGTCTCAATATATGAACCAAATTTGACAGGTTTGTGCGAAAGCGTTTTTGAGTTATGAGGGGGTCAAAAGTGGCTCCAAATGGTTCGTGTAAATATACACACGGTGCTGCTCGCCAGTTTATTTGAACTTGACACGCTACCGCGTGTCTAGACACTAGCTATCAGAAATGATGATGATGATCTTTCATTAGAGATCAGTCTACTTCAAAGCTATAACTAAAATCAACAGTCCATTGGGTGAGCAACAGGGAAGGAAAATGAATCAGATTTTGTTAATGATAATCATTATCATGTCTTACTGTATGAAAATTAAATTTAATTTCACAATTCGTTATATGATAAGATAAGAGTAAAAAAAAATATCGTTATACAAAAATGATTTCACATTTCTAGTCTGTTCGTACACATATACAGGGTGTATCTATTAAAATCTGGAGCTAACTTGAATATTTTCGAGCTAAATATGGAACTAAATTAACTAATTTACTTTTGACATGCCCGGGAGCTGACATAACCCGGATATGTGTATAAGCCGATGTTTCTAATTTAGAAAATGTGTGTATCTGCAATATTTAATCTGAAAATAAAATATTATTTCCTGAGTTGGCTGATGTAATTCTAAATCTTGAAGAATTAATATAATATCTTAGGCTATATATAATATCTTAGACTATTTCCACATTGCCATCTAGAACTTGTATTATGGGTAGTACCTATAATGCAAGTTCGGCTAGCTTAGGGCAAATGAAGTAAATAGTTTTTTTTATACATACATATTTTGTTTTATATGTTAGACATAAATACCTATATAAATACACATTGTAAACAAACTCGCTTAAAAAAAACATGAAATTGAGTTTCTTGCCAATCCTTCTCAATCTTCTCTATATACTGAATTGGATGGTAGAGAAAAAAATATAATATAAAAAAAATACTTTCATAAGCGGCTAAAATGTCCTATATGAATAAATGATTACTGAATTTGAATTTGAACATGTAAATACATACATAATATGAATACAATATGCCCAGAATCATACAAACAGTCTTTGTGTTAGTATTTATGTTTCTTTAGACAACTTGTTATTAAGTAGCAATATTGACATGGTTTTGATGATACGGCGAATTTTCATAAATTTAATAGGGTTAATTTAATACATACAATCTACTCCATAGACCCTAAGTATGTTTTTTTATAAATGCATACACAATATGCATTAGGTAACACCTATATCCATACATAATATAAATATTTGCAATGTGCGAGCAATCGAATCCGCGACCATTGAAATTAAAGCGATGTCTTATACCGCGAAACCACCGAGACCGCCTAAATGTCATAAATACATCAGAGAGCAAAACCATGCGACAGTTCCATTGAAAATGATGACTCTGGGTACAGCTATCGGAAAACCTGGCATGTGAACGTTGAGAGAGGAGTTAAACTTTCGAATGCATAACAAGGACCAGCTTGCAATAAATCTTTGTTGTCGAGCGCCACCAACTTTGGTATTTGTTTAGATCTGGTCGTGCCTATGTCTGCGGTACAACTTGTGAGTACGCTATTTAATTACTATTTCTATGTATGTGCGTACACACACACCCGACGTTGCTTCAAAAATACGAGTGCAGCCAATGCATTGACATTTATACAAATAAATAAAATTTTTGTATGTTTTATAATATCAAATTAACTGCTCTTCGCTAAATATAGAATACTGTACTTACATCAAAAAATTTTGACAACAGACCGACAAAAATTGTAAAAAATGTTATTTTGGTGTACGTACCGTATTTATATTCGTATGCATGTAGCAAAAAACTGTTATTTCAATATTACAAACAGACACTCCAATTTTATTTATACGTATAGATGTACAACTTATTTCTATACTAGCGACTTACCTCGGTTACATATGTGTGTATTGCATATGACAGGCGTCGCATAAATACTATACTAGTAATTAGCCGCGACTTTAACTGTGTTTTCTGAGATAAAGGTAACCTATGAGTCTATGACCTTCTTAGTGTTACAAACTATTAATAATATTTCCTTATTCACATAAACTTCAATTTGAGCACTTTTCTATTCAAAAGTGTAATTATAATAGATTTCTTTCGACTCTATATATGAATAACGCTACTGATATAACGTTATCATACCCGTAATAGAAACTACGCATTACTATTTAAGAGGACTAATATGTCATGATTCTTAATCCTATTATTTCACTGCCTAAACACTCTTCAAAGTTGCTGAAATAGGTGAGGCAGGTTCGTCTCATACCTCTACCTAAGCTCGTGTTTCAATTAAAAATGCATATAGTATGACACATAGAAATTTAGTAGCTATTGTGTGTATTTAGTAACGTTTGTGTAGTCTTATATATAAAATTCTCGTATCACAATGTTAGATACCATACTCCTTCGAAACGGCTTGACTGATTGTTATGAAATTTTATATGCATATTTAGTAAGCTGAATCAGCTTCTATCTATTTTTCATACTGCTCAGTGATAAGGGTTGTCTACCCTTGTTGTCTTTTTTATTATTTAGACATTTTTATAATGTGGCTTTAAAAATACATACAACCCTAATTTATCACCGTTCTAGCATCAACCCCTATTTTTTAATAGGTTTATTAATCTATATATGCCATATAAATATGTCACTATAATGCTGTATTGTACGGATAAATAGAGCACCGTGTTTTGGTGCATCAAAAAATTTTTTAAAGGAGGTTCTTAATACGATATCATTTATAAAGAATAATATAATACCAAGTCTATATAAGTTTCTACCAAAACGAAATGTAAGCGCGTTCTACTTTTATACAACGCCATCTATTGGGTTTTATATAAATTAAAACCTGAATACTAGCAGGGGTTGCTTGGGTATGAACCTCTAAATAATGTTAAATTTACTCGCACTGGTATGCTCAATTTACCCTTATACACATATGAAACAATCCTGCAATTCTCGCGTTCGTTTTTAATTTGTCTCTATAGAATCAAATTGCAAGTGTTATTCTTGAGAAAGTACACTGAATAAGAAATATATATAAGTAATGTTAGAAAATCAACTTATTACTGTTAAAATATAAGAAAGCTTATATACATTTTTTAATTTTAAAATTTTAACATACATTTTCTTTAATTTTAATAATAGTGATTTCATACTTATGCTTTCATTTATAATATACCAGCTTTTGCCTGCGGCTTCGTTTCTCGCGTTAATTTATCCCCTTAGGGATGGAATTTATCAAAATCCTTTCTTAGGGGATGCCTACGTCATAACACCTATATGCATGTCAAATTTCAGCCCGATCCGTCCAGTGGGCTGTTTGTTGATGTTGCGGTGCGTTGATGGATTGTTTCATCTTTAAGTTATATATATATTTAGATATTTTGTTTTTTAATATACATATGTATAGGAGTGTTACAATATAATATAATAGTAGTAATCAGTACAATTATAGTAGAAATATATTCACATACTAGCTGTTACCCGTGAATGCGTCCGCGTGGATAAACTTATTAATTGAAACAAATAAAATGTAAAATAAAAGTACCCTTACTTCTTTTAACATTAACTATCTGTGAGTAAAAGTTCAGTTAAAATCGTCAGCCTTTTCAGAGATTAGTAGTTGTTTTTGGTATACTAGTAGTGTTTTCGAATAAACAAATATACAGAATAGAACAGAAAATCATCTATTCACATAAACTTAAATTAAGCACTTTTGAATAGTCATAGTTATCATTCTTTTAACCTACCGCTCATTCGGAAAGGAATCTCATCACAAGAAGGACGAGCAAAAAACTTGCGTGTTGCTCTTTTAATAATTTTATTGAAACTTTACATTTTCAATTCGAAACGTGCGAATACAAAACACCAACTAGCACTAATTTATTAGGGTCTATATACACAATAGGATTAAAACAGTCATAGTGATTAGAGCAGACCAGTTACTATATGTAAGCAAAGGACATTAATTATGAACTAGTTATATGCAGATAGTAACAAGAGCTTGTTAACAAAAACAGACAGTAATCCTATCAAAGAGATTCCTCTAATACATTAACATTTAACCCACCATACCATAGACCATCGCAAACCATTAGAGAATTGCTCTTTGATGTTATGACAACACAACAGCCCGCATTCCGTTTTGCTTTGACGCTACAGCTTAATTGTGCTCTTCAGGATATATCTACATCTGCCTATAGATGTATAGATAGTACATACGACTACTTACATAGGGAGATTTATGAGTAATGGAGTCTTTCTATTTTTTAATGGGGTGACTAATAGGTTTAACATAACGCCGCATACAGCTATGACGAGCTTGACATCCTACTGCGGTGCTCTGTGCAATATTGTGAATCTGTGATGCGTTATGTATTGCGCGGGAAAATTAAATTTAACACGCAGAAGACTGCATTGAAAACTCGCATTTTATTTCGGATCGGCATTTTTTTATTGTTAATTAAATTATGTATAATATTTTTAGTGTACAATAATTTGAGGTACATATTATTTAACTCTTAGATTTATTTCAATTAAAGTGCCAAGGGTTGATCTCTCGGTCCCAACACGTAAATTTACTTTCATTGCGGAGTGACGCACCGGCGGGCATGCCGTCTTTAACGTGTTAAAAAAGGATTAGATTCCTCACACTATACAAAAATTTGATGTTGTATACGAAAACTTGTTTCTATTGGTTTGGATTCCCATTGTGTTTGTATTAAAAAAAATGTATTTCTATCGGTCGTTTATACTAACAGTAGAAGCTCACTGTTGAAAAACTCTTTTAAAATTAATATATATACTTTTTATTTTATATTTAGTAAGTGAAATATGAAAACGATTATGTTCTATTGTTACCATTAAAATATTTATCTATTAGAAAAATTGTTAGATTTTTTTTTATAACACAATCTTTCCCCTATTTCAAATTTAAATACGTTTATCATACTTTATTATATTGCTAATATTAAAAATGCGAAAACTTGTGAGTGAGGATTGATGTTTATAACACTTTCACGCAAAAATTACTGACTAGATTTTTTGCAGTATATAGTTCATACAAGAGAATAACACATAGGCTATAAATTTATTTATTTATTAGCATACAAAACAGATTACAGTCATTATAATAATATAACTAGGAGCGTATAGTTCGGTACAAAACTGGATTGTAATCCAACACTATATATGCATAAGAGCTAAATTATATAGACGCATGTAAGTAACTACAGACACAGCTAGTTATTCAATATTATTCACTGTTGCTTCATGTTAGTACCAAGTCTTTTTATCTGCCTGCTCTCAAAGCGATGCTACATAATCAAGTGTTATATAAAACTCCTTACATATCTATTGGCATAAGGTAACGTAACTTTATTGGGTTAAATCGGCCGACTAAAGGGTTTTCTTGTACAAAATATTATTAATCTTATGTCGGTGGCTTTAGAAGTGCGAAGGAAGATTAAATTTTACTGGCTTAAATTATATTTTGCTCACTTCAAGCTTCTGTGGGATGGTAGAAAATATTTATCACATTTTTTGATAATATTGCGCGCGGTAGGTTGAAAAACGATTTCATATTGTATAAAATCATTTACGTTGGCATCTCTATCTATAGCAATAACTAGAATTTAAGTGTTGTAATTTAGAATTTAACAAGCTACTCGCCCCGGCTTTACACGGGCGTACATGTATTATATACATAAACCTTCCTCTAGAATCACTCTATCTGTTAAAAAAAACCGCTTCGAAATCCGTTGCGTAGTTTTAAAGATTAAGTATACATAGGGACGGACAGACAGCGACAGCGACTTTGTTTTGTACTATGTAATGATAACAATGCACTAAATGTAGATGGCGTATATGAATATAATCTGAATTATATAAATTTAAATATATTTTAAATTGAAGAACTACTAAAGGCGTTTGACATACGTACCTATCTAAAATATATGTATAGCATAGATTCTAGTTTGTAGGATGTTATATGGTACTTAAATTATTAGATACAAAAACATAAAATCGTAGTCCTCAGAAATGAAATCACATTGATGCCAAAGCCTATAATTTAAAAAAAATATTATGCTGAGTTAGGCATGAAGTGTACTTTTAGTACAATTATTAGTTTTAGCTATGTTTATACTCATATTCGTTTTTCCTGTTGTTATTATAGATATTATTAAATTATATTAGATATCTGTGAAGTTGTTTAGTTATCCGGAAATAATAACCGATATTGGTCGTACATTTATATGATTTAGGTACTCACTGCTAGAAAATGTCATTAAATAAATAGTAAGTTCCTAAGGATATTCAGTACTATTGCGATTGGCATGTCTAGTGATTTTTCCGACCAGACTATCAACAATTTCAAGCATTTCAAGCTCATTTGAAGATAAATTGACTTCAAATATTTATTATGGTTGATAGAATTTTATTACTCTAAAACTACTAGTTAGATTTTTAGTCTCATTTTTGATAATATAAGTAAATAAATATTGACTAGATTTTTAATAGCTCTGGACAAAACTATTTCTAGTTTCTAATTAAGTCGAGCTTGTAATATGAGTAGGTATTACTACTGATAGACGTACATAGATTAATTTTATGTACGTGGGATTGACTATTGGCATAGCTGACGGTTCAACATTTTGTTACACCAGAACAACACAAACAAACAAACAAAACAGTGAAAACAATTGTATTGAATTGTATTCTAATGTTGTTAGTATTGTACATATATATAACTTATGATGTCGGAAAGAAAGGTAGAAAAGTGAAGAACGGCAGAGTCAAAACGGTGGCAACACATGAGTCAATACGGATGAGTGGTACGTGATAATATGATATATTTAGTGTGTCCGCCAGATGATCCCTATTTGTTGAACCAGTTAAACCAAAAAGGCTGTGTTAAACCGCCAAATCATAGAGGTCGTCAAATTGACATAACGAGAACAAAATCTGTATATAACAATGGTAATATAATTTTAGGAGCGACCTATAAAAGTACATGTTTTATTCATATTCGCCAATCCAGGGTAATAAGGGTAAATTTTATCTGCAAAACTCTACAAGCATTAGACGCATTACCATTCTCAATCACAAATCCACACATTAAACTCATCCTGCGTTCAATTATGCAAAGTGGTTCAACGCGTCCCATTGATGGATTACGACGTACTCCCGCCCGCCCTAGAACTTTAATTACGATTTTCAAATCGTTCCCAGCGTGTTTGAGTTCATTTCGACGAAATCTGTCGCGGTATATATTTTGAGTTGTGCAAATCTTTACATATAATAAAATCGTAGAATCGTGACGAGACGAAACTCGTTTGTTGTACGTAAAAATTATGGAATTACGATGAAATTTTATATGAAAAAAATATTTTGTTAAATATAGACTAAATTAATTTGGTTATAATACCACCTAAAAGTGTCAATAATATTGTAAAAATATTCAATACACTATCTACAATTTTATTTATTAATTCATTACTCAATGTAGAGTGCTATATTAGACGTCCTCGGTGGTTTTTTTTTAACTGCTATGTTGATCGAAAAGGTTCGGACTACTCTAATGCTGTTGGCCGCAGCTGGCCTTTACAGCTTCACCGGACGTTAGGGGGCGAGTGCAGATGGCACTCCAAACCCGCGGAAGAAATTATGGAGCGGCTCAAGGCCAACTCCTGCCTAACGGATACGACTTTAGTCTGAGGGTACCACTAGGGGTTCGAACCTCGGCCGTCAAAATTTCGTTCCCCGTTTGAATTGGACGGGGGATCGATCGGAGGGGTTCCTCGGTGGTCTAGCGGTTTGGCTTTAGCTGTAGCGCCTTACTTCCGCTTGCCATGGGTTTGTTTCTAGTTCGTTCGAGCTTAGGACTAGATAGCGCTATGTAAATTTGTACTGAGATATCATAATATTAATACGAGAAGCAAGAATTTTATACTACTTTTTATTCAAATTGGGGGACGGAGGAGTACGAAATTTCGCACACTTATTGTTTATATTGAGAAGGACTGCAGAATGCTAATATATTTTTTTAATTATATAAAAACAAATACATTGAATTAATAAAATAAACAATACAAACATTATTTGGCCCACAAATACATAGAAGTATAGTCTTTGACAATAGAACTTAAATAATGTTCAAACTTATAATTTAAATTAATTATTGACAAATTTCTACCATTGGGCGACTACACTAGTTTTTATTATTGCTGAAAATTGACATTGTGGTAGCCATTCTGACTCCGACTCCGCAGACTTTTCACCTGACCTAAGTTCGCACGTACTATAGATGCTTTTTTTTTCTTTTTTGTACACGTATGTATGACTATTCTAATTAATACACTATCCTATAACAATGTCTAGTTTGCTGGAAATAAATCTCTTTAAAGAGATAAGATCGCCCTTGTACGTTTATTGTACATACATTTATTGTATCACTGTTTTTTACTTATGTGTATTAACAATAAAGAATACTATATACAAATGTATGTACATGCGTTTTTTAATAGATGATAATCGCATGGTGCATCCGTCTGCACTGACGGTTTACACTGGCGGGGCACCAGTGGAGGATGATAGGATGAACATGAAGTCAGGTGAATTAGTCCCTCGTGGTAAATTCACTAGGTATTTATCACAATGTTTACTAAGGGCGTGAAGGTCACCTACAATATACCATTGCTAGCATTGGGGTCATCAGTCCACATCTAACAATTGCCTTCTCCCCAGGCACCAACAGTTGTGATTATGAACTTTGTAAACTTTGAATTAGGACGTATTCTGACCTTTCCTCACTATCTTTGTGTCTGGCGGTCTAGCGGTTAAGACACTGCCTTACTTTTAATTTAGGCCAACGGATAATACAACTTTTTTATATTACACAAACTTTACCTTCTTTGCTAACAAAATTAGTAACATGTATTTAAAATCTTGTATTTAAAAGTGCAATAAAGTATATATTACAACTTTATATTGAGGGCTATTTCAACATGTTACTCGTACTATACCCATCTTTGTATTACACAAAATCAATATTCTAATAGATTATCCTGCTACTTGATACCTGTAATATTTGTAAACAAATTAGAATACAACAGTTACAAAATTTTAAGTGAAGCTTACAATAATATATTATACAAATCACCCACCACAGATTGTGCAAACGGGCCTAACCCCTTTCTGAAATAAGCGCTTCTAACAATCATAGTTTTGTATACAATTTCGTGGACTTGTTCTTGTGTTGTTGCTTGTTCTAGGGGTACTAGACAACTGTTTTTTTTTCTGGATTATAATGGAATGATGCTTCCGCCTGCGCTTAAGGTTTATGCTGGCGGGACACCAGTAGAAGATGATAAGATGAACATGAAGTCAGGTCAGTTAATCATCATGGCAAATTCACCAGGAATTTTGTCAAGATGGTTTCCGGGGGGAACCTCGTGGAGGTCAACCTTACATGATACATTGCTAGCAATGAGATTAACAGTATAGATTCCATAATACTAACAATCCCTTTCCCCTCACTAGACAACTGTTATAAATACATACATATTACACATAGTAAACATCCTGACTAATATAAACAATCATACTCATAAATCCAATTATATAAGAGAGACCCACTCCGAATTCGCACGGATGAATTATAGTATTTAATAAATAAAAACTAATTACATAAATAAAACAAAACAAAATGGTCCTCCTTCGCATGACATGCACACAAAGTCAATCTGTTACCTCGTAACTTCTCTATTACTGGCGCAACTTCTGATCAATTCGTTTTATTTACATACTAGCTACTCGCCCCGGCTTCGTCCGGGTGTACATGTAATATACATATAAACCTTCCTCTTGAATCACTCTATTAATAAAACCGCTTCAAAATCCATTGCGTAGTTTTAAAGATTTAAGCATATACAGGAACAGACAGCGACAGCGACTTTGTTTTATACTATGTAATGATAATGATAATGATTACTTATTGTAGTCACATTAAAGAAGTCTCATTTAAAAATTATAATCCATCGTTGGTCGTAAACGGCAGACTAAATTAACCGGGACGTTAGACATTTAAGAGGGAGTGGACCGCAATTAGGGTAGGCCTTTACTAAATTTCGTCAGACTTTGGTGGGTTTATAAACAGCGGCAAGGATTCACTTTGGGATTATATTGTGGATATTAATTCGCTCGTGCCCGGTAAACTTTGGAACTGAACGTGTCCTGTAAAAAGTTCGATTTCGATATAACTTTATTAATATTTAGTGTTGAAGCCGCAGTCTGCTGGGTTTTATGTTTTTTGTGCATGAGTAGAAATGGTAGTCTGTGCACTGCGATGACGGTTTAGGCTGGTGGAGCACTAGTGGACAATAATAATAATAATAATACAATAGCAATCTAAGTACAATTCACACAGCGCCATCTAGACCCAAGTTAAGCTAGCTAAAGCTTGTATTATGGGTACTAGACAACTGATACACATACATATATGTTTTCGTAAATACATACATATTATAGATAAAAAACACCCAGACCGATACAAATAATCATACTCATGAATACTAAATGTTTGTACCGTACGGGAATCTGTTTCTGTATTCAGAAAACATCTATAGGTATACTTTTTAATAGCCACGGGTTCGATTCCAAGGCAAGGCACTTGCACTAACATGAGTATGATTATTTGTATCGGTCAGGGTGTTTTCTATGTATGTATTTATACAACACAAGCTCTGGTTAGGTTGGGACTATGTGAATTGTCCAATAATAAAAAAACTAGGTAAACAATACAAATAAAAAATTATAATTTATTGCTATAAATAAACGTAGTGCGTCCAAACTATAGTTTTGTAGAACAAGGCCAATCCAATTAAATAAAACAATTGCTTGAATACATTTGGGGACATGTCATATAATAACTTCTTTTTCCCTTTGCTCTTTTTGATGTATTGTAGGCATATATGAGATCAAACAAAATATGAATAAAATATTCAGTTTTATTCGCGTTCATTTTTATATATTTAACTCAATCGTTCTGTGTATAAATAAACTATCAATACGGTCTAGCGGTTTGTCACATAGCCTTAGTTCTGACGGTCGCGGGTTCGCAACCTCGCACTGTGAAACATTTGTAAGTATTTATTTATTTTTATTTATTTATTCATACCTTCATCAGTGCACAGTTTGATGCAGTCCTGACTCCCAAACTAGCGTGAGCTGTATATCAGGAGTCAGTTCCTTTAAAAACAAGGATAACAGTTTTAATTCACATGTAGACTTAAAATTAATGAATATTTTATTCAATTTAGCTTTTGCGTGTATGTGTGTGTGTATTTGTGTGTGTGTGTGTGTGTGTGTGTATTGGTGAGTATGATTGTTTGAATCGATCTGGGTGCATTCTACGCACATTATGTATGTATCTACAAAAAGATATATGTAGACTAAAATCTATTACTTAATATCAAAGCTATAGAAGTTGATAAAATATTCAAACGTAAAGTAGACAATCTAGAAAATTCTCGAAATATTAATATTAGAAATCTCTCAAAGTGCTTAACTTAAAAACTGATATTAAGAAAGTTAAATATAGAATTAATTAAAGTTGTAATTATTAATTGTGTTTTATATGATGAGATTTTTCTTCTATACGATAAGAAATTTTTGTACATTTGACGACCTTGGTGGTATAGCGGTTTGGAATACAGCTTTAGCTTCTTCTAGTTGCAGGGTAGATACGCGCACTGTAATATATTCATATATACCAACAGCTATGTGTGTAGTAACCAAGTGTTATAATAGATGATGCTGTATATGTTCGGGGTTATATTTGTCTTTATTTTCTCATCTTATAATAAAATCGAGATGAAAACTGTCTGTTAATATTTCATGTAAAAATTGAATTACGATAAAATTTTTAGAGACCTTGTTAAATATGACTCAACAAACAGAAAGTTAAGAAAAATACTAAAGGGATAATAATTAATAATTTTAATACACCACCTATAATTTTATTAATTAACCTTTACATGGTATAAAACGAAGTTGCTTCCACTGTCCCTTTGCTTAAATCTTTTGAAGTACTCAGCTGATTTTAATGCAGTTTTTAGTAAAAGATAGAGTGATACAAGAGGAAGGTTTATAGGTACAATGCATGTATACCAGTATGAAGCCAGGACGGTTAGCTAATTCATTATAAAATAATAAATAGCGTTGTATAGATGTTTTATTTAATCCACATCGACAGATGGCCATCTACAAATTTCCACTCGTACGAAATTACCGATTGTTTTTAATTGCGATTCACCTAGTTTTACCCTAATGCTTTCACAGAATCATTACACGTTTCTACTGGAACTTTTTCTGAGTTCTGATTATATTAACTAAGAAACTCTAGTCTGGAATTGCATGTGTGTAGTTTTAGAAGTTTTGGCTGTATGTTGATTAAATAGTTACTTGACCAATTATCAAGATTTTTATATTCTAAGTTAATTTACGGAATTTTTTATCCACGTAGGTGGCATTGTGAGGAGTCATTTTGTCCTGGATTTGTTGTGCGAGCGACTATGCCCGTATGAGTAGAGCTATGACAAAATGGAGCTGGTTACCCAAGCTGTATACGTACAAAACTACCATAAAAACAACACTAAAAAAATCTCTATATGTGCACATAGTCTTTTAGATACAAAAGACTATGTGCACATATAGAGATTAAATTAATTAAAATCTCTTTCTTGGATTTTGCCATCAACATGTACATGTTGATACATGTACTTTTTTGTACAAAAAAGTAATTATATATTTTTTAATTTTAATTATAAAAACAATATTCACATAAATATTTTGTGTTAATCCAGTAGATGGTTTTACTTTGTACGAAATAGCATTTAAATCGATCGAGTTATTTAGGCTTTATTTAGTAACAAACATCCGAATATACTTACTTTTATGTCAATAATTTTAGTTGGATACATGACTTATCCAACAATAATTGGACTGTCAAAAGCAATATAAGGATATTTCTAATCATAATATTAAATAATTTAAGATGATATAGGATATAAAAAGTAAAAATGTACATACACAAGATTATTATAAACTAGCTGACCCGCACGACTTCGTCTGCATCACACTTATCATTATACATCGCCCAATTTACATAACATCTCTTTAAATGATAGTCTATGTATTATTCTTATGTGTAAGCTATGTTACTATAAAGTTTCATCAAAATCAGTTCAGTAGTTTTTGCGTTAAAGACTAACAAACTCAGAAACTTTCGTATGTATAATATTAGTAAGGTGTTACTAATACTATATTTTACCCCGCGATTTCGTTAACATTTCTAGATAAGAAGTATATAGAAGGATAACTATTTGGGATGTAGAAGATATATTATACGTCCTTCTGCATCCCAAATATTACAACCCTTATTGAAAAAAAAGGAACCTCCTACAGACTATAGAAATAAATACTATAAATAGGTATATAATAACTTATTAAAAATAAAAGGATCTAAAACCAATTGTTAGAGTTGAAGTGAAAAGTAGTTGTGGTTATAGATAAATTATTTAATTTTAGCACACACATTACAAAGCATTATAAGTGGGAATGGCGACCGGAAAAATCGTAGTGTTGCCATATTTAATTGTTGACTTAAACACCAATACCAATATACTATAAGACTCTCGAAACTGCAGAAACAAAGCTTAAAGCATTCCGACGTGCAGTTTTCGTAGTTCCAGAGTTTAGTTCCGGTTATATGAGGATGTAAACATACAAACAGAGAATGACATAAACCCGCACATCTGTAATGTTTTTCATAATGATGATGAGTTTTAATGAGTGATAGAGGACTGTCTGGAATCCAGCGCTATATAAGTGCACCTCAATGTGGATATGCTTATAACGTCCGGTGAAGCTGTAAAGGCTAGCTACGGCCAACAGCATTAGAGTAGTCCGAAAAAAAAAGGATATGCTTATATTGGCAACATCTGAGGCAGCCCCTATAGCTAACTTTGTATATTTTTTTCTTATTTTCATGCTTTTTAATCTATTAACGTTAGCAATAAAGGTTATTATCTTATCTTAACTAATGAAATAAGTTTATTAATTCACACAGCGCCATGTAGTCCCAAGCTAAGCAGAGCTTGTGATAAGGGTACTACACAACTGATATACATAAGTATATAGATATTTTTTTTGTAAATACATACATAATTTACATAAAAAACACCCAGACTGATACAAATAATCATACTCACGAATACAAATGTTTGTGCCGTGCGAGGAATCGACGCCGTGACCATCGGAAGTAAAGCGGTTAGCTATAATTCTAGACCATCCAGGTCTTCAAGTTATGGTTGAACTATTGATACAAAGATCTAGAATACATGTAGTAACAAACTTGGTCAGTACATCTTTAACTTATCCATTGCTGACAGCCGTTAGGTTACCCGGTATAAAATGAATAGCAGTATACTTATTTTCCGATTAACTTTATATTTTACTATTACGGTTAAAAACAGAGGTAAACTCATCATCATCTGCTTCTTACTTATCCCATTTGGGGTTGTCGTAATAAGTTTTTCTCTTCCATTCATCCCTGATCGCTGTCATCTCGTTTACTCCCTTTCTTACCATATCATCTTTCATACAGTCTATCCATCTCTTTTTCGGCCTTCGACGGCCCTTATAACCATCCACATTCATATGTAACACCTTCCTTATAATATTATCTTCATTCCTACTGTTAGCTTCAATATATAAAGAACACTCAGTTGACTTTGTTACTTACATTTCAAATTTAAAACTATAGCGAGTCAAGTGATGTTGGTGGCGTCACGATTATGCCGCCGCCAATAGTAATAGAGATAAAAAGGCCGCGAACAAGGAGGAAGCGGGCTGCTCTCTCTCTGTTCGAGGCGACCGAGATGATCAGACGTGAACGTACAGCGACGCAATTTATGTGGAGTGTAATTTGAAAAAGGAATAAAATAAAAGTACTGCTGCATCGACATATCATTTCTGAAACTTCCCAATACTACGCATTACATGCCCATACTAATAACTGAGGTAAACTAACTGTGCATATTATTTTTTTCGATCGACTTCCTCTTTACACTCATCCACAGTCATATTAAGAACTCCCTTTAAAACATGATAGACTGATATTTGCGGTAGACTATAAAAGTCATGCATAAATACCTCAGTTTTATTTCTTTCACCGTCGAAACAGCTTGATCTACCTGTATAAATTGTATATCGGTTATAGAGTTAGATGTCAGTAAAATTGCAGGATAACTGGTGATCTTAGTCGTCTGAAATAGCAACACATGTGTGGTATCATGGGTGTCATATGATAACATGATGTCCATGGTGCTGTTCAAGTATGTATTATACTTACTGCTGATCAGGAGGTAGACAGTGTGCGATTCAAATTTCATAAAAAAACACAACCGTCCGCCTATTTCTCAACTCACTTTTTCTATATCACTTAACCCACTTTGACAGGATTTTCACTATAATTTCGAGAGATTATAACTAAAACTGTATAGAGTTCGGCTAACAAAGTTGTTATAATACCTGCCACTACCTCAAGCGATATACAAATTATTACGGAACTAATTATTACAAAAACTTTACAAATTGAAATAAGTTAAAAAAAATATTGAGTCCACTTATATTTTTGATTATCTCTCCGGTGATGGAAACACCGGTAACAAACCAAATTACTAAGACACGTTTGCCATATAACAAAATCATTACGTCCGTCATACCGTCGCCAGTAGATAATGCTCTAAGTCTTCTAAGTTTCGTATAGTGACATGGCGTTTTTTTTAGCTAAGAAGATTGTGTTAAACAATTTAATATGTGAAATAATAGTTATATAATATAGTTTAATAGTTTTTTCTTATGTAAATAGTTATCCTTTAACTGTAATACTATTAAAATCAACGGTTTCAAATTGGAATGAGCAGAGTTTGCTTCAGTCTGTCAGTATAGGTGCATAAGCGAAGTCATGCGAATATCCTAGTATAGTTATAAACGAGTAACGGTGCCGCTGAATAATAATGAAGCACTTAACGTCTTCGAGGAGACGTGTCTGCCGTATTTTAATGAAATCGTTGTAAAAGATGAATAAATCTATCGTACGCGGCGAAAATATTAGTCAACTGAAGGGTTAGCTTAATAACATTATTATAAAGTATCTATCTGTACGCCAAAAAGGAAATATATAATATGAACGTGGATGGATGGAAAGGAAGAGGACGACCAAAAACAGATGGATGGATTGTGTGAAAGATGATATGAATAAAAGGAGAGTATGCTCAGATATGACGACCGATAGAGAGCAGTGGAAGAGAATGACATATTGCACCGACCACAAATAATGGGATGAAGGCGAGACAATTCAAATTCAAAACCACCATCACCATCATTGTACCTTTAAAACAAATACTAAGAATTTATATATCAATCGATGCTTTTAGCCTCCTTTTTAAAAATATTTTTCTTTTCAAATAATATTCGTGAAACTCTAAATGTAAGTTGCGACTAACATATAGGATTATCATTACCCATTCCGATAATCCTTCCATGGGTTCCACTTGAAAATAGACGTGATGTTTCAGAATAGTCCATTAAAAAACGTTATTTACTTATAAGTCCCTGTTTTTATACAATAAAAAACAAACTTATAAGTTTTGGGTTAATTTTAGATGCTAAGTTAAAAAACGGTATTTACTTACAAGTCCATGTTTTTTTATTAAGGGCTTTGGGTTATTGTTAGGTGCTAAGATCTGTAACATTGCGACTTACATAGATCCATTGGGCTCGCCCTTTTTCAAAGTTCGATATTTAGTGCCGTCAGGGACAAGAATTGAAGGATATTCTTAGGAGCGATGGTAGAACCTGTCAGAGAAAGTACAAACTAAGTAAAGTTAGAAATCAAGTACCTTGTTTTTGCTCCGAAGCTCTTCTTCTGCAGCTCAAAAAAACGTGACAGGGCTCAAATTCATAAACACATAGGAATACACACAATAATATACTTCAAAATACATAATTTCAAATCTTTCGTAGCAGAAGTTCCGATTGCTGAGCAACAAGGATTGGTAACAGAGGATACTTAAAAACTAATAACTTTAAAACAAGAGATACCCTACAATATTGAACAGTACCTGCTTGAAGATATAATGAATAATTGTCGATACATATATGTATGTATATATATATATGTACATACACCTAAAATTTTTAGTTATGTGTGGCAATTTAATGAATTTAATATGTTTTGATCTTTTAGAAAATAAGAGATATACATATATATCGTTACTTATTCAGTTAGGAGAATATCCATCTCATTTACGAATTAAGAATTTCATAAATACATTTGAGATGCAATTAGAGTTATTCAATGTGATGTAATTCGTACGATATTGTACGTATTCGAATATATTACGGGTAATGTGGAGTAGATACCTTCATCAATAATTTAATTGAATAAGTAATACACACATACACACATATGATCGTTCGTATACCGCCGGCCACTAACGATGCTTTAATAATAATAATCCCGGGCAATTCACACAGCGCCATCTAGTTGCAAGTTAAGTGTTGGCGCGCAAGCGACGAACGAATTCAGCACATACGACAACATTTCTGGAGACGATTTCATAATGAATACATTTCCATACTTCAGGCAAAAACAAAATGGTTCCATTCATCAGACGAGGTGAAACTCGGAGCTCTCGTCCTGATCAAGGACAAGACAGCACCTCCGCTACTGTGGTGTCTGGGTCGGGTCGTAAAGATCTACCCTGGCGTGGACGGCGTCACAAGGGTGGCCGAACTCAAGACGAAGAAGGGCACCATTCGTCGTGCCTTCAACTGCATCTGCTCTCTTCCTGAGCATTGAAGACATCACTTCAACCCCGGGAGTCTGTTGGCGCGCAAGCGACGACAGTGGACGGCTGCGGGGCATCCGAGCCGGCAGCGAGCCCGATCTGCCGCGACACCTCACTCGGCCATTCCGTGCATCGGGCACCGCACGCACTTCTCGCTTTCTTAACACTTGTAATATATATATTCTAAAATACATGATCATACAGTCCACAACGTGATATCATTTCACCACCCTAACCGGGCCTAGTCATAAGCAAAGTTTGTGGTAAGGGTGCTAGACAGCCAATGTACATACTTACATACATAGTTTTCTATGTATCTAAGTATTTATATCGGCCATTACATTAATACCACAGATAACGTAATATTACATGCTGATACTAAACTAAAGTAAACATGAATACAAATGTTTCCACCGTGCAAGTAATGGAATCTGCGACCATCGGAAGTAAATTGACGTTCTCAACCACTGGACCACTGAGTCAGCCAATAAACTGCGATTGGCACATTTTTTTTCTATAATTGGAATACAAGTTGGCAAACTAACGACTCACCTGGTGTTTACTGGTAACCATCGCATATAATACACGAATAGCACTACGGAAATCATGTCGTTAATTGTCGGTTGTGAAACCACTCACACTTTGCCATTGCAGAGGACTAAGATGTTATCCTGTAATATCACTGTCCTACAACTGTAACATATATGTTACAAAGTAAGTTGTTGAATGGCTAACAAAAACGAGGTACCCACACAGACTACTTTTTTAAAAGTTTAATTTGGTACAAAAATTTGGAACGCATCACGATTTTGAGTCTCCGTCTTATCCAATTTTAGTATATGTGCTATTAAAGAAGATTTTATTGAAATTTAATCAAATTTTAATTTGAATTAGAGCTTAATCTAAAATATAATTAAGTTATAGTGTAGTATTCTTGTTCATACACTGTGGCACAGAGAATTTAGAGCGTAATTTTTTTTGTTTTTTTAGTGGGGCAATACAACGGCTTTTGTCAATTTTACTTTCTTTTTCGAGAAAATGTCTAACGGTAATTGTTGGTTTATGTCTAAGAAAAGATATATTAAAACAGTAATAAGGATATATGAATATAAAATGAAAACAATATCAATTTCTTCCATTACAAATGCATAAAGTATTTCAAAATAATGTATGTTATACGAGGCGCGCAAGAGTTTTTTCATATTATTTATTCCATACGAGAGGCTTTTAGTGGGCCGAGATAAATCATGGTTTTAACCAGAGTGCTATTCCTGAAGTTTCGACATATTTCTTAATACAATGTATGAAAGTTAGATGTTTTATTTGTGGCATTTTATGATAAACCAGAGATTTTTCATATAGAGTAGTAGAACAGTGTCTTAGAGGTATAATACATCGACTTACAAAGCTAAAAGATCGAGATATCGATTCTTACTGATACTATAAATTTTGTATCTCAATTTTAATTTTGAACTAACTTCTTATTGATCGCCGAATTTAACGATAGGGATAGTGATAACAAATATGACGTGCTTAAGAGGCCAAAGGGTCCTATGTTAATAAATGATTTTAAGTCTGAGTTTGATAGAAATCGCAATCTATGCAAGCATTTGTACTGATTCTATAAAAAAGAACTGCTTTCACAGTTTTATACAAAAAATCCTAAGTAAGCCGAGTGTGGGCTAAATCTTCATAATTAATCTATGAAAACAATTGCTTACTATATTTGTAAGTACGGTACTTACTAAAAGCTTAATTGCATTGTTTCATTATAACATTGTTCCAAGTGGCAAAAAACCTGTGTTTCTAAAAACAAAAGAAATATTATAAAACAATAGTAATGGCCACAATGGTATTTAATTCGAATGGAAATTAAAATAAAATAGAATTTAATCTAAGATTATTTTTAAATTTAGAACACGTTTGTACACAGCAGTACAATTAAATGCAGTATTCCGAATAGGATTTTGTGTACTTCTATAATAAAGTACGTTTTCAGTATAATTAAAACTTGCAACTGGCGGAGATATGATATTATAACTCATTAGGTATAATTTCGTTCATTCTGCATTGTATGTTCTGAATTTGAAAACGGTTCACTAATTAGTTTCAGTGTTAACATAGGCCAAGATCAGTTATTGTTCGGATTACGTGTATAAATTATATTTGAATATGCTTTTGTAATATAAAAGTATATTATCTTTACATAGGTAGTATAAAATGAAGTTGCCTCCGTTGTCTTGGACCGTGGAGTTTAAGGTAGTTTTTAGTAATAGATAGAGTGATACAAGAGTGAACAATGTGGTGTACATTGTTCACTCTTGCGTGCAAAGCCGGGGTGGGTAGATAGTGTTATATAATTACTATATTTTTTAATTATGCTGCTGTCCAAATATGTTAGTAACAATTGCAACTTCGGCTGTATAACATTAACCCCGTTTTAGTAACATTTTTCAGTTATATCACGGGTGTCATATGATAACATGATGTCCGTAGTGCTGTTCTAGATAGACACCCGTTACTACTTACCAATGAGAATCACAGGTCATATCCTATTTGTTACGGATAGGTTATTTCTCAACTAAATTAAACTTAAATGAATGAAACTAATAAAACTAAATAAATAAAATTAATAAAACTTCTCATCATCACCCTGAAATCTGAGTATATGTTTTTTAGTCAAAACCTAGGTGAACCCGTGGTTTCACCTGCATTAAATTTATATCCTATATGTCATTCTGATATATAAGCTACATTGCCGTAAAGTTTTATCAAAATTCGTTTAGTAGTTTGCGTGAAAGAGTAACAATACTCAATATACTCACAAACTTTCACATTAATAATATTAATAAGATAAATATAGATAAATTAGAATCTAGACTCTTAGCCAAGAATGACGGAATAGCCTCTTTCAGTCTTGTAAAATCGCTTAAATCAATTTGGCCAATACTTAATACCAGTGGTTTGAGACTAAATCCAATAAGGCCCGCGATAGAGTGACTCGGAAATTAAACTGAGAAGGGACTTGCCTTCGGCCATGTTTGTAGCAAATAAGAATTTTGTCAATGTCACATAGTAACAGTTCTATTTATATTTTGATTATTATTTCTGTGAAATTGAAGTGGCCATCAATCTGACAGCCTACCTGATGGTAAATGGTAATCATCGCCTATATAAATGAGCTTATTTACTTATATAGGCGACAAGGAGTAATACTATATGATATAAGAGAGATATGCATTTTAGACTATGTAAATATAATATGCGTTACAGCACACGTCTAAAATGCATATCACTTTTTTTGTAGAGCGCAGTGACAAAAGTGTACATCCTCCTCCGATCTATTCCCCGTCCAATTCAAACGGGGATCGAAATTACGACGTCCTGAGCCGAGTTTCGAACCACTAGTGGTGCCCTCAGAATACGACTTTATCGTATCCGTCAGGCGAGAGTTGGCCTTCAGCCGCTCCGTAAGTCCTTCCGCGGGTTTGGAGTGCAATCTGCACTCGCCCCCTATCGTCCGGTGAAGGTGTAAACGCCAGCTGTGGCCAACAGTATTAGAGTAGTCCGAAAAAAAGAAGTGTGTAATAAAATAATAAATAAAAATAATACTTTTGTTTTAAATATGGATAAAATAATATACAGAACTGCCAGAAATATTAATAGTATTTCTAGCATTTTTACTATTGTTTTTATTAAATCGGAGTGGCCATTAACTTGACTACGATTACCACTTACCGTCATTTGACACCTGTCATACCACTAACGTATCGCCATTCTAGAATTTTTTTTTATAGCATAGGGGACAAATGATCTTATAGCTCACCTGATGGTAAGTGATTACCGCTGTTTATAAACACCTGCAACATCAGGGCAATTACAAATCCGTTGCCGGGCTTTTAAGAAGGTATAAGCTCTTTTCTTGAATAATGTTGATTGTAATACTAAGATGTCATGATTGTAATGATAAATCTATGTACCTTCATTTTATGTATTATCTAAAAATACATGTATTTGTTCAAATCTTATATTAAACAAATGTTTGTAAAAAAGCCTATTATAAGATAGATGAATTTATAGAAATAATATATAAAGAATAAGTTTATTATTATTATTTTTTTTTACTTTTTCTTGATATACATATGATAGCGTAGCGGCTTTTGTATTGATTGCCCCAAACCAAGTAAAGTGCACTGTAACTGTATGTGTGTGTGCTGTGACGTGGTGTGTGGAGTGTGTGTGTACTAAAATTGTGTGCCTGGTGTGACTGGTGTTATATCATTTTCATCGATTTCGTGAAAATTTTCGGACTGGTCTTATGTACGACTGATTTAAGATTGCATGATTATATTTGAAGGGTGAAAAATTAGTGCTTGTTTTTGTATATTTATTATTATTATTATTATTATTATTGTTATTACACATAAGTTTCTTCTTTTCTTGAAGGTTTCAATATCGTATCGGTACGGAAATACCATTGCTGCATTGCATACTAAGATGTCATGACTTCTAATTTGTAATTTCACTACCTAATCTGACCATATGTACCTCTGAAAAATAGACTACAAAACAAGCTGTCTGGCGACTGAAATAGGAGTAACTGAGGTACCCACGCAGACTTTTTAGTCTACCTTAAAGCTTACTAGCCTATACCTTCGATTTCTTCTGCCATATCCATTTAATAGAATTACCACATGTTCCTTACTAGAGAAATGCAAATCTATATTTTTATCATCATGTACAAGGTCATTTGAAATGAGTAAGTCGAAAGGGTTGAAACTACACCATTCCAAAGTTATGACATATTTGACTTAACATAAATGTTACATACATTCACACAGTTTCACTTAAATTATTAAAAAAATAGCCTTACTTAGCCTTCATCAACCTGTCATCCCCCATTTCACTCCTTTTAAGTTTTATTTTTACAGAAAAGTTATTTATATCCTTAGCCAAGGACCAATCTATGTCAAACTTCATCAAAATCGATTCGTGATGCAATAAATATCATAAGAATTTTATGGTACGTAGCTCTGAAAAATTCTAAAAAGAATGGAATTCTAAGACGGCCAAATATCTCATATTTACCGCCGAAAATACAGACAATTTTATACAAAAAAACACAATCCCGAACGGATTCAATGAAGAGAATATTTGTGTTAGAAAATTGAAAAATCAGCTTAGTGTATGGGAAATTATTTCTGCTGATATCTCGTGGTTGTCGATATCGCCCGTACTATTGTTACTCACACTAAAGATAAACACAAATAAAATCTATACTAATATTATAAAACTTTGTTTGTTTGTTTGAACGCGCTAATCTCAGGAACTGCTTTGTTTTTAACATTTTGTGTTAATACAAACAATATTGTAGCAAAATTGACATAAATAGATAAATAGTTACTTCAGTAACAAAATAAACCAGTTATAGTTATCAGTGCAGACTAGTCTCTACAAGCAGCACCCGTTCACGAGTATAACGGACACCCAGCCATCACTGTGCTCAGCCATATTTTAGGGAGCCCAATGAGCCGTCCCACCTCACCACCGCCTGTCAGGACATTTAAGTGAGCATGACTGACTCATGACACTCGAGACTTCAAATAGTTTGGAAAAAGTCATCTGAGAGGGTACCTCAGTCTCAGATATTTCAGTGCTGTTCATGTGTATAGAATAAATATTACAGAAGTTTACAACTTACCATCAGATAGACCGTATGCATGTGTATCATTGCAATGACATATATACCTCTCCTTTCAATAAATTTTTTGACGTTAGTAGTCTTCTTTATATCATACAAAACTGTAGTATTTTTAAATTAAGTAAAAAAATTATCTTTTTACAATTATATGTATTTTAACATAGAAGTAATAATCATATTCATAGCACAGAGTACTGATCAGAAAATGAGTTTTTTTTTTACTTTACTAATTAGGTTGCGTTCCATTTCACATCAAAAGCTGTTTAATTAGTTGCTATAAGGGTACGTAGGACACTTTGTTCAAAGTCTTTCAATTTATATTCCTGACTTAGTCTCCGGTGACGGAAACATTAGTAAATTGAAATATCGAAATTTATTTGCTTTTACAACTTGTGGTTCACGACTTGGCCCTTACTATTGTTATGCAGAGCAGAGACCTAAAAATAAAAACATAATCTACAGGGACCTTCGAAATAGATATTTCATTATAGATAAATAGGAAATTCACTCAGTTTTGAGGAATTTTGTCATATATAATAGATAAGAACTCAGCGAAGCTGTTATAATTTTAGTTGCGAAAACAGAACTTGTCTGGGATAAAATGGAGGATGAAATTTATAAAGTTATTATTCATTATAATAGTAAAGGGTATAGAAAATGCCGAATGCCACAGTGTAACAGTTATAGTTTATAGTTTCAGTACAGAGTACTGAAGCATAACTGTTCTCTGTATTGTCAAATTTCAGTCTACATACCAAATGACAGCTCACATAGCAACCTGCTGTCTGCAGAATTCGCTAATGTGTATTGGTCGCGAACAAGATTTTTTTTTGGTGCTTGATAGCACTTAAACTATTATAAACACGTTTGATTTGATAACTTTTGACGACTAAACAACTGAATAGATATTAATGTTTGATGTGAGGATAAATTATATTACGAGGACCTCCGTCTATGTGGACAAGGTGGTCGCGGATTAGCACATCGCCTTAAATCTAATGGTCGCAGGGTCGATTCCTCGTATGGTACAAACATTTCTATTTATGAGTATGATTGTTTGTATCGGTCTTGCCGCTGTGTGAATTTCCCTGAGATATGATTATTATTATAAACGCAAACAGATAGACAGACATACTGTCTGTTTGTCTGTTCGCGTTTATAACAGCGCGTACTGACAGACGTACTGTCTGTCTATCTTTCAGTTTATTAGCATTTCACACCTAAACGGCTGAATGAATTTAAAGTTTCATGTGAGGATAATTTTTATGTCGAAATCCCCCATCATATCTATATGTATAGTGTTACATTTATTTAAAAAAAGTCTAATATCGTGGTTAGTTTACCACGTGCCATCTTTCGCGTTTTTTCCTAACATCCTTCGCGCTCAATATCATACAAGAGTAAGGGCATTGAAATTGATTCCGTGTTGTAATGCTCGCGACAGTCTCTCCATCACGCTCGTAGCTTCCCTCGCATAATTTTCTCGGCTATTTTCAGAATAAATAACATTAAAAATCAACTTTCACTTCAGCAGAAAATAAGGTTCTTTTTAAACGTGAAATTAACTTGGCTTCCTTGGAATAAATGACACGTTTCATGGGAAATGCCTCTGTTATTTTGTGAGAGGACGTCTCTCGTGGGGCAACTAAATGAAAACTGATGTCCGTTGGCTTATAATATATTTATATTATACGTAATAATTCAACATCGCATGTCATTTTCATATTAATTACTTGTAGGAATATACGGGTCTCTTTGAACGTTATGTTCTCTTATTTTGGTAAGATGGGAATTTACTGTATATATATGTATGTATCTATAACTTGCCTAATATTTTGAGTCTTTATAATTAGCCTAAACTAATAATAATATTATTCTATAAACTTATATAATTAACAGCGCCATCTAGTTTCACTGTAAGCAGAGCTTATTTTATATACATAGAAAACATCCAGATTGATACAAACAGTTACTTACAAATATTTGCACCGTGCAAGGAATCGAACCATTGGAAGTAAATCGGTGTACTAAACCGCTAGACCACCGAGGCTTTCTATAATGTAAAAGTCACCATTTTCTAGAGGACAGATTTCATGTCTTTTGTTTGCAATGTATTTCATAGTATCTTCGTAACCGATTTAAAAAGTTTGTCACCTGTACTTGTGTATTCAAAATAAAATCATTCAATCAAAAAGGTTACATGGACTGTATGTTATTTTTAGATAAATACTTCAATAGTTGCAGTTCTAATCAGGGCGGGTAGCTTCTTAATCACATGTTTAAATAAATACTTGTAATATGTTTTTTTCTATTTAAATTATTAATTATTTATTTTTACTCTTTACAGTATAACCCACTTCATTTAGACTTTCAGTCGATATCTAATATGCTTATTTGCCATCATCGTAGTAAAAAAAGAATCTAAATTCTGATATACTATAAACAATGATGTTTGATAAACGTAATAAAAATTTATATAGTAAAAATCACGGGATCTTACCACGATTTATATTTATTGAGTTCCCGATATTTCGGCAGTGTTTCAACCGCCATGATGTGGTAGGATCTCGTGATTAACTAATTATACTTATAAATAATGATCGCGTCAAACTTAAAACAGTGCTGAAAATTTTGTTGAGACAAACAAAGCGTTTAATATAAATGTTCGCACCAAGAAATGAACCTTGGACGTCAATTTTTTAATTAAACCTCAATTCCTCCGAGTACGGGAACAAATTTAAATCTGGAAAAATTCAACAATAAATTTCCCATCTGTCAAACTGGCTGTTACAAAAGGATTATTGGAGATACGAAAAGATTGTAGGTGCTATTACATGTACAAAACGAACTAGCTATTTAATAAATAGAGTAAAGTTTAGAATTTTAAATTAAAAGTATAATTTACAACAATTTCATCATGTTTATATTTTTGGGTTATACATTCTGTATATAACTAAATATATCTATGTAGATATTAGGGGAAAAGGGATTGCTAGTAATGTGGATTAATAATCCTATTGATAGTAATGTACCATGTCAGTTTGAACTTCACGCGGTTTCCCTTGGAAACTATCATGATAAATTCCTGGTGAATTTGTCACTATGGGTTAACTGACCTGACCTCATGTTTATTTTATCATCCTCGACTAGTACTCCGCCAGTTTAAACCGCCAGTTAAAATTAGCGCAGGCAGTTGTGCCATGCCATAATCATCAAATAAACTAATATCTTGGGTTTTAAAGAGTCTCTGAAATTATTTTTCACTATGTTACTTAAAAAAAACTTAGGATACAATAATACTTATCTAAAGCAATTTAATTCTATTAAATATTCCTATATAAAATAATATATAGGTGCAATTGCAAATAGTTGCCATGAGAATACGTAATGAACTTCATCCCTCGTTGGCACAGGGCTTACTGCAGAACTGTCAAGCGCCGACAACTTGGGATCTTCCTTGGAAAATTTTCCTCCAACTTTACGATTTCTGTACATTTTTTTTTGTTTATTTCCAAGCGACAAACATCTGAGCGTCGACTTTCTGAGTATGGAATCCACTCCAGTAATCCGATAAATTCTTAATCTATCGCATCGCGTTACCAAAAGTAATATTGAAGTTTGATCTGTAAAAAACAGAATTCTTTTCTTCTTTCTTGAGTTTTTTTGGCTTTGGATGGAAGTTTGTGTGTGATATTTTACCTTAATAGGCGCCTATTTATTTGGCGTGTTATGAAAATATTATTTTATGCGTTTATTACGTCGTTTTATCAGAGCAAACGCAATTATTGATCAGAAACATTGCACTCACATAATTAAAAAAAAATATCCTCAATATTTGTAAGATATATTATTCTAGATGGAAAATATTAAGCGTAACTAACAGACGAAGTTAATCGATAGCTTATTTTATTACACATAAATTATTAACTGAATAGATCTTAGTTTGGACGTGATAGTAACCTACACCACAACCGTGACTGTACCTTGATGGTAATTTGTACAAAAAGATACTAAAATGTATTTTGGATCTACCTTTCAACAATTTTTTTTTATTAAAATACTTATTGGACAAGCTTATTTTACTCTTTAGTTGATTATTGTGAGACGTTTTTGCCTGGTCTTAGTTATGCAGACAAGGAATTTTAGATATTTTAAACTGAACGCTATGATATTTTCTTAAATACAGAAAATAATTAATAGAAATAATAACATCAAAAAATTACCAGTTGAGTTCCGTGACAGTTTTAACTGAAGTAGCTAACAGAACTGAACCATAGGGATAGTGATAAAAATTTTCATACAAAAGTGTCCTATATGAATAAATAATCATGACTGAATCTATATTTTAGTAATCATGTACAAGCTCATTTAAAAAAAATAAGAGCCAAGTTTCTTATTAGTTTCTCTTAGCTCGAAAGCACTTTCAACTTACTACCTTCAGCTCAAACACATACATCATTTAAAAATAGACTAAGATCTCATTATCTCTCTTCATAGTACATGTTTTTATTTTACCTTTTTTTTTTCTTCAGGTTTATATATATCTAATGTATGTATGTATATCTAGTAGTATAATAAATAGTGTCTTATGTGTGCCACCTACCCCATAGAATATATGTACATAAGTCCTCTCTTCTAGGTCGTCAGTAAGAGATTGCATTTAGCGATAAGACCGCCTTTTGTAATTATTTTACTATTTACTGTATTTTCTTATTATTTCATGTGTTGTGTACACATAAAAATTTTATTATTATTATTATTATTATCGTCAGTTAACATATGATAAATTGTAAGATTCTGTGATAATCCTACATGAATAAAGATATTTTGATTTATCATCATGTTTTTATTGTATCATTTCTTAAGAAAAAACACTATGTTATCGGTAATAGCCAGTATATATGTTTTTATGATGATATAGCGTACTACATCATAGGTAAGTGATAAAAGAGACGATTATCTGAGGAACGCATAAACAGCATGTGCATCTAAAATGACAAGCTCATTGCCCTCAGACCCCCAGCGAACGGACGTGCGCGCGTGTCATGCTTCCGTTCTAAATATAACAAGCACTTAAATAGAATGCATCCTCACCCCATGTTTTATTGTTTACTTAGAATTTGTGGCAGATAAGACGGATGCGTTAGATATTTAAAGTGCTCTCGATAAAGTGTCAATAAAATTGCTTTTCCTTTTCAATACGGTGTGTTTAAAATAACATTGTTCCGTTTTATTTTTATGACAGACTTTAAAGGGAGAGAGTTAATTTGACTGTTTTTTATGCAAACGTTACTCGATACCTATATTTAGAGATCGAGGAATGATTATGAGATTATGTTTTTAATCTGTTATATTAATGCGTTTAATTTATGTTTTTAATCCAGTAAATAAGTTAATAATTTTTATAAGTTACTAGCTACTCACCCCGGCTTCGCACGGGTGTACATGTATTATATATATAAATCTTCGTCTTGAATTACTCTATCTATTAAAAACACCGCTTCAAAATCCGTTGCGTAATTTTAAAGATTTAAGAATACATAGGGACGGACAGACAGCGACAACGACTTTGTTTTGTACTTATGTAATGATAAAACCGAATGATGTGAAATACTAGAAACTATATCTAGAATACAATATGATACACTATTGTCATTACATTAAAATAAAAATAAAACTATATCTACATTATTAACGAAAAACATAGGCTGTGTATGTTATTGGTGGATATTACAATTTTCTATATATATCTTGCTAAAATAATAAACGCGTGGATGTATGGATAGATGTTTGTTACTCTTTCACGCAAAACCTAATCAATAAATTTTAATGAAACTTTACATTAATATAACTTATACATCAGAATAACATATAGACTAAAAATTTCACGCGAGTGAAGCCGCGGGCACAGATAATGTATAATATATGTATTTATTTAGTTTGTCAAAATATAAAGACCTAAAAAAATAGAGAGTAACTCGTATGAAACCGGAGTGGTTCTCTTATAACAGAAATAGAATTCGTACCAAACAATAACCCTATTCATATTATACGGAGAGTATATATTACCATATATGGCGCCATTACACGCCGAAATCACATCTGAAATTTCGATCTTCCCACTATACATGGAATCTCTGTCAAAGACCGAGGCGCCTTTGTCGCTTCGGAAATAAACCCTTTTAGGGCGTCGAAATGACTTCATTTCCGAATAGCATTCGTTTCCCGCTTTATAAAGTCAAGTCAAATTTGCAACTGTCACAGTTGATTCTAACAAGCCCTGTCTATATAAAAGAAATGATGCTGATCATGAATTGTATAAGTGAAAAATATACATAAATACCTATAGTATTCATATATATATATTTATTTATTTAAATTGATTAGGGGTGAAATTAACAACAGCCAGGTGTTGAGCTGTATGGAGTTGTATGTTCCGGATAAATATGTATGGTGTTGTCGACCACAACTGCTGGCTGTGACACATAGAGCACTTACTAGGCAAAGCACCGGTCACAAGAGCACTGCGTACATTAAATCATATAACGGAGCAAATAGGTCTACTTTGTTGTTCACTGAATGAGTTCACGAAGATCGCTTTATTTATTATAAGTTACAATTAATTTAAAAAATAATGTTTGCTGCACTATTGTATTAGGCTAAGACCTGTAAAAATAGATGTAAGTGTGGAAAAATAAATAAAAATAAAAATAAAAAATTCACTAAATATATATACTTGCAGACAACTTTTCACCTCCCGTTTCAACCCTTTTTTAGCAATTAGAAGTAGCCTATATCCTTTCTCGGGGTCTAAATAGGTTCAATAGTTTTGGCGTGAAAGTGAGACAGACATACAGTTTTGCATTTATAACATTAGTAAGGATTAATATAATTTAATGCCTGTTTGACTTTGGAATAATATACCTTATGGAAGGTATATTAGGCAGTGAAAGAATTATACAAATTGGTATAGTGGTTGCGGAGTATATTCCTCACTCTTTATAATATTTGTACTATTTACTTATATATATTTATTATCAGTAGCTTGTTTGTTATATATTTCGTATTTTTTTTAAAAGCCAACTTATTTACACCTGTTTAATAAGTTACTATAAAATACTTTATTTGCTGAAGTTAAATAACGTATAAGAAATATTTAAAAAATAATCAAAGTACAGCATGAATATTAAATATTCATACCAAGAATTCGTACTGAAGTGTCTCAATGCATCAGAATCCAGACAGGCTGACGTCACAGGAAACGTGTCGGCGGAAGCTCGGCGCGCTGTTTCCTCCGCCGCCATGTTTGCTCTGGCGCAAACTCGATCACCGTTTCAAAATTGGAATCGAAATTCTTATTACAAAATAATTTGATTATGTTTGTAGTTAAATCGATTGGAATTTACACAATTCCAAATTTGAAACTTGGGAATTGTCAATTATTGGGTTGCCAGAATTTAAAAAGTATAACAGAGCTAATGCTGAATAAAAGAATTAAAATTTAAATTAGTACTAAAAATATAAAATTTGTATTTAATTCAGTTTGTTATAAAACAATTACCGATAAAATCTGTATAATTGACATAATGTTCTACTACTATGAACGACCTACCATAATTATATTCTTATATAAAAAGTATGAACACTTGATATTTGATAAAATTTCGAATTACTTTAAGTACGTTGTAATTATAGATGAGAATATTTTTTAATATTTTTTTTGTTACAATTAACATTTATATGTATGTACTTAGTATGAGTAGTACAGTAATTTTATGTATATTTCATCAAAGTATATATCCAAAAATATAGCAGTATATATTTATGAAAAATAAAGAAGAATCTCTAAATTAGATTTCACCCGATTTATAGTCTATTCCATATATAATATGGACATACTTTATTGTCCATATTATTACTAAAAATTAGATAGGAATGAATTTTTTGTACAAGCTTCACAAAATACACCAACATGGCTGCCATAAATTATTCCATATTACGGAGTTGATTTCAAAAACTTTTGATAGAAAAAGTAATGTCAAATCAAAAGTTATTTATTATTTCGCATTATTTGTCATTTTCATCGTATCGCTGTTGTGGATGGCGAGATTTTTTATTGATGTCTGACCCTCTTTTCCTATTACACACTCCAAAAGTTTTTTTTTTCATGCAGAATCTCTAAAATATTTATTTATAATCTTGCGGCTATGTCAGAGTTAGCGGCAAACTTGTTCAATGTTACGAAATTTCCCTGGTCGCTTTCAGGGGAGGGAGGATTGGAGAGTCTGCTATTATGTGATCAGATACAGCTATTATTGAAACAACCGCGAAAAATTCATATAATTCTACTGGAGATATACTTACACTATAACTATAAGGCAAATAAATATACGATTTGTCTAATAAAAAGGTGGCAACAGTCAGTTATATGGGCGACCCCGTAGATATCATATTATCATTTCACGTCTGTGGTATACCTTAAACGTCTGCTTAAGAACTAATTTGTCATGCCTCTGTACCCTGTAACTACGGATTTCATACACATGGGATTTTGATCGAAGGAAGATCTGTGTAAATCATATTATATGAGGTACTTATATGTTACGATTTATGTAGATATTTCAATGAAGAACATCTACTCATTACTCATACGTTTGGATAATAATTATAAAATAAATTCACGCTAATAAACGCTTCAATAAAAAAAATAACAATAAATCACGATATATTTTGTTTGTCCATTATCAAACCTTGAATCTGGAGATGAGTAAGAATGTACAGGTGACAGGAATAGTCAATATTAGAAAAAAAACATCAAGGGATGAATTCAGAATAATGAACAAATACATAATCAAAAATGCCGTCTTAATACACCATAGATTTTAGAAGCTTAGATGAGATTCTCAACAATTAATCACGGCTTTAGTGCGAAAAGGTAATGATACAAATGCCATAATAATCTAAGAGCGAGGTCTCTATTTAACAACGCCGGTTGATATAAGCCGCAGAATAAACAACGAAGTATTAAATAGTTAATATTCAGAGTTGTGCTGGTTGCGCAAATACTGGATGATTAGAAAGTAATTTATATTCTATATAGTGGAATAGAATAGAATAAAACTAATAAGTTTGAATAATTCTTCAAATAATCTAAACATACATTAACGTCTCGTTTTTGTTTGCTAAGCTGTACATTGCATATGTGGAAGGTCGTATGTGTATATAGGTTGCTAATATAAACCATCAGAAAATATCTACGAAATATAACAAAAACTGTATTTAAGAATAGACAAAATGGAGAAATATCATATGTAATAGAAATGGAGGAAGAATATATATGAAAAGATAATTAGTATTAGAATATTAATTCTCTATTAATATTACAAATTACAGTAAACTAGGTATAGACCTAAAAGTGGTTCTTCTCTAGAGAAGAGAAGCACCTCTTCAAAAGAAAAACAGCTTTGTTTTATAATAAGCTGCTTTGGTAAAACTATTTGAGACAGACGCTCTCACAGACAAAGTGCCTACGAATGTGATTTTGTGCTAAGTGTACTTCGTTCAGTCGCTTCCTCATATACGAAAGCATTACTAAAATGAGCAGTTTTAATTATGTGTATAAGATCGATTATTCCGTCCACTCATCCCGATGTTAGATAAGACGGGATTTTGGTTTTATCTCATTTTCTAATCTCCATTTTAAGAGATTTTTCGGCCGACTGCGGTGTGAGAGAAATCGTCACTGGCCCCGCATCCAAATTGATGATTACATTTGCATTACTTGCCTGTAATGAAATGAAGTGAGGACAAATTTTGCGGACTACGCTCGATTTGTTTGCGTAACGGATTTTTTCTTTTGTTTCCTTTTTTCAATAATGTAAATTCTTTTTGACGGTCTCGGTGGTCTAGCGGGTTGGCACACCGCTTTACTTCCGATGGTCGATCGATTCCTCGCACAGTGCAATTATTTGTATTGATGATTATGTTTCTTTGTATCGGTTTAGGTGTTTTTTATATATGTATAATGTATGTACTTACAAAAAAAACATCTCATTAATCAGTATCAGTTGTCTAGTAATCATATATCTATAACCCAAGCTCTACTTACTGTGGGACCAGATGGTGCTGTATTAATTATCCAGGATTATTTATTTATTTAAATTATATTCTATATGAGAGTGTTTGTCATATTTATATTTATTAATTTTTTTTTTTATAATAATCGCTCCAACATATAAATGAACTAGATAAAATTAAAAGATTTTATTTTGAATAAAGGTACAGAACGGGAATTTGTTTTTAGAAAGAGATTTATAAAAAATAAAATAGGTGGCACTTGAGTGGCAATTAAAATAAAATAAATTTAAATAAAATTGTTATATATACATTGATGTAAATAAAACAACAAACATGAATGACTTTAAAAAATTTAGTAATAATAAAAAATAATATAATATGATATACGCTATACGTTAAACAGATTCATTATAACATGTATAGTAAAATTAAAATAATATTTTCTTCTAAAAAAATTAAGTCTATTTTGCTTCACGTTCATTATTTTACGATATTTATTTTGTAAGCGATCCAGTTATATTAATACCAACCCCTACTCGCTCCTTCTGCAACTAACCCTGTGTAAATTAATTCGCTATTTTGCCTAGGGTAGTTTTCAAGAGCTGCAAATTATCGACGCGCCTTTCTATGGATACAACATTTTCCTTTGAGGTATTAAGAAACTTACTGTGTAGGAGTTTGATCATTAGTAGCAGGACCTGGAATAAGATATTGAATATTTACAATAGCTTTTTATAGTCAAGTATTTTGTTTAAGTTTATTTGTATTTAATACTCAGATTGTATACTTAAGTTGTCTGGGTGACTCAGTCTCACTTATTTCAGCAGACAAGCATCTTACTTTGTAAGCTTTATTTTGAATGTAGGGTCAGATTAAGCAGGGAAATTATAGGATAAGAGGCATGCCGTCCTTCTTTTATCTCTTATTCCTCTGGAATGGCAACGCATGAGTGAAGAAAGAAGAAAGAAAGATAAAGATTACGTGATAAAATGATGTCCGATCATGTTTATAGACGATGTTTAATGTAATACCTCTAATTATGATAACATTTTTTGCCACTCTTATTACATACTGTACATAAAATATTCTATTTGAAGATGTTTATTATAATTTAATAAAATAAAATTAATACGACATAATAATATAAAAGACTTGATGTCTCTATATAAGTAATAGGTTCCGCTATATCTCTAATTTATAACTGGTTTATTATTAATGTTTTCTTCACTAAAGAATTTGTGAAGGATATAAATTGATATGTGTACACCCTTTTGTCTATTGGGTAGAATTTAAACTACCTAAAATGAAGGACAATAGCGGATCAATGGTATGCAGCTCTCAAGATCAACTTGTGTGTAGGCAAATTGTAAGAGGTATTTAACGTTTGGAAGGTATTGTAGGCTCGTGTGTAGCGAATTCAATGCCGGCTTCATATTGTGCCACCGATCAATTTCACCCATACCACTACCCCTATATTGCCCCAGACTTAAGGGTCGTTTCATACATATTCGTCGGATATCGGTCCGGAAATCAAACAGACATTGCACGAAATCTTAAGCCGGATGACCTAAACCAAAAATTATACCAGTCAGCGGACACACGGAAAATAACAAACTTATTGGGGAATAAATAAGATGGTAATTTTCATATTTTATTTTTATATAGTGTCATTGATATATGTACTATCTAAGTACTATATACCATATATATATATATTTACTAGCTATGCTAGAAATTTATATATTGTAATTTCAACAAAACATAGCCTATGTGTTATTCTGATGCATAAGCTATATTATAGTTTTTATACAATGACTACGGATTTTGAAGAAACTTTACAGTAATATAGCTTAGGATCAGAATGACATATAGGCTAAATTTTTAGTTGAATTTTAACGCAGGTGAAACTGAGGACACAACTAGTATTAAATTATATATTACCTACCTAACTTCTGCTGAAAGGTAACTGAGGGAAACATTGTAGATACAAAGTCTAGGTACTTTGGTCTGGTTTATTTCAACCACCAAGTAGCTTGCTTTGTAAGTTGTATTTCGGTTTATGGATGAGATATGGCAGTGAATTAACATGTAACGGTGGCATGACATCTTAATTATTTCAATTATATATTAAAAAGGTAAGAGAGCGTCATGGGCTAGTGGTTTCCTACCAGATATAAGAGATTAAAGGTGACGGCTTCGAAACTTGATAACATAAAAAAATTGCTGACTGTGTAGACTCTCTGGTGAAGTAAATGTAGGCGGTGCGTTTACCCTCTGTCAATTCAAAATAGAGCTAATCAATTATGAAATTTGGTTGAAAATCGTTTAATAATTTAACTGAGAGAAGGACATGGAATTTTAAATTTGGCCGATGAGTTATTATTAGATAGAGAATATTGAAGTTCATAAAATCTTTTCAGTTCTAAAGCATGAAGTAAACTTAATTAGTGAATGTTTCGATTCAACTCGTTTTATTAACATAACTAATTAAAATTCTAGCTTAATGAAATGCGGTTCCAAGGCCGTTCACTTAATTCAAAATTACATTTCAAACAATTGAAATTAGCTTTAACATAATGTTGGACTTGCCAAAAGTAATAAAAAAATATAATATCAAATTTCACGTATTGACACGAAGACAAGCACCCTGCAGGCAAACTTCGTAAGTAATTAAGTAGCTTAAGTATGTATTCTAATACGAATAATTTTATGGTAAATAAAGTTATTTACCTCTCTCGACGTTTCGACAAAGTTTCACTAGCCGTGGTCACTGCCTTTATTTACCATAAAATTATTCGTATTAAAACCGGTTAATAATATAATATAAATATATAATGAATATTAAACACGAAAGTTTAAAAATGGAACATGTAACTGGCTGTACCATGTTGTTTTACTGATTACGATTAGTTTTAGAAAAAAAAAATTCAACCAGACACAATTTACATGGGACCTCCACTATGTGGTTATGTGTTATATATTATATGTATATAGCTAATAATAAATTATTCATATAACCACTTACTCAAAACGGGAATAAATCTTTAGGATCTATAGACGTATTAACTGAATAATATAGTCTTACTTCCAATAAAAAAATATATTGGAAAATGGATTATTTTCAAGGCAAAAATAGTATAAATTATGTAAAGAAGGAATAATCTATGAGCGATTTGCTTGAACTATTTGATAGGAAAAGAAAAACCTAATATGAAATGAATATTAAATACATTATTTACGCCTTAAATAAAAGATTATTGTGAGGAATTACCCGCCAATACATCGCTTGTAAAATAATCGGCGTTTAATAAATTTCCCGAAAATATTTCGTATTTAACAACAAACGCCATTGAATTGAAAATCTTATTTATTTGATAATAATACATATTCACTACCTATTATCTTTCACTATCTATAAGATATCTGTAAGATAGATGGATTACATGAAAGTTGATATGTATAAAAGAAGTGTACTCAGATATGACAGCTGCTAGTGATCAGTGATAGAAGAGGATATACTGCGTGGACCCCAAATAATGAGATAAAGGCGAGGCATACTGATGAAATGATAATTATTACTTTTATTCAAGACAATTTGAACATAAAAGGAAGAAAAAAGAGTATAAATATTTGTAGCATATAATTTTTCTTTGTAATGGCAACAATAGACAATTTAAAAAGTTTCATTCAAACTGACTAGTCTGTTTCTAATAATTAGGCCATATAAACTGTACTCCTATAAACTATACAGTCCAATTAAAATTAAAGCGTATGTTGTTTTAAACCAACTTTTATAACAATATTCAGTTTATACAATTGGTGAACAACAATTTTTAATATTATTGGGTTTAAATAATCCGTTCTCTTAATAAAGTAACAGAAATACAGTGGCTTATCGCTGGAAATACGATTTCTACGTGTGTACCTACAATGATCGCAACATAGAACCCACTTATCGCGATTGGGATCAAGAAAGGGCGTAAATTCGATACGTGACGACCTGATACCTTACTGTTTTTAATACAAATCGTTCAATTTGTATTGAGTTGTATTCAATACAAATTGAACGATTTGTATTAAATACAATACAGCCGGAATATAAATGTAAATGAATTAAGCAAAATCAGTTTGTTGTTATTTAATTTAATTACATTTATTCTTTTTAATTCATTGACCTTACTGGTCTACTTGGTCGTTTTCCGGTGGTCACGGATTAGTACGAAACATTTGTATTCATGAGTGTTTTTGTTTTGTATTGGTTTGGGTTATATTATGTATGTTTTTATAAGAACAAAGTTGTCTAAGTACATATTTTTTTGCATCAGCTTGTATTGTGTCTTCTTATCTCTACTTAGCTCGGAACTAGATGGCGCTGTCTGAATTGTCGAGGGATATTATTATCATTAATTATAAAACTAATTAAATGTAACTGCTATCATTTTATTTCATATATTTGCATTAATATAAAAATATATAGAAATATTACAATATTTGTAAATATATTTTCTTTGAAAGGAACAATAATAAAGAGTTCATTCATTTTATGTATAATTTTTAATAGCCATAATAATGAAATTTACTACAATTATAAGTATAATAATAAACTATAAACTACACTCGAAATGGAACTTGTAAATTACTTTCACCGATTGTATTTTCGTTAGGAATTAGATATTTTTCATAATTCCCTTTATGACTTACAATTGTACCATACAAGTAAAATTATGATCGTTGTAACTTTGCCGTATGAATAATACATGACAATATGCTCACATTTTGTCAGAAACCCAGCGACAAATTACTCATATGATGCGAAAAATTAATATCGTTAAGTTTAACTTTGCCACAATCGTATGTTTTACTCTTGGAAAGTTGGCGCTTATGTTAAATGGTGATAAGTATACGTATGTATTTTATATAAATACTAGCTGACCCCGCGAACTCTGTTCCACCTCAAACTTAAATATGTCTAAGGTTTTTTGAAGTTTAGTTACGCAATAAATTTCTGAACGCACTCTGTTACAAATGGCTGATACCTGCCAGGTATCAGCCATTTGTAAGGGAAAATATAATTGTTGTTTTTACTGCTTTACATGCAATTTGTTCATATTTTATCACCGTTTAAACCTTTCCTGGACTTCAACGAATATTTCAAGAGTAAATTAGCCAAATCGGTTCAGCCGTACTCGAGTTTTAGCGAGACTAACAGCAATTCATTTATATATATATGTAGGTAGACTATATTAAAAAAAAATAGTAGTTATTTTATTATAAAATTAATTTTATTAATGCTATTAATAGAACAGCTTTTTAAGACATCCAAACTAATTGTCTGATGCGTCGTTTAGAAACAAAACACGTGTCGCAATATGGGTGTAGAGCTAATAATGGTCGGATTTTGATTACTAGTGGGGAAGGTCGATCTGTCGATTCAGAGATCGACAATAAAAAAAAAATAGAGTATATTAGGACGTGAATTCGAGAGCGTTCTGAAGATAGGGATCAATCTAACACTGTGTATTTGTTATTAATATATTTATAACGTATCTACAATAGACCTAAAGAAATAAAAATAAATGAGCTTTAATAGAAATTAAAGGGCGTTAAACATAGACCTGTCTAAATTAATTTACGTATAAATATTGCAGGATATTCCCCAATTTCAAAGATCATTTCATTTCGTCATTGTTTTTATCATCAGTCACAGCCCACTGTTGCCAATAGGGCTCCGTAGGCGTGCCATATTTCATGATACATCGTTTTTTGCTGAATCAAAACACTCAAAGCAACTTCATACCCGGAATCCCAACATCTGGCTGGGTCTGTTATAATATCTATTCTTGCTCGGGTACAAATTGCGGTGAGGACGGCAAAAACAAATGAATATAGGTAGTGTTTCGTCTGAACCCAATACTGGTTTACTTTTTATCGTTGAGGATATTACCAGTGGCAAGAAAAGGTAGTTGAGCTGTAAAGTTGGAAATGAAACTCGTGTAATGTATGTAAATGTAATAAGTACATATATATGTGTTTAAGTATACACATATACGCAATATAATAAGTAGAGGAAGAAGAATGTACCATGTGGACAAATGTACCATGTCAAGTTGACCTCCACGCGGTTACCCTTGGAAATCAACTTGGTATATATCATTTATATGCTAAGATGCCATATTTTGTAATTTTAAAATTTAAAGTATATGTACTTATAAATAAAATTGAAGTGACTGTTTGTGATTTCAAATTAACCGATTTTCACTAAATGCATATAAAAGTTTATCATATACCGTATATCTTGCAATTCAAATCTTATTTTTTATGTAAGTATATGTACATATACTTAGCAATATATAAAGAATAAGTATTTGCGGACAACGTTATAATTTTAATTTTCTATCTGTCTGTGGGTTCTTGATAATCTCTGAAACGGTTGAGCATATTTTACGAGACTTAAACTCATAGATAGCTAATATTATAGAGTAACTTAGGCTACTTTTATTTCAGTATTTTTTATTAAACTTTATAAAAATAAAGTTAAATACTACGAGAACGCTAACTCCAGCAAGAGCTAGTTATTAATAAAATAAGTGATCCAAATATATATCAATAGTAAATTAGAAATGTTTAATCAGAAGACTGTCTTGTTCAGGCCGTGCAGCGTTCATACCAGTTAACACCTCAAGGTAAATGACACTATGTTAACAGCTGAACCACCCCACACATTAGCGTGGATAAACAAAGGGTTAGATATTGATTTATGTGCTCCACACATTTGTGCCTTCTAAGTAACTGTAGATGAACGCAAAGGTTCAGTAATGGCGTTTTAAAATAATAGAATTTTGTGTTTATGGGACGCGACGGTAACACCATCGGTCATGGGACTTTATATACCAGCGGGAGATTATACAAAGCTGCCTGAATGGGGACATTACTCGCCTATTTCTGATTTCAATTAGCTCGTTTGATGTTATTCCTTTTTTTTATATAACTGTAATGGCCACTGATATTTTTTTTTATTGAGGGTTTTGGGCTATTGTGAAATACTAAGACCTGTAGTACTGCGACCTACAGAGATCTATTGTACTCGCCCTTTTTAAAAGTTCGCTACTTAGACCCAAGGACAAGAATTGAAGGATATTCTTGTCCCTGATAAAGTATATACTATATCCTGAGGAGATCCTCAGGAATATACTTTCCAAAGGAAATATTCCGTTTATGCATGAGTGGGATACAACCATATATGTAGGTGGTATAGTGGCGTTTCCTCTTCTGGTTGGCAAAATCTGCAAATTGTTATTAATCCAAAGCCTAGTTTGCCACGTGTTTATTCAATTTGTAGTGTCCAGTGAGGGCTCTAGTTACATATATTGTTTTTACTCAATAGCAATAGTCTATTGGAGTATTGATTCGAGTAGCCTTAATTTTTTTATCACCGCCATTATTACTAAAGGATATACAAAGTAGATAACAACCTATTTTTAGACTTATAACATTTCCTTGAAATCCGTTAAGCCGTTTCGGAGAACTATGGCAACTAACACTGTGACACGAGAATTTTGTACCTACATATATAGAAGAAAATCTACAGGATTAATATAATATTTCTACAATATCCAATTATGAGTCAGCTGAATAGGATATAATATGTTATCTTCGGCTTATTACGAAATAAATAGATACGTGAGTAAACTTCAGATTATTTTCAAAGTTCAACAACCTTTCATCTCCCATTACCTATTGGTTTTCCTTGGTGAATGAATGAGTACCTCTATCGGCTCTTTCCACGCCATTTATTCTGTTCACTCACAAAACATATCGTTCTTCAAGTCCACTTAATTCCTGAAATGAATTATTTTCTATGTTATTAATTAGAGGAGAGTGTCGTATTTGTAGGGTTAACTTAACATAATAAGTTACGTTTGTTTGTAACACATTATTGTACAGTAAGTAAGTATGGGTACTAGATAACTGATATAAATACTTAAATAATTTCCGTTTATAAATACATACATAATATACATAGAAAACACCCAGATCAATACAAACTATTAAACTCATGAATACAAATGTTTGCACACAAATATATGCGGAACCGAATCCGCGACCATCAGAAGTAAAGCGGTGTGGTAAACCGCTAGAAAACCAAGGGCGTCAAAAATACATTTAAAATAACAGGATACAATGATCTCAAGAACTAAATTGTATAATGTCACAAGTTTTGAATCTATGATGATCGAATATGAAGACACTATTATTACACTATACTAATAGTAGTCGTTCAATAACACAAATAATGAGACATTATTTAATGTCTCCTATTACTATATCAAAGAGCTATAACGCCATCTAGTCTCAATCTAAGTAAAGCATACTAAAAGTATTAGACAACCTTTAGACATAGTTAAATACATTATTTTTATTTAACATACATAAAACATCGAATATAAATATTACTTATGAATACAAATATTTGTAGGTCACACGTTTTGAATCTCTCATGATCGAAAAGTAAGACATTATTAATACACTATAATAATAGTAGTCGTTCAATAATATTAAAAATAATGCTATATTATTGAACGTGTTCTACTACTATATCATAGAGCAACAACGCCATCTAGTCTCAATCTAAGCAAAGTACTCCAAGTTCTTGTTCTCCAAGTATTAGACAATCTTTAGACAGAAATACATTTATTGTGTTTAACATACATAAAAAAAACACAATACAAATTTCTGACTGATATATTGACGTTAAGACAATAGATTAACGATTATTTGTATGATGACGTAATGCAGTGATTTTATTTAATGAAACATAAATTGTACCTACAATATGAATTTTTGCACACCTCTCATGAGGTTCATGTACGCATCTTGACCACATATTGTTAACACATTATTGCTTACCTACGTTTGGCAAATAAAGTATTATTATTAAAAATCAAATATTACTTGTGAATACAAATATATAAATATTTGTATTCAGAAGTAATATTCGTTTTGTCACAAGTTTTGAATCTTTGATGATCAAGTCATAAAAGTAAGACATTAGTATACTGCTATACCACCGAACCGAACGTCTACAAAGACAAGATAAATCAATACACACCTCTTTACAAGTAAGTATGTTTGTTGATATGTGGATCCAAAATTGTATCGGAACTTTTTGACAGTTTGGCATTTATAGCAGGTGACAGGTCGATTGGTACTTCAAACCTAACTTTGTACGTACATCTGTTGGCAAACTCACTGAACTCGTAAGTTTGGTACACTTTCAATCTATTTACGAATCTAGTAGCAGATTGTATATTTTATTAATATATATTGCTGTATCGTAACAAAACACAGAGTACCTAAGTTAAAGAAAAAACAACAAAATTAAAATGTCAAGTTTGAAAAATATCGGTTAAAATAATATGTTAATTGTGAACAAAATTCATTTAGAATTATAATATTTCATATATATAATTACATATATGAAATATATAACTAAAATTATTCAGTTATAAATAATTATTAATAGAGTAATAATAATATAGTATTTTACTATTTTTATGTTGCATACGTTCATTCTCTCGTTGTATTAATTATAAGTGAATTTATTTGTTCGTCCTTGTGTGTTTGTATTTTTATTTAGTAATTAAGTATCATAGTCTCGACTTAATGTTCATTGTAAAAATAAGAGTAGGGCATGTATAATATATAAACAATTAGTTCAATGGATGAAAGGGGATTTTTAGTAATGTGAAATGATGACCCCATTGCTAGCAATTTACCACTTACGTGGTTCCTCCTGGAAACTATCGTGTCCTATCATTCTCCACTGGTGCCCCACCAGCATAAACGAGCTAGCGAGGTAGCGTAGGCGAGTGCACCATTCCATTATTAATCATATTTTATTCAATTTTATTTCTTTGTATAGATTATATTTTTTTATTAATTTAAAAAATACCGAATGTATCGAATGAAGTGACATCCCTATTGGAAAACAGTCCACGTTATAAAAGACATTAAGCCATACTAGCTATTTTCTAGCGGAAAATCCCTCGCTGTGCAACTAGGAAATGCTGCCGGCATCATGAGCACTCAGCTCAATGCGACCCGTTTCAAGTAATATTATATTTGTGTATATTCCTACTTATTTGTTATTATATAAGGTTTATTTTTAAATGGTAGATTACAAAATGTATTGTAGCGCGACAGTTATCACCTCCATACTATATCGATATGAGTAGCTTTAAACGTGATGATACTTTCATACTACTGATAGTGTATTAATTCACGAAAGTTTTTTGCTCGTTCATCTTGTGAAGTCTGCTTCCCGAAAGAGTAGAATTAAAAAAAGATGACTATTAAAAGTTTATTTAAGTTTCATGGATTAAGGATTATTTCTATTTGTAATTATGCTTATTAAAAAGGGGTTGAAAGGGTAGATAAATTTTAATTCTACTCCTTCGGAAAGCAGACTTCACAAGATGAACGAGCAAAAAACTTTCGTGAATTAATACACTATATCAAAATTAATTTACAATAAATTATTACAAAAATATATATAATAAACAATACTATATATTTCTAAATTAATATTTAAGGATACTTTTTTTTATCATAATTCAGGCGAGCAAATACGAGGTATTAGTAATTGTAAGAATCGAATGGGAATACTTATCAGTACTTCCTCTCCATTGGCTACTAACTACCCCTCTACGGATCTCTCGTTCTATGTAGGTTCAAATACTCTCACAAAGAGTAACTACATAACCAATGAACATGTAAAAATAACATATTTTTTGCACAATTGCAAAGAAATGGAAAATAAACATGTCTATATATATAGACATATAGATTTATACATATAAAGGAGTGTAAAATGTAATGTACATATATATATATATATACTAGCTGTCCCGGCAAACGTTTTGCCTATATATATATATGTACATTTAGGGGGATGAAAAATAGATGTTGGTCGATTCTCAGACCTAATAATAGATTTGACAAAATTTCATGAGAATCGGTCAAGCCGTTTCGGAAGAGTATGGGAACGAAAACTGTGACACGAGAATTTTATATATAAGATATATATATGTACCGCCAAGTTTTGAAATAAAGATTTGACCATAATACCACCATATAATATTAACAAATTAGAAAAATTAAAAATAATGTATTTGAAGTAGTAAATTATAAGATTTTTTTTAATAATAGAATGTTTATAAATGAATCTATATAAAATGAGCCTTAAGAATCTTATGTAGTACATAAGGTTCATTTTACTATAAGAAATTATAAGTAAAATGACAACTTTTTTTCACTAATTAAATAGTCTATTATAAACAAAAGATATACCATGACTTATAATATATATGGAGGATACTTTCATCAACAACATTTTAATCTATCCATGAAACTTAAATAAACTTTCAATTCCCCTTTTTAATAAGCAAAAAACTTTTCGTGAATTAATACACTATACAAATAAAAATAATTCAAAAATATATATAATCAATATTATATATTTCATTTTATAATTAAGGATGAAAAAAATTAAATTTTGCTTATAATTTACTACTCAAAAATGGATTCTGTTTTTTTCTACATATTTTATAGTTAGATATAGTTAGATTATCAGAGAATAATAGAATTGAACTCGGCTTTGACACGCTCCCGCGTGTCTAGATATATATTTTTTTTTATTACAAATACCTATAATATTTACCAAGTAGAGATTGCTCTTTCTCTTCAGACCATTATTATAAAAAAATAGATATATAGGTATTTTTTATTTGTTCATAAAGTTTACACTAAAAATAATAGACAAATTAAAAAATATATTTTACCTACAGTAACAAACATTATGAGCTAGTAACATAGCTACTACATATTCCACGTAGGAATCGCCACGGGACACAGCTAGTTGCTTATAAATATCAAAGGTGAAATAATATCAAGCGGTAAATGAAACCCTCATCGTCTCCAGAGATTATGAGCCTTTTCCTTCAGTTTGCTTCTCGTTAGTTCTAGTTTCCTCTTGCTCGTCGTATATGCTATACAGAATATATATTACGGCTTGTATGACGATAGTTTAACGTAAATTACGAATTGCCATATGATATTAAAGCCTTACCTTCTGTACTATAAGTAATGGTGTTGCTTTTCTTTATTATACTATATCATCAATTTGTTTGCAAATAAATTATTAAAATAGAAATATTTCTATTTCTATTTCAAACTGTCGAATTTGTGTTATATGACACTTGACGTGGCCGCATTTCGTTGGGTATATTGAAACCAACATAACAAGGGACGAGCCTGCCACCATCTGTGAGTTTAATTTTTGTATTGATTATAGATTATAAATTGAAAAACAAAGTTTCTTTAGTATCAGCCGAATTTGAACTCACGATATGTCGGGTGCAATTCAGGATATTAAACCACTGGGCTACGACGCACTTGAATAATTAAAAAAAATATTAATAACTTTTTAATACTCATTATTTTTTGTGTAATGTAGAATTAAACTGAAATGTTTTTATAAAAATAAATTAAAATATCTTCATTCGTGTGGGTCCATTACAGGCTCCATATGGACTCCCTCGGGGTCCAATGTATAATCAACTTTTTAATATTTGTATGTTTCATAAATTAAATAAATAAAATTATGGAACTTTCCAGAAATTAAAACGTATGGTAAATGGGTAACTTCCCTTAACCCTTTACTACGATGGATCAGAAAAATACTTAGCATATTGATAATGCCTGACTACCCCATTTACAATTATAGCCGTGAAGATATATTACGCATCAGAGACCGCTATTTAGTCGTGCCCGGATTACACTCTACTTCCCCCGCATTCCTACATCCTACCTACACATAGTGGGCACATAATCAGAACCACTTTGCAGAAACCCTTTCACCTTAATTCTCAAGATGAAATAAGCGGCGTAAATTGCGAAGACCTCACGGTGGAATATAATCTTATTGAATAGACATATTTTAGACACATAGACTTTTTGTGTTTTGTTGTTATACTGAATTGTACCTAAAGGGTTGTAAGTACAAATCTGCTGGTCAAAAAGAATTATTTTCGAGTGTGTTATTTCTTTATTTAAGCTATATTGACCAATAAAATATGGCAGAAAAACAATACTTAATGTTATAGGCATTCTCTATCAGCCAACCACAAATACAGAGATATTTGATGGTTTCTTAACATAAAATATACATATATTTGACTAAACTTGAAGAAAATACATGTTAATTTGCTCGTTCTTTTTGTGATGAGCTTTTCAAAGGAGTGGTAGATTAAACAGAAAATGACTATTCAAAATTACTATTATTAAGTTTATTTAAATAAAAAAATAGAAATAATCTTTATTTAAATAAACTCAATAGAAGCACTTTTGAATAGTCATATTTTTTAGTCTACCACTTATTCGGAACGCAGACTCATAACAAAAAGAATGAACAAGAAACTTGCGTATTGCTCTTTTCATCATCGCAGCCCGGAAGACGTCCACTGCTGGACATAGGCCTCCCCCAAAGATCTCCACGACGATCGGTCCTGCTCTTTTGAATATATGTTATTTTAAATAAATAAATACACAGTAACAAGTAAAAGGCATACGAAAATCAACATAGAAACGGCTAGTTGTTCTTAGGGCAATCAGATAATATTGTCAGCGCTATGAAATATTGATTAAAAATATTATTTATGTATATCTTTCTTAACTTTCCGTCGAAGGAAACCCCAATATCAAATTAAACATAAACTTGGCATGGGGTGGTAGGTTTCTGAGTTGTTTTAAGTATAATAAACTAAATGTAGACATGTCAAGTGCTCATTACAACATCGATAGTAGACAATAATATAATAATAATCTCAGGACAATTCACACAGCGCCATCTGGATCCAAGTTAAGCTAGCTAAAGCTTGTATTATGGGTACTAGACAACTGATACATATACATAGATATTTTTTTTGTAAATACATACATATTATACATAGAAAACACCCAGACCGATACAATCATACTCATGAATACAATTGTTTATGCCGTACGAGGAATCGAACCCGCGACCATCGGTCGTAAAGTGGTATGCTAGACCGCTAGACCACCGAGGTCGTCAAACAATGATTCTGACCACTCTTTTTAGCCGTGAGCCGTTATTTTTATGTGCTATATATTTTTGTTTATATAATAAGAATAATAGTCGTTACTTAATGTAAAAGTGAATTTGTTTGTCCTGACCTCATGACAAATGGTAACGATAGAACTTTCATTAAATTGTCATGAAATTTAATATCGGAATGGACAAGCATTGAATTCAGAGATCGTGCATATGTATAATGATTCGCAATTTAGACTGCATTTGCGGTGCTACGTAAACCTACTACCTGAAAATGTTGACTTCTCATGCCGTTTGTTAATTAAAGGATCTAGTGGATGCATAATCAAAATGCATATCAGGTGGCAAGTTCTGAGCTGCAAAATTATGTTTTCGGCTCGTGAAGTCAAATAAGACTGAAAATACGGTGAAATAAAAAGAATGTAACATTTTGATTTGTAGTTTTAAATCCAATCCTTATGAGAAGAAATGTGCATTACCGAATTACGTTAATATGTGTCGTGGTCAAGTGAACACAGCTGTTTCGTGGCAGAAACTGGACAAATAAAGATGTACATACGTAAATAAAAGGTAATGTAACTTTTTAATTTTGTAGTTTAGATCCTTTTCTTATGAGCAAAGAATTACTTTTGAAAACTGTATAAATAAGTTGTTATGGTTAAGTAAGTTAGCTGTTTGGTGGCATAAACTGGACTGATAAAAATGTACATACGTCAATGACTTTGTACAAAATCGCAAAATTAAAAATTAATGTAACATGGGGCGAGTAGCTAAGTAGTAGTTATCTATGTTATAAGGTTTCTTCTTTTAAAGTAATGTTACATTTTAATGTCGTAATATAGATCCTTTTCGTATGAGTAAACTTAGCTGTAGGTGGCAGAAACAATATAAAGAAACATACGATAGAAAGAAACAATAAATAATAAGTATAAAAGAAGAAGAAGAAGAAATAATAATAATAATCTAAGGACAATACACACAGCGCCATCTAGACCCAAGTCAAGTTAGTTAAAGCTTGTGTTATGGGTACTAGATAACTGATACATATACATAGATATATTTTTTTTGTAAACACTTACATATTATACATAGAAAACACCCACACCGATACAAACAATCATACTCATGAATACAAATGTTTGTGTCGTACGAGGAATCGAACCCGCGACCATCGGTAGTAAAGCGGTGTGCCGCTAGACCACCGAGGTCGTCAATATACTCCTGTATTTATCTCGATGGGCTAACTGACCTGACCTCATGTTCATCTTATCATCCGCCACTGGTGCCCCACCAGCGTAAACCGTTAGCGCAGGCGGGTGCATCATTCCATTATCATACACATAAAAAAAACGAATCATTTCTAGTAGAAGGTTATCCTTGTTTGCACTGTGTACTCCCAAATTAAAGGGCGAATTATTTATGTGGGGCCAGTTCTCTTACACAGTACGTATTTAATTTCGTTCCACCACACCTGCGGGTTTGTTTATTTCGCAAATTTCACAACTCTTAATGTATCCAACAGATTCCATACAGAATTATGTGCGTTACCCGACGGTGTTGTAAAGAAAGTTAACTTTGCGAGTAGACTGTTAATCAGATAAGTTCAACAATGTTTCAACTTCGGCGTTTTATAATTACGTTTTGGTACTCGAGTAGGTTTTTAAGCGTTAAATTTTAGGTAGTTTGTTAGCGATGTGATATCAACAATGGTTTTGTACTATAGTAATTGGAAAAAGTGGCCCTATAGCAGGTCAAACTTCTCGTGAACGTGGATAGGTGACCTCACATTTATTTTTGCTTTATATTAGAAACCTGCTCACGATTTGTCCCAATGCATCTGTTCAGATCAGTTCATAGGCCGCCATCTTGTGCCCAACTACTTTCGAAAAACCGGAAGTACAACACGTTTAGTATAATATTTGCAAATTTATTTAAATAAAAACAACAATTTTATTTAAAGTTTAACGTTTTAGTAATTTGACGTATTAGTAATAGCGGCAATTTAAATACCTCTAAAATATAGTACATCGAAACGTTTGCTAATGTGTAAATTGTTTATGTCTAATATCATGCGTTTTTAAGAAATATATTAATTTATCAAAATAATTTAATTCCGAAGATTCATTTAAAAAATGACGATGTTGAGTATATATACTTATTTATTACTATTCCTATAATATAAATATTCAAGGAAATGATAATAGTGTTAATACATTACTTACTTTGATCTGATGAGGTCATATGTGATCTGAAACAAGAAAAACTACATTAATTTATGAATACGGTCTCGGTGGTCACTTATCTGGTAACCTGTGAAGTGGGACCTTGCTCCGTCAAAAAATGAACTTACACAGCAATATTTTCAGTTGCTTCTAATATGAATCTTATATGTAAGAGCTAGACAAAAAGTCATCTGCGTGGGTACGTGATACCTTCGTCTCACCTATTTCAGCCATCAAGCAGCTCGTTTTGTAAGCTACAAATTCGGCTGTCAGGTGGTTCAGCCGCTTCATAAGTCCTTTGGTTTGGAATGACATCTGCACTCCCTATCGTCCGTTGAAGCTGTAAAGGCCAGCTGTGGCCAACAGCATTAGAGTAGTCTGAAGAAAATCTGCGTTTCGGTCATAGGGTGTAGATTAGTCAATCACTAAAAGGCATGTTGACATCTTAGTCCTATAGAATAGCAGCGCATGAGTCATAATTGGATCAAATGGCAACGAAATGTCCATAGTGTCAGTCATGCTGTCATTTTGTCAGTCATTCCAATTACATAAAAAAATGTCTCTAGCTGTCTCTCTCTCTCTTTATAATATACGAATATTACAAAGAAAGATAACAATACAGCGAGTTTTGTTATGTAGATATAAGTTATGGGATCCCAAGTAAATACATAACGTGCCACTAGATTGGAGTATATAAAATATATCGGCAATAGCTGAGGAAGGTCCTATTGCCAACTTTGGATCTTATTTTATATTTTGTGTAATATTTCTATTTGTTTGTTACGTTGGCAATAACTGAATTATCTACCTTATTTATCTATCTATCTAAAATATTAAAGTCGAAGGCGAGAGGGGACTTTCGCTATAAGTCCATTAAAAATATATCTTCATAAGTTAGTCGATTCTGTAATTTGATGATATTAGCATTTTAATTAGGAATTGCGTTCCTCCCGTTGCCCTAAATAGGCGACACCAGGTGCTCATAATTTCTGCCCTTAAACTCCAAAGATAGAGGTGTAAGACCCGAGAATAATCACGTTAAGTGTACTGTTGTTTACAGTCGACCATACTCCGGAAACTCCGGAGGACAATTAAAATATATGATTTGGAGAGACAATGTTACGAATTGTACGATAATAATACAATGTCTATGTATTATATTTAATTAAATATATGACCCAATTATAGCACAGGTGTGGGCGGTAGATAAGGGGATTGTATGTGTGAGATGAAGTAAATAATGGATAAAATTGATAATTTGTTCTATATAACAATAATAAGTAACGACAATTATAAAATTGTAAAAAAAAAACATTATAAAATGATACAGAATTAAATATTATTTAAATATGCACAGAGTTTGCAACGGAAGGTGTCTTAAAATGAGATCGTGAGTTTGTTTTTACTGCTGTTTTTTGATATAATCTGGTCGACTTTGACTTCGACTCAAAATTGGGTGTCAAATAAATATTAGACTATACAATTTTTAAATTCTCTTTTTCTTCTGAGAAGAATGGCTTTCTAGTATTCCGAATTTGAGAGTAGAATTATAGAACAATACTATTCAAAAATGCCTTTCAAAAGAGGTATGAGAAAATAACTTACTTGCTATAAAAGTATTCGTGTTTAAAATCAATCGGGTATATATTAATTATATAAAGATTATTTCTATTCTATTACAGTCTTATGCTTATGTAGCATATGCGTAATCTTAGGTCTCAGAATCATAAATGAGACATTTCTTCCTATCATGTTTTCACCATGCTTTGATTGCAACATATACAGTTAGCATCGCAAATACGCTTCCCCAGTGATCTGAGAACTCAGATATCTCCAGAAAAAAGGCAAGCTATTGGTTTTACAAATGTACATCTTACTCGCTGATAAATAAAACACAATTTCTATTGTTCAACCGTATTTTCTGCTAAGAAAATTTGCATTTCGTATTTTAATCTTACTTTAAGGATGTCGACTCTTTTGTTCTCATTTAATACCTCGAAACACCTGCGCGTTTACACGTGTGGATTTCTCTAATCCCATTGCGTATATGCGTCTTATCAAGTTTTCACGTTAAGTAAAATGTATCCACATTTCGCCAGAATTGTGTCTATTGTTGTATGTTGTCATGTACAAAAGAAGCGCTGCGGGATATAGTTAAGATGTTCTTGCATGCAAAATACTTATCATAATTTTTATTAATATTTTTTTATTTTATCAAGAAAATCTTTTTGAAACGTACGCTCTTGACAAGTATATAGTTGTGGCTTTTATAATATTGGTGGATTCTTTTCATTGTCCACCTTGGGAATAGAGCTCCTTGCAATTCGTCTCCATTTGGTACAGTTTTGGATGCACGAGAACATTGTACAATGAACTACTGTGTAGCCAATCTGATAAGGTCAGTCCATCGCGTTGGTGATCGACTCCGAGAACATTGGCCTTCAACTGAACTGAAGCTTTGATTGCGAAATATTAATATGAAATAATATTTCTCAATCAAATAGAGAAATATAATTTAAGACCTTTATGTAGACATGTTCGAGTAAATAAATAGATTGAATTGAAATTGAAAAAGAAATTAATCCAGACAGGCAGACGAATTTTTATATATATATTATAGATTGACACTTTTAATTTGCTTTTATATATACTGACAATATAACATTTATGAAGTAATTGTATCTATTATTGCAACTCACTTATATGAACTATAAGAACACACGCCGATACTAATACGTTGTTATCTCATTTGTAATATGGTATAGTTATATTTGTCATTTTTTCCATATATACAAATTATATATATTATACGAAAACAGTGTTGTACGAAAAGATCATTCAGCTTAATTCAATGTCAGTAAACCAAGTTTTTTTTTATATAAAGTGTTACTGTAGTAGTAGCAAGTGTCTAAGTTTTTCGTCTCTCTTGGGAAGGTAAACTAAACTAACTTATATACTTCTTATTTAAAATTCCTTTACTGAAACTAAAACTAATTTAAATGCAAGACGAGAAAAATACGGCACAAACTTTTAATTGCGTTACGACAATTTAAATATATATATTGTTTAGAGTTCGTACTTTATCTGAAAAATATTGAGAAAAACAAATTTAAAGTTTGTATGTTGTACATTATAGTTATTCTTGTTCTGTTTTACACCTACTTCATAAAAAGGTAATTTCAATTTGACTATGTTTGGACTGGGCGTACGTCAATATCTATAAACCCGCTACCCGATAGCGCTATGAGAATCAATAATATTAATTCTCATAGCGCTATCTATTCCCAAGCTAAGCAGAGATAGTGTTATAAATATAAGGTTGTCTGGAAGAGATTGCGTTAGCGATAAGACTGCCTTCTGTATTTCTTTCTTTAATGTATTGTTATATATTATTTTCTTTTTATGTATCTACTTTTAATATTGGTGCAATAAAAAATTATAAATAAATAAAAAAAAATTGAACAACTAATATAAATTTATTACGAAAAATATATTCACAGGTATATATTTTTTGTAAATATATACGTAACACAGAAAACACTCAGACTAATACAAACAATCATACTTATGAATACAAATATTTTAACAGTATGAGGAATCGAAGCCGCGACCATCGGAATTAAAGCGTAGTATAAAAGTATGCTAAACTGCTGGATCATCACCACCTAACATGGTAAATGACTAGCAATAGGATCACTCTTCTCCGTACCAAATAATCCTTCCCCCTCTTCTCACATATGTATGTATAGTACATCCATATTCTACAAAAGTATAGGCAAGTGAAACCAAAGGAAACAGCTGGATACATTTATCTTGTATCTATTAATATAAACTGGGAAGTCACACGAGTAAATAAAGCCACTAAATTGATTTCCTTCCCGAGACAATGGTACAAAGTTGTACCGTGACAGTACAATTTGTTATTGTTTGTTCAGGCAAACGTCGTTGAATGAAATCAAATATTGTATTCATTTTGAACACTCTGTTGCGATGAAATTTCTCCTTTGTAATAATTATTGGGAAATATTAATTGTTTATTAAAAGGACAGGGTCAATGAAGAGCGGAGGGAAATAATTAATAAACTTAAATTAAATGCTAATACAGATTTAGTATTTTTTTTAATTAACTGGATTGCGATAGAAGCGAAAGGTCCACATAATAGAAAGTGATAGGTAATTGTTGACTATAGACGTAAACAGTATTACGCATATCACAAAATATATTATGATGACTGTATGATGCAAGATCTGATAGAGCTATTCGATGCAAAGAAACAAGGAGACTTTTTACTAAATTGGATTTAATTACGACTATTAAATTTTTACAAAAAGAGACGTGCGGCGTCGATGACATCTAGATGCAGACTGCGGCGTCCATTACGCCGATTATAAGTACAAATTAACACCAAACGCATAGACAAATAATAGACAATTTTAATATAATATTGTTTATGGAACGCGTCGCTTATAATGACCGTGGCAGATCATTCAAATTCTTGTACTATGAAAGTTACAGGACATCTGATAGGACTAAGATTTCATACAATTTTCGTAGTATCGTGATAGAAGAATCTTTTTCTAAATTGTTTGTTTAATTTAATTAGAAATTATTTAGCTGATATATAACTACCAAGTATAGAATTTACGTCAATTCAAATCACCATTTTAAAATTACCGTTTCAATTATTTTGCTTCAATTTCCACTATCATAAATGGTAACACATGTTGGATACGCCGTGTGAAGACTTGCCCATTACCACTTTTTTTTACATAACTAAAATTAGTAATGTATAAAAAAGGTCACGTGGGTTTCCAAACACTTAAATTAGGCGAATGAAAAATTTCTTAAAAAAATTGTTGCAAACAAAGTTTTCCTGATATATGTAAATTTCATGTAAATAGCGTGGCAGAGGTTAAAAGATATTTATCTATACGAAAATGTGTAAATTTTGACAGTGACAAGGAGGCTGAGTGATGACGTAACAGCCATCACGATGCTTGTATACGGCTGAAAATGGGACGTATCACATATCACATCTCCAATGTTACCCCGATAGAAGCGACGAGAGTAGGCGACGGTTATATTAATAGAAGGAGCGGTAAGCGGAGCGGATTTGATATTTTTGCAGTATGCATGCAATAGAAGGAAATGTCATACAATAATCATTATATATTCATTCTCCTATTGTTCTATTGCGTGGCACAGGTTTTACCTTAGAAGCAAAGGATTTAGTCTACTATGACTATATCGAAATGTATTCCGTTTTGTAGTTTAACTCGAGACCGTTATAGCCTAGTAGTTATTACTTCGATTTTTTCCGATTTTTTTCGAAATTTCTGACTGAGTCTTCCGTGATAGAGTTATCAATAATATTGCAATGGCACTGCCATGTTACATTTCCAATTTATGAATTTTCGGCACGAAGTGATGGCACCTTATAATTATACTTCGTCAGTAAAATATAACTAGTCTTAATTATAAATAATATTTTGTACTTATTTTAGAATAGAATATAATTACAATATTAATAATCTTTATTCGTATAAATTTTATTTTAAGCATTTTGGAATTTATTCACTTTTTTATTTTACCATCATGTTTATTTTATATTTTAATCATGGCCGGTGTTTTTCATGTTTCAGCTACCAATTTCAGTTTCTCCTTTTGTGTTATATTTTTCGGTTGCTTCGTTGCAATTTAACATTCGTTTAACATTCGTTAGTCAAACTTTACTACATCATTAGATTGTTTCATTCAAAATTAGTAGCGATTTTGTCCGCTACGCTTAACAGTATGTGAGTGATATGAATTAGGGGTAGATGGTTAATTTCATCCGTACCCACACAACACACGTTGACAGGTCGGTGACGTTTCGAATATTAATTAATACGTTATTCACACATGTACACGGTGTGGATAAACAAGGCTGAGCTCTATGATTTATGGCAGTACTACTGTTTCAAATCCATATTAACATATAATTAGTTAGAAACTTCTCTGTATAGCTGTATTGCCAGATGACCTCCTTCGTCTTACATTTTGCCCTAAATTTTGCTCATAATCCCTAAAGAAGAATTGACCTAATAAAGAAAAATCTGTATTTACCTATATATTTTTAGATTGGGTGGATGTAATATATTATATATATATATATAAATATACATATAAAAATAGTATTTTTACTAAATCTTAAATTTAATTTCCCCATAAATTCCCCTAAATATTTATTATCATTCTCCTAATATAGGCAAAAAATACCCTCAAATTTTGGGAGATTTCCTCTAATATGACATCACTGCTCTATAGGCCTGATATCTACTTAATCATTCCTTATAAAGTACGCCTCAGTCTAGATAATTGAAATTTGCTAATATTACCACTATAATATTATACCATTGTCATGCTACCTACATTATTTATGTTTCCTACAGACATTATCATAGCTAATAATATTATCTAAGCTCTCAATTCATTTCAAAGAAAGACCTAGAAATATGATCTGTTCGTCGAACATTGTAATTAGTTATAGATGGGATTACAGTTGTGACTATATATGTAAGTTTAGGTTTTAACTACTCATTCTTAAGAATCATTAAGAATTACAAATAATTCATTTAACATGATATCTAAAAATATTAAATAATACGTAATTAAATATTAGTATAAACAAAAAAGAAAAGTAATGCTGAAACTACAATATTTAACCAATAAAAACAATGCACACACTACTAATATGGTTTTAGAGGTACACTCTTATACACATACATATAGTATTTGAAAATAGAACCTTAATAATGTTAAAATTTAAAATTAATTCTAGTCGATTTCGACAACCTCCAGTTTATATTAAAACTAGTTATCTGACTCTTCTTCGCACGGATGTACATGGATTATAATATATATATAAAAACCTTCTATCTATTGCTAAAATTTTGATAATAATCAGTTGCGTATTAGAAGATAGAAGTGGACAGACAGCTGCAGCGACTTCATGTAAAGATATCATAAAATAGTAGATAAAACACAAAACTTACATATTTTAGTTCATATAGAAACGAAACCAAATGGAATAATGTGTACAACACAACCCATCACTAAACTTTGGACTACCACAGCGTCCTCTGGTGTTAAATAAATAAAACAACCAGTGATGTTGGATTGTTGAACTAAAAAAAGTGTTATTTCTAGAAAATGTTTTCCATCGTAATGCATAGTAACAAAACCAATATCGCCGCTACCAATATATATAGTTCATGTACTTATTCATTCTTAATAAGAGTTCTATATCCGATCGATCTCTCATCTAATTCAAACGGAGATCAAAATTACGACGGATTGAGCCGAGGTTTGAACCCCTAGCGGTGCCCTCAAACAAAAGTCGTATCCGTTAGACGGGAGTTGGCCTTCAGCTGCCATCTACACTCGACCCCTACCGTCCAGTGACGTACAACTGGCCTTTACAGCTGTAAAGGCCAGCTGCGGCCAACAGCAACAGAGTAGTCCGAAAAAAAACACATTGAACTAGTTCATTTCAAGAGTGAAATATGTGACGCATACCCATATTGAAAGCTGCAATTTAGGTTTTAAAAGATTTACGAGTGGAAATAAGTCGCGAATGGCGACGGCACGAAAACCAGTGGAAACTTGCTAACAAGTTTAAATGCCTAACTTCCGAATCCATTTAGAAGTTACCCCATATACGTACATGGTATTCGTTTTCACTTATGTTAACTGTAAGTTCGGACTTTTTCCTAATTGAATGTTCGGATTGGTTTGGATATTTCGATAACGAAGGCGTCGCTTTCATTAGTTGTTTTGAAAGCGAAAGTTGTTATTTCGTTTTCTATTGTTGGAATTGAAATTTTCCAGTTATATTTAATTTTCCAGTTATTGTAGCTACCTGTATTTAATTTTTTATGTAACTGGAAGGCAAGTGTAGTGATGGTGTTGAGAAGGGAATCTTTATATTGTTTATGTGTATGTATAGTATATCCACTACACTCATATTGCATATATATATATATATATATATGTGGCATGGATGTACATGTGGATAATATTGATAGTGTTTGGTGGCGCTTTTGTTTATAAAATTGACAAGAAATTATTTTTCAGTAATTAAAAACTATTTTAAATACTTACAAATACATTATTATGTTATTATTATTAGAACTTATCACGTTTTATTTCTTCGTATTGAGGGAACCCAATAAATAAAACGTGGAAAAAAATCTAATTGTTCGTATATTATATTAACACAAGTGTATAACATTTCTTTCAAATATTGTAGTATAATATAAAAAAATCTTTCTGGACATCATTAAGCCTATCCAAATTAACGATGACGGATTATTAGAATTTCCCATTGTAATTTTGGGGAAGGTCGCCAGTTTTCTGTTAATTTCTTTTGGTAAACTTCAACATAACTTATTACGAGTTCGCCTTGAGGAAATGATCTTCGAACGGTTTTCTTTAAAGTTTTTCAATTAATAAAGTACAGAGAAATAGAAATGGGATGACAGACGGCCCGGACCGTTATCAAGGGAAGTTTGCTCTGTCGATTTTTATTCTTATGATAATGAATACAGACGGCTATTGAGATTTGTTTGCGCAGAACTTGAATTATGGACTGTACCAGAGGTTATACGATTAATTAACAAAGTTATTTAATATTAATCATATTTTTGAGATGATATCGATGGGGTAAAAAAAGGTTATAATAAACATTATTTAGAGAGGAAAGGGATTGTTAATAAAGATGACCCCATGGACCCCATTGTTAGCAATGGACCATCTCAGGTTGACCGTGCGGTTCCTGAAAACCATCATGATAAATTTCTGATGAATTTATGACGATGGGCTAACTAACCTGGCCTGATATACATCTTATCAAGTTCCCCTGATGCCCCACCAGTGTAAATCATTAGCAGGTACACTATACCATTATAATCTATTAAAACACTATTATGATTATTTGCATACAAAATTGTATATAAGACAGACTTAATGCCTGATGGCATTTTCTACCAGTCAACTGTCGCGCTGATTGGAGATATATGCGGTGCAATTTATAATAGATATTAATATATAAAAACCTTTAACAATATTCTCTTTCATTATTTGGTTTTCAAGATTACAGTTCCAAGTTGTTAGAATCACAGTAGTATTTGAAAAAAATATATTAATTACCAAAATTAATTAATTATTAATATCAAGAATCTCCTTCTTTTCTCAACTGTTACCCCCGACTTCTTCCGTCTGGAATAAATTTTGAAATAACTAATTTTCTAAAATAAAAGTAGTCTAAGTTACGGTATGACATTAGCTATCGGCGAGTTAAAGTCTTATCAAAATCGTTCGAGCCGTTTCAGAGATTAGCTAGATTAAACAGACAGAATCAATTTTTTTTAGTTGTAAGTGTACCGTATATACTTTCATATGCATTAAATTTACTTTTATAGGTAATCTTTTTAACTAAATACAACTCTTGTATTAAATAATGATAAAATCTGTGCAAAGATGCTTGAAATTACTTAGATAACCGCTCCAAGACTTCGAGAATTTCTCCTGAGATAGGAATTTATTAACATTGCTGTGGTATTCGTGTATCCGAATTTGGTGATCGTTCTCTGGTACCTTTATCACTATAAATATTACTAATAAGTGTTGCATACTCTACTAATTGCAAGTGAAATGTTAATATTATAAACTAGCTGACCCACGCAACTTCGTCTGCATTATACATGACATTTATCATTATATTTCGCCCAATTTACATAATATCTTTTAAAATCATAGCCTATGTGTTATTCTAATGTATAAGCTATATTACTGTAAAGCATCATCACAATCTGTTCAGTAGTTTTTGCGTGAAAGAGTAACAAACATCCATCCATACTCATAAACTATCGCATTTATAATATTACTAGCTTTTACCCGCGGCTTCGCTCACTTCATTACTGACTGCTAGATGACGCAGAAGTACCAAAATGTTGATAGTTTATTTTATTGTTTTTTTATAAAAAAATATGTTTTTTTTAATAAAAAGTATCCCATTTTCAATGATGTACCTTATATCTTATATATAAAATTCTCGTGTCACAGTTTTCGTTCCCATACTCCTCCGAAACGGCTTGACCGATTCTCATAAAATTTTGTGAGCGTATTGAGTAGGTCTGAGAATCGGCCAACATCTATTTTTCATCCCCCTAAATGTTAGGGGTAGTCCACCCTTAATTTTTTTTTTATTTTAAGGCAAAACAACGTTTGCCGGGACAGCTAGTATTATATATTTCAAGATACTCCTATTGCCAAATTCTATGTTATTTTGTATATTATTTGTAATTTGTTTTGTTATATTGGCAACAATGTTTTATCTATCTATCTGAAAAGCTAATTAAAATGGAGTACAATCTTCACGATATTAATTTCCTCTGTAGCAACGGTGTCTGTGTGTATTATAGATTTACGAGGTACTAATGGCACGAACCATTAGCGGCCTTGATAACATCTCGATGATGGCATTAATTGTCTCGAGTTCATTTTGTTTGAGAAAAAAATGTTTCCGTAATACGCTTTTAAATTTCTATGCTGAATTTCTATTCTGTCTGTGACTTGCTTCATTTATGACAATCATTACTGAGATTACTAAGCTCTTTATTCGTTGTATTTTTTCTGTTACTTTAAATGAGACATTAATTTTTCTCCAATTATGTCTGATTTGAATATTGTATACAAAATTATTTTAAATAAACAAAAATTTGGAATATATATCTACAATAAGTGAAAGAAAATCATTTTGCGACCTATGCATTTCTACATCATCTAAAACAATAAAGATAACATAATGTGGTAAAGATACTAATGTATACGCAATTTAAATGTGGATGGTTGTATGGACAGAAGAAGAGATGGATGGATGGATGGACAGTGTGAAATATGATATGGCAAAAAAGGGAGTAAATAACAAGGTGACTGTAAATAGGGATGAATGGAAGAGAAGAACATATTACGCCGACCCCAAATGAATGGGATAAGGAAGAAGCAGATGATGTTAATGCTAAAGATATTAATATGATAATAATTGAAAAATAAAATCGACAACCTCGGTGGTCTAGCGGTCTAGCACACCGCTTTACGACCGATGGTCGCGGGTTCGATTCCTCGCACGGCACAAACATTTGTATTCATGAGTATGATTGTTTGTATCGGTTGGGTGTTTTCTATGTATAATATGTATGTATTTACGAAAAAAATATATATATGTACTTGTATCAGTTATCTAGTACCCATAACACTAGCTTTGCTAAGCTTAACTTGGGTCTACATGGCGCTGTGTGAATTGTCAAAAAAAGAAAGAAATATTATATACCTATATTACTAGATGGAGTAGTCAGAAGCATTGTCAAAATATCAATGTCATGATGACATGTTCAAATTTCGCTAGGTATATTTCAATTCAAGTTATCACAGGGCTGTCCTACCACGTTCATTCAGTTTAATTTGATTTATTAGCAGTATTTACATCATAAGAGAGACAGCCAGAAATGTTATTAATATTATAAACGCGAAAGTTTGTGAGTTGACGGATGGATGTTTGTTACTCTTTCACGCAAAAACTACTAAACGGATTTTGATCAAACTTTGCAGTAATATACGCTTATAAAATATATTAGTATGTATACAGTTGTTGCGAACTATCAAAGAACAATAAATCAATAATTGAAATATATACAAAAATCTGATGTACAAAAATAAATATTTTAAAATGTAAATTTAAAAATAAAAAAAAATATCAAAAAGGGGTTGGGGTGGTCGGTCACAAATGTCAGTATTTATATCATAAGAGAGACAGGCAGACATATAAATTAATATTAAATTGTAAAATTATAATTTAACAAAAAAATTTTTATGTACTTGAGGTTTGAATTTACGTACTTTCAATTTAATAAGGGATAGTATAATGACGATGCCGTTACGCTATTCTACAGATAGTATACTTTTAAATCTGACATTAAAGTAGCTGAACTATCCCTATTACGAGAAATGATAACCACGGTTTCCATTTAATCTTTTTTATCACCGTGGCTCATAGTGACATCGGTGGAAGCAGTTTAAGATTTCATCGCAAAATTCCACATACCTCTATACTTATACGTGTATTGAAACTGTACGGGACTATATTCTTTAAGGGACAAGATAAACCTATTTTCTTTTATTTATTTATTTCATCTTACTAGGCCCATACATAAATAAGGTATTTATAATATGTACCTAGTACCTAGACTATGAATTCATAGTCTTGGTACTAGGGACATATTATTCACATGTACCAGACTAACATCTAGGTAGTTACCTAGATGTTAGTCTGGTACACGTGAATTAATATTATACCTTACCATATGTTAGTCTATAACATACATACATAATAATGAAATAGTTAATTGTCTTTGTGGTCACTACACTCACTATGGAAATCTGCCACGATAGCGGCGGAATATCACTCCTTTCGGCCAGTAGTCTTTCTTTATGAAGGTGGACAGCAGGCCAGCATGTTGGAGATCACCCGGGCCACTATAGCGTTCTTTCCAAGCTAACATTATAAAGAATTAGAATTTTTATTTCTAATGGTTTAGGACACCGTTTTTCTTCCGATGGACGCGGGTTCAATTCCTCGTACGGCACAAACATTTGTATTAAAGAGTATGATTGTTTGTATCGGTCTGGGTGTCTATGTATATTATATACAAAATGTATGTATTTACAAAAAAAAATCTAAGTTTTCTATTAGTTGTCTAGTACCCATTAATACAAGCTCTGCTTAGCTTGGAACTACATGGCGTTATGTGTACTGTACACGGTTATTATTATTACGTAAGTACCCACGCAAATGTCTTTTCACAAAGTCTACTTCTGTACGCATGTCAATCGACACAGTATTTTTTATGTCGACCAGAATAGAATCCCCGACCCGTGGAATATAAGCCGGGTAGTCAATCAATAACCACCGACACTCCACTATACCAAAACTCACTATAACAAAATATTTTCTTAGGAAGCAAAAATCATGCGTACAAAGCACAGATTCATGCAACGTTATCTCAGTCAATTACCCATCGACCGAAGGGGTGGGGGTTCCAATCCAGCCGTTTGTATTCAATGGACGCCTGTTGGACCTTATTTGTACATCGGATATATAAGGAGGTGCTTCTTTTATCTAATCTAATATTGCTATCCGATATAATGTATTTGTAGGTTGGTTAATATAATACATTCATGATGCAAAGATTCCTTGGGAATAGTACTTTACCTTATGTAATTGAATATACTTTATTTATTGAATCAGTAGGTGGCGTATTTATAAAAATATAAATTAATCTTTGCCCTTTTTGGTACCTACATTTCTTAGCTTTCTTTAAGCCTATATATATATATTGCGGGCGGTAACATTTTTTTAAATTATGCATATAAATATTAAGCATAATTAAAAAAAATACACACATGCATTTGACAGGCACGCTCTTTTATTTATTATTGTTAATATATATATTTGTTATAGCTGGTTCTAAATTGATTTATAATGATTTGACTTGACAAATTTTGACTATTGAGTATATAGATAATGATAATATATTTATATAGCGAAGAAACAAAAATTAAATCTTTACAGTTTATAGTAAGATATAAGTGGACGTCTTTTTTGTATATGAAACTTTTATGCTTATATAAGATATAAGTATAAAAGTACACATACAAAAGGTCGTTCACTATCAGAAGATTGCACGTAACACATGAAATTGTATTTGCGTTTTTTTTTTGTTGTGGTGCTGCACCCACGCGCCGACCGCGTTTTACTTTCGAATCGTGTCAATTGCTTCGCGAAAACTTTGTCTAGTTGCCAAGCCCGTCTTTAATTTTTACCATCATATTCGCTGTTTTGTATGTCAGACATGTTGTATGTTGCGATGGCGTCTACAGTTTAACTGTGCCAAGTTTATAAAATATTGGGTACGTGATCAGAAATGTGATTTAATTATTATCTATATTGTTTATTAATGTTACTATTTTGACCGCCTCACTTCCTTACTTCCGATGATCGCGGGTTCGATTCATTCGCAGCATATACCGTTAATGCTACCAGACTCACTAATCCATATAAAATATTTAAAGTTATAAAATGTATATCAATGTTAAACACTTGGCAAAGATAGGCCTGTTCTTAATAAAGTTTTCAGATTTTGCCAAATGGAAGAGGAGATGCCACTATACATCCTATACGGTTATAGCCAACTCAGACATAAACGAAATATCTCGTTTGAAAGGTACAAACTCTATCCTGAGGAGGTAAAACCATTGCTCAGAAGAATATCCTTCAATTCTTGTCCCAGATGGGCCTAGGCAGCGAGGTCTAAAAAAAGGTCGAGCATAATAGATCTATGCAGAACGCAGGTCTCTTTAGCACCGAGTATTATAGTAGCCCAAACTCCTTAATAAAAAAAAAGGGAATAAAAATTACGTTAAGAATGTACTCATCTTGTAATACGATCTTTACATGTTGAAGACAGCGGCAAAGTAAAGTTTGAAAGAAAATGCCTCAGTCACCTAGTACTTGGAGCACTACAATGTGCAGACCGCCGTATAAGCACCTCATTATTCCTGGAGGAGACCATAACAATCTATGTTGAGGGTCTGTTCAGATTTCACTGATTTTACGAGTTGTCTGCACAAAACCCGACTGTTTTTTTATATTCAAGACTAGCTGGCCTGCACTACTTCGTCTGCGTTACATTTCCTTCACTTTGGCAATATTTATTATTGCAAGCTGATCCTATCCGTTGCAGCGTCTCGTTATGAAGCCTTTAGCCTTCGTCGATAAATAGGCTATCTATACACTAAAATAATTCTCAAAGGTAGATGTGTCGTATTGGAGGTTACCCCGAACATCCAATATCATAAAATTTATCTTTTTACAGTAAAGATGTAAATTTATATATTTCTGATTCACTCTCCGTTAATGCAAACACAGATAAACCAAGCTATGTAATCCAAGGGAAGACTCTAGGCTCGTCTCTTTCCACAAAAATACCAAACAAAATAAGGTCATAACATGTGATATTGTTTATGACTACTCTAGGTTAACATGTGTTTTTTAATTATAGGTTATATTAATTTTAAATGACTGGTTTAATTAATTTAAATATACAATATTACTTGAACCTAATTATTTTTTATCAATCTTAATAGGAATGTCTTCATGGCGAACTCAGATAATTTTTTGTTTTAAAATGTAACCGTTATATTTTTCAGCTTTTTGTGTTATTTGGGTTGCCATACTAAAAATACACAATAATACATAATAGGAGTACTAAATTCGTGACCTAATTACGGGGGGCATGGACATATCTTCATAATTTTTTTAATCAATCATGTAGTACCCTTATTCTCGTTGTTAAACATGTAAAAAAACGATACTAAAAAGTAATAGTACACGAGACTACTACAAAACCCGTTTGTTTAGTATTCAAGTGCGCTTAAACGTAATATACGACGGTGTTTTATGAGATAGCTTGAAATTTTTAAGAGGGATATTTTATTCAGTTAGATGCGTAATTTCGTCTACGCTAATGGAATTCGCGCTTGCATTCCTAATAACTCTGAACGTACAGCGCCGTGCAAGGAGGATTTTACGGTTATTTTCCTTTTGCGATTCTTGTAATCGTATTCGTTAAATGTCTAAGTATGTTGTCTTTACTAATATTATGAAGAGGAAAGATTTCGTTCTATATTTGTTGTGGGACTGTGTGTAGGGCGCTGGGGTCGTGTAGCCAATGATGCTGGTAATAATTAAATAGTAAAATATAATAGTATATTATAAAAATATATGTAACATAACAAACTATATGATCGTATTGTATAAGAAAAGGTAGAGCAATAATAAAATCATAGCAACAAGACAATATTCGTATAAAAATATAATATTTAAAATGTGAAATATTATGCCAGCCAGTGGCCCGAATGTAAGGAGTCCTGTACAGTTTGCATTGAATTGTTTCTAAAACTAGTGGACCGATTTGAAGGAATATTTTACCAATCATTTATTGAAGGCCTCGGTGGTCAAGCGATTTAACATTAGGTATTCTTTATTTTCGATGGTCACGAGTTCGATTCTACGCTCGATGCAGACATGAGCACGATTGTTTGTATTGGTTTGTTGGTTTTCCTATGTATATTATATACGTATTTACAACAAAATATGTATTTAAGTATTTACATGAGTTGATTGATGCATTATTCTATTATCATACGTAAAAAAATATCATTCATGAGGATTAGTTATGAAAAGATAACAATCGAACACAGTTACGTGTTTTGTTTTTTGGAAAAATAAAAAATCGCATGTGTATTATTAGTATGTATTTATGAAATTCAAAAAGAACAGACTTAGTAATTGATTTGCAAAAGTTATAGTAAATTATATTACAAGTAAAATTACGATAGCGTCTGCTACAGAAAGATTTATTTACAAGAAAACAAGTTATTAGTTCAGTCTTGTTAACATAAAGTCGGAGCAAACAAAATTGTTTTTCCTAAAAATATCTTTTTTATTATTTACGTGGAAATATGTTCACATTAAATCACAGGAGGTTTGTACATATGTACCGTTCGCATGTACATCTTGAATTCTCTATCTCTCTCTATACATATACTTATGTATATGCCTTTATTTAGACAGTATTGTATTTATCATTACATTTTCTTAATAATACCATTTTTATGCTGTTTATATAAGTAAATATTAGAGTCATTTGCATAGTGATTCTATATATATATGCATATATAAATAAATAACAAATAAGTAATCCTGGATAATTAACACAGCGGCATATAGTCCCACGGTAAGCAGAGCTTGTATATTGCTTGATACAAATATTATTTATTAGATATTTGAATTTTTGTTTTGTAATTACATACATAATATACATAGATAACACCCTGATCGATACAAATAATCATACTCAGGAATACAAACGTTTGCACCATGCGAGGAATCGAACCACTGACCATAGGAAGTAAAGCGGTGTGCTTAAATCTTTAAAACTACGCAACGGATTTTGAAGCGGTTTTTTTTAAATAGATAAAGTGATTCTAGTGGAAGGTAGTAGTAGTAGGAAGGTATAATACATGTATACCCATGCGAAGCCGGGGCGAGTAACTAGTTTTTTATATAAAAGATCCATCCTTATGATCTATCTTGACATCACATTCTGCCGATTCATAGTCAAACGGTAATAAACAGGCAGAATTTTAAGTTTATAATATTTAAAGTTCCAAATATTAGAGGAGTATTATCAGCTCTTAATTTATCATGAACAAAAATTACAAATATATAGAAGTATTGTATTATCTGTAAACAGTAATAGTAATATTAAATTTGTACAAACATAACATTTGTGAGTAAATAGTAATAAATACGTGCTTCAATGTTCTACAGTTTCAGATCGGACTTCCTCGTAATACATGTCTGAGTATCGAACTTGGAACTTGGTGTTCCAATGTATTGTGAGTGTGGTATTAGTAGGTTGGTATTATCTATATATATATAAATAAATAAACAAGAAGTGGATGTTTGTAATTTCAAATTAACAGCTTTTCACTAGATGCATATAAATGTATATACACTACTTCCTTAAAAAAATGTCTGTTTATGTCTGTTTTTTGTTCTCGTTCCTATCAGAACGGCTAGACCGATATTGATGGTACTGAAAGTATCATCAATATTGGTCGCAGGTTGTTGATGTTATATAGAGTAACTTAGGCTACTTTTTTCAGAAATTTTGTTTCTTTTAATAAAATAAAATTGGACGTAACAATAGATAGTCTGTACGAGAACCTAAAGCAATTATTTAGACTTTTTATAATTCTTTTATGCCTGCTTATGTTAGAAATGGCTTATTCAATTTGAGTGTACTAATATATTGTGGTAAACTTCAGGTGAAATAAAATTTTCTGAATTACTTTTCGACTCGAACCAGAACGGCGATATTTTTACAAGAGTTTCTATTTGAAAAAGAAATAAATATTTAAAATTTAAAAATAAAATTTAACTTAAAATAAATTCACAACGACTGCATTTCAGAAGAGCATTATAAAGAAATGTTTGTTTTATTCCAATCGGTTTAAACAATAAGTTTTGTACGAAGTCACAGGCTCAGCTAGTTTTGTATATGTTGTATAATTATACAAAATCTCAATATATCTCATACTCATAAATTTACCAAATCAATAACAGTTATTATAACCGCTAAACGCGTCTTAGTTGGTATCCAGTAACAAGTTATTAATTACGGCAGATTTATGGCAGCCATTTCTCCCCTAAGGACTTGGTTTATTTACGAAGATCATATTCTATCTCATGAATATAGAATATTTTTATATAGTGTATCGGTATAATATATATTTATATATAAGATAAGAACAGAAACATTGTCTATAAAACACATTAATTAGTACGAGCGATTGTTTAAGTCATCAATTACAAGACCCTTAAATTAGTGAGATGATTCAAGTTCATCAAATATTAAGTATAAGTGTTCAGAAGAGCTTAAATATATGTTTATTTGAATAAAGATTTTCTATTCTATTCTATTTATCTTCTCATGATTGTGGGTTCGATTGAAATTTATTGAATATATATAAAATACTAGCTTTAAAACTGACGATTCTTATATACAACTTGCATCTCCCTTTTCAACCCCTTACGACCCCTTTTTCGCATTATAAAGTAGCCTATGTCCTTTTTTGGGACTTTTTTGGGAAAGTCTAGACTATCTGTTTACTAAATTTTATTTAATTGGTCCAGTAGCTTTAGCGTGAAAGCGAGACAGACAGACAGAGTTTCGCATTTATAATATTAGTAAAGACTAAGGATTTGTCTACCATACAAGAGTAGTACTTTTTTGGATTGATAAATATGGTATGTTACTCAGCCTGAGCGAACGCTGACTGGGCATCAGTATAGGGTTAGAAAGAAGTCAGGTCATTCGGCCTATCTTGGTGAATTCACCAGGTATTTAGCTATGTTTCAAGGGAGATTCACGTAGAGTTGTGTCTAATAAATACTAAGTAAATGCTACATTTCTGGGACAGTCGCCACCAATCCCCTTTATATATAATTCCCTTCTCCCTAATTTCTGGGTGGTGTATGTCTTAGTTAATAAGTAACCCTTTTATTCTATTAATAATAAGTAAACAATTCATATAGCGACATCTAGTTCCAAGGAAAGAGGAAGAGCTATTTATGTTACAGACACTAGACAATTGATATAAATACTTAAATTAATAATTTTTGTAAATACATACATAAAATACAAATTTAATACAAACAATTATAATCATGAAATACATACAAATGTCTGCACCGTCCTTTACTTTTGATGATCATCTGATCATTTACGGCACAAACATTTGTATTCATGAATATGATTGTTTGTATTGGTCTGGATGTTTTCTATGTATAATATGTATGTATTAACGAAAAAAAAATCTATGTATTTGTCAGTTATCTAGTATCCATAACACAAACTAAAGCTACTCGTAGATTAACTTGGGTCTAGATGGCGCTGTGTGAATTGTCCTGAGATTATTATTATTATTATCATCATGGGTTAGATTCCTCATCTAACCCATGACCATCGGAAATAAAGCATTGTATCGAGGCCGTTGTTATATATCACAATGAATATAACTTTACTAATGTAGCAACATAGTCTTCGAACGTAGTAATATTGTTGTAATCGTAGTATTGTTGTACTTCGGAGATTAAGCAATTTGTAATTCAGATACCTTTATTCAAACCTTTTTACTTTACTTCTTCCATGTTAGTTAAATCCGATCATTCGTTACTATGTTTTATTTGCAAATCGCACTACCGTTAAATAAATAATCATTTAGTACAGGACGGTAGCGAATTAGTTTCAAAGCGTTTGCTTAGCTTACTGAATACTAAAATGAAGGACACTGCTACAGGAACTACAAAACAAGACGTGGCATGAAAGGTACAAAATCTCTACTCGGGCCATAATCACAGTTGCCTGTATTTCCAATCAATTCATAGTAAAATATTTATGTAGTCTGTTAAGTAACATGATACACTGTTGCGCAGAATGGCGAATAATAAATTCTGTAACAAAATTAAATCTTTGTTTGTCGATAAGTAGAGATTTGCTCGATGCATTTAGTTTCTGCTCCTGTTTATAAATAGTTTGAGTTACAGATAGATATATACAGTTATACAGAATTACAGTTTAAAAGGATTATGAAGATTGCTTTTAAATGTTATTTCTGTGAACTTGTCTTTTTTCTATTTGATTCAAGGCACTAAGTTATACAGAAATATGAACGTATATTTTTGTTAGAAAATATATATGTCAGTAATCAGAGTATATATTTATACTTCAATCCTGGATGTATATATATATATATATAATATTATAATAATTTCTTTAGGTATAGATAAATAGGAACGCAGTTTAATATGGTAGAGATTAGTTTAAAATGCAGCAAAAGTGGTTTTGTTATGTAATTATTTATTATCAGATATATATGTTTATGTATATCACATGTATATTCATAGTAGGAAACTTCAGAAATTTCAGCGCCACGGTCTGTTTTATAGATAAACTAGCTTTTGCCCGCGGCTTCGCTCGCATTAATTTATTCCCTTAGGGATGGAATTTATCAAAATCCTTTCTTAGCGGATGCCTACGTCATAACATCTACCTGCATGCCAAATTTCAGCCTGATCCGTCCAGTAGTTTGGGCTGTGCGTTGATAGATCACTATATCAGTCACCTTTGAGTTATATATATATATATAGGGTTACATATAAATTCCTATAACCCTTCTTAAAGTATAACCCAAATACATTTTGTTTTTGGTAGATGTTTGTTGTTCATCCCTATCGATCGTATGTTAGATCTGAGTGTACATATAGTAGAGAAACTTCAGTACATGCTCGGCGTATTTACATTCCGGTCCTGATTTGTTCTCACAAAGGGCTATATAAGAAATTCACTCGCCAACTAAAAGCTTTCGTGATAGACACGAAATTAGAACGGTTGGTCTTAGAATTTCGGGTATCCGTACTAATTTTGTTGGTACGAACTTGTTTATCAATATATTTGTTTGGTTACAATGGTTTAGCACGCATTCCGAACTCGTAGTAAATTTAGCTAACCTTATAACTGACATGTCATATCGATGTGGATAATTCGCGAGTATATTTTATGAAATCAAATCAAAATATCTTTATTCATGTCGGTCTAGTACAATCGGTTCGGCGTGCTTTCGAGCCAAGAAGAAATGCAAGAAACTCAGCTCTTATTCTTTTCAAATGAATTCTGAATACAACTCGTTCGTCCTGAAAACTATCACATATAGGAGAACACACAACAACACCCAATAATTCTAAAAAGATGAAATTTTAAACAGATTAAAAAATAAAAACCGTTGTTAATATTCTTTAGGAAGATATATATGACAATGAAATAAACGTACAAATAACCTATGGTCTAAACTGGTAATTCATATAGATGTCTTTAGAGAAAGATTAATATTTTATATTGCTAGTAGAAGATCAATTCAGACTGTATCAAATCTATAAAAAATCCTTTATTCAAATAAACGTAATTTAAGCACTTTTGAATAGTCATAGTTTTTTTTAAACTACCGCTCATTTGAAAAACTGTTTCATCACCAGAAGAACGAACAAGATACTTACGTGGTACTCTTTAAACTAATTTAATTTAACGGTACGTTTTTAAGTTAAAATGTTTGAATACATAAGGCGTCATGAAAACCACAATAGTCAATTTCATGTAACACTAAGTCAGGCTAAGTGACTAATTTTATGCCCCACCAACGTAGTAGAAATGGAAACGATAAATCTAATGATGCTTCTGAATGTTTTAGAGGTATCATTAGATTTATCGTTTCCATTACAGAATACGGATGCATGAGAACTTACTTTACCTTAGTTCTACGGAAAGGCAATGCATGTGGAGTATTACAGTCATCAGATGATGATATGTGGTGCTGTTTATTCGTTATATATAATACTGTTGCCACTTACCAATAGGTGAGCTCCCAGTTAGCTGGCATTCAAGTTATAGAAAAAATTGCATGTACTGGTATTTTGTGTATCTTAAATATTGAAATACTGGCGTAATATTATGTTACAAAAGATTTTCCATATCTAGAGACTACGCGCGTCGCTTACGTAACTGAATAAAGGGAAACCGAACTATTTCGATCTCGTAAACCCACAATTATGTAGATTCAGGATTTCTTTATTGACGGTATTTTTTCGCTTGGGAAATTCTCTTTCAGCCAATGTTACAGTCGATGGGGCATATTATTTTGGTCAGTCGTCTGTTAAAATCCATTACTATAGTTAATCCTTATAGCGGTAATACGCTGTATGCCTATTTGGTTTATAATATCGTTTCAGTATATGTCTTCACAATTAGTATTTTATGTAACTATAACTGTAAGCAAGGTAGAACCTTTCTTTATAGTAGTTATTATGTTCCAATAATTATCCACACACTGGAAGCTTTTGTGTGTGGGATTTTTACCTACTAGTGGTGTACCAGCGAGAAGTCGTTGCTAGGATCGCAGGGTCACGCTAACAGTCTGCTCTTGCCATGTTGCGGCAGCCCGTAGGTGTAATTGAGTGAATCTCATCTCCGTAACCGGACATATCAGGAACTGAACAGCACCTTGTTATGTCACACCTTTCTTTTGAGAGGACTGAAGTCTATCATCTACCATGTCCCTTGGAAATTTATTGCAAAATATAGTTGCTTGGTGGATAATAGATGGGATAGAGGTACATAGAGATATATAACATATAAGTACATAGGAGTAATCAGAATATTGTCAACTGTCAATGCAATACTTGATACAATAAACAATATTACGCACAGTATATTGAATCCAATGCTTGGCCGATGTCCACCGCTGTTTCTCAATCAATTGATCTCAATTTATTTGGTTTATTATCAGAACAATATTAGTTAGATGTTATTAGAATTTTGAATTGTTGTTAGATTTGTAACAAATTGACATAGGTATTTTTTATATCAGCCAGATTAGAATTTAAGAAATAGATTTAGAAGAATTTAAGATGCTGTCATGGTTGGTAGACTGTTATATATACATATATATCGTAGAAATAGCAGTTTATTTTTTAAGGCACTCTCCTTTACGTCACAGGTATAGGACCGGACTTTCCGTGTCGTTAATGAGTTTCCTTTTATCTTTTGAAGTGAAATCGGATGCAGGAAAAGATATATCCGGTACAGAATGAACAGTCAATGTATTGTGTACTATTATAGAGATGACTGGGCAAGTTGAAAGAGGACTGTTTGGACCACCATTTGTCTAGCAAGTTGACATGAACGTAAAATTAAAAACATTATTTTTTTTTATTTACAGTGTCTATTGATTTATAATCGCGACTGCTTATATTACCTTTTAAAGTTGTCTTTCAGTGACATGGCCGCTTTATTGGTTTAATATGTTCGTTTTATTATGTAATTTCTTTTGTATAATTATAATTCAAATATAATAATCATATTTTCAAGACAATCCACACGGCCACATCTACACCCAAGTTAAGCTAGCTAAAGCCTGTGTTATGGATACTAGATAATTGATACACAAACACATAAATATTTTTTCGTAAATCTGTATGGATTATATATTATATATGGATATGTATATATTATACATACAAAACACCCAGACCGACACAAACAATTATACTCATGAATAAACAAAATGTTTGTGGCCTGCGAGAAATTGAACCCGCAACCATCCAAAGTAAGGCGATGTGATAAACCGCTAGACCGCCGAGGCCGTCACATTATGTACTGTTAGTATATACGTTGCGAAACTATTCTAAACACCAAAACTGTTATATACAGTGACCTTTTACAGTGTCTAAATTAATGACACTTATCAGAGTTGTTTGCCGAAATTAAACCTGGGTCAATGTGACCCAAAACTATGTTTGTCTGAATCCATTCTACGTGTATTTTGAATTCAACTTTTCAAGTAACACTAATTAAATAATCAAAATTGTGAAACTTTTGCACACGACAACACCAGCCAGGCATAAACTCGGTAACGGTAATCAGTTTGAATACTGAAACTTTCTAGTTGTGTGAACCTATATGGGGATAGCATATATACATATGTATTTACCATAATATACACTGCAATATTTAGAAAGAAAGAAAATATGTCATTGTTTAAGATTAGATACATATGTATTGTTATACTATATTATAAAGATTATATTTATGAATACAAATGTTTGTATCATGCTAAAAACCAAACCTACGACTATCAGAAATAAAACATTTACTAAATCGTTAGGCCAGAGTCAGTTTTATGTAAAATTATGAAATAGATGCAACTAATTTGATTCTTAGATATCATATTCCTTTAATTATCACTCAAAAAGTACTAGTATATATATTTTCTGTTGTAATCAGTACAAAACAAACACGAAATTTTTAATGAAGTTTACTATTATATTTTTAAGACCATAGCTAAATCAATTAAACTGTTTTTGAGATTAATGCATACAAACACAAAGATATAGAGAAAGAAAATCAAACAACATTTATGTCGCATGTCGCCTTATTTTACGTTTTTCTCATATATATTGCATGTACTGCGATTAGTTATATTTTTATTATTTACATAACCTAATTGTACAACTAAGAAACTAAAATTAAAAAGCTTAAAAAAATATAATATGATGACTAAAATATATTATTAAAAGGGATCCTTTTAGGCAACGTTCCGAAGATACTGGCAGCATTCCCTCGTTGAATAGCTAGACTAATTCTTTGTCCAAGATAGCTGCCAGCTCTTCGGTCTTCTGTGATGTCGACTAACCTTTTCGTTATTTCTTTGAAAAGTCTTATAGCGCTAGGACCCCACGGACCAAGGGTCTCGACACCGAATGGGACAAAATCATATTCGGAGCCTAGACCCCTGTATTTACATGTTTTGGCTTTTTCAGCCGCTTCACATGCCGCACCAGCTCTGTCTCTGTTTTTATTATATGTATGAATATAACAGTATATATAATAGTAATAAGTTTGCAGTTGGCGCACGACCTGAATTGACATTATCGTGACTTGATGTCAATAACTTCGTCAACAAAGGATTGTTAATTTAAAAAAAACTTTTTCTCTTGACATTTAAATGTAAATTTAACAATACAGCTGACACCTTTGTTGAAGTTTTATCCGAACTTTCCAGGCTATTTGCTGCGAACGTTAATTTTATTGCACTTTATTAAAAGTTATATTTTTTAATATATTTGTTTATGGCTTATCGTTCTGAATTGGAGGGAAAACTTTATTATATTCTTATCAGGCTTCAGTGAAAAGCGATGTGTTATTATTTATTTCATAATATTCAGATTTAATCCGAAAGTTTTATTTATAAAATTGAACCATGTTTATTTTTTATGTCATGAATAGAAATAGAAATAATCTTTATTCAAATAAACTCAGTACAAGCACTGAAAATGAAGAACAAGCTGACTGATACATGGTATCTATTGGTAGTAATAATAATAATAACCCTAAACAGTTCACACAGCGCCATCTAGTCCCAAGCTAAGCAGAGCTTGTGTTATGGGTACTAGACAACTAATATAAATATTTAAACACATTTTTTTTTATAAATACATACTATATATATAGAAAACACCCAGATCCTCGCATGGTTACTGTATCGAATATGCACCATGGGAGGAATCGCATACACGACCATCGTAATTAAAGCGGTGTGCTAATCCGCTAGGCTACCGAGGCCATAGAATGAACAGCATCATTATACCACTAATGCGTTGCAATTCTGGAGAACTAAGATATCTAATAACTTGTTATATAAGATATCATTCAACTTGTCATATACTTTTACTGCCTAATCTCAACCTACAACCAAAACAGAATTGAGAAGCAAGTTCCTTATCGACTAAAGTAAGTAAGAATAAGGTACGCAGGCAAATTTTAGAAACGGCACATGAGTTTTACTGATGTATTATAACATATGTTCAATTTTTTATTTCGATATAAATAGATACAGACAACGTAACAATATAAAAAATAAAAATGCACGCAATTTATTTTTGTTACCGGTTATCGAACCCGGAACAAAAATAGCATGAACATCCACACTTTGCCAAATGGGTTTAAATGTTGATAACACTAACAGCTGGTGACAAGAATGTTGATGTACAAAAAATAAAAATGCTTTCAAGTTTTTCTCTTGCCTTCCAAAGTGCGCTTCATGTACAAAATTCCTTAATACTCGCTCAGAAAAATTTGCACTTTTTGCTCTTTACATTAAGGTACAAATTACGTTATAAAATTCCAGTTGTTGATTTTTATTCCTATTAGAAATCTTGAACGTAAAACCGCAGGTTAGTACAACGTAAATAATCACAATTTAGCGAAGTTTTATAAAAACTTTAAATGAAAAGAACGAAAATATTTTTAACTGCTGGTATTGCATAAGTATTTATATTATTTAATGAGTAGAGAAGTAAACCTCTATAATAACTCACAGCATACTCGTATGTCTCTATAACACTGTATAAGCAGAGACACGCATCTCTAGAACCAGGATTTTATTCATCCGTCATACTCGTGAACAGGTGCTGCTTGTGGGGACTGGTTTGTTCGGGTTACGAACACTGATTGGACTATTTGGTTTTGCAATAGCATATGGTCATTTTATTCTTTGAAAATGAATCTATATTATTGTAAACATGTACAACATTTATTTGAAAAGAATACGAGCTGAGTTTCTTGCCAGTTCTTCTCCTCTCGAAATAATTTCTAACTGACGGTATATTTGACATATCATAAGAGTCTGTAATAGATCTACATGAATAAAGATATTTTGAATTTGAAATTATTTAGGTAAAAAATATATAGAGTTTTTACTCCGTTCGTTCGGATTTCAGGAGCATTTCAAAAGTGAGCTCACCTACGATTACAAAACTCGGTTGATGGCAAGAGTAGGTAGAGGTATCCTGGTGTGATCTATACCCATGTCTCCATACAACTGGAGACCTTTCAAATATATTTACGCTATTGGTTTCTGCTTCGCAGCGCGGAATGTTGCACCGGAGAAACATTTACTAGGTGTATAAATATGAAACCGGACTGATTTTTGAAAAAAATTATCGTTTAATACTCTAGACACATAGGGGCAATTTTATTCGAAATATTTTCCTTCGTTAGCCACACAAGCCTCCCACCTCTCGGGCAATTTTCGAATTCCGTGGCGGAAGAATTCTTCACCTTTTGACCCGAACCAATTTTCGACCCATTTTGACACTTCTTGAAAATTGGCGAAGCGGTGCTCAGACAATGCGTGGCCCATTGTTGCGAAAATGTGATAGTCGGATGGAGCAAGGTCTGGAGAGTAGGGCGGGTGGGGTAGAATCTCCCAGCCGAGTCCTGCGAGCACTTCTTTTGTCGCATATGTCCTGTGAGCCGGGGCGTTGTCGTGTAGCAAGATTTTTCCCTCGTGCCTTTCCTGCCATTCCGGGCGTTTTTCAAGCAGAGCTGCGGTCAAACCTCTCATTTGTTGTTGATAACGAACCTAGTCGACCGTCTGGCCAGGCTCGAGCAGTTCGTAGTACACCAGACCCTTCTGATCCCAAAAAAGGCAAAGCATGGTCTTTTTTCCAAAACGATGTTGCTTCACTGCTGATTTCACCGAAGTACCTGGATCAAAACCTCTAGGTCGCTTAGGATTCTCGAAATAGATCCACTTTTCATCTCCAGTTACAATCCGGTGCAGAAATCCTTTCCTTTCGAACCTGGCAAGGAGCATCTGACAAGTGGTTTCTCGCCGCTGTATCTGTCTTTCGCTCAATTCATGTGGGACCCACTTCCCGAACTTGAGAATCTTTCCCAACGCCTTCAAGCGTTGCGAGAGGCACGGTTGGGTCACGCTGAGTTGCTCTGCAAGCATCTTCTGTGTCTGACAAGGGTCTTCTGTAAGCAGCGCTTGCAGCTCTTCGTCTTCGAACTTTTTTGAGGGCCCAACGCGGTTGGTTCGTTACGTCATACTGACCCGCTCTAAACTTCTTGAACCACTCAAAACATTGTGTGAGGCATAGGGCATGATCGCCGTAAGCTTCCACAAGCATTTGGTGACCTTCCTCGGCGGTCTTGTGTTAAAAAAAACAGAATAGAAGATTTCCCCGCTGAACCTCACTTGACGGCATGTACCCAGCCATTTTCGGCGGTAATATAAAAATTATCTAAATGCAAAAGTGGCGGCTTTTTGATTGGAACTCGTAGTCGGATTCCTCAACAACAACATATAATAAGTTTCAGCACCGTAAGCAGACCACAGCGATTTTGGCGGGACTTTTAAGAAAATCCGGTTTCATACTTATACACCTATTAACAACCAAGCGGTAGATTAATGTTGTTCTTGTTTATTTAGCCTGACTGTTCCAATTGTTTCCCATGCGAGTTGTGGGCTAGTGTTTTACATTAACGGGTATATAATGGCGTACAAAATGTAAGTGATACTTGTGTGGAATTGCCTGGAACGAGTGCTTTACGCGGTATGCTGAATTATTATTTTGTTTGTTTTCAAGCTTCATTTTGTGTTCATTTTAGGTGACGCAAAAAATACTCGTTTTTCAGAACTATTTTTTAGTCTGTAACTGCTATATTTATCCATATTAATACTATAAATTCGGTAGTATATTGGATATAGTTTATCTTTCATTTTTAATCTAGGGTATTTCTACAGTGGCAGACAACTATAATATTTATCTGTGTTATAAAACACAGATATATGCGTAATGATATATATAGAATAATGCGTTACTCTGTGCGTTTTGTTTGAAAAATTATAATGGAATTATTTCCTCAGTTTTGTTTGTGTGTATGTTTTCGTATTAAAGATTTTTTCGTTCGTAATTTTACATTTTATTAAAAAATAATAAGTTACATTTTCAAGTCTAGCGGTTTAGCACACCGCTTACTTCCGATGGTCGTAGATTTGATTCCTGGCACGGTACAAATATTTGTATTCATAACTATGATTTTTTGTATCGGACTGGGTATTTTCTATGTATGTAAGTAGCGGTATATGGCTAGGCTGATATAGATAAAATACCTTTACATTCATCACATAGTAATACCGCCTATAAGGCAGTTCAAAAGAAGTTATTAATCAACCTGTTTTTATAATTTATACTAATGTTATGAACGAGAAACTGTGTTTATAATATTTTCACGATTAAACTCCTACAAACTGACTATCTTTTATATCAAAAGTCTAAAAAGGGATGAAATTATCGATAGTTTGTACATTTGAAGTCGCGGGATTTTTCTGAAGTCGGTAGTTTTTTTACATTTAATCTTTTTCCTGAATAAAATGCAAACAGTTTTACTACACCAAGTAGGTACTTTGCATAATTCGTGGAATTTCCATTCAATGTAAATAAAGAATAATGTGCACATGTATGCAGACGACAACGATTTTCAAGCAAAAAATGCTTAATTAAAGTCCGAGTACTATTAATGAACGTGTATCAAAGTAGGGAAAATATAAAGTGACCATACGTCTTGTTTTGTGTAAGACGGTCCATCTTTTTGTTATTCCCAACTAATGCAAAAATGTCTTGGTTTTAGAAAAAATAAGCAATAATTATTTATCTATATTATTTTTTATGAAAGTCTGACAGCTCACCCGATGCAAAGTGGTAATCGTCACCTACATACATGAACAGCGCCAAGAGTAACACATGTGACGCCCATCATACTAAATAAATAACCCTGGATAATTAACACAGCACCAACCAGTCCCATAGTAAGCATAGCTTGTGTTATGTGTACTCGGCAACTGATATAAATGCTTATACATATACTTAACTGATATATATACATAATATACATAGAATAAACCCAAACAAAAGTTTGTACCGTGCGAGGAATCGAACCCGCGACCATCGGAAGTAAAACGGTGTGCTAAATTGCTTCATCACCGAGGCCGTAATACCTTCATACTTTGCTGTTTAATATCAGTGTTGAAATAGACGCATATCTTGCAATTATGTTAGCGAAAAAAAAATAATGTAAGTAATTTACTTTAATACCAAACTGAAGTAATGTTAGCAAAGAACAAAATTGAAAATAACGTTTAAAAATGTCGTAAAAACTGAGTAGTGGTCAGGTGATCTATTTATTATTGTATGAAGTACAAAATTTATTTTTAAATTTCAAATTCGTTTCTTTGTAAAAGTTACTATCTATTTCATGACTATTATGTTGGCTTTGGGCTTAATATTAACTTTACAGATTATATATATATTTTAGTCAGCAATTGTCCTATCTATAAAAAATGCCTGGTCACACTACCAATATACCAAATGCTACTGATGAAAGCGATAAGCTCCACGCGTTAATTCGCCGATGGAGCAAAATAAATATTTACTGTGTGAACACATGGACTTGCAAACCAAGCAGCAATGTAGAGAACATTCCATTTTGTTTTTATATAAAAAAAATGCAAAGGCACTTTGTAGTTGTATTTTATTTAAAAACTCGGGGACGACGAGGGTTAATGTTTATTGCAAAATTTTGTTGAAGAGTTTGGTTTAATGGACTTATCTCAGGAACAATGGTTCAAATTGTAAAATTCAATTTTTTTGAGTCTTTTAGTTAGATAGGATTATTTATTTGCTTGTAATGAAAAACATAAAAACGAAGAGAATTAAAAAAATATATAAAATCGATTGTTCTGTTTCACTATTGTCTAGTATCCATAATATAAGCTCTACTTATCTATGACTAGATGGCGCTGTGTAAATTGTCCAGGGATATTACTATCACCACAGAACAAAAACTACTAAAGAATAATAAAAAAGAGTAGTAGAAAACTAAATTCTGAATATATATTTATGTATATAACTTGTGTAGGTAACATGTTGATTATAAGCGATATATTGCGTCTAGCTTTGCTCATTTTGTTTCATATTCCTTTATATACTTCTTATTACTTGTAGTAAAAATATAGTGGAAATGAAAATATAATATTCTGATGGAAAACAACCACATATTTATTAAAGTAAACCCTATTAACATACGTGTAGGTGATAGAATGAGTGGACTGTATGTGTAATGTAAATCAAACAATGGATAGAAAATGGAAAATACTTATAATGAAGATAGGTACGTGTACAAACGGTTGTAGGCAAAAAGTGACAATAAAAAATATATGACAATTCTAAAAGAAAATACATTTAAAATTGGTAGAAAAATGAATATATAAAAATGTGCAAAGAGTTTGCAACAATACGTGTAAGTTATATTTAATAACTACTTTTTATATGACTCATATATAATATAGTTTTTAGGTGAAGAAAATGAGATTTTTCACCTTCTAAAACATACTCAATATTTGGTGAAACTTACCATTCAATTTTATTACCAGAGTCTGTTATAAATCTGCCAGAAAAAAGATTTAAATGTCAAATAAAACAGTTCCTTTGCAAAAAAGCTTACTATAAAATTTAAGACTGACACACTGACAACATTATCTGATTACATTAATAATGAGTGCGTAGCGATTTCTATGTTGATTATCGCATGCCTCTTACTTGTTATACTGTAATTATTTATATAAAAAAACATCTATTAAAAAGAGCAACACACAAGTTTCTTGCTCATTCTTCTTGTGATGAATCTGCATTCCGAATGAGTGGTAGAATCAAAATATGACTATTCAAAAGTGCTTGTAATGAGTTTATTTGAATAAAGATTATTTCTATTTCTATTTCTATTAATTTTTAAGGTAGGTCGTCATAGCCTTTGTGTCTCAGGTAAGAATTAGTATTACTAAATGATTTTCTTTTTCTCAGTCATTATCATCGTCATCGTCTCAGCCCGGTAGACAAAGGCCTACCCCAAAGATCTCCACGATGATCGGTACTACGCTGCTCGCATCCAATTCCTTCCAGCGATCTTAACCAGATCGTCAGTTCACCTTTCCGGAGGCCTTCCCACGCTGCGTCTTCCGGTCCGCGGTCACTACTCGAGGACTTTACTGCGGCAATGGCCTTTCTCAGTCATTGATAGCATTTTTTCTTACTGCTATATATGTATTACGAGAGTTTTGGCTTCAGTTTTGATATGAAATATCTGTGTAATTATTCGCCACGCTAACGTTCAGTATCTACTTCATATTTTACAATTCGAGAATGCATAAAATGTCATTTCGTTTATCGGTCGAGCGTCAGTTTGCTGGAAAATTTCATTCATCAGCCCAGTTACATAATTTACACAATTATGCAGCGTTCTATGTTACGAAATAAATTATTGGATAATTCTGTTATATTTTTGAGTAATTGCAAAGGCATGCTGACAGCTTGCTTTATGTTCCAATGACATGAAAAAGGTCCTTATATATTTTTAAAATGTTAAATACCTATATTGTAGGCACTGGATATCATTCATTGCACTGCTGTAGACCCATATGGACGTGGAGTAAGTTGTTTACTAACATAAGCTCAAAGCGGACGCAATCCGAAATAAATAAATAAATATAGACATCAAAGAGTAAAATAATAAATTGACATAAAAATCCTTCTTTATGTAATCGATTATTTAAATGCCAATACATAAAAAGTCATATATCTCAAGCTATGAGTGCACTGAGTTATTGTTAACTAGCTACCCGCCCGGCTTCGCACGGATGTACATGTGTTATACATATAAATCTTCCTCTTGGAGCACTCTATCGATTGGTAAAAATGCATTAAAATCTGTTGAATAGTTTAAAAGCTCTAAGCGAACAGACAGCGGAAACGACATCTTTTTGTACTATGTAAGGATTGCACGCACCTTTTGATGTATATTGTATATGTTTTTTTGTTGTCTTTATTACTTTTATCTGCTTTTGTTTTGAAACATTGTAAATATATTATTTCTTCCTACAAACTTCTTTCCAAATTTATATTTACTACTATAAATAAGACCATCTCTGACAGTAATGGTCGATATATAAATATATGAACATGACTATAGACATCACGTGGTTACGACTCACTCGTGCTACTGATCATGTGAACCCGCTCTGAAGAACTAATATATGCGTCCATACCTTGTAATTTCACTACCTTAGATCCTCAGAAATACATCTTACAAAGCTTCTTGGCGACTGAAATTTATGAGCCAGACGTATTATTAATACAGTTAAACGGGTTTTAACAGGAATTATTTCTAAGGTATCTCTCTGAATGTTTTCTATAGTAGTCCGTATTTATCTCTACTATATAATTATGTTACAACGAATAAATACATTTTTTATAGTAACGTTTACTCGACGTAGATTTTGTACTAAGGTATTTGCGTAGTTACCCTGTGGCATTTATATCAGCTACTAGTCAGGCTTCGCACGGGCATGTATTATCTTATATATAAAATTCTCGTGGTACAGATTTCGTTCCCATACTCCTCCGAAACGGCTTGACCGATTCTCATGAAATTTTGTGAGCGTAATGAGTAGGTCTGAGAATCGGCCAACATCTATTTTTCATCCCCCTAAATGTTAGGGGTAGTCCACCCCTAATTTTTTTTTTATTTTAAGGCAAAACAAGGTTTGCCGGGACAGCTAGTATAAACCTTCCTATTGAATCACTCTATCTATTAAAAAAACCGATTCACAATCCGTTGCGTAATTTTAAAGATTTAAGCATACATAGGGACGGACAAACAGCGACAGCAACTTTTTTTTTATACTATGTAATGAAGTGTATTATATAAGCAAGGAAAAACTACTGAACTGATTTTGATGAAACTTTACAATATAAGCATATATATGACAATAACTAATAGATTATAATATGAAAAAATATTACGTAAAATGGGTGAAATATAAGCCAGTTAGTATAAAAAAAAACAATTTCATCCACGACATAAGTATATAAAATACCGATTGAATAATAATGAAAAGATGAATCAAATCATGTAAATATTAGGATTTTCTTTATCGTATAAACCCTTAAAATATTGTTAATATCTTATATGTATATATGTACAGTTTTGAAAAGGTTTTTATTGTACAATTTTGGAGCCATTGTGAATCGACAACACGAATAAAGACTATGTATATTGTATGTAAAGCGATGTTGAACTTGTGCTCTCATGCCCTCATTTAATAAATAGGTAATTCTATTTCACTAACGCAACGCGGCTCGCTGAAAACTGGCCTGAAAATACTTCAGCGGACGGCGAAAAAGGTTTTTTTTCGCCTGTTGCTGTTCCCTCGGGGTGTGTCAGGCAATGCAGGTTAATTTAGCGAAGGCATGTACAAAATCTACTTCTATTTCCGTAAAGTTAAAAGCGAATATTGAAAATGTTTTGAAATTTATTTTATAGTACATACAGAATGATAGTTAATGTTGTATATAACTATAAATATATATTTGACGGCCTCGGTGGTCTAGCGATTTAGCACACTGCCTTACTTCCGATGGTCACGGGTTCGATTGCACGCATGGCACGAACATTTGTATTCATTAGTATGATTGTTATGTTAGATCGGTCTGGGTGTTTTATATGTATAATATGAATGTATATACGAAAAAAATCTATGTATTTGTATTAGTTATCTAGTACCCATAATACAAGCTTGCTTAAGGGGTCTTCCTATGTGATGGGTTGAAAAAATCGATTTTTTTTTTTTTCATAAATTGCTCCCTTAACATGTCTAGAATACGGTAGTAAAGCGATTTTAGAAAATTCGAAGTCGTTTTAAAGATACCGCAGGTAAAAGAAAGAGCGGTTCGGAGCGGTGAGTTGGCAGTTAGAGACCGGGCCTATTGTGTACCGTCGGCTTTATACCTGGCCTCCCTTTTATTAATATATTTGTTTATACAAGTTTAGACAAGTTTCTACAATAAACAGAAATTTCTATTGTTATAATATTTTAAAGTTATTTTATTGGTTGAACTTTAATATCAAATTATTTTATTTATATATGGACGGTTTTGAAAAGTGGAAATGTTCATCCTGGTCGTAGTAAAAAAAGAAAGTTTAGTGGAAACCGTTTTACCCACCAAAATGATACGGTATTTACATCAGCTTCGGCCAAAAAACTTAAAAATAACATGAACATGAATGTTCCCATCGCTTCGAATTTCGCATATTGCATTTTGAGTTTGTTTCTGTATTTGCTGCAATCTCTGAAATAGTTATATAAAACTTGTAAAAGTGACGTGTCTATTTCGCGATCAAGTTTCCGAGGCCTAGGCTTTGAATTCTTTGATTTGGACTTTCGCTCCTAAACATCTTCATTCTGGTCCCAAAGTTGTTGAAATTGCTAGCTACTTAGCAGTTTTATCTTTAATGAAGGTTTTCAAGGTATTTTAAAAGTTATGTCGATTATGGGATGCCCTGTTGGTTGAAGCCCAAGCGTATGTTGAGAAACCGGATGAAAAAATCTTACGCTCTGAGCGGCGCGTAAGTGATGTCGTTAAACAAGCCAGGATTGACTATTGAAAATGTTTTAAAAGAGTTTATTTTATAATACTCTATGGACCAGGCATCGCCGAATAAGTTGATATTTTATAGTTTTTAACGGATATATACTTTAAACGCGTTTTTCTCAAAACTGTGTTTTTCAAACTTTCCTCCATTGTACGAAAACAGAAACGGCTGGACCGAATTATTTGAAATTTACAGGGCATACTCAATATATGTAAACGCATGGAATGAACTATTATCAATCGAAAATTTTCAAAATTTCGATTTTTTTATAGCAAAAAACAAAAAAAAAAACGCCTAATTTGCAACTTTTATTTCAAATGTCTATCAAAAATCCAATTTTTTAGCTGATATTTTATATTTATACTGTCCAAATATGTGTTAATAAATGATAAAAAACTTGAAGCTCTAAATATTTACTGGTCGTAGAAAAAAAATCCTAAAATATCCCTAAAAAACAGGCCGTCACATAGGAAGACCCCCTTAACTTGAGACTAGATGGCGCTGTGTGAATTGTCCTGAGATTATTATTATTATATAAAGACAAAATGTGGATTCTGTAATATAATATAATAAAGAAAATTCTAGAATCACTGCACCATTGAGAATATCTTTCTATTTTTTAAAGGTATTTCACATTGATATGGTCTATATAAAATATCTTTTAAATACTAATGACATTGAAAACGATATCCGTATAGGCATGTTTTTGTTCATTTCAATTATATATTTTTTGTTTCTATTGAAAACACTGAATAAAGTTTTCCTTCTTTCTATATATATGTATATACGATTTGTTTTCTGCTATTTCGACTGAATAAACTTTCATCCTCTATTTAAAGACCTTCCAGACCATTATTATATTTAGACAGAATATCTATTATATTTATAAGCTTTCTTTAAGTTTAATTAAAATTTGTTCAGTAGTGAAAAGTTAACATACAAACACGCATCGCATTTTTTTTTTTATTCTTTATTGCATTTATAAGAGTGTACAAGAGGCGAGCTTAATGCCATATGGCATTCTCTTCCAACTAACCTTTGGGTAGAACTAGAAAGCGTTGTAAGGCAGTAATGGCGAAAATTTGTGATATTAATACTGTAATAAATAATTAGCTAAGCAAAATCTATGTACATATATAATTTATGTTATATAAATATAATATATACATATATATATATATTTATATATATATATATTTTGAAATATATAAATTACACAGAATAAATACATAAATACGCTAAATATAGTTGAAAGTACTTACTTAACTCAACGCCAAACAGTTAAAGCTCATTTTGAAGACTCAACAGGTAATTAAATAATTTTGTTTTAAAAATGCGCATTTATAATTTTAGATACTATGTGTACATAAAACCCAGAACCTTTACTAGAAAAGTTAATAGTATACATAAAACTCCGAAAGTCCAGGTACTAGGGCGAAGTAAAGGCCACTAGAAAATAAATAAGGGGACACTTCCGCTTGTAATACAAATTCGCTTACCACATTGCATTAGAAGAAAACCGAAACAAGCAATACACGAGAACAAAGTTAAATTTCATTTTCGTTACCGCACTCCAATCCCATTCTTTTCATTTCGAGACGTAAGGTTTAATAGTATGGAAATGAGTGCTCGCCGGGTACCATTTGGCATCCTTTGAAAGTCTTTTTTTCTAATCGACTCGAAAGCGTGATAAGGTAACGTGCGTGTTGAAACATTTCACGTGACTTTGTTACCTGACTTCTTATTATGTTTTACCAGCTATTATTGACGGCTCTGTGTACATTTTTAATATAAAAAAGATAGCTTATGTCCGTCCTTGGTATACAATGTAATTAGATATTTATATCAAAACTCAATTAGAGAGTTAAAAGGTAAGAAACAGACGGACATACTTTCGAATTTATAATATCATTATATTAGTACTTGAAATAAAGTCTTTAGAATATATTTAATAATAATAAGAAGATCATGGAAGGTGGCGGGAGCTCCACCGGCAAGAGCACAGCTCTTAAATTATGAATGAATGAATAGAATATATATATATAGAAGAATGTAGAATACAGAATGCAAATATTTTTTTTAAATTATATATAAAAAAACATTACTCATATACTACCATGTATTTAACATAGCATAGAGTACAGTCTTTAGTAATGTTCCAACTTATAAATTCGATTAAATATGGTTTATTTCAGACCATTGAGCGACTCCTAGCTAGTATACATATAAATTACTGGGTAGGTATAAATTACGAGAGTGTATTAGTCTAGTAGTTTACAAACTCGACTTAGGTCTCAAAGGTCGTGAGATCGAATTTGGCGAACGCCAAAACTTGTTGTGTTAATTTATATAACTATATAGCTAACTAAGAAAAAGTTAATCCGAAAGATAGCGGTAGGCTTGCCTCTTCTTATTGAATATACTCAATGTTATATACGGTGAGTATATTAAATTATATATATAGTTATCAAAAGAAGATTCCGCTGTCTGTTCGCTTAGATCTTTTAAACTACGCAACAGATTTTAATACAGTTTTTAGTAGTAGATAGAGTCAAGACAGATTCTATCTATTGATAAAATCTGTTAAATCACGGAAGGATATATAATATACGTATACCCGCCCCGGTATCGCATGGGCAATAATATAAAAGATAAGATAAGATATAAAATTATGTCTTAATACCCAGGTCTTAAGATATAATTATATTATTTCTTTTACAATATAATTTATAAATAATGTGTATTAAATAAGACAGTAAAAAATCAACGTATCAGTGCCCATAACTATCCTAAAACAGTCCTGATATCTGACTATTATTATTTTAATTTAATATTTCATTATTTTTCTCTATAAAATATTCCGCAACTAAGCAGACGGGAAATAATTAAAAGAAAGCTAGCTTTATCCGCCATTAGGATTTCATAAAACAAGATGGCTCCGTTATAGCTCGTAAGCAGGTTAGCTTCGTATTATATTAGTGCTTATTACTAAAGTTATTACAGCAATATGGATACTAGAGTATATTAAGTTATTTACTATCTATTATGATAATATTAACGATAATAATGCAATTATATGGAGGTTTATTATGTTGGTGTTATAAAGGTAGTTTTTTTAATGGATGATAATGGAATGTGGCTCCCGACTACGCTAACAGTGCGGCTGGCACCAGTCTAGGATGATAAGATGCGCATGAGATCAGGTCAGTTGGTAGTCCATCCTGGTAAATTCACCACACATATTTATTATGACGATTTCCAGGGAGAACCGCGTGGAGGTCAAACTGACGTGGTACAATGCTAGCATTGGGATCATCAGTCCTCGTTACTAACAATCTCTTTCTCCCTTAAATGTACCTTATATTTAGACTCATCAAGTGGAGATTCGCTTGTTTGTAGATTAGGACAATAGTGTTGTGGCTTGATGGCTAAGTCCCAGATTAAAGCACAAAGTCACGAGTTCGAATCAGGTCGATGTAGATATACTAGAAAAATGCGTGTCAATTTATATTTTTAATCGATTCTCTATTCTATTTCAGTAAATAGTAACAGTAATATTACTAAAAACGGGAGTAGGTACATTCGTCACTTGTAATACTGTATTCAAATACACCCAAAAAACTCTGGCAATCTAGTGTTCCCTTCATCATAATGTCAGAATAAAAAAAAAATAAAGATATTTTAGGCACACTCGTATTTTTTATATTTTGATTCTGTATCAGATTGCTTTTAACATCTGGTCATAACTATATTATATAACTGTAGTGGTTTTTTGTTTAATATTTTATTCTATTTTTTTCGTGATTCATTCCTTTTGCGTTTTTAAGTAGATTATTTTACCGTAATGTCCTTCGCACCTAAAACAAACAATTTTTTTTTTATATATAAATTACGTGTGTAAGAGCCGTAGTAATAACTCAAAATGTTTATAATAAATTAAGTAAACTAAATTATTGCTAATATTGTGACATAACGAGGTCTATCTCCGGTCGAAGTAGGAACTAAAGTTGATTTTAACACTAATTAAACTATATGTACAATTATGACTATATCCAGTCGATGCTAGTACCAAAGTGTGTCTACTCATGTTGGCTTAGTCCAGGGTCTCATGGTGAAATATAAAACGCTGAAATAGCGACTAAAAGGCAAACAATGTTTCATTGTCACGAATAGTGGTCTATTATTGCTGACTCTACAATCGTTCGTAAATAGTTTGTTATGTAGGACATATTACTGCATTGTATCTCTAATAAAAAAAAAATAAAGAACTCTATAGTATTTATTTATTCAATACTATGTAAATAAATCGATAGGGATATCTTTATAAAGAAACTAGATGGACACGCCAAGTTTCGCCTACGCAGAAACTGTTCTTTTTACTCCCGAAGGATTATCTAAAATCTATTCTTAGGCAATGCTGTCAAAGGAACCCTTATGCTAATTTCGAGTTTTAGCTACACACGCATCCTTACTCCCACACATGCATAAGGTGTATATCAAAGACATTCTTTGAGAGTGAGAAAGAGAGAGCCGTTACATGAGATATTTTATATTAAGAATTTTATATTAACTAAATTTTAACACAAACTCTGCGGGTAAAAGCTCAGAAACGAATAACTAATAACTACATAGCAACCATTCTAATATTAGTATTATAAAAGTGATAATAAATAAATAAATAACCCTAATCCCACGATAAGCAGAGCTTGTGTAAAGAGACAACTGGTATAAATACTTAGATTTTTTTTTTGTAAATACAATAAGTCATATATTTTTTATTTAACTTTAATGCACACAATATAATATCTAGTACAGTACATTTGGCGGACTTAACACCATGCGGCATTTTCTACCAGTCAACCATAGGTGGTGCAGAGAATAATTGTTGACATATACATAGATGAATACTCGCACCGTGCGAGGAATCGAACCAGCGACCATCGCGATCGCGAAGTGAAGCGGTATGCTGAACCGCTAGACCACCGGGGCCGACAATGTGACGCAGTGTGAATTGTCCAGGGTTATTATTATTACTTATAGGACTATCATTAATATACATATGTAGGGGGGAAGGGGACTGTTACTAATGTGGACTGATGACCCTATTGCTAGCAATGTACTACGTCAGGTTGACCTCCACGTGGTTCCCCCTGGAAACCATCGTGATAAATTCCTGGTGAATTTGTTACTATGGGCTAACTGACCTGACCTCATGCTCATCTTATCATCCCCCACTGGTGCCCTGCCAGCGAAAACCGTTAGCGCAGGCGGGTGCACCATTCCATTATCATCCATAAGAAAAAATATATACATACTCAAATTATATAAATTGAATTGAACACGAGTTCTACGTGAAATACATAATAAGAAGTAACAGAAAGTTGGTCCGATAAAGAATTACTAATACAGAGTTCCCGAGCCAAAAGTTACTGGAGCAAGGCCGCAGAAGTTCGCCTCGACCGTAACTTTACACGGTATAAATGGATTAACGCAACTTCATCCACGATCACAACTTCGTATAAACAATTAAAATGGTAATAATTTATTTGTCTCCCAATTACGGGGTAGTGTCGACAAAATAAATTTATCGACTCGCCGCCCGTACAGAGAACTTTGTTGAGTTTTCAGTGCGTGGGGTGAAAGATAGAAGTCTAGCGTATGTAGTAACGTTCAGATGTTTGGTTGACTTTCCCAATTATACAACCATGTGACTGCGCAATTTGTACGATATCTTTAGAAAATATTTTAACATTTCCAATTCACTACTTATGTCTTGGGAAAATGTGTCCAATTTTATGACTGCTATGGGTTTTGGCTTCATTCTTAGTTGTTTCCGTTTACTACTAAATCTGTTTGCTCCTCCTAAAGTCATATTCCTCATTCCTGAGGATTGTGACAATCCCGCTTAATTACTCTCTGATTACATCCCTCTATCTGTGTCGCTCTTATGCATAAGGAAGGGCATCGAGCGGTGTCCAACGATGAGCAGATTTTGTCAGAACATCTTGTAGGGCTGCGCACATTAGGACGTTGGCCATCCACCCTGCTATTACCATCAACTTCCAAGTTATGTCCTCCTTTCCGGGCAATAAAGAACTCTATTATTCTATGGAGACATGGGGGAAAGTTTGCTTTTCATGCTCAGCTCAGTATATACCATTAAAATATTTGACTACTATTATTCCGTTTTGAATGTCAAACATTTGTAGGTACCCGAATCCACACAGATACCGGATGAATTTCATTCTAGTTTCTCTATTACATCTGAAGCAGAAATTCGCTTTATAAATGTTTTGTCTTTGAGCTTAGCTTGTTCATCAATATTGCCTGGATATAATAAATTCGCGTTCATGAATATAAGCCTGTTTGAAGGAAGATTTCAACGAACTGAATAGGATGAGATTTCCTGAGAAATATTCTTTGAAAAGTATACACTGTATTATATTAGTAATGCCTACTTGATGAGCGGTAACTTATGAAATTAATATAAAAAGGCAGACTTATGTATGTAAAATTATGCTATGTTAAACACATAGCAATTCCGGCAATAATTAAAACGTGGTGATTATTTGCTGAATAACAATAAACTATGAGTATAATTTCATAAATTTACAAAAGTAGCCAGCATTCATTTATGTCTAAAACAATTTGAAACATAATCAAATTAAGAAATAAAAAAGTTAATAACCTTCGATTTATCAATTTTAGATTGGATTTAAATATAGAATATACGCGCGTTTATTTTTGATTGAAGCTCAATAACATAAAATATAGTTTGGCGTTGATCGAAGCAACATAAGATGGGAAAATATTGATTGTTGAAAAACACTAATCGGCAACCTTCCATTTAAATATAAATGTTTTGTATTATGTACAAAAGGAATCAGCATATTTAAAATTAAAACAGTTATGCTTATTCAAGTATGTACAGATATCTACAGACTATTGTTAACAAAACTATACTTTTAAAAACATATTTTTTAAGAGATTTACACTCCAATATTTCAAATTATATATTTTTTTATACAATGTACACATTATATAAAAAAAAGTAACACTGACTAACATTTAAGATTGATTATAACACTAAGATTGATTATATTTTGTCAGAGATTTTAATGACTAAATTAAATGACAGATGTGGTTCTTACTTTATTACTTATGATGATAGCGATTCTATATGTATCTTTGTTTGTAGTTGTTTTCTATGTATATTATGCATGTATATTAATATAACAAGCTCTGTTTAACATAAGACTACACGGCGCTGTGTGGTTTGTCCAGTTATTATTATTAATTGTATATATTTGGTAGTTACCTATTATAAAAAATATTAATATAAAATCTATTTCCCAAATTTAATTTATATTCGGGGCCATATCTTATAATATGAATTAATTTGTATTCTGTGACGCACTGCTTTCCTTAATCGTAACGTAAAATAATTATTCATCTCCAAAATTTTAATTTAAAATTTAATTTGCCTCTTTTATGCTCTTAGGTAGGGGTGTATACTTTGCATAACCGAAATTTATTGTCCGCACTATACATAATAATATAATGCGGGTAGGTATTATAATTCATTATTCTGTACATTAGATATTTGTGCTAAAGGTTTAGGTTTTGTTTCATTTGTTTATAACAAGTAATGCCTGCGGCTTGGTCTGCGTGTACATTTGTAGATAATTAATGGTTACTTAATGATAATAGTATGATAAAAATAAATAATGTATTTATACAAAGCCATATATTATTTATTAATAAATTAATTAACCAAAGATGGCACATATGAAATTAGGCAGAAAAAATACAATTATTTTCCTTTTTTTGGGAGGTATTTTTCTAAAATTTGTCTAAACATATAGGCTAATGAAATCTTATTCTTATGTATATTTTATCTATATATATATTATCCATCTTATTATCTATAATACCCTAATTATTTACATTTACACTACTTATTCATATTACTTATAAAAACTCATAGTACTTAAACATTTGTCTATCGTATTTACCATCAGTCATTGCTAATGTAAATCTAATAGATAATAAAAATGTTTATTTTTTTATTTGTAACGTTGTGCAATCACCTAGCAATGGTTTTTCTGAACCGGTACGATATTAAAACCTCATCATCAAGAAAAGAGCTTATTTGTTCTTAGACGGCCGGCAATGGACTTGCAATTCCCCTAGTGTTCGAGTGCAGGTGATCATAGGCGGCTGTATCATTTACCATCAGGTGAGCCGCAAGCTCGTGTGTCCCCTATACTATAAAAAATTGAAATGTAATTGTAATAAAATAAATATTATTTCCTTGATGAATCATCGGTTAACCCAACTTAATTGCTGAAACATATTAAAACATGACATTGAAATAATAAAACCACTAAACCATGGGTAATGTGCGCTCGACCTAATTTTTCAGTTGAATGCAGATACAGCGCCTAATTCGGTTTTGTATGATTCATTGAATTCGTAATGGTGCAATCTATACATATAAATAAAATTTGAATGTCTGTTTGTAATATTGAAGTAACCGTTTTTTACTACATGCATATGAATATAAATACGGAGCATACACTAAAATAACATTTTTTATCATTTTTGTCTGACTGTCTGTTCCGGCTATCTCTCTGAAATGGCTGGACCGATTTTGACGGGACTTTTGTTGGTAGGTAGCTGATGTAATAAGGTGTAACTTAGGCTACCTTTATTTTAGAAAAATAAAGTTAAATTCCTCGCGGACGAAGTCGCGTGTACAGTTAGTAATTAATATGTCTGTTGAAATCGTGAACTAAGAACTATATACTGAACATATATACTATATATGTTAATAATTAACTAAGTTATTGAAACATACACAAGTTTCTTGCTCATTCTTCTGGTGATGAAACAGCTTTTCGAATAAATTGTAGATTAAAAAATGTGATGACTATTCAAAAGTGCTTAAATTAAGTTTATTTTAATAAAGGATTTTCTATTTTAGAGTTCATAGTAAAGAATACGTATGAGTGTTTTTTTATAATGGATGATAATGGAATGACCCCGCCTGCGCTAACGGTATACGCTGGCGGGGCACCAGTGGAGGATAAGATGAGTATCAAGTCAGGTCAGTTGTCCATCGTGCCAAATTCATTAAGAATTTATCATGATAGTTTCCAGGGAGAACAGCTTGAAGATCAACCTGATATAGTAGGTAAATTGGTAGCAATGGTGTTATTAACAATCCCCCATATTATTAACAATCCCCTGCCCTATGTATAAGTGGTATCACGGGTATCACATGATAACGAGATGGCAGTAGTGCTGATGAGAGACAGAGATAGTACCGCAGAGTTTACAGCTCACCTGAAACCGTCACCATACATTGTAGGCGACGGTTTCAGGTGAGCTGTCAACTTGTGTATAATTCCAAACACAATAAAAGAGAATACCAGACCAGTATTCATGATCTTTCCTACACTAAATAAAATTGGCCACTTTTTTAATTACAAACTGCATAGTAACATAATCAATTTAGTCACAGTTAACAATGAAACTCATAAATACAAATGTATGCACCGTATAAGAAGTCAAACCCGAGAGCATCGGAAGAAAAACGCTGTGTGTAACCGCTAGACCACCGAGGACGACAAATATATCTAATTATATGTTATAATCTGAACTAAGGTCTTAATTTATTATTAATAGTCTGATAAATATTTGGGTCACTCGTGTTATGGCTAACCCTATGTGTCATTCATTACATGCGACTCGAATCTGTTAAGGAAATATTTATACTATTTTAGGACAAATATTTATAACTTCAACAATAGACTAAAGCGTTACCTACGCATTGATATAGTCTTTATTTATGGATGATAATGGAATGAAGTCTTGAAAACTTGAATATGAATGAAAAATAACTATAGTAAGATTATAGACAAACTGACTAGAGAAATGAAATTCTATTGTATCTATCTATTATTCTCTAATAAATATAAATATAATACCATCTTAAATATATGGTCTATATAAAATGTAAAGTATGTGGTCAAATTGAGAATAGATCTGACCACTTTAAGACTAAACAAAAGAGTATATATCCGTGAGTGTGACAAATACAATGTACTATGTGCAATTTTTTTTTATTTATTTCATGTATTTTTATGCACATATTATTTTTCTGCAATTCTTTTTTATATAAACTATAGGTTAGCGAAATTTCATACTCATCCGTGCACTCAATTTTCGTAAAGGGCTACAGAGTTTTTGCTTCGCCTGTTACAATAATTAGAAAAAATGTCGTTCCATATTTTTATTCATATTTCCACAAAAAGTCGGAAATTTAATGAGGTCCTTCGTTCACTTATACTAGTTAAGAGTTTATCAAACATTGAAGCATCAATGGGTACTTAACATGAACTGTTCAAGAAATTGTTTTATAACAAACAAATTCACAGAACTCAAATCTCGCAACAATTTCTGGTAACAGTTGCTAAGTTTCATTTAGCGTTCAAGGATTGTTTGTGTTGAGAAGTAATTCTTTTCCTGATTTGGTCTTTTAATGTTAATAATTCAACAGTCTTTTAGTTGTTTCATCAGATCATATGACAGATCATAATTTTTATTTGTCTTCTTTGCTTTCAGAGGGCCTGCCAATTAATCAATTACATAAAAAATAGAAAAACTTTTTGGCCATTTAAACACTTAAGTGAAGAAAACAATGCTTAGAAAACAATATCAATACCGTAAAATAATACTGGAAACAAATCTGTTGTTTAATCTACAATATAAATTTTTTAAACAAAGAATTATAATGACTGGACTTTAAATAATGACATGCTGGCAACTTATTTCATATTTACATTCTATATTATGATTTATACAATTTTAAATTTAGAACATTGATTAAACAATATATTATTTAGTTTTTAATTTTAGAATTATGACATAATTACTATACCCGTGCCATTTTGAGCCAGTACAAAAATATTCTGAATATTTCCAGATATGAAATTTAAAAACATACTTACCAACATTTTTTTCACAGTGCTGCTATATACACATAATAAAATATTTCTGGTCGGCAGGTCGATTGCAAATACAAATATTGCCATCCTTTATTACATTATAACATAATAAAATTGTGAAAATGGAAGTGACGTCGCAAGTTCAGTATCGAAATAGTGACAGTTCGGAAGTTATGAAAATCACATTGGAAGCGGCCAACTCGCGGAATTAAGCGGGCTGAACGTTGACCCCGATATGATGTGGTAGGGCTGTCCAAAAAAATTATTTATTGTATAAAAACGTCTGCACCATAATTTTATTGAACTAAAACTAAGTTACCAAACATTATGTTAAGAAAAAAAACAGATGTATGTGTATCATAAACTTACGCAAATAAGTATCTTGATTATAGAAAATCAGTGAATTATTTACCTGTTGTTAAATGCATACTGTTTTATAATGTTAGAGTTATGGATTTAATATGAATACATACTTAAATATAAAATATACAGATGCATGAATAATATTAAACATAAAAAAGACAGAAGGATTTCCTTAAGTTAAAGCTATAGTAAATCTGATATAATAAATATACCATAGAATTTTTCTCTAAGACTGTCGTAAATGTGATAGTATATACTGTGGCAGTTTTCAGGATATGTATACATAATAAAAAAAATATATATATTTTAAATCCACAGATTTTTAAAAATCGAACATAATGCGTACAACCCTATATGAGCGTTAATAATTCGCCGGTTATTTCGTTTACATTTGGGCTACCGGATCAACCCACTTCAACCCGTCGACCGCTTATACTAACAACGTCTAGTTTTAGCGAAGCGGAAAAGTAAATAATCGGTTTTCGTACCTTGTGTTATGACGTGGGTTAAAAAGAAAATAGCATTAGTGAGGCGACGAGGTAGATATGTCAAATGGTGTATCAGATCAATCAATTCTAGCACGTATTATAATATGAATAGAGATAAATATTGTTGAAATTGAACGATATCAAATCAACGATATTTAGGTTAAGTTTTTATATATTGTGTTATGATGTGGATTAAAAAGAAAATAGCATTAAGGAGGTGATGAGATGTTTCAAATTGTTTATCAATTTAATCGATTTTAGAACGTATAATGACGTGTAGAGTTATTTTTTTAGGCTTTTTGTTTATGAAATTTGGAAATAGCAAAATAGTTTACTCATAAAACAAATATATTGTTTATAATTCCGTTTTAAAATTCCAATAATTCTATGTCAAACAAGTAAATATATGAAAGTTTTGACTGGCTTTTGTTTGATTGATGACAGCTTTCTGACGTTATGATAGTTGAAATTATGGTAACAATATAAGAAGTTATATTTTATTACTGCTGAGCTGAGCCCACGACTTTGTTTCCGTATAACATTTATGTTTGTAAATCAATAGCAATAAGATCATTTTTCCCCCATAGGCTACGGTTACCGTTTACCATCAGATGGGCTTTGATTGCTACCATCGTTGTCTTTCTGTTTGTCCATCCCAGTTTATCTAGGGTCGGGTCTCCCTATTCACTTGCGCCAGAGAACTCTGTTCTGGGTTGTGTGCATAATCAGGTTGTCCTGGTCCATTTGCTTCTTAATATTGTTCCACCGAGTGGCGGATGACCTGGTCGAGTTTGGTATATGGAGGACTTTTTTAATCACGTAGTAATCTTCGAATCTTTGAACATGGCCATAGCAGCGTAAGCAACTTTCTCTCACTTTTTTCACGATAAGAGCTACTCTGAAGGAACCTCTAATATACTCGTTGCTGACTATTCATGCGTGTCGCACCACCGATTGCTACCATAGTTGTATAAATAAAATATTAAAATACACTAATACTATTATCGAAAATCCATTTAATTCATTAAATGCTCTTATTTAAATAGGCATTAACGTCACCGCGTGACTACCATACCCAAAAGGATGTTTGATTTTACCTACTTTAATCTGATTGTTCCATTTACCTAGTTGTAACAATTACGTCTGGCATATTGTGACGTTCGAAAACTCAGTGTGAATATATAACGAGAATAAATATACTATATGCGCATACATACTATTACGACCCCAAATAAATGGGGTAAAGAGGAAACAAATGATGACAAAAGATCATATGTTCTTATGAACAAAAATCGTTATATTATATGTACAGTTATATATAATAGAACAATTTTCATTATACATTATGAAAATATGATAAAATGATAAACAGCCTTACTAACAAACATAGATTTATAGAACATATATTTCATAAAATAAACCCTTTAATAAAAGGATTAATTTTTAATCATGAATTAACAAAATAGAGACGGCAATACAACAGAACAGACGAAAAGAGTTAATCAACTCTTTTCGTTCTTTAAACGGATCTGGAATCCCAGATCCGTTTAAAAATGTCGCATTTATTTGACGTATGTACTTTAAAAAGAATGATGTAGGTAAGTATTTCACATTTTATAATAAGTTTTGTTTCTTAACGTAGTTGACGACCGTATTGTCTTTTAGTTAATAATTTGTATTAAAAGAAATTTTCAGACTAATTTTATATGTATTGCACTTTTTTGTAGAATTAAATACTTTGTATTGTATCAAATTATTACACCGTTTGATGCAACATAATATCTTTTTAAACAAGAATATATACTAACGTACCTTCTACGCGAGGACTCCAAATTAGCTATTCCCCACACTAGACACTGTGACACATTCGTTAAGATCCAAAACGAGCTTAGACCAATAACGCACACACACCACACTGAAACGTTCGGAATTCGAATTACTCGGTAGCGCGAAAACGCGCACGCGCCGGCGCGCCAACCGAAACTGACTCATGACATCCCGAAACACCCTTCGGTTCTATTTTTTGAATTTCGAAATAGGAACAAAAGAAGGGGGGAGGCGAGCGCCCTCAGCAGTTTAAATATAGAACGGCGCAAGCCACGACACGTCGAGAGTTCGTTCACTCAGGAAAGTGTACTCGAATTGAAAAACTATTGCTTCTCGTTAAGGTAATAATTTAAAAATAAACGTCCGGCCCTTCCCAATAATAACGATTCCGGTATTGCCGAATGATAGTTCCCGTCCTCATTAACGGCATGCTTGATCGATTATACTCGTACATGTAAAGACTAAATAATTATGACGTCCATAATGGATTTCGGCTGCGTGTAAGCGACTCTTCGGCGCGGCATATGTGAAAATATAGTGTACAAAGGCCATATGTGAAAATATAGGTACAAGGCACAAAAGGTAACTGTTTATCAAATATTTCGCATCGTATCCATTCATTCTCAATTTCAAGTGGTTTTTAGACCATTCCTCTATGTAGGTAGGTAATCTTTAGTTTGACAATATAGTGACGGTAGTTGATCAAACTGTTGTCACCTGTAAACATTGACATCGCTGTACTCCAGTCAACTCGTGACCACGGCTAGGCAACCTAACATTTTACTATTAAACTAGTCACAGACTCGTCTACTTTTGTATCGAAACTTTACTTTGTACTCGTGTATCGAATTCATGACCGTCAAGAGTCTAAGCCGGAATAATAATCTACATACCACGATGTTCTTGTGTAAATTAAATTGTTATATTATTAATTATTAACAAAACATTTATATCTTTAATTCTACTTTTGAAAATTCAATTTCATATTATTCTAAAGAGGTTTCATTTAAACGCCTTTTTATTAATTACATTTTTTATATTTCTAATTGATTAATTAACAATCTTTATATCTATAGTTCTATTTTTGAAAATATAAATTGATATTATTCTAAAGAGGTTTTATTTAAATAATTCTTCTCAACTTTTTTTTTTATTATTCTATTTCATATTATTCTAGAGACATGTTAATCAAAGTTAAAAATTCTTATTAAATGGTTCCTTTTTGAAAATAGAATTTTATATAATTCTAAGAACAGAATGTGCACGTGCGCTGAATGCGTGCGAGCGAGTACAAATTCGGAGACATTCCTCACAGAGCGAGTCAGCTGATGCGAAATGTGTCTAGACTAAATCAGATCTATCTCTGAGTGCAACTGTCTGTTTGACTAACGCTACTAAATTGGGTATGTTGCAATTCTGTGTATTAAAATATTAGTATTATATGTAATATTGTATGATTAAATAGGTTATTATCATATTTAGACATGACAATTCAGTTATAATTATAATTATTTATTATTGGTAATAACAACAATGAACATAATGATTTTTTTTTTATTTCCATATTCGTCCATCTCCTTTTCAGTGATGGAACAGGCAAAGATCCTTAGACCGTATGACATTTATTCAATACCAATTGACATTAAAAAGGATGTTGCTAGACAAAAAAATATTAATTCTTTTGTATTAATAAGGAACTTGTAGACATTTTAATTGTAATTACACATTATATGATAAGGATTTTTTTAATTAATTGCAAAAATTTATGAAAATTCACTTGGAAAACATTATTCATTCTCGACGTATTATATGTATGGTATATCCTATACCGTTCATATAACGTATAGAGTTTTAAACAGTCTTCAAGAAAGATAATATTTTTAATTTATTAATTAAATTTAATAATTGTATGTAGATAAATAAATATCTTGTTCAAAGTAATATTATTTATTAATAATGTTTAAATAATTAATAATATAATTATTATATTATAATCATATAATCATAATTAATAATATAATTATTATATTATTAATTATAAAACAGAATTAAGCATTTATTTATATAAATAAATGCTTTATTCTAGTTTATAGATACAGATTTAAATGGATGTCGCAATAAAATTTTTGCATGTTTATTTTTGATTCTAATACAACGTTAGGTTACCTAACAAACTAAATTCTATTCGGAGCTCCCATGAAAAATGGATGTTAGAAAAGTTTAGAGAACTGATTAAAATTGCATTAGAGTTAGAATTTTATTGTAAGAGAGAGTTCACTATCAATAAATAGCTTTTGTATCAGTTAGGTAACTAATAAAGTATGACGTTTAAATTTAAGTATTATATACATATATTTATTTATTTAATTTTAATGCACACAATATACAAAATATAGTAAAGTACATTTGGCGGACTTTACACCATGCGGCATTTTCTACCAGTCAACCATAGGTGGCGTAGAGAATAGATGTATACCAGCTACTCACCTCGGCTTCGCCCGGGTGTACATGTATTGTACATATAAACATTCCTCTTGAATCACTCTATCTATTAAAAAAAATATAAGGACGGACAGACAGCGATAGTGACTTTATTTTATACTATGTAATGATAGTCACGTACTTGCGTCGTCCGTTTATACTATTGTACTCATGCAATTTCAAATTCTCCGTATAAATTATTTTTCTATAACTATTTTAATAGTATAAAGAAATCTTGACGTTCATTAGCTAAAATCTTACATGAATAAATAAATTTTGAGTTAGAATTTTAATATAAAGATAAGTTTATGATAATAATAGAAGTCTCACGTATTGTCATTGTAGGTCCAATATTAATAAACTTGTGTTGATTTTTTTTATTTATTGAATGGAATGGCATACTATCTGACGTAATTTGAGTTCGCGTGACCAGGACTACAGAATAAAGTTAGTACTAAAATGTACACATATGTACATGTATATGATTGATCGATTGTTTTAGCAAGTACGTGTAGGAGACCATTAATTCTTCGGCCTTTTCGTTAAAAACTGACAAAGATTACTAATAAGGGACATCATTTCGGTGAATGTCAAAGCACAGCACTCCTGCTACAGATTTAGAATCCGGATATCGAAGGGGACTTACGTTTTTTACTGAACTTCAAGCGAGGACTGATGGCTTAGTGGCCGTGGAATTATATTGTAAATTATTTTGCTAGAAGTGTCACTTCAAGAAAGAAAACAGTTCTCATAAATTTTTTACTTAAATGTACAGTTTATATAAAAAGAATAAAATAAAAATGAATACGAATCCTTAATAGATTGGTATTGCAACAAAATTCGTCTTTTCCACTTTATAACATGTTCTATTACATTAATACTAGATACACCAGAGTATTTAAAAGAGACTACCATATAAACTATTAATTAATTAAAGCAGATAGCATTCATATGTTATTCTTTTACTTATATTAATTTCAATTACTTAATTTATACAGAAATACAAAAAAATATATAGTAGAACAATGAACCTAAAACTTTAATTAAGTAATAGTTGTTATATGAACAAACAGTATATATATACAGCGATGTTATTACGGCACAACTTTGACACTCTCGGTGGTCTAGCGGTAGCACACCGCCTCATTTCTGATCGTCGCGGATTTCATTCTTTGGACAATGCAAACAATTGTGTTCATGTATACGAGTCTTTGTACTAACCTTGTTGTTTTTATTGATATTACATATATATTTAAGTATGTCTATCAGTAATGTAGCCATAACACAATGCCATATAGTCCCAAGTTAAAGCAACTACGTGGCGCTGTGTAAAATTGTTCGTGGTATAATATAAAGGTAGGAATAGTATTATAAGACCACATCCAGTAAAAGCAACTATATATCTTAAACCGCGATTCAATAGGGCTTTTCTCATCCCCTTTGTCTTTTTTTGTCACGCCTCTCGTATAAAAGTGTTTAATTTGTTTCCTCCGATGGTGTCGAGATAAATAGCATTCGGTTAGCATGGTGATACACGTCTCCGTGTATTATTTGACGGATGGTGTACTGAAGTGATGCGACACTGATTGACAACGGTCACACGGCTGATCCTAAAAATAATACGATCTACTGCAGTGGTGGTTCTCTGTGACAAAAGCTTAGATTATTGTGTGCCGTCTTTGCAACTATCATATTTTGTTGGTTGAGATGTTTAATGGTAACCATTTTGTACACATTTTCTTAAAACACTTTTTAGAGTCTAACAGTTACAATAACAGGATTGACATTTTCATTCTAAATAATCATCGATATAATGAATTAGATTTTAAGAGATTGAATTTTTATTTATATTTTTTTTATTTGCTCCATTGATCTTTATTATTCTAATCGGCTATTGAACTGCATATGAATGAGAAAGACTTATGGGAATACATTTGTAAGTACACCTTCTCAATTTATACATTTTGGCACATTAAATTCCAAATATTTTCAAATATGACTAACAAATTATTATCACGAGAAGGTACTAAGTATTTACATATACTAAGTTATTAGATATGCCCGCGTTATATTAAAAATAACAATTTAGGCAATAAAAACGCAACTACTACATCTGTCATACACATCTGTAGTAAATAATCTCACAGTTATTCAATTGAATATCTCCTTCTAAAGTATATATTTAAAACATTAAAGATATTATTGTTCAAGAAAGAAACAATAGCAAAATGTTCGAGTAAAGTTACTAAGTAAGATAATTAGGTGTAGTTGGGTTCTGAGAAGTTTTCTTTTGTAAAACAATATAATTACACTTATAATATTTTATTTTTTTTATAATCACATAGTACAGATTTTGTTTCGCTATTGAAGATTTTTTTTGCCAACCTATTTTTTTTTATTAATTATTTCCAAAATCAAATAATATAAGCCACAATAAATAAGAATATCACTTGCCTCCAATAAAGGACGGGCCATTTTCTAACATGATAATGGCAGTTAATTTAAATGGATTTAAGAGTATAATGGGACTTCATGGGTAATTTATGTTTATGGGAAAATTATTACAAAAAACATAATAGAATTCACTTTACATTTATTTTTAAGAAGTTAATTAAACACAGCACAAGTGTAGTTTTGCTTCCAAACAACTGAAGTATACAATAAATATTATTAATATGTTACAGTATCTTATTGATGTACTAGCTGTGCCCCCAGTTTCACCCGCGTTAAAAAATATTAAATTTATTAGTAGTTATTTAATATTAAGTTAATTAGTAAAAAATATTATATATATATATATATTGTATTATATATTGCGTGAAAGAGTAACAAACATCCATCCATACTCATAAACTTTTGTGTTTATAATATTAATAGGATATAAGAATACTTACAATACATTTAAAAAAAGAAAATAACACGCAAAAATTAGATGTATTATTTGGATCAGTGTAGTCAGTTATAAAAAAAATCACGATATCGAATTCATGATCTTTAGTCGGGTAGTATATCACAGGATGATGATGCTTTTAAGCTTCCAATAATTGTATAATATTGTTTTAAAGTTTTTTTATGTTCGTTTACAATTGTACACATTATCTAAATATATGTAGATAACTCATAGATGACTGACATAGTGATCTATCAATGCACAGCCCAAACCACTGGACGGATCGGACTGAAATTTAGCATGCAGGTAGACGTTATGACGTAGGCATCTGCTAAGAAAGGATTTTAATTAATTCTACCCCCAAGAGGATAAAATATGGGATAAAAGTTTATATGAAACTTCGTCCATTTTAAACTGATCCGGCTGAGACTTTGCTTGCATAAAGCTACTATGACGTAGCCATCCCCTAAGAAAGGATTTTGATAAATTCCACCCCTAAGGGGATAAATTATCGCGAGCGAAGCCGCGAGCAAAAGCTAGTACAATATAAATGAAATATTGTAATGTAATATGGACTCTATTCTCCGCTCTAGTGTCTCATCTGGGCCGTTGTGCATGTAAAATGTGTTATTTACAGTCATAATATTACTAAGGAGCTAATATTGTCTGCTTGTAATAATTGCTTACATCCACCGCCATCTTCAGTCGAGCCATGACAAGGACGTTTTGTAACAGCGTCAAAGTATCGGAAAATATTATTAAATAGCAACATTATCATGGTACATTTGAACCACTCACTCGTACATATACATTTAGCACACATACCGACACACATACATATAAACACATATGATACACACTCAACATGCAGTTTTAAACAATAGATAGAATGATTCAAGATTAAGGTTTGTGTGTATAATAATAATAATATCAGGACATTCACAGCGCTATATGGCGCTTACACTATGTAAAGATGTAGAATTCTATAACATTCCAAGGCAACAACGCGTTGAGTATTATCTTAGTGTAATATAATATTAATGTGCTAAGTTTTTATCAGAAACTACTTAGCAGACAAGTTTGTCATAAAATATTCGGATGGTCATTCACACAACTTTTATTATTTGATCTAAGAAAACGAACTTACTACGAGTTTTTGTTATCACAATATTTTTTGCGATAGCGAACTTCAGAAATACTCGAATGTATTGTAACAATGTTTTTCTTCGGAGAAAATACTAAATAAATTAGGTACCTTTTTTGTAAATTGTACAGTAGAGTACAAATCTTCTTTACTTATTATATGTATGCCCAGGAAACTATACAAGTACCAGACTGACCTTTTTATCTCACGCTTACATATTATTTTCCATAATATTATTTGCAATTTTATTTAATACTGGCTGTATCTCTTGTTACTTGCCTGTAACTGATTAGTAACGTACATTTAAATATATGAAAGAATGATTAATTTCAGTTAATTATTTTTCGAGTTGTTTACTACTTTTCTTTTTGTCAAATTGTTTATTGAATATTATATAAATAAGTGAACTTTTTTATTGTCTTCATATTAATCTACACATATAATTATTTCCTGTATTTTTCGAGTCTCTCGAAAAATACAGGAAATAATCGTCGAACTTTGCTCAAAGTATACCTCCGACAGAGCCCATATGGAGTACTTGTTGTTACTTTTGTTTAGTTTTTATGATTAATACGACATCTTCCTATTAATATATAAATAAGTACAGCCGTCATCTAATTATGTTTTTTTAACAAATTGATATTATAAGTAAATGGTAGTCACAATGGTTGTCCTTTAATTAAAATTCTCATTCAAGCAAAAACAGTACAATTTCCTCGCCCATTTTCAAAATCGGATGTCAGATTTCCTCAAATAAATTACCTATCTTAGGAGCACCTGTTTTGCATCTTAAGGTTTTTCGTGGCACTTAGAAGTGAAATGTAGTAAGACAAGATCTGTGTTCTATTAACATGTATCACTTTAACGCAGGTTGACTTTGTACAAAGTCGTTAAAGTAATTTTGTTTTACTTATTACTGTTGTCAAACTTGCTTTGTAATGTAAGTTTGGTTTCTTGCACGGTATAAAAATTGTATTTATAAGCATAATTGTTTGTATCGGTCTGGGTGTATTCTATGTATATTATATACATACAGTATTTGCATAAAATATGTTTCTGTTTACTCATATTAATTGTCCAGTACCCGTAGTCTAGAAACACAAGCACAGCTTAGCTTGGCACCAGATGGCGCTGTGTGAAATGATCTTATTATTTGTTCCTGTTTAAATCCCCTCGGTCGGTCCCCAGTTCCATTCAAACGAAGATCGAAATCAAGTTTGGAGGTTCGGAACCCAGATTTTTTTTATGTACTTGAAATAACAAACAATCTGATAACCCACCTGAATGTAAGCGGCAACCGTCACCTATATACATGAACAACGGTAACCTCGTTATTATGTGACACACGTTATACCACTCATACGTTGTCCAGAGGACCAAGAAGTCATGCCTCTTATCCTGTAGTTTCACTGCCGCTTTGCCGCTAAAAATACTTTATATTTGTCACATTTTGATAAAAGACATATAGCTACTTTGTTAGCTTATAATATACATAATCCTATTATAAGTAGTACTTATCCTGACTGCACAGTTTTTAGTAGTTTTACTAATGTTTCTGTGCAAGAATCTTTAAACTTAAGTTACAGACAATGAGAAAGCCATCACAACTAAATTTAGTACATCAAAATATTCAAGGCTTTCTTGGCAAACAATTAGAGATAGAATTATTTATAAGTAAATTTAATATTGACATTGTATGCCTCACAGAACATTGGTTAAAACAGTCCAACATGTTATTTCAGTTACCAAATTATGAAATATTGAGTACATTTACTGGGCAAATTTCAATTAGAGGTTTGGTTCAATTATTTTATTAAAAAATAACATTAAAGGGAAAAAACGTAAAGATATTGTAGCACCTTCAAATGCATTATAGAAGTATCATGTGCAGAACTAGAGAAACACATAATTATATGTGTGTATAGGCCTCCTAACTCAGACTATGAAAAATTGAGTCTACCATGGTACATCTTGTACTGAAGTTAGCATTCAAAAGTAACAGATTTGTTTTGGTATGTGGGGATTTCAATATAGATCTTCTTGTTGATAGTCCTATAAGTAATAAAATTAGAAACCTTTTTAAAAGTTTTGATCTTGATCATATTTTCTTTGAACCTACAAGGATTACGTCCACTACAGCAACATGTATTGATAATATATATTGTAATTTTAGTATTTTAAATAAATCTATAATATCTAAAATATGCCTAGTTTTCGTCTCAAAAAAGTAAGTACATCTTTCATGGGACATTGTATACGTTTTTATAATAAATTTCCGGATAATGTTTTGAATTTAAATGAAGGGAAATTTAAGATACATGTAAAAAATACACTTTGCGCTAAAGCTTATTATAAAATAAACGACTACTTGACTGACTACAATGCGTGGACTTAATTACAATTTTAACTTTTGTTATGAGGTATATAACTTTGCCATTGACATAGATAATGTAATAAACACTAAAGAAACTTATTCTAAATTTAGTAATGACATATTGTAATTTAAATATTGTAAATTAAATATTGTAATGGGTGAAAACTGTGATTGGTACAGTTTATGCTATAAATAATATAAATGACGTAGAGGAGTAACTTGAAACAGTCATGCTCGCTATAAAGTTCAAACTTGTGGCGGCGTGGTGGGCCGGGTCGATGTGCTCCCTCTAATATGGTTGAGTGCAATGATGGCTGGCTCATCCGTCATACTCGTGAACGGGTGCTGCTTGTGGGGACTGGTCTGTTCAGGTTGCGAACACTGATTAGAGTTTTTGATTTTTTTTTATATAGCATATGCTGGTGGTCACTCCATTCTCCCAAATTTGAATTTAAATGAAATAGTATTATTGTAAATATGTACAACATTAAAAAAAGTACGAGCTGAGTTTCTTGTCAGTTCTTCTCATCTCGAAATCATTCCGAACTGACGGTAGATTTGACATATCATAAGAGTCTGTAATAGACCTACATGAATAAAGATATTTTGAATTTGCTTTATAGCCTATAACTGAAGACATTTTACAAAGGATGCTAACTACCGGCTGATATAGGTGACTGAAGTATCCATACAGACAACTTCTACAGTCATTATTGCCTTGTCTGGCTTCGACGCAGAATGTCAACTTTGTCGGCCGTAATATCTGATTCTCTTTTATAGATATCACAATCCATTCTTTTTTTCAGTGCTGCTTTCCCACTTCCTTTTAAACATGGTTCTCGCTCCTTCACATGATATACCCAGATGACTTTTTACAGTATAGATAATAAGTAGCAGTATCATGTACTTAGTACGTAGTACGTAGTTATATACTTTGAAATGTACTTTTATTTTGTATATCCACTTTATTTCATGGTGACAGAAATTCAATTTGATGATTATTTACTTAGCTTATTTATACCGTATAGAGGCTATAGTCACCACTTCATCTATCAGGTTCATCGTCAGCTTGAATGTCATTCTAGTCATATAAAAAAATGTACGTTGATTTATAGTCATGTAGGTAATGATTCTAAAATATGTCACAGCTATATTCTGTCACCGGAAGGTTTTGTTCACTTTGCAGCCTTTTCCAGGAGGACGTTGATTGATCACAGTGTACAGTCAGCTTCGTCAATATGTTGATGATAAATATAATAATATTTGTAAGGCGTTATGAATAGTGCGTCATTCCATCTATATATTGTATGTTAATATTATAATATGTTGAAGGTAATATACCTCGGCAGTTTCGATTGTATATCGAGAATATTGGAGAACGTTGTGGCGAATCGTATTTTTTCTGAACTTCTAGAAAGCAAGAGAATATAAAATCCTTCTTTACAAAGATATACTTAAGCGCTATATTATAACGGTAAAATATGACATTGATTCCTCGAAGTGGGAGAAGTTGATAATCGGTTTAATTAGAAGAACTCTAAAACGTTGGAGGCAGAGGTTCAACTTAATTTTAAATGAAACATTTTGAGTAAGCATTCTTGTTAACTTGGTCTTTATAAACTCGATGGTGATAATGATATCGTACGATTTTATCGTCACGATATAATGGTGCATCTCTATTCTTTCCCTCGTGTAGTTAGTTCTTTCTGTTATATATAGGGTTTAATATCTTCGTCGACAGATGTGTGGAAAAATGTAATAAACAATGATAAAATTATAATACAATAAGTATATTAATATCAAGCCATAAGATGATAAATTCGCTTGTGTATGTACTTTTGTATTGTATTGTTTTGTATTGGTATTGAATAATATAAAAATATGCACCACAATAATTTCTGTACATGTATACATGTAAATAAAATTGGAGTGTCTGTTTGTAATATTGAAATACCCGTTTTTTACTACATGCATATGAATATAAATATGATTCATACACCAATATAATATTTTTTTTAATTTTTGTCTATCTGTTTATCTGTTTGTTCAGGCTAATCTCTGAAATGGCTAGACCTATTTTGACGGGCCTTTTATTGGTAGGTAGCTGATGTAATAAGGAGTAACTTAAGCTCTTTATGTTAGAAGAAATATTTTTTTTAGAAAAATAAAGTTAAATTCCACGCGGACGAAGTTGTGTGTACAGCTAGTATTTAATACATTAATAATTGCACAGAAAATATAATTTAATGTTTTATTTTCAAAATTGGAACGAAGAAACTAATTCTTAATTACATCCTCCTAATGGTTTATTTTGGATCAAGTTAATTATCAACTATCGTTGTTATGATATACATGTAGTTAACTGTACTCTCGATATGAAAGGTACCATTACAACGGGCTTTATCTGCACCTGTTCTGAACTAGATAGGATTAAAAATTCCAACGTTTTTTTTCTTTTAGATGCATACCTCTTTTTTTAGATATTTTATAATATACATGGTACTAGTTAATTTTAAACTTTCGTGTTTAATATACATTATTTAAATTATTAACCGGGTCTTAACACGAATAATTTTATTGCAAATAAAGGTATTTACCTCTCTCGAAGTTTCGACTAGGTTGCACTAGCCGTGGTCACGAGTTGACACTAGAGAGGTAAATACCTTTATTTGCCATAAAATTATTCTAATTATTTATGGTACTAGCTGTGCCTGCAGTTTCAGCGACATGTTCTTTATAGCCTATTTAGTACAGAACAAATCAACGAATGACAAAACGCCTAATAAATCTGAACAGGCATAACATAAAAACAATGATAGGGACAATGACGGGCCACTGTCCCTTAAACAGACATTTGTACACAATAGGTGCTACAGACAGTCCCCTATGCCGGGGCTGCTTTGTAGCCGAGGAAACGGCCGCTCACGTAATCCTGGAGTGCGAAGCAGTGACCACACAACGAAATCAAATCCTCGGAACGGTGAGGTCGCTCCGAGAAGCCTGCGAAGACACCAGGAGACTTCTGCGCTTCTGGGAGGAGCTTGGCTGGCTACGTTAGTAGCCTGGCTCTACACGCACAACGGCCCGAATGAGAGGCCAATTGCGGAAAATGGAGTCCAACCTACACTACACTACACACTAGCCTATTTATTTTTCTGGTGTATTATTTTAAAGTATCATTAAAATTCATTTAGTAGTTTTTGCGCGAATGAGGAACTAATATCCTACCCATCCACACTCACCAACTTTCGCCTTTATAATATTAGTAAACTATTGTTGTACATTGCTAAATATAATTCTTTCTTTTCAAATAATCTGTTATTCATTCTTACGATCTAGACTTCATACTAGTGTATATTGTGATCTCAGGCAGATACATCATTCTATGTCCATCTGTTAAAAAATAAATTATATAACTAATTATATTATTAGTGACTAATTATATAATCATATATGGGTTATATTTTATTCATACAATTACAATAACTTACCCACATCGAATTATTTCCGCTATCTATAGTACAAAACTGCAGTATTACAAAGCAGTTTACTTTAAGTTACAATTAAACTAACCTATTAAAGTTTTCATGTCGATATGACCCAAGTCATAAGCGAGATGTAAATAAATAAATAATTAAAAATAAAAAAGTATTTTTATTTCATACTTATTGCAAAATTATGGTGTAAGTAACTTAGAAATATATATTTATCTCCATTTGTAAATTTATAATTATTCAAGTATTTTTATTATTTACTATTTATTATTATTATTATTAATCTATTTGTTACTAATATGTATTTGTATATATACGTATATTATAACCTTAAAAGTATTGTATTGCGCATATGTTCGAAGTCACTTAGAGTACGCATCCCAAATATGGAACCCGCACTACGAGGTTTATAAATCCCGTATAGAAGCCATCCATAAAATATTTCTTGCTTACTTGTATTTTAAATGTAAACGACGCTCTGTAGATTACTATGACAGATGTAGAAAGTATCACTTTCTACCCCTGTATATGAGACGCAATATTAACGATATCTGTTATCTGATGAATATAGCGAACGGAAGAATTGATTGCTCGGAGCTGCTATCAAAAATAAACTTAAGAACTAATACCCTAAGACTTAGACAAAGAGCCATATTAAGTGTCCCTACAGTCAGGACCAGATACAGAGAGAACACTTTCGTTTTACGAGCATGTAAATCCTTTAACCAAGTACCACATGATATTGACCTGTTTTGTTCCAGCACTGCCTCAGTTAGGAAACTCATATGTAACCAATTCTTTAACGGTACATAGCCGTACTTTATTTGTGTATTCTGTGGATACATCGCTACTTGTGGGTATGTTGGTCTATTTACTTGTACTGTATAACTACAACTGAAATACTGTCACGTGATTACTTCAATATGTTAAAATTGGCTAATGAAAAATTTAATCTGGTAATACTATTGGCGAAGATTATTAATTGGCATAGGACAATTTTATATGACAAGTAACATGTAAAATTACACGTTAATCTTCCTAAATAAAAATAAAAAATATTTAGTTAGTAACCCCACTTTGGGTATAGGCCGAAGCAAGATGTTATAATTAAATTGTCATCATTCTTTATTTTTATACCAAACATATCAATAAAATTGAAATTATATTAACTCAATATAATGTGTTTATTATTTGAGATTTGTAATTAATTATATTACTTTATAATTGATATTTAATAAATGTCAGTTGACATTTGATGTAAAATTATATTAGTAAGAGCAGTACCCTAGCCTATGTGTTACTGTGATTTATAAGCTACTATATTACTGTAAAGTTTTATTAAAACCATTCAGTAGTTTTTGTATGAAAGAGTAACAAACATCCATCCATCCATCGATCCATCCATAATCACAAATTTTCGCGTTTATTTCGTTTCACTATCGCGTGCTGTTATGTTTTAGACCATACTGTTAACTGAATTCGTAACAGTGTTAGTTTCACCAGATTCTACATAGCAATAGAAGATAATAACAGAAATGAAATCGTGCTATTATCTTCTGACTTACATTGAACAGTTTCAGTAAAACATCTGCTCCTAATGTTTGACAATGCTACTCTAATAGTAAAATAGTATATTCATGTAGGACATTTTAATTTCAAGCTTGCTATTGTATTAATATATTTTCACCTATCGTCTGTAGATTAAATGAAGAAGTGTCATGAAACTTAATTGTTTTTTTTTAACGTTTTGTTAAGATAGTTTACTTATTCAGATGTCTATGTTTAATATCTATATCGTCATAATCTGTTTCTCCCGTATCCCATTTATTTGGGGTCGGCGTAATATAATATGTTTTTCTCGTCCATTAATTATTCGCAGTTATCTCGTTATTTACTCCTTTTCTTACCACACCATCTTTCACACAGTCCATCCATCTCATTTTGTTACATGCGAGAATTCGTAATAAATGTATATTATAGATACATTATTTTTAGACTGTTGTTATTATTGACAATCCTGATCATCTGGATGAATGGCGGTCTTCCACAGTGCGGTTTTCTAGAAACTTTTTCCCTCGCACAACCACATTGTGGAATCACCTTCCAGCAATGGTATTTCCGAACCGATACGATATTGAAACCTTCAAGAAAAGAGCTTATTCCTTTTTAAAAGGCCGACAACGTACTTGCAATTCCCCTGGTGTTGCGGGTCCTCATGGGCGGCGGTAATCACTGACCATCAGGTGAGCCGCATGCTCGTTTGTCCCCTGTGTTATAAAAAAAAAATCTCAGTAGCATTAGCATGTTATATGTGACTAAATATATAAGTAATAATGTATAACTAATAATGTGTTCAAGGCCAATTATGAATAAATAAATAATTTAATTAAATGAAAATGTATTACAAATTTAAATGTAGTGTATGAACAACTATACCATGGACATCAATCTACTAGGACATAATCTTATCACTTATGATACACTCATGTAAGGCGAATCATATGCTTCAATATTAATATTTTTATATACAGAAATAATCTCTGTACGTTTTATGTTAAAAGAATAAACTGAAAACTTTAAATTAAATACAATATTTTAACCCCTCTTAATTTTGTCAATAAAAATGGCATCTTCAAAAGACAGTTAATTGATAATACAATTAGGAACAATACCGATCAAGAATGTTTTAATGATTTTCAAGGATTTCTAAGAAGATTGGAAATAAAAAAAGTGTTTGTATTAAGCGCACGGTCGGCTGAGCCACAATTGCAATTAATTATCCAGTTTACCCAAGAAGAGGCTTTTCGCGATAAATATCTCGCTGAAAAATTGTGTATCTTTTATCTTTGAAAGCAATTCCGTACCATTGGGGAATGGCGCCACTAACGTTTCGGTTAGGCACAAATAAAATATGCATTGCTTTTATAGAATACTTGATGCTAACGAAATTACTTCGCACAACAGTTTGAGTACTTTTTTTTTTAATGGAGCGATATTGAAACCTTCAAGAACGATTCCTCAGGATCTTCCTGAGGCATCATTCTTGATCCGCAATTCATCTGAATTTGTTTGTGCGGCTGTGTGATGTGAGCGATGTGAGCGGCTGTAAATATTTACGATACAGTAAGTCACATGATTATTTCCGCTATATGTCATAAAATTTGGTAATCTAATCGTTTAAGTATAAAGGATCTTACTATATTGTTTGAAATTATTGGTTTGACTTTAATTTTATTTTTATTAATAAAATAAAATAGGTTAGAGTATGTCTATAATTTTATAATCCCATAATTTTTACTTCAGTTTAACAAAATTAAATGACTTATCGTTCTTGGTATCCTCTATGAGAATAATTATTTTGTTTATAATAATTTTAACCGCAAAATAAGCCGAATGAAATTAATATTTTTTTTTAGTCGTCTGTGGAGTAACTCTATATTAGCTATTTCTATGTACGTAAAACTCTTTCTAATATAAGAAGATATATTTTTAACAATCGTTTCAATAACGATTCAATAATCGTTTCATTGACGACCTCGGTGGTCCAGCGGTCTAGTACACCGCTTTACGACCGATGGTCGCGGATTCGATTCCTCGCACGGCACAAACATTTGTATTCATGAGTATGATTGTTTGTATCGGTCTGGGTGTTTTCTATATATAATATGTATGTATTTAAAAAAAAAAAAATCTATGTATTTGTATCAGTTATCTAGTACCCATAACACAAGCTTTAGCTAGCTTAACTTGGGTCTAGATGGCGCTGTGTAAACTGTCCTGAGATTATTATTATTATTAATGACATAGAAACTGAGTGAAAATAATTAAGCATAAAGAGCGACTTTCCATATACTCTATGTCGATACCTCAATCTTTCCTACGATATCTCAGTCTATCCTTCCTCTGCTACCAATTAGCTAATTTCGCAAGCTAATTTTCAGTTTTAAGATACAGCAGAGAACTAAACGAATATAGAGGTATCTTACACCTCTAAACTGGCAACTTAGGAATTGTAGTACGTCACAATTTCGTTTTATGACAGCTGTGAGTCTGTTCAGTTCTGTAAGGGACAGTATCTATGAGATTGATAGTGGACTGGTTTGTCTTTCTATTATCATAAAGAATATTACATTTTGTATTACAGAATCTTTATACAGTATAAAATGATGTTGCTTCCGTAGATCTTTTAAACTACGCAACCGATTTTAATTAAATTTTAGCAATAGATAGAGTGATTTAAGAGGAAGCTTTATATGTACAATACATGAACACCCGGGGGAATTAGATAGTATAAAATAGTCGTTCCATAATTTACATGGAACGAATAGAAAGTCTATATGTATAAAAAAGTTATTAGCTATTATTTTAGATCCCTTTGTTCTTCAGCATTGAAAGTTATATCTAACGATACCTCGATCTGGTCCTAATTATTATCAATGTCGGAAGGGACAGGGGACACACGATGGGGATTGAGGCTAAATTTATGGGGCCCAGTGGAATCACGCACATTTCCGTCTACCTGCCTCTTAGATGCTACTATATACCTATTTTAATATTTAATAGATACGTTTACTATGTTCCATTAATCATATAGAATTAAAATATAAGGGAATAGATATCTTAACGACCGTAATTCCATAAGATGTAGTCAGAGGTATTGTTAACTCGCCACTGTAGTGAACAGATGACTTAACATGATCATATTCTAATCCAATATGGCAAGAGATAAAAACCTACTACCGCTTCTTAGATTAATAAGTTTTATTATGGCTGTTTTCAGCACCAGAAAGTCAGTTAAAATTATAAATTAAGACTCACAGTTTATTATGTTGTCGACCAGGTTCGAACTCGCGACTTATTTTACTATAAGTCAAGGCAGTAAGTATCTATTGTATCACTAACCACGCAATTTTTTTTGTGTAATTGTAATTGTAATCATTGTCATTAAAATTTTGATTATTTTGCTTATTTAATTAACGCTAAAGCTTTAAAGCTACCCAACGGATTTTGAAACGGGTTTTTTATAGATAGAGTGATTTAAGAGGAAGGTTTATATGTATATAATACATGTACATCCGTGCGAAGCTGGGGCGAGTAGTTAGTGATAGAATAAAGGAAAAAAGGTATTAAAATGTGTATATAAAATATATATATATAATTATTATATAGAAAATGTGCGTTATGCACAAGGAGAGTCTATGAATATAGATAAACGGTAGTCCAACTTGTAAGTTTGTAGAAATGGACCGGCGGTCCCCCGTGTATAATTCACACGGAGTCGTTCAAACATTTCTTCGCCACGCTCGACACCACTTTATCAACTTTATCCCAGTTCAGCCGAGTTGGGAATTAATATCAATTACTTAGGCCCAAGTCCGAGGCTTATAAAAAAATAAACTTTCAATTCATTTTTAATTTTTGCTCAATATTTTAGCGGTATTTCCACTTTAATCAAATCTAGAATTAATTAAACAACGTCAAGAAGAATAATCTTAACATAATATAAAATGAAGTCGCTTCCGCTTCGCAATGGATTTTAATGCAGTTTTTTTTACGAATAGAGTGATTCTAGACGAAGGTTTATATGTATAATATATGTTACCGTACGAAGCCGGGGCGGGTACCTAGACTATGAATAAAATAGCTTCAAAATAAGATTCAGCTACAACGGACATGTCTGTTGTTTTAAAATGTTACATTTTCTTCCTTTTTTCCTCTTATTTTCTATTAATTCCTGACAAATACTCCATGATGGACTACCTTCCTTTATTCCTTCCTCAACCTTTCATCCTTTACTGGTACCTCGCCAGTATGCACCATTACCGAAGGCAAGCTTACCTTTCGTCATCATCAAAAACAAATGACCCTTTTGCAGAATAATTAGCGGCCGAGTAATTTATTTCACATTTTTAAGTAGAAACCCTTTCTTTAGAGAATTGGACCATTCTATTTATTTATAATGTGCGCACGTAATAATATAAATTGCTAATGGACTTCATTCTGCTCATTGTTCGTTTATGAATTGTAATAATAATTTAACTGACAGCAACAGTAATATTTCACCTTATTCCTAAAATTATAATAGACGCCAGGCATTTTAATTAAACTTCAGTTTATTCTGTACGTTGAAAATATAAACTAAGCATCTACCTGTTGTTATAATTGGAATTCTTACAATTATTTTCGTTACTCACTTTTGCATTTCTGAAGGATTTTTGTTTTGTTGTGAAAGATGAATTGTGATCGCTAGTCTGGTAAGGCATCCAAGATGAGGTCGTTGTGAGGTCATATAGAGTGATGAATACATAAAAAAAGTTATAAAACCCTCAAATTCTGACGGTAAAAATTTATAATGAATATTTCTTCAGAAATAAAGAATTTAAGAGTTTAATAAAATTTATATACAAAATTATAGAGAGTCCAAGTATATCTTGGACACTATAATTTTGTATATAATGTTTGTTGTTTGACAAATGCCTATGTTTACATAGTATAAAATGAAGTAAGCGATAGATGTCTGTTCGCTTAGATCTTTTAAATTTTAGCAACAGATAGAGAAGAGAAAGGTTTACATGTATAATACATGTACACCCGGCTGAAGCCAGTGCTGGTAGATAGTTTAATAATAGAATATATTCAAGTAATAAAAAGAATATAAGGGTACCAAGAAGTTTATCATAATAATAATAAAATTGAACTAGTAGTATCCTGATGCTGGTAACGTACAAAATACCTTTCAAATTTTAAAAGTAATTTAACAACAGTTTAATTTAAAAATCGAACTCACCTTTTTTTGCTACAATCTTATTAGCTTTGACAGACTCGAGTATTATAAAGTACTCTTTGTCACTTGGACCCAGTCTTGCATCATTAGGAACAAATATACTTTTCTATTAATCTGTGTAACAATTTTTTTAGTACGGCATATTTGCTAGTAACCGTTTGCGTAGATTCGTTTAGAAACTTCTGTCTGAATGTATAAGCACGCTTCAATTCTCTTACAAAAATAATTTATGTTAGAAAATATGCAAACAAATTCTTTTTAGAAGTATTGCAGGTTACTATTATTATACTATTGCATTTATATTATTTTGTTTAATTCCGCTATCATTAGCACGTGTGAGATCACAAATATTCAGTGAGGAATCCTGGGCATCGCTACTGGAAGTGTTACGACCTTCTCTATTGGTGATCAAATTCCAATCGTTATTAAGTCTACATCCATATTGCGACACGTATTCCGCCTCTGAACGAGGCATCGTTAAGCATTAGTTTGGTTTTAGCTGGAAATAATAGTGTTGATGGTTCGGTGACCCAACTGTGAATATGACTTCAGTTTCTTATCTTAACAGCAGAGCCAATTTTTAAAGAGTGTTGTAGTTCTTCTTTTTTTTTTAATAATGGCCACTGACTTTGTTATATGAGTTGCAGATACGAAGTTTTACAGCTTTATTAGGTAGATATAAAAAGTATGCATGAGAGCCCAAAAGGTCCTATACGAATAAATATTTTTTTATTTGATTAAGTTTGTATACTTACAAGTAAAATATCCAATTTCCTTAACTAATCAGTGAAGTTGATTAACGTTAGAACCTAAGAGACCGCTGTATCAAAGACATATTTGCGTATTACTTGAACCGTGACAAACTGACATGTAATTGCTATTAGTATTGACCGTTATTTGGAGCTATTAGACATGTGATAATCGATTGTGTATTTTAATGTTTATTTTTTATGGATGAAAATAGAATTTGGACCATTCTATTTTCATCCATAAATCATAACCTACAGTAACGATTATATAGGGTGAGTATAATGTTAGTAATGTCAGAATGCAACAGGAATTACCTACGACTTTCTAGGTTGACCACATAGTGATCGTCTGATATAGCACATTTCTAGAAATAGGTTTACTTCCCACTACTAATAACTCCTTTCCCCACTATTATACGATATTTTATCTATATAATACAGATAATAATAAAATAAACATATAAGAACTGTTTTTTTAAATTAATTAGTCCTTTAGATATAGTTATGCAGAAGTTATTTTAAAGCAAAAGAAAATTTTGTATATGTTTTAGGTTTTAGTTGCCGATACATATATGTATATGAGATACTGCTTGATATTTCTTTCGTATGCAGAGTAATATTTTGAGATGGGTATATAATCTTTTGCTTTAAGTAATTATATAGAAAATATATTAAATAATGACAACTATAGAAGTGATTTTGTATAAGGAAATAAACTCCGGGATTACTTAGACTACTTGAAAAATGAATAGACTATTCCAAAGATACAAAATTTACTGCCAGATACTCTATAAGTTAAAAATAATAATAAAAATAACTTACACATTAGTAGTACCTATTTTGTATTATATAACTTAAAATTTAATACATATATATATTAGACCACTTAGGTGGCAAACAAGCATACGGCCCATCTGATGGTAAACATTTACCGTAGCCTATGGACGCCTGGATATATACATACATACATAGAGATTCCCACTAAGTATATACATACTCGTATACTGAAGTATAATCAAGTTGTACAGGACATACACAGCACTGATTTTCAGTGGTCATCATTGCAGTTTATTGCATTATCACATAGCAAGCACACAAGCGAAGTCAGACCCGCCACTAGTATAAAACAAATCGCTTGCTTCATAGCTTCACTACAGTTTGAGGGTAGAAGTTTTGCAGATGTATAGATAGAGTTTAGCTAATATTAGCAATAAATCAAGTTTATATAAACTTGAACGGATTAATTGGGCAGTAATGAATTGTATTGGCTTCATTTGCTTGATTACAGGAATATAATTGGCTTATCAATGTTAACAACTTATAATTTATTTACTTTTAATCTTGTACTATACACCTCTGCTTTGGAAATTCGATATTGAAGAAATTATGAATCATACTAGCTATTACCCGCAACTACGTCTGAATTCATACCTATTTCAACCTCTTCCTATTTTGACGTGAAGAGGACCGTTTTAGTAGGACGATTGCAACGTACTAAGGTGACAAGAGTTATATGTACGTATATGCTTCTAAAAATTTATTTATTAACTATTGTTACTGGATTAATTATAATTAATTATTATTGGAATGAAAACGCTATTAAGAGCTATGCGAAAATCGTAGTAAATAAATCCGTCAAACCGTTTCTGAAGTTAACATACACAAACACGCAGTTTCGCTTTCATATATACCAGACCAATACAAACAATAATACTTATGAATGCAATTACATCGTGCAAGGAATCCAACCTTCGACTATCAAAACTAAAGCGGTGTGCTAAACCGCTAAACCACCGTGGTCGTCAAAAGGGGAAGTGATATTAATGTATTGGTAATACATTAAATTAGAAACTAGTAAACATGTAGTTTCATAATAAAACGAATAGATACAGTCAGCTCAATAATAGCGAAGGCAGGATTCAGCTGAAATCAGTAAAGATACACAAAAATTCCGGTCAAACTGCCACGTACGGAATGGTTCTTGAATTACGTATTCACGACACGAGACTCACTTCACGAAATAACGGACTTTTGGTGCAAGTGACAGGAGAACACACGGGACGTGACACTATACATGTATAGCGTTATGTAAATTGAAATAAAAAAAATATTAACCCACCGCAATTTACGTAATGGCATTGTTTTATTCGCGGCCAAGAAATCAAATATCGAATTGGATAATAAATATAGATATATTCCGGTGCAAAGCGAACTCAGAACGACAAATTTCCGTACAGTGGTCATACTTAAAGAAAACGAAACTATAGCGCGTTGTACATTTCTCCTAGCGCCATCTAGTATATTTTTTATGAAACTTCAATTCAAAGATTCAATTCGTATATATATATATATATATATAATATAAATAGAAAAAACTAAATCAGTAATTTTGACGGCCTTGGTTGTCTAGCGGCTTAGCACATCGCATTACGGGTTCGATTCCTCGCACGGCACAAACAGACGGGAGGTCAAGTACACTGTCTTATTTCAATACCATTCACATACACACAGAAATATACCGTCTACATATACTACGTCTATGGTTAAAGTACTCTTATAGGATTACACTAGTGAAGGAAAATTATAAAATACTTTACGAAAAGATAATTTTATATTAAAAAAACATATCGCTTGAATCCTTCCGCTTGCGTCACATCCAGACTTCCTGAACATCCCAAGACAGATTTCAATTTACAAATCTACATGTTTCTTATACAGTGGCTGTCTTCTAATTTATTGCATGATCGCGTTCAAACTGAACGTGTGTATATAGTATACACACGAATAGGATTTTAGGATGTTTATAGCCTAAAAATAATTAATTTGCACGACTCTTTAGGTTTTTAATGAAAATCTTAAATCTTATCTTATCGTAAATTCAAATTAACAGCTTTTCACTAAACGCATACGAAAGTATACAAGGTATGGTAATAAAATAAAATAAATACAAAAAACCCTTGTATATCCTGAAATAACAAGAGTATTACATGCATTTACTAATTAAATATATAGACTAGCTGTTCTCGCGACTTCGTCCGCATGGAATTTAACTTTATTTTTCTAAAATAAGAGATATTTTCAAAAATAAAAGTAGTCCAAGTTATTACATCAGCAACTTGACAAAAAGTCCCGTCAAAATCGGTCCAGCCATTTCAAAGATTAGCCGGAACAAACAGACAGACAGACAAAAATTGTAAAAAATTTTATCTTGGTGTATGTACCGTGTTTATATTCATATGCATGTAGTAAAAACTGTTATTCCAACAAACAGACACCCCAATTTTATTTAAATGTATAGATATCGTATTATTGTTTCTTCTTTTATAGTCTATTTGTTATTCAATTATACCATATTATTATTTCTATGATATTACTTTATTTACATTCAATATATTATTATTATTAGCATGTAATAACAATGAACATTTCATTTCTTTTATATATATATATATATATTTTTGGTATGGTAATTACACCAAAAAAATGATTTGTTTGTTGTTATAATAAATTTTAGTAGTAATAATGAATAAGATATAGTGATATAACATATTTTCGTAATGATATTTTTCAAAATCTAAAATATAGCATGTAAACTGCATGCTATATTTTAGATTTTAGAAAATAAGGATAATATTATACTTACAGAAAAGTATAGATTTTTATACTTATACCTGCCGCTTCTCTTAACTGATGATTTTGGTGACGCAAAGCTCTGTATAAGTGCATATTTAGACATATAGCTAATTCCGTTGACAACCAAAATAAAATTGGATCAAACATTTGTCATAGAAGGAATGATTAATTCCGCCAGAGAGTCTTTTTGGAGCTGAACCGGAAGCCGCAGCATAGAAAGACATTCAGTATAGTTTATCGAATTAGGGTATTATTTTGCGGAACTACATTTCACTACATAATGATTTATATTATTTCGGTATTATTCCTTGAATGCTCGGTGACCAAACCACGACTTCTCGCGATGGTTCGCCTAACAGTCAAGTCTAGGCTTGCAAGCTATATCCCAACTCTATTCAATGCCTTATGCCTTATGCCTCGTTTAGAAACAAAATACTCAATATTAGTGTAGACTCAATAACGGTCGGAATTTGATCACAATTAGAGAATGTCGTAATGGTGGTCAGGTTTCCGCACTGAATATTTGTGATCTCACTGCATGATCTGCACATGCTAATTGTAGCAGAATTAAACGAAATAATATAAATCGAGTGAGCAGACTATTCGGTGTCAAGTAGTCAGACTACAATTAAACAGGACTATACGAGTGAGTACATTCTGAACTCCGTGGATATTACTTAAATCTATTAAGATATAATATAAACAGAGTGAGTTGACTATTCGGTATCAAGTAGTCAGACTACAATTAAACAAGACTATATGAGTGAGTACATTCTGAACTCCGTGGATATTACTTAAATCTATTAAGAAATAATATAAATCGAGTGAGTTGACTATTCGGTATCAAATAGTCAGACTACAATTAAACAGAACTATACGAGTGAGTACATTCTGTACTCCGTGGATATTACTTAATAGATTTAAGTATACTATACGATGTACTCACTCGTATAGTCCTATTTAATTGTAGTCTGACTACTTGATACGAATAGTCTACTTATATTATTTGTTTGTTGTACAGACTCAATAATGGTCGGAATTTGATCATCAATAGTGAAGGTCGTAACACGTCCAGTAGAGGTGGTCAGTGTTTCCGCAGAGAATATTTGCGGTTTCACACATGCTAATATTAAGCAGAATTAAACAAAATAAAATAAATTTATTAAGTAATTAAATATATTTTTACCAAAAATCACCATATCATATACGGTATGTAGAAGAATCCAGTACTTTCTATCTGTTTGGCGTATGTCTATATGTCTGTTTATTTCAAGCGGCGCTTCTCAGACACGAGCGGGAAACGAACAGAAAACGCCATCTTCTTTAGATCGTGAGTATGTCTGTCCTTGTCTATTACACGAGATGTGCATTTAAACTAGTTGTGGCGCAAACAGCCTGTTCACAACTAAAAGTATTAATGAAAGACGTGAATATAGATTGTATCACAAGTGAAGATTAAGGCATCATCATCAAAGAAATAGTCAGAGTCCTTGAGGTCAACTTCATTCATTCATAATTGAGCTCCGCTCTTGTCAGTGGAGCTCTTACCACTTTCCGCGATCTCGAGGTTAACTAGTGGACAATATAATATAGAACTGTTTGTTTATTTGTTTGTAATATTGTAGTAAATTGAGTAAACAAAGACACAATTAACTTATAAAATCAAAAGGAGGGATTTCTTCCCATCAACCTTTCAGTGACTGAGAGTGTGAGGAATCGTGGAGTGGTGGAAACAGATACAGTAAATAATACGCGTCCCAATGTAATATAGTTATACACAAATATATGCAAAGATAAGCAAATTATCATGGCAAAAGTAATAAGAATATAAAGCATAAGTAATATTACTTTAATCTCAGGACAATTCACACAGCGCCATCTAGACCCAAGTTAAGCTAGCTAAAGCTTGTGTTATGGGCACTAGATAACTGATACAAATACATAAATAAATTTTTTTCGTAAATACATACATATTATACATAGAAAATACCGAGACCGATACAAACAATCATACTCATGAATACAAACGTTTGTGCCGTGCGAGGAATCGAACCCGCGACCATCGAACGTAAAGCGGTGTGCTAGGCCGCTAGACCACCGAGGTCGTCGGTGATCCTTTGGTGGTTACTAGTTATTAATGTGGAAGTTTGTGAATGTAATTAGATGTTTGTTGCTCATTCATGTAGAAACTATTGAATGGATTTTAATGAAACTGGACAATTATATACCTTATAAATTAAAATATCACGTAGGCTATAAATTTCCTGCGAATGAAACTGCGGGCACAGCTTGTATGAAAGTATTACTGCATTCATTTCTATTGTATGATATGATTACATTCATTACCATCGTCAGCATTAATTTCATGTCATTTATTTTACATTAAGTCATTGTCGAAAACCAATTCACGTACGTACACCAATATTACCGTATGTGCACATCAACAGCATAAATACCAGTAATTTGTATTAACAATAATAAATAAACTCTATATTTTTCTCTCTACATCAGTTTATCAGTTTTAAAAATGATAACATAGGACAATACACATAGCGCCATCTAGTCCCAAGCTACAGCTTGTGTTATGGGTACTAGACAAATGATACATATATATTTAGATATTTTTTGTAAATACATTCTTTTTTCAACTTTCTCCGGATATAAATTTAATTTTTCATATTATTTTTTATTATGTTATCTACCCAATAATTTACTTTTTTTTAAATATACAGACTATTTTTTATATTATCTTATTTTATGGGTATTACAATTATGTATTACAAGGTACAATTACATTGTTAACAATTTCTAAATAATTATTTTATTTACATTTATATTACATATATATACATTATTATACATATATGGCTTTATTTATATAGTATTGAATACAATTGTATAAATATCAAGTTAAATGAAAATTTCCTAATCATAACATTATATGGATGTTTATATAAGAAGATAATAGGAAGAAAAAAAAATTATATAACATATAAAAAATAGAAATATATTGTAGGAGTTGATCCCCACTTGTTTGATATTGATAAATGATAATGTTTTGATAATTGTTGATGATATACGGGAATGATAAAATGAAAGATACGTCCCATTTTGAGGACTTGTTGTTATATACTGATTTCATTACCTATACCTTTTAGTAAAATATATGTATATGTTGCTGAATAAGTAGCTTATACGTAAGCGTACATATATGTATAAAGTATAATATGTATAAATAATTTGATAAGCAAATTATTACATTTAAGTGTAAGTAAATATAGAACATAACTTGAAGCGTATTAATTTTGTTTTTAAATATTATATTCGATGTACGGCGTAAACTTTGAAATTATAAAGGAAAATTTTCTTCCACCTTTCAATTCGGGAAACATTTTTAACAGATTGTTAAATTAATTTCCCTTTAAATAAACACACCTAGTAATTTATAATAAAAACTCTCCATTCGACATTTAATTAATTCTTTTTAAAATATGTATTCAAAGCATCCCACTTCGTTTTGTTATTTGAATGAGTTAATTGAATGAATTCAAAATATTGCAATAGTACAAAATTCTTCTTGAGCATTTGGCATTCTATATTTGTAGCCTATTCAACAGGTATTTTTTTTTATACTACGATGGTGGCAAATTAGCTTACGGTCCATGTGGTGGTAAACGGTTACTATAGCCTATGGACGCCAGAAACATCAGTGGTGTCACGTGCGTATTGACGACCGTTAGGTAGTTAGGTTGGACTCCATTTTCCGCAATTGGCCTCTCATTCGGGTCGTTGTGCGTGTGACGACCGTTAAGAAACCTTATTATACTGTTTTTGAAAAACCCTATTAGACTGTAATGTCTAATTGTATACATTTTAATAATAATTATAATGGACTGGACAGAAACAATAGAATGCTAAATGTTCAAATTCAAAATACCTCAGTAATGAAAAACTAGCATAGCTATTTGGGGTTTCATAAGAGAACAATTATAATTTGTAGCAGCAAGCACGAAATGACAGGTGTTGTAATTCTACTTTCATTTAAATTCCTACAATTTCATAATGACGGAGTCCAGATTTTTGTGATAATAAATTTGTTATTTTCGGTTTATCGTCGACTTTTTGAACACCCTGTATAAGCGACAATCACTTACTGTCTAGTGGATAGCTGGGGTGGATTGGATGATTTGCTATTTAAATTATAAAACCACACAGGTACAACAAAAATCAATGAAACCTTTCCTCTGTAAAGCATTAGTATAGATATATGTTTTCAATTTAAAATACAGTGCAAACTATAGCGTGGATTTCGATGCAACTCTTTTAAAGTCGGCTCAACACTCGCTTGTCGCTATCAAAGGAACAAAAGGCGCACGTACAAACTTTATACACATCAGTTCAGGCGCAGTCTTAAAAATTGAACTCGCGGAGAAATAGAAAACGTGTCCCGTATTTCAAACGGCTTTCATGCTTTTACTTGGGAGAACATTGTTGCTACAGTATTATACTTCGTCTCCTATTTCTAATAACAATAACAATAATCTTTATTTCCAATAAGGTGTAGATACATTATTCTCTGTGCCCTGCGAGCTGTACATACTATATTTCGATAGTTCGTTCCTTTTTTTAAATATTGTATCTGTGCCTACACTTATAATATTCCTGTCAACACTGGAGATCCTTCCATTAGTACTTCTCCAGATAACAAAGATTTAAGTTCAGCGTAAAGTTAGTCCAAGTTACGACTTCACATCGAATGTACCTTAAGTCATGTAGCACACTACTAACCTTACTAATGTACAATAAATATTACAATTATTTCACCGATATACTCACTACCTACATATTACAATAAAATAATAAGTAGAGACACCTCATCACATCATATATAATTCTACAGTAACGCTACAGAGGTGAGGTGATAACCACCGCGCTACATATCTATATGTTAATATGTATTTATGACCATAGACAATATATTTCATATTACTGCTGCGTATACAAGAATTTATATATTCTACTATCTATTGTATTCTATATAATAGGATATGGTCGCCCAGTGTTCGATATTTCAATATACGTTAGTCTTTTATAATAGAAACTTAACTTAACTCAAAATTATAATTATTTATGGTGAAAATTCTTTTGGTTCGTTTATTTACAAACATACAGAAGTCCATGCATTTGAGACTATTATATAAGACTATATCTTGTATATATATTTATGTGTGAAAATAAATTAATCATAAAATTACACAATACCTTTTTTGTCTATTTTATTATTTTAACACATTTTTTATGCTTTGTTATAAAAATTATTAGCTCTACACTATATAAATTTTATTTGTGCTCTTCGTAATTCTGCGTCCTCGTATATCCTCGTTTTTCTTTAAAAAGGGGTACAAAGTTTTAGCTTCACGTATTAATAAATAAACATAAAGCGACTTTAATATCACTAGGAGAATACCCAGTCGCCCCGAACTGTAGGTAAAGTCTCGTAAATAACTCCTTAAACACGAAAATACTCAGCCAGATATTTAAAACAGAACTAAATTGAAATTCGTGTTAAGGTCCCTATTATTACAACTAAAGCGCTATTATACACCTACCTCCCTCAGAGACAAAGGGATCAGTCTAATTGGGTGTAAATCTGTCTTGGTGGAATTTCGATAATTTGCTTTTGTGATAAATTAGTTGATTGGGGTGCCATTTGAATATTAATAGCAGTGTTAATGCACGCACCAAATGATTTGATGCCCAATCAGACGGACCGAGCTGTAAAATCGTGATAAATAGGCTTGTGAGGATGTTATCAGATCTACTTACGAATATATGGATTTAAATCCTATCTAGTTTTGTGCCATTCGCAATCAAAATACTAATAAAAAAAAGTATTAAAAACTTTTATAATTTTAATTAATTTATTTTTATACGTGTTAATATAAAGTGTGTTAATAGAAGACAATAAAGAGACAATTATTAAATAACTAGTAGTTAGTATAGACTTGTTAAATGTCAAGTTAATGAGAATATAATTTAGTAGCTGACCCGCGTAGCTTTGTCTGCATCACACTTGCTTGACATTTATCATTATATTTCGCTCAATTTACATAATATCGTTTTAAATTAGAAGCTATGTATTATTCTGATGAATAAAATGTTATTACTGTATTACCGTTTTACCAAAATTCAATTGATAGTTTTTGCGTGAAAGAGTAAAAAACATCCAGCTATGCTATACTCGCAAATTTTTTCGTTTATAATATTAGTACTATCGTTTATATGTATAATAGCTATTATACATATAAACGATCGACTATGACGACGACGATGTATAATATATATTAATATGATATATTTTGGCGGTATGGACATGATGAAATATTTCTTTGATTGAAGCAACTATCACTAGTATCTGCACAATACTTCGCTCTCTTCTGGCCACGTTTCATTGCGAATGCATGACCGCTGTCAATAATTTAAGCCCGCCCTCTTCAGTCAACCCAACCTTTGTCAAAGGCCGATTTATTATACGGCCACTGAAGAAATGGCGTTTGAGTTCAATTTCGACGTGTGAATTGGTGCCTTTCATAGAATATGCTTAGTGTACGAATTTTAGGAAACTACTTCATAATGAACATTGTAAAGATATATATGTAGACTATTTTATTGTTAAAAAAGCTATTTATCGAGGAAGGCTATAGGCTATATAAGATAACGTTACGACAATAGGAGCGGAACTGCAATGAAAAATGTTGTAAAACATGAATGTAAGAGAAGAGGTCTAGTAAGATACATATGTAAATATATAAATGTATACTATATTAGCTAGAGGAATTGGATATTACAAATACTGTTAAAATAAATCTTAAATATATATATATATATATATATAACTCAAAGGTGACTGACATAGTGATCTATCAACGCACAGCTCAAACCACTGGATGGATCGAACTGAAATTTGGCATGCAGGTAGATGTTATGACGTAGGCATCCGTTAAGAAAGGATTTTGACTAATTCTACCCCCAAAGGGATACAATAGGAGGTGAAAGTTTGTATGAAACTTTGTCAATTTTAAACCGATCGGGCTCAGACTTTGCATGTATAAAGCTACTATGACGTAGGCATCTCCTAAGAAAGGATTTTAATAAATTCCACCCCTAAGGGGATAAATTATCGCGAGCGAAGCCGCGGGCAAAAGCTAGTTTATAAATAAAGTAGATACTGAATTAGAAAGGGTATAGTAAGCCTACATAGTATTATTTCTTAAAGCGATATTTTTTTAATTAAAATACACATAGGTTATTATTTCAGTACACAAAGACTATGTTTACTAATATAACAGACGCTTCACTACATTCTACTTACACTCACGAAAACAGATATGAATACGTGGAAAATAGTTAGTTTACCTAACATGGTAATATAAAACTAATATTGTTAACGCGAAGGTATAATTTTGATTTATTTATATGTTATTCATCAACGATGAGTGAGTCAAAAATACAAATTTCACAGAAAGATTATTTGTGTAGGGTATATATAGTATTAGGCACCCCAGAAAAATGCACAATTCATGTTTACCAATTGAACAATGAATAAATGCTTATCTTAGATGGCATACCGGGGTCACAAATACCTTCCTAGAAAAGCAAACCTCTATTTTTGATGGTCATAAAACACCTGGTGACTGAAAAGAAAGGATTCGATTTTTTGCATTATTATTTGTCAATGTTTGGTCACTTGTATTCAAGACTCTAACGAGTAAACAAGTTTTTATTTCTAACTCAGTGATGAAATTGACGCCTAATTTACTTAAAAATACAGAAAATAAGTGAAATTTGTTTGGAAAATCGAGTAAAAATATAACTTCTCCATGAACAGGGGAAGTCGCAAAAAGAAATTACTAAATTAGTGAAAAGTTTGCGTTTCGCCGTGCAATTTGCCATCAAACGGTTTGCTCAGGCTGGCAGTCATGCTAATAATCCAAAAACAGGCAGAAAACGTGTGACTTCGAAGCATGAGGATAGAAAATTAATACGCGAATCTATGAAAGATCGGAAGAAAACATCATCAAACCTTGCTACTGCTTTGTCCGAAGAGGCTGGAAAGCCAATAAGTGCTCGGACCACCAGAAGACGACTTCAAGAAACGGGCTTAAAAGGATACAAAGCCAGGAAGAAGCTTTGGCTTTCAGAAGCTAACAAAAGAAAACGGCTTGAATTGGCTCTACGGCATTGACATTTTAGGGAGGAAGATTGGGCCAATGTGGTGTGGTCTGATGAATCTAACTTTGAAGTAAGTAAATTTTACTGCTTTTGTTATTAATAATCATTGTCAGCTATTTATTTTACTGAAATAATAAAAGTTAGGGTAGTTTAAAAATTCTTTTTATTTTAATTTAACAACAGATATTTGGAACGCCAGGTGTGACCTTCGTGAAGCGACTTGTGGGCGAAGAATACCATTCAGATTGTGTTGTACCTACGGTAAAGCACAGAGGAGGCAGCGTATTGATCTGGGGCTGCATGGATGTTCAAGGGGTTGACGAAATGTTTGTTTGTGAAGGTCATAAGAACAGCGAAAAGTACATAAAAGTGCTTGAAACTGCGCTTATACCTTCGCAAACGAATATTTTCGGCGATACCAACTTAGACGGAGTCATATTCTAGCAAAACAATGTACCTTGTCTAAGTCAGCGACTTTGATATATTGGTTTACTGAAAACAACATTGTCTTGTTGCATGGGCCAGCACAGCCCCCAGATTTGAACCCAATTGAGCATCTTTGGAGCATTTTGAAGCGCAAGATTAAAGAGCATAGTACTACATCGAAAACGGCATTAAAAATGGGTTAGTACAAGAATGGCATGCCATTATAAGGGAGGATTGCACTATGCTTGTACGCAGCATGCCAGCTAGAATTAGTGCAGTAATGAAATCCAAAGAAGAACCGACTAGATTTTAAGTTTTTTTTATTCTTTTTTATGTAATTTAATGGTAATAAATCAATTCAAAAAGTATAAGTTGTTTTTAATTATTATTTTTAGTAAAATGTAGGGTGCCTAATACTTTTGGCCAAGGCTGTATATTTTTTATGGATGGTAATGGGATGGTGCACTCGCCTGCGCTAACGGTTTACGCTGGTGGGGTTGGTGGAGGATGGTAAGATGACGTATGACATTGTGACAAATTCACCAAGAATTTATCATGATGGTTTCCAGGGGGAACCGCGTGGAAGTCAACCTGACAGGATACATTGCTAGCAATAAGATCATCAATCCACATTACTAGCAATCCCTTTCCCCTCTGGCTATAGCCTAAATATTTTTGAACTCACTCGGTCTTATTACAAAAAATCTGTTAAAACTCGGACGAAACGTGGTCTAAATCATCATCATCATCATCATCATCGCAGCCCGGAAGACGTCCACTGCTGGACATAGGCCTCCCCCAAAGATCTCCACGACGATCGGTCCTGTGCTGCTCGCATCCAATGCCTTCCAGCGATCTTGACCAGATCGTCGATCCACCTTGCTGGAGGCCTTCCCACTCTGCGTCTTCCGGTCCGTAGTCGCCACTTGAGGACTTTACTGCCCCAACGGCCATCTGTCCTACGAGCTATGTGCCCTGCCCATTGCCACTTCAGAGTCGCAATTCTTCGGGCTATGTCGGTCACTCTGGTTCTTCTGCGGATCTCCTCATTTCTGATTCGATCACGCAGAGTAACTCCGAGCATAGCCCTCTCCATTGCCCTCTGAGTGACTCTGAGCTTATTGATGGGGCCCATAGTTAGCGACCACGTCTCTGTTCCGTAAGTCATCACTGGCAACACACATTGGTCGTAAACCTTCGTCTTGAGACACTGCGGAAATTTGGACGAAAAGATATATATTACGTTCCGTTTTACCAGAAAACTGAAAAGATCAAAAATAATATTACTTCAAATAAAAATGTATAAACTAAAAATAAATTTATTTCTATTTATCTATGTCTTCATTATAACTATTTCATTAATATATAATATTTGTTAATGTACTATTAGGCTGAAAATCAGTTTTAAATTACAAGTAGGAGTCCTATACGAGAAAAGGAACGGCGGGATAATTTTATTGGATCGATTCGAATGGTGACTATTTCAAAGTCAAATGAGTGAAAAAATAACAAATAACGTCTTTTATATATTTTTATTATCGTAAAATTAGCTTTAAATATTTTTAATTTAGTTAAAATATTTTTCGAAAAACAACAACTTACAATACAAATTTTAAAATGAAGTTTGACTTTTTACATTTAGTTCACTGTTAAACTAGGGGCATCGCAGGTCTAACTTTAGACCATAGACGAATCACGATTTACAGATAAACTTCATTTTGTAATAAGGAATACATTGGTGAATGGTTTATTACTAGTGCTAAACCAGGTTTATCTTTTTGTAATAAGGCCGACTAAGTTTACTTGGTCACGATGCTCTCATCTTCATTTTACGTTGCTGTTAATAAAAATACCTTTCCATAAAGAAGTAGGGTAAAGTGAAACATAAAGCAATACATTGGGATGTTAAAGGAAATTCCTGTATGAAGATTTCTGCGCACGTACCGTACGAGACAGCCGGCTGTCGCGTGAATATGCAAGCGGGGACATCTACTTGAGTCTTGATTTGAAGATTCCACCGTCCTCTCCACGATGGGTAATTGAAAAGACTTGAAGTATATTAATAGATGACGGTCTCGGTAGTCGAGCAGTTTGGCACACCGCGTTTCTTCCGATGGTGGCGAGATCGATTCCTTGCACGTCAGCAACAATTGTACTCATGACTATGATTATTTATATTGGTCTGGGTATTTTCTATGTATATAGCTATACTCGCGGTTTTACCCGTATAACATTTATAACCTGTATGTGTTATTCTGATGTATAAGCTATATATTTGTAAAGTTTCATCAATATCTGTTCAGTAGTCTTGCGTGAACGACTAACAAATGTCCATTCATCCATTTGGATATTTGATATTTGTTAGTTCTTTCGTTATAGATTATACATTCATACTCATAAACTTTCGCGCTTAAAATATTAATAGCATTATTTGCAAAGTCCACGATGAAATTACAGCGGCGAGATTTTGCTACCATTCCACTGCACAGCGGCATGAGTCTAAAGTACTATGTTCAGTGGTATAAGATAGAAGTCGGTTTTAGTAGTATTATGGCCTGATCTCGTATATGATTATAATTTGAATGTGATGATTATATATTACAAAACATACATAATTATATTCACATTTGTACGATTTTTACTGTCGATTGTAATAAAAAAGAAATAAAACTTGGAAGTGGCGAGTGAGATACTGACCATTGGTTATCATAATCAGTACCCTAGTCCTTCACAGATCGCTTCATAAAATAAACTGGCATCTATAACAAGAACCCTAAAACGACCCTTCAAGGGATCCTGTCGCTAAAGATTACGCTTCAGGAGTAGAAGGCGTAAAATGAAAATTTATGGTGGAAACGATAAAATTTATTGCTCAGATTTCAAACGCTATGTAAAGTGAGAAATAAAAGAAAGTGTAAGGAAGCAATTATTGCCTCCAGTTCGTTTCTTGAAGGTTTTACTATAAGGCAATATTCCTTTCCGTTGTTATTTATTTGAACCGATCATGTAATTGGTTTTGAAGGGAATTTATTATTAATCATAACATTTTGTCTAGTATTTTTTTATAGCTATTTATATATTTAATGTCTCCATTATACCAGACATTTGATTAGATTTCATATAGAAGTCTTCTTCAGGGCGCGTGTATTCGAATTAATGCAAAAATGAAAATAACTTTTGAAAATAATATGTTTTCGTTGTAAGTTGTAATATGTTTCGAAGCTAGTTTCTGAACATTAATAACCTCCACATGTACAATCTTATATGTAATATAAACCACGCTAGTAATGGTCCTGTTGCTAAAGCATTGCATCTCTTAAACTCATTTTTGGGTAAAGTTATTGACGTCGACACAGAAGCTTCACATAATATGTAAAAATAATAAATATTTTAAAGATATAAACGTGGTGCCAATTTAGTTTATATTGGGTATATTAATAAAAAAATATATTGTATAAAATAAAATATATCTTCAGTTTTAAAATTACAAGTTTCGTGAAATTACATATTGGTTAGATATTTTAATAAAACTTGCATCTTATACTACTACTATGTCATATCTTAATTTTATATTAACAACTGTTAACCGAAAATATTACATTAAAAATTGCTAAATACTAACAATTTACATAAAATTTTATCAAAATGTGTTTAGGCATTAGACATGCAGGCGTGAATAGGTAACAAATATATAGATAGAAAGCATATTTTTTACTTTTTATGTTACAAGCTGTTACCAGTGAGTTCAGCTTGATTGGTTTTTAAGATTCGAGTAAATGATAGTTTCCTAATCTTCCACGAGATACTGTCTATGGTTACATCATGATAACGAGATCCGTTGAGGCGTTTCTTAAAAAATGCAAAAGTGGGTTTTGATGTATAATACATGTACAACCGTGCAAAGCCAGGGCGAGTAGCTAGTTTACAACATATTATTGTATAATATTATTGTATAAAACAGAACAGCAACCAGTTGAAAAAAGGAAATAAATTATATATAAACGCCTAAAACTTTCCTATAGCAATACTTCTAACTTTGACTTATTAATATACTAACTACACACCCCGGCTTCGGTCGGGTGAACATGCATTACACGATAAATCTTCCTCTTGAATAATTATTAAAAAAACCGCTTCAAAATCAGTTGCGTAGTTTTAAAGATTTAAGCATACATAGGGACGGACAGACAGCGACAGCGACTTTGTTTTATACCATGTAACGATAAAACGTTGATCACAAATTCAATTTCGTTATGATTAAAATTTGTCCATCCAAACAACAGCTTGAAGTAGACCCCGTTAATTAATAGTTTGCATGAGATCCACTGACAGGTGACATGCAAACTAATAAAGCTTTTAATCCGACATCAAATTTTGTCTATGCCACTATTGATAACAATAGAGAATATAAATTAATATTTTTTGTTAACCTTGAATTGCGAACAAACTGACGAACTTACTACTTAACTAGTTGTGTTAGCGATTTCTCCCGTGAAATTTATAGCCCATGATGTATACGCTATATTATTGTAAAGTTTCATTAAAATCCATCCAATAGTTTTTGTGTGCAAGAGTAATAATCCATACGTCTACACATACAAACTTTTATAAACGTTTATAATATTAATAAGATGCATTTGTATTATGTATAGTTGTAACTGTGTGTACCATAGATACAAATACAATTCTTATCTATTCGTAATTTTGTTTAATTCCGCCACTGTTATCATGTACCCACTTACCTGACCACATCTACCGGATGCGTTACGACCATCCCCATCAGTGAAATTGGGGTCCGTTATTAGATCTAGACACATAAATACAATTGGAGTGTCTGTTTGTAATATTGAAATAACCGTTTTTTACTACATGTATATGTATGTGGTACATACACCAAAACAACATTTTTCACAATTTTTATCTGTCTGTCTATCTGTCTGTTTGTTCCGGGTAATCTCTGAAATGGCTAGACCGATTTTGACGGGACTTTTTTTGGCAGGTAGCGCTTGTAATAAGGAGTAACTTAGGCTTAACTAACTTTGGAACTTTTATTTTAGAAAAATTGCACGCGAACGAAGTCGCGTGTACAGCTAGTATTATATAAATAAGTGTAACATATAACAACATATGTGTCTAGTTTTTTGCTCATTTTGCTTGTGATTCTTTTCGAATGAGTGGTCGAAAAAATATGTGTATTTCAATAAGTTTATTTGAATAAAAATTATTTCTATTTAAATTATTGCGATAAGTGTTACATAACTTCTGTCTATTTATTCCTACATTCAGATGCTCAAGAATCTTGAAATTTGACCAAATTGCAAATACGTTCCAATATATAAAACTCTATCATATATCTCGTCATTTAAATGCCTTTGGTTGACATAAGATTTAAGACGATTTAATGAAATTGAATTTTTACCCGTCTATGTAAGTCGCGTCTAGACGCATGACCTTCGTAAACGTATGTATCATGCTGCAAAATTATATTAGCGAGTTTTAGACCATCGTATAATTTTACATACTTTTGATAACGACATCTAGTGTCGTGTAGCTGAACTTGATATTCATAATTTTAACACAACATACTTATTTTGATTAACTACTAGATTTTGTTGTAAACAAATCCTTTATTTACAAAAAGAACTGTAATAGTAGATTATTTCTAAGTTCTCTGTAATCTGGAATATCTTTTTATTATTTTCTTTTGGATTTAGTAACTGGTTATATCTATAAAGGTATACACTTATAGAAATAATGGAAAATAAAGTGAAAAAGATTGGAGAAGGTCTAACTCTGAAAAATTGGTCTATAAACACTTAGGTTGAGGCTCTGTTCTTAATATAGAACTGTCGCAAACGAATTTATTTGTGATTGAATCTGTTACCTTAACCGTTTGATTACCATTCGTTCCTATTTATTATACATTAGCTGTTCCGGCGACTTCATCCGTGTGCAGTTTAACTTTATTTTTCTGAAATAAAAGTAGTTTAAGTTACTCCTTATTACATCAGCTAGCTTGCAAAAAAAGTCCCGTCAAAATCGGTCCAGCCACTTCAGAGATTAGCTGGAACAAACAGACAGACATACAAAAATTGTAACAAAATGTTATTTTAGTGTATGTACCGTATTTATATTCATATGCATGTAGTAAAAAACGGTTATTGCAATATTACAAACAGAGACTCCTATTTTATTTATATATATAGATTTTATCAACGCCTCCTAATCAATAAAGGTTCTTTAGGTTAAGATAAGGTCACCCACTAGATGAGACTAATTATATTAATTAGCTGACCCACGCAACGTCGCCTGTATCCCATTTTTCCCTTTTTACAACATTTTTCATTACTGCTCCACTTTTATTAGTATAACCTGATATTATATAGTTTTCCTCGATAAATGCGCTGTCCAACACTAAACGAATTTTCAAAATTGGATCAGTATTACCGGAGATTTCTCCGAACATCCAAACTCATAAATTTATCTCTTTATAACGTTAGTATAGATGTCTCCAACTATAAACAGAATATAAATAACTAAAGGGTAATGGAAAAGTCTATAAGTAAATTAACTATAATTTGGCTAAATTTTATTAACAGCATCATGTACTATTTAAAACTAATAATAATAATCTCAGGACAATTCACACAGAGCTATCTAGACCCAAGTTATTATAAGATAGATAAAGCTTGTGTTATGGGTACTAGACAACTGATACAAATAAATAGATATTTTTTTCGTAAATACATGTATATTATATATAGAAAACATAGACCGATACAAACAATCATACTCATGAATACAAATGTTTGTGCCGTGCGAGGAATCGAACCCGCGATCATCGAGCGTAAAGCGGTGTGCTAGATCGTTAGACCACCGAGGTCGTCAAACTATAATAGAACTAGAATAAAAATATATAGTATTTCTATGTTATATAAACAAGTCCGTATTATATTTATGAATATATTTTGAACATTGATTTTAGTAATTTAATTTATATTGAGCGTTATATTGCCTCTTGAATTGTATGTTGCTTATGGCTAAACTGTTACTCTTATTCTTACTTGAAAGACAATCCGTTGATGCGGTTCACGCTTAGCAGCATATGACTTAATTTGATACTGTAACTAGGCATTGTAACGTTATTTATTTATATACTAGCTGTCCCGGCAAACGTTGTTTTGCAAATTTAGGGGTGGACTACCCCTAAGATTTAGGGGGATGAAAAATAGATGTTGGCCGATTCTCAGACCTACTCAATACGCTCACAAAATTTCATGAGAATCAGTCAAGCCGTTTCGGAGGAGTATGGGAACGAAAACAAGAGAATTTTATATATAAGATACTAATGTTTGCTAACTGATAATTGTTTTTTTTACATTCCATATTAAATTTGTTTCATGTTATATCACACATTACTGTATCGGTTATTTATAGTAAGATTAGAAGAAAAACTTTTTAAATTTTTTTAAGACATTCTAAATTATAAACCACAATACTAACATTTTTATTAATATAATTTTAACGAAAAATTAACAAATTAATATTCATGAACAATTAACACAGCGCCATCTAGTCCCACGGTAAGCAGAGATTGTGTTATGGTGGTTAGACAACTGATATAAAATCCAAACAATCGTATTCATGAATACAAATGTTGATACCGTGCGAGGAATCGAACCCGCGACCATCAGAAGTAAAGTGGTGTACATAACCACTAGACAACCGAAGCTGAAATAGTTTCGGTACTCTTTGTATATCTAATATATACTATACTATATATTTATTTAAATTATTAACCGGGTCTTAATAATTTAAATAATGTATATTAAACACGAAAGTTTAAAATTAACTATACTATATATTATTATATATAATATATAGTATAGTTAATTTTAAATATAGAAATATAACCTACACATGTACTTACATTATAACTGATTTGCCGGTTTGTGCCATAACGAAATTAAAAAAATAATTACATTTGTCTCTCTCTATTTAATATTAAAAAAAAATCAAATATAATTAATATCAGTCCGTTTGTAAATTATTGGATTAACTTAGTACTTTCTAGTAATACAGCATCGTCACGTACACATGCCATATTGTTCTCCCCGTAGAAATAAGTTTTCTTATAATAAAACCACATCGAGAGAATGTCTCTTGAGTGCAATAACATTTGAAGGGTTGATAATATCTTATGACCTTTAAAATGTCGACGCAATATCGAATTATTTTGATTTATTTGGGAAATAACCGCTTCTCAGAAACAACTCGAAAATGTGAAAACGTTTTCTTTGGTACTTAATAATAACTCTTTGAACAAAGATTTAATTACATAGTTAATAGGTAATCTATACATAAAATTGGAGTGTCTCTTTGTAATATTGAAATAACCATTTTTTACTACATGAATATAAATACGATACATGCACCTTTTTAATTTTTGTCTGTCTGTCTGTCTGATTGTTCCGGCTAATCTCTGAAATGGTTGGACCGATTTAGACGGGACTTTTTTTGGCAGGTAGACAATGTAATGTCAAATAACTTGACTACTTTTATTAAAAAAAATATTTTAGAAAATGAAGTTAAATTCTACGGGGACGAAGTCGCGAGTACGGCTAGTTAAAAATAAATGATGAATTATAAGACGAAATTAGGAATATATAGTTATTTTATTCATATTTACTGAATAATTTTAATTATAAATATAAAGAAATAAATAACTTTAGACAATTAACACAGCGTCATCTAGTCCCATGGTAAGCAGAGCTTAAATTATGGATACTACAACTGATATACATGCTTAGATTTTTTTATAAATACTTACATAATATACATATAAATCACCCAGACCGATATGAACAATTATACTAAAAAATACAAGCCAAAAATATTGCGCCGTGCGAGAAATCCAACCTGCGACCATCAGAATTAAAGCTGTGTGTTAAACCGCTAGACCACCGAGGCCGTCAAAAAGAATATTATAAGAATATATTCACCGAGTGAATCTAGTGACCGAACATGCTGTTATTGCTGTCATAATATTATATGTACTACACGTCAATGCCTAGATATTTACTAGTGAAAATTTATCTTTATTTTAACCATATTGTGATATTTGTTTTATATAATATACTTAAAATTATTTATATATCTAAAATGCGCACTAAGAAAATATTGCTATGTACTATCTAATTTTATATTCACATTAGGATCATGAGTTTGCGTAAGTAAAGCCGGAGTAATATGCTATATTGTAGAATTTCCTACCCTAATAATGCTTAATACTAATATTATAGATGTGAAAGTAAGTCTGTCTCGCTTTCAAGCAAAAACTACTGAACCGATTTAAATGAAATTTGGTACAAAGATAGACGCTGAGAAAGGACATAGGCTACTTTTTAATGAAAAATGGGTTGTAAGGTATTGAAAAGGAAGATAAAATGTTCTATGAAAGTATAGTCATTTTTAAAGCAAGAATCTTTAAACTTATTTTTCGGCTGTTGATTAAATATAAATAAATATGACATTCAAATTTTGTAAAAATATTACCGTTAAGGGGATATAACAAAATAGAGTATGAAAGTAAGAAAGTTTTAATGGAATTTCGTCATTTTTGAAGCTAGAACGATGAAGCTTTTTCTTCAGCTTTTTTGGGTTGATTATTGAATAATATTTCTTTATTTGGTCAAAATCACTATTCTACATGGGCAAAGTCGTCGGGCACTGCTAGTAAGAATATATGAAAGACAATAATTAGTTAAAACACTTACAATGTCCGCACACTGACTTTTATTAACATCATTTGTGGTTTGACGAAATCCCAAGACCTCCCAAGCCATTCAGAGTTCACGTGACATCTCGTTGAGGAGCGAAGTGCCGACGTGGCTCCTAGCTGCAGAATACATAGGTATTCAGTTACATACAGACGTAAATTATGATGAGCATGATTCGTGCAAGATATTGAAAATATAGGAGAAAATAGCGTCGACTGTACAAATACGAATTCTCAAGTATTTTGGTCACATAAGCCGAAACGAAAATTGTATGAACTGTACAGTTAAGGAGAAATATTTTACACATACAGCAGAGGGTTTTAATTATTTATGACATTTTTATTAAATTACTAGCTAACCACCCCGGCTTCGCACGGGTGTATATGTATTATACATGATATATAAACCTTCCTCTTGAATCACTCTATCTATTAAAAAAACCGCTTCAAAATCCGTTGCGTAGTTTTAAAGATTTAAGCATACATAGGGACGGACAGACAGCGACATCAGCTATATAATGATAATTATTTGCATATTTTGATCCATTCAATACTTCCTATGCCACGCTGTATTGGGTTGACTAGAACAGATATCTTCTAGAGATAAGTCCTCCTTTGTTAATTCAACTAACATACCCAAAAATATATGTGGAATAAAAAAAATATAAACATTGTCAGGGTCTATCACCAACACAATGGACTGCCGTTATCAAAACGTCTACACAGCAGTCCATAGTACAATCTCGAACATCCAACTATACCAGATGGAGATAAATTGCAAGGAGTTCTATCACCAAGGAGGACACTGAATAGAATCCACTGTCAAGAGTACGACTAAAGAAGTTTGTAAACACTTTTATAATATTACTAAATAACTTTGTGAACTTCGTACCACCTATTTTTATAATATTGAAATGGCAACTCTGATGGTAAATGGCAACCACCGCCTTTATAAGAACAACGTCACGTTATCATGTGACCACTCATGTGTTGTAATTCCAGAGGACAAAGATGACATCTCTCTCATCATCTAATTTCACGGCCTGCTCAGACTCTAATACCGAAATACAGCTTACAAAGGGTTAATAATGTAGATTTTACGTCTGTTTTTCTGGCAATTTATCCTATATTTTTCTCATAAGAAACTTCCTCAAGCTTTAAATCGGAATATTAAATTATTTATTACATACATTTATTATATAACAAACAATTATAAAAATAATCCACATTTTTTAAATATACCATACATATTATTCGTATCGTTGTGCACAGAAAATTTATATCATTACATAGTATAAAATAAAGTCACTGTCGCTGTCTGTCCGTCTCTATGAATAAATCTTTAAAACTACGCAACGGATTTTGAAACGGTCATTTTAATAGATAGAGTGATTCTAGAAGAAGGTTTATATATATAATACATGTACACCCGTGCGAAGTCGGGGCGAGTAGCTAGTTTACATATAAAAATCAACTGCCAAATATATATTGGCGCGAACATAACGCTTCAGTAATATAAAGGTAAAGTGTAAATAAATTTTAAACTTCATTACAAGGTATGTATTGTAGAAAATATTAAAAAAAATGTTTTATAGAAAAGAGTCTTTTATAAATATCTCCATATAACAGAATGTTGAGAGAAACTAAGAGGAATACTTGATCTCATTTTTTAACGTAGTTCTAAACAATACTGTCCAGTAATTTTCACATATAAAAAGTAATATTTTAATTAATTATTGCCTAAACATAGAAAGGACGTGAACAAAAATTATTAAATAATATATGTTTATTTATTTGTCCATATAATTTAGATTGCGTTATCGTTCATTTCTTACTTTGTTAACTTATCGCTCACATTTGGGCAAATGAATTTTATTTGTTTATTATATGTCAGTAAAATAATTGTATAATATGTATCAGTATTTTGCACAGACCTTCTTAGTATATATATATATATTTAAATATATATATATATACCCTGTACCCTGTGTGGGTATATATATATATATATATATATATATTTAAAATCCATTTTTCTATTGTTCTATTATTTGTCACTTTTGAAATATGTCTTTTGCCATCAGCGACCCTAATTTCTCTTCGAATTAAAAGTATTCATATAAATTATATAATCCTTAAGAAACCTTACTTTTAAAAAGTATTAATAAATTTAAAATGTAAGGTAGAAAGCTATGCCGTATGCATCGTCACTTGCGACGCCAGCAACTTTAAGTTAAGAGTCCCTCTTCTTTATGCGATAATTCATTCTATCATTCATGTTGTATGAATATATATCATAATAAAAAAAGATAATAAACTGTAAACTGTATATATTTTTGTAATATTATGTAAGGTCTTTGGCAATTCTTGACTAATATTAATCAGCACTGTGGACCTAATACATTATTTTCATAATTGGTATCAGTTTAATGACGATATCACCGACGGCCTCGTTGGTCTAGCGGTTGAGCACAACGATTTACTTTCAATGGTCGCAGGTTCGATTCCTCACACGGTACAACCATTTGTATTCAGAAGTATGAGTGTTTGTATCCGTCTGCGTGCTGTGTATGTATTTACAAAAAAAAACTAAGTATTTATTATATCAGTCTAGTACCCATAACACAAGCTCTGCTTACAGTGGGCCTAGATGGCATTGTTTTATTCTTCAAGGTTATTTATTTATTTTGTTATTTTGTTATAATAATAATAATCTCAGGACAATTTACACAGCGCCATCTAGACCCAAGTTAAGCTAGCTAAAGCTTGTATTATGGGTACTAGATAACTGATACAAATACAGATATTTTTTTTTTCGTAAATACATACATATTATATATAGAAAATACTCAGACCGATACAAACAATCATACTCAGGAATCAAAATTAAGTGTGATATTATCGTTAATTTAAAGGCACAAATTATACTAAATATTTTAATCTCCATTAAACTAAATATAAAGTCATTGATCGTGAAGAATACGCTTCAATTTTAGGTATTATATGATTCCAGAAACATACTTTTGAGACAGTGAAACTTGTGAAAGAAATTACAATTTTTATTGCACTACAAATTGAAATAGTCATTAAAGTTTTTAAATACAAAAAAAAATCTAAGTCCAAAGCAAGTAACATTACAAATACACTAGAGGTCTTATTACTTCCAAGAATTCCTATTTACCAAACGGTAACATTTTTAAAAGAAATCTTTATCTAAAATATAACGATTAATTCTGACTATACTCTATTTCAGCTACATTTCCAATAAACGATAATTCCAAGAAAATCAAATTCAAACATCCATATAAATATATTCTACAATTCTTAAAGTCGAGTCCAAAGTCTTACTCTACAATTCCCGATTTCTCACATCCACTAAAAGTATTTCAACAAACGTATACATATGTTTACATTTATGTTACAAACAGCAACAAATTGACAAACTTATAACTTATAAATAATTCATGAAGTAGTTAAGTAACAACCATTACAGGGAACATCTCTATTGTGACAAAGGATGCCTTAGAAAGTTTTTAAGGGTAAAACTCTTATTACTGTAAGTGTTGGCGTAAGATATAAGAGCGGAGCGATTTAAGGTCAATAAACTGATATATATACTGATATATTTCACCATTCCATTATCATCAATAAAAAATATATACCGTTAAGTTAACTAAAGTTAACCGTTTAATAACCATTAGCGCAGGCGGGTCCTGTGCTGGGGCGTGGGTCGGGCAACCTCCTAGTATGGGCCTGCCATTGGGAGGCTTCCCCATCCTCGTGGATACGTCCGCGGGGAACGGTGGCCGAGCAATGGTTTGGTTCTGGTACGCCCCGGGCGGGATAGTAGTCGTTCCTTCGGGATACGGCTACTATGTAGCCCGCAGGTTGGGCGTGTTCGCGGTTTCCCATGCCTCGACAAGGTCGAGGCTGCCGGAGCCGGCGAACCCCCCCAACTTTCTCTTCGTTTTTATTTTTTGGTTGTTTCTTCTTATTTTGTTTTCGTTTGTTTTGTCTTCTTTTTATTTGTTTTAATTTATTTTGGTTTTTATTTGTCTTTGGTTGTTTGTCTGTCTTTTTCTGTCTTTTGTCTTTGCTGTCTTTTTGGTTGTTCTTCTTTTTTCTTTCTTCGTCGTTGGTGGCAGGAGGTCGGGACCACACCCGTTAAAAGGAACAATACAACTCATGGCTGAACGGAAAAGTATATTACCCCAGGGAGGTACTGGTCGCTCTGCGGCCGGAGAATCCTCCCCCACCGCACCGGATTTGCCGGGGGTGGGCCGTCCCACGTACTCTGGGGGGGACACGAACAGCGATGAGGAAAAGTACCAGAGGGAGCTGATGAGGAAGTACGGGGCCGTCAACTATCTCGAGGCCCTCGAACTGCACGTGGCGGACATGGACTCGGAATGCACAGGGTCCTCAATGTCATTCCGGTCCGATGACAACCTTGGGGAGGCATCTCGCCCCCCAAAAAACATCGAAAGAGGAGGATCGCTGAGAGGGGTCAAGAGCTGGACTCTGACGATGACGAAGCCAATGTCGTCAGCTGTCATCTGCGGATAGAACATCGTGACATATTCACCAGGAATATATGATGGTTTCCGGGAAAATCGTGCGTCTTGCAGGGGTCACGCCACGCTGGGCGCCGACGAGCTGGGCGCCAAGGTTGAGAAGTGCCCTTCAGGTCCTCTCTGTACTGATATTATAAAGACCGCGCCATCCACAAATTGGCGTGTGTAAGGTCGTCGAACCCGGAGGAGGAAGTCAGGGGATAATCTGAACATGGTCAGGGAGATGAAGGCTGCGATGCTGAACAGTCTGCCAAATTTGAAAATTGTTTAGTTTTAGATAGATAATTTATCGGGGAAGGCTATATAACGCCATGGTACCAGTAGAAGATACAATGAAAATTGTTGTAAGAACGGCGAAAATGGATCAGCTAGCATATTATAAAAGTAAAAATATAACACATAAACGAAGTAATAAGTAAGATGATGTCAACAATTCCATATTTTTAGGTTGTTTTACAACTTTTCTTTACGTAGGAGTGATAGAAATACGATACGTACAATACGACACAGCGATATATAGCCTTCTGAGAAGTGTCAATCATTACCTACATAACTGAGAAACATAAAAAACTGCACTTGGTGATATGATATACCCTCTTGGGTTGTCATTCCTAAACTTATCGTGCCTCTACATCCTGGAATGTTACTGCCATATTTGTATGCAGAAATACAGCTTATAGAAGCCCTGTAATGCACGCCGGAACACAGCTTACAAAGCAATCTGGTCGGCGGTAAAGGATTTCTACAGTATCTACCTTGTAAACTGGATCTCAAAGATTTATACAGTGATAGTTGTACCTTATTTTACCACTGTTTTCCTCGTAGTTGCTAATGACGAGGAAAAAGTAAACGAGGTCATGTTAGGTGGAGTTTTATTCGGACGATAAATGTCCTTACAGTTGGTTAGCCCTTGTAGATTCGAGCTTATTATGTTTCTTATCTATTAATGTAATCATTAAATATATTGTACAAGATAATATGGAATATATCTTTTTTTATTCAATATAATAATTCATACAGCTACACCTAGCCCTAAGCTAAGCAGAGCTTGTGTTATAAATAGAGAACTCGTAGAAATAATGAGTAACATTATTTTAATACTAATACATAGAAATACTCACTATACTACATAATATATATGTTTAAATAGTATAAGTAAAGTTGTATCTTTAATTTTGTTATAAAATTGTCACAGTTCATTACATATAAATGGAATAAAATTAAATAAAAATTATGGACTAAGTAAAGTAAAGTAAAGTAAACTTAACCTTTTTTTGTACAGCAAAAAACTTTTGAATTTATATATATAGGTATATAATAGAATTATTATTTTAGACTGACGCTTGTTTTACAACGTAACCACTAAATATTGAAGTGTTTTCAGAAAGTTCCACGGGAAAAGAAAAAAACCGCGTTCGTAGCTGGCAAGGTCGTATCGGGTTTCTTTGTAGAGAATAATATTTTTAATAATCCCAATTACGTAATATTTATGTGAAGGTTATTCTTTTTATAATATTCAAACGTATAATAGTAAATCTGAAATACTATAACAATTTTAATACTAATATATATATATATGTTTAATAGTATAATCATTGTCTCTGCATGGTTCATTACATATAAATGGAATAAAATTAAAGAAAAAAACTAGATAAAGGGTAAAAACCTTTTTTTGTAGCAAAAAACTGTTGAATTTATATATATATCCTTTATTGTAATATATAATAGACAATTAATACTAATTGGAGATAAAATAATCAACGGTCGTACTCTTTGTAGAGAATAACATTTTTAATAATCATATATTTATATATTATAATATTTTAATAGTAAATTATACTATTTATTCATTGTCTGTGCATGGAGTGTATGAGAAAAACAATATATAATATGATTGTACATTATAATGATCATTACTTTAAAAAAAATTTTTTTCCGTGCCTATTTTTTTAAAACTGGATATTGAAGCGTTTTTTTTAATGGATAGATGGATTCATTTGTTTTTATTTAAACTGTATACATCGCTCTGGAGATGGCGCAAATAACTGTAACACATTTTTTTATAAACTAATACAGTTGTTCACGTTTAGCATGTTATTGTATTAATATTGTATTGGTTTAAATAAATTCTTTAATTCTTTAAATAGAATTGAAAATTTTCTGTGTTTAATTCTAATTAACTTACTAACAAAAGCTAAAATATATTGTTATTCCGTATAGCACGGAGCACGGATACAAACTGGAGGGCTGAGCTAGTTTGGCTATATGTAGCAATTGCGCACAAAGACGCAGGCAGAAGTTAGTTTAAAGCAGTCTATTCAAAACGGTTCCCTCATTATACTAATATATCACGTATATAGGGTAGTTTGTAAGCATACAGTACATTCATCCGGCATTAATATTTTTCATAGAAGAGATAAAGCTCTCGGGATAACGTGGGAAACTAGTTCGAACCAGTTTCGTAATACATAATCGAGAAAGTAGGTCAACATAGGAAACCAGATTACCTACTTGATGAGAATAATGATTCGAAATTCAAAAGTAATGTTATACTTTTGAATTTCGAATCATTATTCTCAATAGAATTAGATTCTAGAATTTTTTAGGCATGTTTAGTTTTTTATCATATATTTATTTACTACATATATTTATTTGCTACCGTCTAATTCGGTAAGCAGATTCAGCTGACAATAATTGATATGAAATTCAACTCTTCTTATTCTTATGAACATCGTATTTTTTTAAATAGATGTTAATGGAATGGTGCGCCCGTCTTCTTAGTGAATTTGTCACATAGCCAATTGTGACAAATTCACCAAGAATTTATCATATAATATAATATCATATCATAATATCTACCCAAAATATATTTTATTGCTAACAAACTAACACACTAGTTTAAATACTGTCTTCTTTGTACCATACAGTTAGGGAAGAAAACTGTCAAAAAGTTAAAATTACGCTTAGGCACGAACGAAAATTCCGCTGGCGTTAATTAACTCTTAATTAAACAATAATAAATTTTAATTAATCAATTAAGCAGATAACGTTGCTTTAATTTCCTTTAAAGGAATATAATAATCTTATTTATAAGAACCAGAATTAGAACCACTTGTAGATTTTACTAGATGTTTTAAATTGAAGATTTCCATTATTAATCATCTAATTTTATACCTAGCTTTTATGATTACTACGACCTCGATGGTCGTTACATTTAGCCTTACTGCCGATGGTCGCGGGTTCGATTCCGCGTACGGTACAAAGATTTGTATCCATAAGTATGATTGTTTATTAATTTTGAGTGTCTTTTTCACATATTATAGAATCGTCATATATCTTATATATAAAATTCTCGTGTCACAGTTTTCGTTCCCATACTCCTCCGAAACGGCTTGACCGATTCTCATGAAATTTTTTGAGCGTATTGAGTAGGTCTGAGAATCGGCCAAGATCTATTTTTTCATCTCACTAAATGTTAGGGGTAGTCCACCCCTAATTTTTTTTTTATTTTAAGGTAAAACAACGTTTGCCGGGGCAGCTAGTACATATATATATATATTTCTTACATACTGTATATTCTAGCTGGTACAGTAAAAATTCAGGTAACTAGTCACTAATATAACTACTAATACTAATAAAAATCATTTAATTGCAGTAAAATCGTACGAATTCTGTATGCTGGGCATATAATTCTGTGGAATTTCATTATGGCCCTCATCACTCCAGAATTGCAATTAACTGTGCTCTCCATCTTTTCCTCGTCTTTGTACCAAACTGGCCATTTGTTGGTAATAATGTGTTACTTATTAGGATAATTGGCATCATAAATAAAGATGGAGGATAACCATAAGCAGTTATACTTCAAGCATGTTGTTTTTTAATGTTGATAATGGAATGGTGCACCAGTCTGACCGAACGGTTTACGCTAGCGGGGCACCATTGGAGGATGACAAGATGAATATGAGATCAGGACAGTTAGCCCATCGTAACAAATTTATCATGATGGGTTGCAAGAGGTCAATCTGACTTGATACATTACCAGCGATGGAGTAATTATAACAATAATAATCTCAGGACAATTCACACAGCGCCATCTAGACCCAAGTTAAGCTAGCTAAATCTTGTGTTATGGGTACTAGACAACTGATACAAATACATAGATTTTTTTTTTCGTAAATACATAGAAAACACCCAGACCGATACAAACAAACATACTCATAAATACAAATGTTTGTGCCGTGCGAGGAATCGAACCTGCGACCATTGGTCTTAAAGCGGTGTGCTAGACCGATAGACTACCGAGGCCGTCAATTAGTTCATATTACTAGCAATCCCCTTTTCCCCTCAAGTATGTTGTTCAAGGCTACTACAAACCAAAAAAATATATATGTGTATACAAGAATTAATTGATATTTCAATGCAATAGAAATCTAACTATATATAACTCAAAGGTGACTGACATAGTGATCTATCAACGCCCAGCCCAAACCACTGAACGGATTGGGCTGAAATTTGGTATGCAGGTAAATGTTATGACGTAGGCATCCGCTAAGAAAGGATTTTAACTAATTGTACCCCCAAGGGATAAAATAGGGGATGAAAGTTTGTATAAATGTTCTTAGTTTTTCGACTGATTGAACTGAAATTAAAGATTGGAGCTACTATGTTGAAGACGTTCGCTTAAATAGGATTTTGATAAATTGTACCCCCATGGGGATAAAATATGGGATGTTGACGGGAAACTAATACATTTACATCCTGCATCATCCCTTAGTTTGAACCTATTAGTACCTAATAGAACGAATAAATTAAGACGAACAAAATAGTCACGGGAACAGCTAGCAATTATATAAAAGTATTAATTATACAAATATTTTCTAATGTTGCAACTGGCCTTTACAGCTTCACTAAATGATAAGGGCGAGTGCAGATTGCACTCCAAACCCGCGGGAGGACTTACGGAGCGGGTGAAGCCTAACTCTAGACGGATATGACTTTAGTCCGAGGATACCGCTAGGCTTCGAAACTTTGTTTGTTTATCTGTTTGTTACCAGGCAATTTCAAGTTAATGGCCGCCTGGAAAAGCTATAGAATACTAACGTGACCTCATAACTCTGGCTATTGCATCTCAAGGTATATCGTAATACTTTTAGTGGGTATAAACCCCATTCTTCACTACGTGCGATCTTTGAAAAGCCTTCAAAAGCAATTTTAGACGATATTTGTAATTTTATTTTTAAAGAGTTTTTGAAGCGGTTCAGTTACGATAGTTAACTGGCAATATCGATATTTAAATATGTATAACAATCTAGGTGCCTACTAAATTCTAAACTATTTTAAGTACTTATGTAGTTGGGGGATTGACTGAGGTGATCCTAGGGTTTATGATTTTATTACTTAGTTGACAATTATCTAAAGCACAAGGGTATTGACTTCAAGAGTTTATTCATCTCTACTCAAATTGAAATTATAATTTTAGAATGAATAGATATGTAAATTATTGGATTTTCGTCTCTTCGTCTCGATTATAATGGAATGTTGTATCAGCCTGTGCTACGATTTACACTGGTGGGTCACCAATAGAGGATGATATGATGGCAGGTCAGTTAGCCCAGTTGTCAGGAGAAACGTCGTGGAGGTCAACCGGATATGGTATATTGCTAGTTATGGGGTTACAAGTTCACATTTAAATGAAATAGTATTATTGTAAATATGTACAACATTAAAAAAAAATACGAGCTAAATTTCTTGTAAGTTCTTCTCATCGGTAGATTTGACATATCATAAGAGTCTGTAATAGACCTACATGAATAAAATTATTTTGAATTTGAAAAATTTGAATTTGAACATTACTAACAGCCCCCTTTCAGACGGAAAGGGGATTGTTAGTGATGTGGACCCCTTTGTTAGTAATGTAACTGTCAGGTAGACCTCTATGCGGTTCTCCTTGAAAACCATCGTTATAAATTCCTGGTGAATTTGTCACGATGGGCCAATTGATTTGATCTCAAGCTCATCCTATCATCCTACACTGGTGCTCCGCTAGCGTAATCCGTTTTCGCAGGCAGGAGCACCATTCCACATCCATCCATTAAAAAAACAGTCCCTCCTCTATTATATATTGAAATAGCTGTGCTAATACCGGGGATTATTTTCGATATAAAAACGAACACACATCTCTTAATCATATTTGTATAAATATATGATTACAGGCAGTGCAATTAAAAAATAATTCTCTCATCCTGTAATTACATTTTCAGTTTGTAGATTTCCATTATAATACTAAGTATATGAATGTCTATATTGATATTTTTTTATATATAATATATAAATATATATCTTTATAGACATATATTTACTACTCTACTTCATCCACGTAAATAATGAAAAAATATTTAATGGGCTAACTCAATATAAGTCAAATAAAAAAATTTCGTTTTAGCTTCAAAAATGACAATACTAAATGCATATATTTATGTTTATTACTTGTGTCACCTATTTTGTTTTTTTTACTCTCTCTGTTCACGGTAGTCTGTCTCTGTGCATTAAGCCTGACTTCTGTTCAATATATATTTACTATTTTAATTATTTTCTGTATTTAGTGTAATAAAAATAAATAAATAACATAAAAGATCCCATGGTGTGGTAGAAAAAATGGTCTTGAACTGAAGGCAGTAAATAACTATATATATATCGAAGATTACACTTATAAGCAGGATGGTAGGTGGATGGTAAAGGTTGAATTGCAAATGTTTTATTTCCGTATTAAATAAATTATTGAAATGTATTCTAAATGGACTGTATTCAATGTAACGATGATTAGAATGTGAGAATACATCAAAACTATATACATAAATAATATATAAGCCACGTATATCACGATCATTTCACCCAGGAATATAGCAAGAATACCCATTCCTTAGTATTCATGTTAAAAAACTCTCTCCGGTCACGTATTCTTGTGGTTTTGTTGATCGTACAAGTTGAGAAAGTGCTAGGTAACTTCTTAATAAAGTTTACGAAGGGAATTCTTGCTTACTAATACCGTCTTTGTTTACGACTTAACTTCAAATTAACAAAGAAACAGCTCCTTGTAAATTGTATTCATTAATAAATACCATTTCGTATTAAAATAATAATTTAAAATCAAGAGAAGATTCATGGAAACGCAGCATGATTTTTCACCGATGTGGACTTTGTACTAAGCACCTATCTAAGTACCTCTTCTAAGTACCTCCTCTAAGTACCTCTATCTCCCTACTTGTATCGCCAAGCACCGTGCTTCATAATCTGTGTTTTGGTTGAAGGCATAACATTTTAGTCCATAGGAATGCCCACTCTATGCCGTTCATGAGGAAAGCTGATGGTACCACTTACCGTCAAGTAGACCGTCAACAAACCGTTTAAGTAATTTTTTTTCTAAGGTACAATTAATCATTAACCTTGTTCAAAAGTTGTTTCAATATTAATTAAAAGATTGTAAGAAATGTGTACGAGGAAATATCTTTTTTCAAACTCTTAATTAACATTTCCCAATATAGATTGAGTTAGAAAAACTTCTGCAAAATATACATTAATATTACAAATACACCATCAAACAATTAGGCGCTTATTACAGTAACGTATATATCTTACTAAATAAGTAGGTACTTGTAAAGTTGGGGATAATTTTCAGGTTTGATTAAGAGGAACTTGAGCACGTACGGCATGTTAATGACATGTGTGATATAGATATAGTATATAGTGATATATATATATATATACACTCATCAAAAAAGTCTAAGCAACACATACTATTTCAAATTATTAATCCATTATTATTATATCATTTCTTACCAAGTAGGTTAATATCTATGTAAACATTTTTGATCTAGACGACATACTGGCTGGTTGTAAAAAAAGCGAATGCATATGTTCGATTTTTATAGCGATTTCTTTGTTTAGAGAAATAAATAAAACCACTCTATTTTTATTTAATAAGCCTCTTACGAAGGCAGTCCCCCTCATCCTTTGTCCACCAAATCCAAATCACTTTTATCTCCAACGACCGAAATCTAATCATTTATTTACCACTCATCTTCTAGTCATCACTTCACATTGATCCATGCTATTAAATTAGGATCAACCACTCAGTCAGCTGCCCCAAAGACCCCCATACTTTATGTCCCATTCCCTCTCTTTGATTGCTTTGACGCATCAAATTGTATTACGCATTCAATCTTGCATAAAAATAGGGATTTTCTGCAAGATTCAATGTAATTACTCGATTACGTCGAAGCAAAAAAAGGTTATTTGCTTTCATTGTTTGTTCATTCCTAATGGACCCTATGGTCTGGTAGTTTAGTATGCTGCCACACTTTAAATAGTCGCGGGTTCGACACGCTTCTCCGATCGTTCCACTGTCCAATTCAAACGGGGATCGAGATTACGACGGCCTGAGCCAAGCTTGAACCCTAAGCGGTGCCCTCAGACTAAAATCGTATCCGTCAGGCGGGAGTTGACCATCAGCCGCTCCATAAGTCCTTCAGTGGGTTTGGAGTGCCATCTGCTCTCGCTGCGGCTAACAGCATTAGAGTAGTTTGAAAAAAGAGTTCTACACGTGCACAATACAAACATTTGTGTTCATAAGTATATTTGTTTGCATTAATCTGAGTGTTTATATGTAAATAAAAATTATAATCTATCACATTTAAATTTGGCACTGTTATTGATAAGTGACCTGTTATTGATGTCCTACCATCGTGGCAAACAAGCATACGGTCCATCTGATGATAAATGATTACCATAGCTTATAGATGCCTGGAACAAATTATGCTTAGTTTGTGAATGTCTCTGTGTCAACTTTGCAGGACATCATCATTGCCTTGCCTTTATACCATTATTTGGGGTCGTCGCAGTAAGTCATTCTCTTCCACTGCTCTCTATCGGTCGTCATATCTGAACATACTCTTCTTTTATTCATATCATCTTTCACATAATCCATACATCTTTTCTTAGGACTTAAAAATCCTATTTATCTTTAATATGCGTTAATTAATTTTAAGCATAAAAATATTAAAATACCCAAAATTTAGAAAGGCAGCGACACAATATATTAATTGTTCTGACTTAATTACTCCTCGAACAATGAGACTCAACATCTTTGTATATTAAGTCCATTAACAATATTTCCTTACAATTTATCCGGTCACTTAATTTGAATTGTAACCATGGTGACATTGGCTTTACAATTAATGTTACAATACAGAAATATATAATATTACAAGAAACAGAAACAAAAGGAGTGTAACGAATGGAAATTACTGTCTGTTGCTTTGATGTTATTGTACTATAGTTTATTATTTAGATGGAATATATTCAATATTTTGTATATATATATACCTATATTTAGTTATATACTGAATATTAACAAATTAAATTTTAACAATGTAATTTGTTTTGCAATATGTATGATTTGCTTATTTTTATTTCATGTGATAAAATTGGATAAAAATGGATATAAATTAATAATAAAATTAGTCTTATTAGGGACTGTATTAAAACCTGTAGTTTGATTATATTTTATTATTATACAACAAGTTAACAAATATAAATACATATATATTTATACAGAATTAAGTATAATAATTTGTTGACGGCGTGGGTAGTCTAGTAGTTTAACACACCACCATACATCCTACGGTCGCAGGTTCGATTCTTCACACGAAGCTACTAAGGTGCTAACAATAGGATCCTACACCCCATTATTGTTAATAATTTAAATTGCCCATTATATAATAAAAAATCTAAAATAAATTTAAAATAAGAACGCGGAAGTAATTGTGAAATTATATTTTTAAATTTGTTACAATGTAAAAATAAAAAATAAAATAGTGTAAAAATATCACCAAATCCAGATTACATTCGAAATTTAATTTGAACAGCGGGTGCCTTATCTCGTAATAATATTCGCTTTACCCAAATACCTTGAACAATATTCGCCAATAGCTCATTAGAATAAGCGAGATTTATCATTATCATAAAGTTAATGAATATTTTGACCGTTATCGTTAAAATGTAGTAAAATTAATGAATCTCGCATTCCTTGACGCGATCGAACAATACGATTAGAACTGAATGGTGGATAATGAAATAACTTGGCTTCGCTATAAGGCGGCACTACCACGATGATGTTATTATAGACCGGCTTATTTGAACAGCTAATACTCACACACGCAATCATATTAAACGGTACATTAAAAAACCGGTGGAATGTAAGTGAAACTTGACATTGAACATTTTATATTGTTCCGAATTTAATAATGAAAGAAAAATAAATACTAATTTGTATTATTTATTTGGGTAATCAATATGTAGATGGAAAACAAGCGTACGCCCCGTCTGATGGTAAACGGTTACCGTAGCCTACGGCGCCTGAAACACCAGGGGTATCATGTGCCCGTTGCCGACCCTTAAGAAACAAGCCGCAGCTGGCCTTTACAGCTTCACCGGACGATAGGGGGCTAATGCAGACGGCACTCCAAACCCGCGGAACGACTTATGGAGCGGCTGAATGCCAACTCTTGCCTGACGGATACGTCTTTAATCTGAGGGCGCCGCTAGGGTTCGAACCTCGACTCAGATCATCGTAATTTCGATCCCCGTTTGAACTGAATGAGGGATCGATCGGAGAGGCGCCCGGGAGCACCGGTATGGATAGCCCGGGAGTGCGAAGGCGCCCGGTTGGTTGTATGGTATGTTTGGGGTCGTCGTCTTCGCCGGCGCGGATGGTGTCGTGTATGTGTGTAAAAGTGCGGTCAGGACGGAACGGTGGACCCTTAGGGAGGCGTTATGGGGTTGTCGAGATCAATAAAATGTGCCTCGAGCGACGTTGTCGCGTATGTCGGATATGTGTATCTTGATGAAAGATGTGAAGATATATAGTATAAAGAGGGTAGGCATCACATGACGATGTTATGTCCGTGATTCTGGTCAAGTATATAGGCTATAGTTGTCACTTTTTGTCAGCCCTTCAGCTTGTCCACAATCTGACGACTAGTTGCATAAAAAAACATCCGCTCTAACAAATTCTACTCAGTTATTCACTACACTACCGCCTTTCTTAACGACTTCGCTCCGAGATTCTTCAAGTTTGCGGCCCGTTTGAAATTCTCCTTGAATGTAACGCTTGAATAGTTTAGTGTAAAATCGATCTCCTTCATATTGAGTACTTTACTATAACGTTTATGGTAAAAATTATGTAGCTGTCATGTATGTAATATTATTAAACGTTTGTTTATCTTTTTATTTAACTGAAATAATAAACAAACTTATGTACCTGATGTAAAGCGACAATCTTTTATTATATAACTAGCGACTCGGGCTTCGCACGGAAGTATTATAAAGCTTTCTTATGAATCACTCTATCTATGCTGAAAACAGCATTAAAATCTGTTACGTAATTTAAAAAATATAAGCGAATATAGCGGCGGCAACTTTGTTTTATACTATGTAAACATACAGTACGGTTCAAAGTAGCTTCCTCTTGCGTACACTTAGATTATGAAATGAACTACCTGCCGATGTTGTCTCTAGAGACTACAGCATGAGGTTTTTTAAGGTTCGACAAAGCATACCTGACCCCTGGTGTTTCAGGCGTCCATAGTCTATGGTAACCGTTTACCATCATGATCTGATCACATCTGTGAATATTGTTCAGGGTTATTATTATTACAGGGTTATTATTATCTTTGCTACCCGTGGCAGGAACTAGACGACTAAACACACTAAGGTAGATAAAAAATGTACAGGTAACTGGTACTATACTACTTACTTACTTTTGCGACGAGGTAGAATGAATAGGTAATATGGAAGGCGTGGCGATACGAATAAAGTTATGTAAATTATTGATACTACAGTGTGTTTATAAGAGAGTTTATTTCATCTTAAATTTCATATACAAAGTGAATGTTTAGGATAATACCAAGTGCTATTAAATATGAGCTGTTGCTCGTGAATTTTCGTGTTTTACAATGTTTAGCCGAGACAAAAATTTGCTTATGCTTTTTTCCATCTCAAATTCTACGTATGTACCTATAATTATTAAGCAATTGAGGCGTGAAAGTCTGACAGAGAAACAAATTCACTTTCGCATTTATAATATTAACTAGCAGTTACCCGCAACTTTGTTCGTTGGTATATCTATATAACTTTTTATTAAAATAAAGGTAGGCTAAGCAACTACATATAATATTAGTTAACAGCAAGTGAAAGTTTAGTTAAAATCGGTCCAGTTATTTCAGATATTAGCAAGAATAAACAGATAGATCTACAGTTATCGTGCGGTGCAGTTGTAAAGGTTAGTTGCGGCCAACAGCATTAGAGTAGTTCAAATTTTACGCACTTAGTGATAAGCTGTTTATTTGAAATTACAGACAGACACTTTAATTTTGTTATATACATTAATATGTTCGGCGTAATCTCCGAGATTCAATTGTTTGTTAAAATAGATGTTTCGACGCACTCAGAAACGCGGCGTTCAATGTAATTTGTGCCTAATGTTGCAGACAGTAGAGAATAAGATTATCACTGAATTTAAAATTTAAAAACTTGTGATTCAATCCGCACCCCATTTGACTTGACTCCATCTTGCACTGAATGCATTACCATTTTTATGTATAATGGAAACCTTTCGGCCGTGAATAATTTATTATATTCATTTTAAAGTTAAACTGCTTTGAAAATTGCTACGCTTTTGTAAGAATGAGTGCGGATGTCTGGGACTATTTGCTTTGTTGACATAATTTGTGTCTCCGTATTGTATATTATCCTATCTATATATTAATACATGAAGCAAAAACTTTGTACTCCTTTTTATGAAAATTGCGTGGACGAAGGAGTATGAAATGTTGAACACTTATAGTTTAAGTAATGAAGGATTGCAGATTTATAATTATTCATAAAAAAATAATTAATTTAATAAAACAACTTTACACTTTTGACTATTTGACACACACGCAAATATTATGTTTTGTTTATTGTTAGTCTATGATCTAATTGAGAATAGATCAATATTGTTAAATTAATTAGGGGCGACAACTAGTATTACTAATTACACATAGTAATTACATACATACCAACCAGAGGTAAACTAAAAAGTCACCTGCTTCTCAGTTTTACGAGTAGGTACTTACTTGAGCCTCCAATCAGCCGATTTGTAAGCTGTTTAAGTTTTAGAGTGCGATTGTTTGTTTGTTGCGATTGTTGATTGCTGTGAAATTACAGGGTAAGTCATGATATCATGGTCCTTTGGAATGTCTAAGTCACTGGGGCAGGATGCCCAACATTTTTTTTATAATACATAATAAATTATTTAAAAAATTACGTAATATTTTTAAAAATAGCCGTGATATTAATCATAAAACAAAAGCAATGGGAATTAATTTATACTAATAAGACTCCGTATAAAAATAGAGAGATCAGTATTTAATTAAAACCGGCCATAATGAAAATTATTTTTATCCAACATATTAATAATAATTCCAAATTAAAATTAAATAAATTCCTTTTCCATTTGTCTTTATCGTTTTCAATTAGTCTTGAAGATAGAAAAAAATACTGAAATAATAAAATAGGTTCTTCTGATTGGAGCTACAATCATTAATTTAGAAGTTAGATAAACATACCCACATCACGGTTACCACTTTCTAACAAGCTTGTTATACTGCTATATTATTAGCCATTTATATGATACTAGCTGTTACTCGTGCCTTAGTTACTTTTACCATTATATAAATACGTAAAGCAAAAACTTTGTACCCGTTTTTACGAAAATAGCGGAGGAGTATAAAATTTAGCACCCTTATAATTTATATAGAGAAGAAGGGCAGAATGCTAATATTTTTATTAAATTATTACATAAAAAATACATTATGCATACTGCCATGAATTTGACATATACACACATAGGATAGTGTCTTTGTTGAAAATTAAACTTCCTTGCGAATAGTTTCTATAGCCATATATTTTGTTTTTTAATTGTAATTAATCTATTCACAATATACGGAAGTGTATCATTTTAATTTATCCACAATTATGTAGTTTTTTAAAAATCACCATCATAACCAACGGAGTAATCCAAAACAGTCTTTGACAATAAACCCTTAATAATGTTAAGACTTATAATTTAAATTAATTATGGTCAAATTTCGACCTTTGGGCGATCTAGTATATAAATATAAAAAGATATATTTTCCCTTTAGCCTTTCTATAGTTTTTACATTCTACATCCTTGTCATACAAACTTATTTTATTAAAGTTAAATAAATATTAATGGTTAATTGCTTTTATTGATTTCTGTATAACTTTTAGATTATTTAGACTATTTTTTGAAAAATGTTGAAAAATGTTTCTAGCAAAAAAAGTAATTTTATTTCATTAGAAATAGAGCGGTAGAAACATCAAAACAAATCTCATATAGACTCTCTTCTAAACTGCGCATGGTTTCTGTTTGTTTAATTACAATAACAAATTGACAGTGAATCTTGAAGTACTGGCAATCGTCGCTTATATAAGCACACAAGCATAGACAAACGTTATCATGGGACGAACGTTATCATACTACTTGCCATTTTTGATAATTATGATAATTACGAGTACCTTGTCTCTCTAACACAAGATTTATATATCCAAAACAAGTTTCTTGACAGTTGAAATAATAAGGAACAGGCACGTCAAGGATTTTGTACAAAGACTACTTCTGGGAAAATTAATAAATCACAAAGCACCAAACTAAGGTATTGCTATAGTGTTACGGTATAAAATCGGTAAAAGCTTAATTAAAATGTAAATATCAATTTATATGCTACCGTAAAACCAAAAAAATAGGTTTTTAATTTACCATCAAAGTAAATTACGAATTTAAGATTAAATTGAATCTCCAGTAGGCGGTATTCTTTCCTTCTTTCTTGCCAATGAATAAATTAGCATTTTATCTAAACGGCGGATCTCTTTAAAAAGTGCTTTTGGGACATAAAGAAAATTGTGCCCGAAATGGGGTATCTTTTCAATATTATGCCCGGCGTATATCCGAATAATAAATCAGGTTCCCCTTTCAAAATATAGTTACAGACATATTGACCATATTCACGCTTGTTCCCTTATGGAGAACGCAGAGATATTATATTCAATAAAACACGTTTAGTTGGTCAAAAATTAAACTAAATAGAAGTTTTTAAAGAATTTAAAATTGGGCTTGATTTTGCAGATGCAACTCAATGTTTTTGTCTTGAAATCTTGCTCTTTCTTTTGGCTTCGGTAGCCTTGCGGTTTAGTACACCGCTTTACACCTCATGGTCGCGGGTTCGATTCCTCGCATAGTACAGACATTTGTACTCAGAAGTATGGTACTTTGTATTGGTATGGGTGTTTTCTATCTATATTATGTATGTATTTATATTGCAAAAAAAAATGTTTAAGTAATTATATCAGTTGTCTAGTACCCTGCTCTGCTTAGCTTGGGACTTGATGGCGCAATTTTATTTTGTGTTGTAATTATTATTACATTTCAATATTCGTAAAAGTAAGCAACTTTTGATATTTGAAGTGTGATTGAACTATATATTTTTGCTTTATAAAAATGTCATCGAAATAAAAAAAAACAATGCTTACGCTGTCAAGGTATTCTCGACAATTTCAAATAGTAGTGAAAAACTAGTACCGATGTCATATATTGTAGGATAGCAATACGAGGTTGTCGGTTAAGTCGGTGAATAGATGAATATGAACTTACCAAGTGTACATTATAATATTGATCTTATATACATAATAGTGCTATAAATAATGATGCTAAATTGTAATTGACACAAATACAAACCATCGACTAAGACAATATTTAATTACACCTACTGGCCTTAATTAATTGCAAGTATTGCCTACACAATTACACTGAAGTCTCTAGGTAATGTATGTTGATTATAATGGAATGGTGCACCCGTCTGCGTTAACGGTATACGCTGGCGGGGCACCAGTGGAGGTTGATGGGATGGACACGAAGTCAGGTCAATTAGCCGTGACAAATTCACCAGGAATTTATGACAATGGTTTCCAGGGGAACCGAGTGGAGGTTAACCTAGTATGGTACATTGCTATAAATCGTATCAACAGCCTACATTACTAACAAGCTCTTCTCCTTAATCAACAGTAATAAGGAGTAAATATTCGTGCATATCCAGGGCACGTCGCTAGTAAAATATAGGTGTAATTTATTTTAATATACCTTTATTAAGAAAAAGAGAAGAGAGAAAAAGAGAGAGATAACATTCTTAATTTAATTTACCGTAACCATATATAACGCATCACGATCAATCTAATCGAATTGAACGCGGGGTATTTTTAAAATGAAGTAGAAAATTCCAGTTTCTCATCTCGATTCCAATTTCAGTTCGATTTACGACACGTTACGTGGGTGCTTGATTCTGAGAGTATTCGAAAGAGGCGTATCCTAAACGCCGTCGTATCGAATGATCGCCTCCTTAACAGATACGACGCGGGAGCAGATTGCGTCTACTACTCTAATGTGAGTATTTGGTACCCTTGGTGACTGTGACACACTGCCATTTAAATCGGCGAACGAGGTTGACTTTCCACAAAGTCGCTTGATTTGTAACCTGTGTTTCGATCGAAGGAGAAGAAATGATAATATAATTACTAGGTAGAGAGAAACTTGAATCATCTGCAATGATAACATAGAAGGCTACTACTAGCATAACATAATGGCGTGATAAGGTGAAGTTAATAAATATAGACCATGGTCGCTCACCATCTGGTTGACATCAATCATACTCAACTTTTGTGCCATTCAAGTTACAGAGGTAGAATTTAAAAAGAATAGGAGAGTAGATAGTGAAGTTACAGAATAATGCATGCCATTTATCCTAACCCTGTATCTTAGTCCTTTGATATGGCATAGAATAGAATAGAATAGAAAACAATTTATTCAAATAAACTTAATTTAAGCACTTTTGAATAGTCATAACATTTGTTTTTTATCTACCACTCGTTCGGAAAGCTGTCTCATCACAAGAAGAACGAGCAAAAAACTTGTGTGTTGCTCTTTTAAATAATCCTTGTAAGTTTACATTTACAAGTCGAAACGTATAAATAATATCATTTAATAACAGTGGACCTTCAGCTAGTTTACCATTCCAATCTTATATAAATAAGTACGAACAATACTAAATATTTATATAAAAAATTATACATATTTATATACATCATTACATAGTCATTACGTAGTATAAAACAAGCGCTGTCGTTGTCTGTCCCTATGTATGCTTAAATCTTTATATCTAATATAATATATCTAAGGTTTTTTCAATAGATAGGGTGATTCAAGAGATGTCACCCGTGCGAAGCCGGGGTGGGTAGCTAATATAAAATAAAGTCGCTGTCGCTGTCTGTCCGTCCCTATGTATGCTTAAATCTTAAAACTACGCAACGAATTTTGAAGCGGTTTTTTGTAATAGCTAGAATGATTCTAGACGAAGGTTTATATATATAATACATGTACACCCGTGCAAAGACGGGGTGAGTAGCTAGTATAATATAAGTAACTACCAGCTGCGTACATGTATTATTCATATAAACCTTCCACTTGAATCTCCCTATCTATTGCTAAAAACTGCATTCAAATCAGTTGCGTAGTTTAAAAGATCAAAACGAACAGAAAGCAGAAGCGACTTCATTTTTTGCTATGTAAAAAGAACGAAATATGCTAGTGTTCAATATTTTCAGAGCTTAAAATAAAAATATGAAAATGTTAAGTGTAATATTTAAATGTCCATATATTCATAGTTATATATGTAATATTGTATTGGATGGATGAAAAAAAGGTGTAACATGAACCCATACGATAAAATACCTGAGAAGACAATCGAATGAGGAAAATATTAAGAAATTCAAATTTGACAAAGAAATTGACGAGTCGTGTACCTGAGTGCTCCCGCTTTACTTATGTAATTATGAGCAATATTAAATATCATTGGGAATCATCTTCCTCTCATTCTCCCTCAGACTCAAATAGAAAAAATATTATACTCAAAATCTGGCTGGATATTCTTACTGGCAGTGTCACACGTGTGTAGATCTAGCGTTATTATTTGAATACCTCGACGGAAAGAGGAGAATATGCCTGTAAAGGAATACAGGGTGAGGCGAATTTTTGAACGGGAAAGGAAAAATTTAAATCAGAATGCTGTATAATGTTGCGTAAGGTGGATGCATAACATGCGGTTTCAAGTTATAAAATTTGAATAGAAAACGTAATACATAGATCTAAATAGAGCTCGCTGAGTATAAAACATCTTGCTTAATGTTATAAATGTACAAGTTGTAGGTCCATACCTTGTTTGATCCACTTTCATATCAAAACTACTAAACAGATTTCCATAATATTTGTTATGCAAGTAGATCATTTTTTGTTATTAGTATAGCTATTGAAATGCTATATAACAGTTATTATAATAATTAAAAAAAAAATAGTAAGTAATTTTTTGGTCTCGCATGGGAAAATATTGGTAATAAAAAAATCATTATCTTTAATTATAATATCTACAAGTACAGTAAGAAGAACAGCAACAATTTTTATGTAAGCAAATAAATTATTAATTAGTTTAATTTTAATACATTTTGTAGATAAAGAATAAATTATTATTGTACAGTCCGATAACTTCATCAGCATATTGTATTCATTCTTGTATCAAATTGATTTGTATTAAATTGTTATTTTACCCGTAGTATCTGTAGAATATATCGAGAAAATATACTCTCCTCTACAAATATTTACAAAAAGTAAAGTAAATTTTCAATCTAAAGCCTAATATTTTTATGGAATAAAATAGGTCAAAGCTAAGCTTGAAATGCTGTTCTTGTAAATGTACGAAAAATTGAAACCGTAAATTCGGATTTTGCAGCGGCAACATCCATCACTGGAGTTACTAGAATTTGAAAAAGCAATGTCGTGTGGCTGAAATTCTAGAACACTATTTAGCACCATGTTCTATTCTGAATGTATATACAAAGAATAAAATTGTATTTATTTATACACTTTCGAACATTCATTTTTAGTTTTTACTCTTTTTATTAGTACAATTCAGAAAATAGGTTAATTCACAATATTGAATAGATTAACAAAAAAAATCGTAGTCCTACCTTATTTTTTTTCTTAGTCCTACCTTATCACATTGACTAATTATTTTGAATGGAACATACTTATTGTTTGGACAGGCAATATAATATGACAGTATTTTAGAAAAATGTGTAGGTAATAATGGATTTGAAACTTCATTTGCAAATAAGACGGTACCTATAATAAACAACTTGCTTTGAACAAAAACCATTTAGTAATAGATTTATTGATAGATACAAAACAGAAAGTTTACAAAGCAACATATCAGATGGTATCGCTTGTACTACTTATTTTGATATAACAACAGTACCTTCTGGCGCGCTTGAAAATAATGTACGCTAAGCTAATGTTAGTTATGTAACTTTAATAACAAAGAAGCATATTTTTCGGACTGCTCTAATGCTGTTGGTCGCTGCTGGCCTTTATAGCTTCACTCGACGATAAGGGGCGAGTGCAGATGGCAAAACCGCGGAAGGACATATGGAGCGGCTGAAGGCCACCTCCCACCTGACGGATATGACTTTAGTCTGAGGACACCACTAGGGTTTCGAACCCCGGCTCAGGCCATCGTAATTTAGATTCCCGTTTGAATTGGACGGGGAATCGATCGGGATGGTAGGGTAGCTCATATATGTCCTACTTATATTGCGTCATCATGTGACGCCTGTGATATATTTGTTAGACATCGGTTGTAGAATAAAAAGTATAATCCACCACACTTAAAATTAGTATTGCTAAGGAACAATTACGTCATATGTGCAACTGTGAATATATCCATTGAATATCTCCATCAGTAGACTCATTACTCATCTCACCTTTCGAACTAGGATACAGTTTACAAAGTATAGACAGATCTATACAAATGACTTCATACAAAAGTATTTTTAAATTATCGAGTTTAATATATATTATTTATAACGTTGAACGGATCTTCATACGAATAATGTAATGTTAAATAAAGGTATTTACCTTTCTCGACTTTTCCACTAGTTTGCACTCGCTGTCAGTCAGTCAGCTCGTGACCACGGCTAGTGCAATCTAGTCGAGAAAGCTAAATATATTTAGTATCTTTATTTACCATTAAATTATAGGTGTTAAGACTGGGTTACTAATATAAATAATGACTTTTTACAGACACAAGCTCTATAGTTATTAATATTATGCAGTTACATATAATTCAAAATGACAGGTATACAAAATATGTAAATTTTACACAATAAACATTGCGCCGTTGTAATCCAGATAACGAGGAACGCAATTCAGAGTTAAAAATCGCAAACATTGTAAGTTTTTATCTGTATTCTACCAGGCGAATACGAATGAAAATATGGGAGGGCGTAAAATGCCAGGTCCTAATTCAGGGATAGGCTTATATACGCTATTAGATATAAAATTGTTAACTGTAAAGTACCAGAGACAAATAGATTTTCTAAGGTGTTCTACTACTACACCAAGAGCTTCTCTAAGCTGCTGAAAGATCGTGAAATGTAGAAGTATAATAATAAATACTAGACAATACACATCATCGCCAACGCCATCTAGAACTAAGGTGTTTGTGTTTTTTTTTTTGTAAATACATATACAAACACCCAGACCAATACAAACAAGCATATTCGTCATTACAAATGTTCGTACTATGCGAGGAATCGAACCCATGACTATCGCTAGTAAAGCAAAGTACTAAACTGCTAGACTGCCAGGGCCGTAGTTATAAGTACGAATATAAAGAAAAATATAAATAAATAAAAAATCGCAGCACTACAAACATACACTTTAAGCAAAGTCAATTTATTATAAAAAATTGTTTAATTAAGTACAAAAATATATCTGGTTACAAAAAAAATATACCCGTATATAAAATTGATTTGAATTCCCTTGGAAAAACGCAATAAGAAATCCATAAGAATTTATGAAAAGTTCTTAATGATTTCACAGAAACTGTTTAAAAATCTGTCTTTTTTTGTTAACTGTAATTAATTCAGAGTTTACCTCAGAAACATTGCATATACTCATTTTTAAAAGATCATCTAGATAGAAAGATATTTGCTAAAATAAGTTGATAATGTACTTACTATTCCATAGAATTAAGTGTTATTTTCTAGAAATCCATTTAATATCACAATGAATTTATATTATTTTGTTTAATTCTGCTATCATTAGCATGTTTAAGACCTCAAATATTTAGTGCGAAAACCAGACCACTGCTACTGGAAATGTTACGACCTTCCCTATTCGTTATTGGATCTACAACCATATCGCATTGCAATAAGGGCATATAATTCTTTCATGCCTGCCTCACCCTGAATACGTCCATATATAGAAGCCAGCGTACTAGGAAGATTGAAGTGGATAGTTTCGTAGATATATCGCACTGTAAAGACGTAACCGCGATCTGACAGTTGAAATAGTTGAATAGTTCCGACGACCCGGATATTTGGCGTGAAATATTAAACAGTTCAGGGTTCGATTTTATAGATGTCGTGTTCCACTTTTTTATTACCCAACTGCGACAGATGAGGGAGAGTTTTTGTGTTTTGTTTTTGAAAGTATAACTAGCTTAATATATTATGTTATAGATCCCTGGTACTTCTATATCGATTAAGCAATTCCAACGTTACAAATGGTGGCCTTATGGACGAACTCGGTGGTATAGCGGTCTAGCACACCGCTTTACGACCGATGGTCGCGGGTTCGATTCCTCGCACGGCACAAACATTTGTATTCATGAGTATAATTGTAGAGTTGTATGTATTTGCGAAAAAAATATATCTATGTACTTGTATCAGTTATCTAGTACCTATAACACAAGCTTTAGGTAGCTTAACTTGGGTCTAGATGGCGCTGTGTGAATTGTCTTGAGATTATTATTATTATTATAGACGATAATGGAATTACTGACGGGGCATCAGTGGAGTATGATGAAATGAGCATGATATCAGATCAGTTAGCCAATCGTGGTAAATTCACCATGAATTGATCAAGATGATGGTTTCAAGGGGGAACTACGTAGATGTTTATCTGACATAGTATATTGTTAACAATGGCGTCAACAGTCCACATTACTAATAATACCCTTCCCCCCACAAGTGGTGGTTAAGAAGAATCCTACAATTGCCATTCACCTCGGTTGTGTGTATAAATAATTACATAACAAGATTTTCGATTCTAATTATATGTATATATAATCTAAATTAAAATATTATTTCATGTGGGACATATATGCAAGTGAAGTTTTTTTATAGATATTTTACCTCACCGTCCATTTTAGTCTACAGATTATAAACTATATCAATCTTATTAAAAGTTTATTATGTTGATTCTACGCAGCGTTATCTACTATCATCATAAAGTCTAAACATAATAATTCTGCAGCTGTAAATAATACGTTATTGTTTAACCATAATGGTACAATTTGCTTGTATTACCAGCCCGTGGTATCGCAATCTCTGGACGGCGATAAATCGCAACGTAACGGTTCTACAGCGAATAATATGATCAGGGTGCCTACCCTGAAATAACACATTTGAATTTTAAAATTCGAACGGTACTTACTTGATGTCTACATTCCCTTTTTCAAAATAAGATTGTCGATCCTACTGTGTTCAAAGGGTGGTGTAGCAATGTAGCACACTGCCTTACTTTCCATGGTTACGAGTTCTGTTCCGTGCACGATTATTATTATAGTTGAGAGATAGGAAAGAGAGTACAGATGCGCTCCATCCGTTGATAGGGATTACAAGAGTCTATTCAGTGAACAATTCTATTTGATAGGTGTTATTAATGTAATTATTACATATATTGTTTGCAAGAAATTATGATAATACAAGTAAGTATAGTAGATACAGATAATAATAAGTACAAGTTAAAAATATTTCGATCACTTAGGATTAAAATGAGTTCGAAGCTTTCGCTCGAAACTTGAAATCTGTCATTACATAGTAGACCCCTGGATGGTCGGCAATACTTTATGCCTCTTAAACTCCATAATATTGTAGAAATAAATTTACTTGAATGGTGTTTAAGATTGACGACCGATTCTTAACCTCGGTTGGTGTAGCGCTTAAACGCACAGCCTTACTTTCGATGCTCATAGTTTTGAAACCGGCTCCATACAATTTGTTGTATTCATACCTATGCAATAATAATAATAAAAATAATAAAATTTATTTATTCTATTCCATTATAAGTATAATTTCATATTTAAGGAGAATTTGTAAAAAGTCTGCATAGTTACTACACATATTTCAGCTACCAAACAGTGTGCTATGTAAGTTGTATTTGATTAGTGGGTGAGATTGGGCAGTTATATTACTAGTTGGTGAGGCAAGACATCTTAATCATCCAGAATGACAACGTATGAGTATGAGTACAGGTCACATAATAACGTGGTGTCCATAGTACTAATTATGTATATAGGTGACGTTACCATTTACCACCAGATGGATCCTCAGTTTGTTTGCCATTATTATAACCATTGTACCACCATTGTAATAACAAATGATAGAATAAGATACTTTTAAACGTTTAATATAGCAAAGAGCAGTGACACAAATGTATATAAAAATAATATTTACAAATAACACTTATTTTTAACCAAATTTTGCCCGCGGCTGCGCTCGCGTTAATTTATCCCCTCGGATTTTATCAAAATTCTTTCTTAGGAGATGCCTACGTTATAGTAGCTTTATGCATGCAAAGTCTCAGCGCGATTGGTTTATAATTGACAAAGTTTCATACAAACTTTCATCCCCTATTTTATCCCCTTGGGGGTAGAATTAATTAAAATCCTTTCTTAGCGGATGCCTACATCATAACATCTACCTGCATGCCAAATTTCAGCCCGATCCGTCCTGTGGTTTGGGTAGTCACCTTTGAGTTATATATATTTAGATGTAGATAAATTATTATATAAAACTGCGAGTGAATCTAATCAGACTAGTGGTTACGCAATGATCGAAAAATTATCATAAATGACTAAAATTATAAGTTCTAACATTATTAAGATTATATTATCAAAGACTATAAGTCTATGTTTTGGACTACTTTAATGCTGTTGGACGCAGCTGGCCTTTACAGCTTTACCAGAGTGATTGATTATGTGTATAGTATTTTTTTAAATATATTATATATGCATAATTAAATATATATATATAGAAGCATTCCATACTTCTTCTTTGTGTAAACTATAAATGTTCGAAATTTCATACTCACCATCTGCAAAGTTTTCTGAATAAAGGGATAAGTTTTTTCTTCCCATATAATTTAATGCTAATAAGTAGGTCTACCAAATTACACAAAAAATCCTCCATTTAAAGTATCTAGGGCATGGAACAGGGCCTATAAGTCAGCCCAGTAATTCTTTACCCTAGGTCATTATTAGAATATGTTTTGTGTATAATAACATTGTGAGATTAGATTATTAAATATATTTAAATATAATACAATTTAAAAAATATAATAATACCCTGTTCATAATTCTTTATCGTAAATATTATCTCTCTATTTTAATTTGTTTATCAACGACAGTGTACCTATTACGTCCCGTTATATTAAAATTTTCCATATAGATAATTGTTTAATCTCTATATAATTTCACTGTATAATATAAAAAATGTAATTACGTTTGCAAATCTTTATTCAGTTAATTTTAATATCCGATTTCATGGATACAGATAAAATATATTGAGGTCCAATATTGGATTTGGAACAGATTTTAAAGATAATTTATACTATTAATAAAAAATAATATAATAAACGTGTATAGTATTTCTAATTTTGTGTCTGCCTGTTTCTTTTTCATGAATATTTTTTTTAATTTATCTAAATGAAATTGAAGAATGAAGATATAGGTATGTATATTACGACAAAAGAGGTTATAGTCGTGGATTACAATTAGTATGTAGTAAAATAATGTTATTATTTCATTATTATTAATTTATTTTAGAAATGGTTTGATCACACAAATCACAAACAACAATCAACTTTACTTTTTTGATTACTTCTTTTCAGGAATAGGTGAATTATCAATAGGTAAATAATCTTAAAAAGGATTTTATTTCATTATGTACCCTATATATATATATATATATATATAATATATATATATATATATATATATATATATACATACAGTACATCATATAACATTTTCATAATTCTTATTATTTGGATAAAAATGTTTTTATCCAAATAGGAACAGAAATTTACAAGTCAAATTTATAAAAAAAAAGCAATCTTAAAATTATTCTACTGTTATATAGTATGTTGTACTGTTATGTAAATTTGAGCTATTTTCTTAATGTGATAGAAATTTCGCTCCAATAGGGTATAACATTTTAAATCGTGCACTTAAACATAGTTTGCAGTTTTCTATACGACTATGTCACGGCGAACAATCTTAATATCATCCCCCTGACCAATAGTCTATGCATTTTGCATACATAAACGCGATATCGATCGTTTTATGAATATAGAAGAAACCAGATGAGACTATAATAATTCTTTGGCAAAGCGAGAATTGCCAGGCGCTGTTGACAAATTGGTACCCGGCCAAACGGCCCAGTCATCCCGCCTTTTGTTTCTGATGACATTTATTATTTGTCGTGGCATCCCCTTTCGTTGATATTCTTCACAAACGGATATTAATACTGTTGACATACCGGTGATGATGTTAAGCGAGCAAGTTAGGAGGCGAATAAAAAATAATCAACTTTGTGCTTTACTTAGCTTGTTGATAACAGAAATAGGATTGAGAGTAATGAAATATTTAATATATTACGAGCTATATAATATTAATAATATACAGAATAAATATAACAAATAAAAATTACATAAAACAACTTTTCAGATCAGTAATTAGTAAGCGAATAATTTGCCGTTTTCTAAATATTACTTTTCAGTAAATGTATTGTTTCATATGGCTGTGAATGTAAGGATGTTGGTAGCCAACAACTATTATTATTTACAAGAAAATCACGTCAAATCAAATCTCACCTGCACGCTATTTCAAATATATCCTCTGTAACGCATCGGTACACTTTATTGTTTCTAAATGATAAAAACACGTAGATTATGATGGTAAAATATGTAATTACACTGCAACTGCAGTAGTAAGGCAATAAGACAAATGTAAAAAAATCATGGCATTTAAAAAGAACAGTTCTAAAAAAAATATTTCAATAATAATAATATAAACTGTATAAAAAAAGTTAAGTAATAATAGTGCTGGAACTAATTCCCTCTCCCGATACAAAACACTATTCAGTCAGTTTCGTCTTTTAAACACAATTTAAAACAATATTTACTCCAAGTACAAAAGTCTTAAACGTGGCAGATAAATGCAGTTATATATATAAATTAAGTAGTAGAGAATATATAACTACGTAATGCTATGAATCATGACTTTAACAGAATATTATTTATATAGAAAAATATAGGTACAATATTAAATATAGGATTAGATACTCTCATTTGACTGTTTACGATGGAAATTTAATTGTCTCCGGAACTGGATCAATATTGAATGGGAAATTATATTTCTAATGCACGGGATACAAATTTAACTCCTTAATTCGGAATTCTAAACAACGAAACGCTCGTCACTCGTCATAGCTGTATGTCACTTATTGTAGATACGGCCTTGTTTACTTTTCCTTTATTATTTCCACCCATTGTAAGCGGAATTGATGTCGATTATAGCGAAATATATTCTATTCGTCTTTACTTTAATTAAAATTCTTCAGTTCATATTAAATTCTATATTGTTGACATTATTTAATTTTCTTGTAATTTTAATAAAACCAAAATATTCTATAATCCATTAATTAATAATAGAAATAATAATGTCCCAATTTACACAGCGCCATCTAATCTCAAGCTAAGAAACCTAGTGTTATGGGTCTAGTACCCATAGCTTGAGAATAACATATCTACATTTTATGGTAATTATATACATAATATACATAGGGAGCAATATAAGCAATCATACTCATGAATACAATTTTTGCACCCGCTTTTGATAGTAAGGCGGTGCGCTAAACTGCAAAACCACCAAGACCGTAAATTAGAACCATTGTTTCATCTTTATTCATCTTTATTCCTTCATATAAATAATAATTTTAAAGTAGACTTTGTACAAAGTCATCTGCTTGAGCGCCTCTATGTGTTTCTGCCGTGCATTCTTCCCACCAAGGAGTTTGTTTTATAAGCTATATTTCAGGTTAATGGGTGAGATACTGGACGGTAGGGAAAAATTTACATTCATAAGAGGGTAAAATGTCATACATGAATAAATGATTTTTGAATTTGAATTTGATACGGCAGTAAAATATGAGGTTCGAATGCATGACATTTTAGTTCTCATAGTATAGTCATATCTCATAATATAGACATATGATTACGTGATGTCCAAGATTCTATTCATGTATAGCAAAATGATCAGATTGCTGGCGATTCAAGTTGTATAAATAAACCATAGGTGACCAGAATAAAACAGACATATATTTAAGTAGTATCTTAAGTAAAGTTCAACTCTAAGATCGCAGTGGTTAAAAACACATCAATCTCTGTGTAAGTACCCGTAAGCCTGAGCTCAGAAGGACAACAAAGGGACGGCTTGTTAATATCGGCCCTCTGTAACTCACAAAGCTTTCGAGATTGTGTCTGTAACTATATTATATAATATTTTGAATTCGGAGAATAATTGTGGTGATTACATGGTAAGAGGTCGTTTATCAATTATTTGAATTATACCTAAATTTATGCAGCGTTACAGATATTGCAATATTCTTCTTGACGCAACTTTTCTTTGCCGAAAGTAAATATTATACAAAATCTCTGTCTCAACCATGCGGCTATATTGCATTTTCATCTCATATATCATGGAGAGTGTTCTGAGGAATACCAGCTGCTGAATTTCACTATCGCATTACCAGCCAGAAACTAAAATACCATCCTGATCATGATCCTGGATGAATGGCGGTTGGTGCGTTAGTGAAACTTTTTGGCATGCATAACCACATTGAAGAATCACCTTACAGCAATAGTAATTTTACCAAGTATTGAATTTATACTTTTTTAAAAGGCCGGTAACGCACTTGCTATTTCCCAGGTGTTGCTGGTGCTTATGGACGGCTGTAATAACTCTTTTGTTCTTCATGCTGTAAAAAAAACATACCAGCCAGCCGGCTGGCTTGTTGGAGAATGAGATCTGGTAGTATGCAAAATGTCCTCTAATATTATAAGTGTCCTGTGATAACGTGATATTTGTGATGCTCTCTTTGTATACATGCGACAGTTACTGCTTACAACAGGTGTGTCTTCACCTTATTTTTCATTAAATTTATATTAAAAAAAAGTCATATCTTACTCTTCTAACAAAAGAAAGTTTATCTAACGTGCTTGACGAAATAGATGAGCCTATGCAAACAACTTTGTATAAACTCTACCTCTGTAAAAACTAGCGAAATGTTACCATATAATGTTTAAAGGTTACACAAAATAAACTGGCAATGAAATTAAGCCCACCGTACACATAAGTGCAACCGTTGGCACTCGGCGATGTATCGTAAACGAGAAAACATGTCATTCCCAAACTGTTCACTCGGACGCACATAACATCAGCCGTGGCTCGTAAAATTGGCGCAGAATCGCTTTGAAATACGACAAACCCATCGGATTACTAACATATGTTTGAGAGATGTTTATTGCGAATTTTTTCATTTGTAAAGCGTCCTAAAAAAATTATGATTCGTCATACTGTTATTATGGAATATTTTTCTTAAGTTGTGTTAAAAAACTGGTCAACTAAATCACCTGAGAGTTTCAGAAATAGTCAAACTTTTGGTTAAAAGGTAGCCAAACAATTTAGGTTACTATAACTAAGTAATTTACTAATACTAAACAATATTTTCATGTATATTACTAAACTTTGGTAGTTACATGTTCTTACAGTGTGCTATTAAATAAATAACCCTGGACAACTAACACAGCGCTGAAACTGTGCTTTGTTTGGGACTAGATAAATCCCAAACAAAGCACACTTTCTACAAAGGCTACTAGACAACTGATAGAAATACTATATAATATACTAAATTGAAAAAAAAGTTATGAGACAGTTATGAGATGAAAAAGTTATGGAAATTAAGGCTGAATAGCAGTTCAGACCTAATTTCCATATATTATCATAACTTTTTTTTTCAAATTCGACTGTGTAAATATTCTGTCTTAGTGCCTCAAGCACTCCGTTTAGGAAATAAAAACGGAGATTCCAAAAAAATAATTAAAGCTGCGCACAAATTTGAAAAACATTTGTTTAAAATAGCAACATGCAAGTTCCTTGCTTGTTTTCCTTTTCGGAGTTGCTTTTGATATGAGCAGTCAAAAACTCACTACTCAAATATTATTGCTATTTCTATATATATGTAAACGGAAGGCACTATATTCTATAAAGTGAACAAATACTTGTAACAAACACCGTGTTTCTGATTTCAGTATATAACATACAGATATTGAGTAAATGCAAATAGTGTATACATATGTAAATTCTCATATGTATGAGCATTTCATGAAATACTAGTAGATACTATAGGTCTATTATTCAGTAAAATAACCTTTTAAATTTTCCTATAATTTTGATTCTTTATTTTTAGTAATTTTTTATCGTGTGAAGCTAGTCTGAAGGTAGGTAGGTAGATTCCTGCGAGTGTAGGAACCAACTACGAGTAACCACCACATGTACCTACGACTGCGTTGCTGGAGTCGCGAGGTCGCATTAGAATTCTACCAATACTTCGATATTTTATACAAATCAGCATGGACATCTCTGTCACACCTATTTACTTGCTGAGTATCACTCAATCAATAAGATCTGTGTTGTTAATGCCCAATTTTCACTCAGCCCGAGTGGGCAGGGAAGTGAGCAGCGCGAGAGTGGAAACACTTCCCATGCCATTGGCGCTGCTACTCGCGCTGCCCGGCGCTCCCTCGATTGTCGGTTTTTCGTGCGCGAGTCAAAGGACTGGCAGCGCGAGTGGCAGCGTGTTTTTACATTCAGCCGTCTCGCTCAGTTGTCGCCCGGCAATATTTCCGGCAGCGCGAGTGGCAGGGGAAGCGGCTGAATGTAAACGTAGCATAAGGCTGTATGGCAGTGAAGTTACAGAGTACTGAGCTATGGCACTTTACTTTTTCTGAATTGCAACGCATTAGCAGTAACCAATAATGACATGATATCCTCTTTGCCTTTCACGTATATCAGCGATCGTTGTATTTACGTCATTCGAATTATATATAAAACTAGCTGTCCCGGCAAACGTTGTTTTGCCTTAAAACAAAAATAAAAATTAGGGGTGGACTACCCCTAACATTTAGGGGGATGAAAAATAGATGTTGGCCGATTCTCAGACCTACTCAATACGATCACAAAATTTCATGAGAATCGGTCAAAGCCGTTTCGGAGGAGTATGGGAACGAAAACTGTGACACGAGAATTTTATATATAAGATTAACTAAGAATGTACTCACATATCTCGTTTTGTGACCGATAAAGGTTTATCGCAAATATTTCTAAATAAATTCAATAGAGGCATATTCAAATTAGGTAGTTCAGCACATATCAACCCGTTACATTATCGGCGCAATATTAGTGACGCCCCTATTTGCGTGCTACACTTTATTCCCGGATCACGTACCGCCATTCATGGGTCCTGATACGCGATGTGACTGCCGATAGCACATTCACAATCATCGTGATGAATTACCGGGTTGACTGTACCAACTGTGTGACGATTTTCTATTAAATTCCCTAAGCAAACCCTAATGGGTCCCTCGGACCGCCAGGGTAAGGGATGTTGTATTAATTATAGTTTCAACGTGTTAATTAAGCGTTAATGTTGGAAATTTGCATTTAAACTAACCCGCAGTACTGAATAAAATATTACGTTATGTATTATATGTACATATATTTTTATTACGATTTGCATTATATTCTCTAATCGCTCGCTATTATATGTATTTATGTATCCGTCATATAATTTTTACATGAATTTAATTAAATAAATTTAATACATATACCAACACTACTATAACGAGGTTCCTTGATTTAAAATATGTAGAATAAGCAATAATGTACATAGTTGCTTAAAATATACTATAAATATCAAATCTATATATGTAAATATAAAGATAATAATCCCTTGTCACGTCATAAGTTGAGGTCTACATAATCAATTTCATAATTTACTTTTCCTATTATTTTGTATCTGTAGAAGGTTCTTGAATAGATATGTTAACGACTTAACTTCGCATGTTTAACAGTATCCTTGATAACAGTGCGCAAATTCACTTACCACCACAATTACTCTCGTCTAATGATTACTTAAGCAACTCCTTAGTGTATGAACACTAAGGAGTTGCTATTACTGCACTTTTTTAATCTATGAAGATTAAAAAAAGTGCCGTAATCATAGTCAACTATAATTAAATTAAGATTAATAATCACTAATGACAATTATTTTTAATGACATGGGATGGCTTATCCCTTACTTAATAATGATATAGTAGGGCAATTCACACGCCATCTAGTCCCAAGTTAGCAAATCTTGTGTTATATGTATTAGACAACTAATATACATACATGGATACATTGTTTTAAATACATAGAAAACATCCAAAATCATACTCGTGACTACAAATGTTCATACCGTACGAGGAATAGAACACGAGACCATCGGAAGTAAGGCGGTGTACAAAACCGTTAAACTACCGAGGCCGAACTATCAAATTTAATTGCCTAATGATAGATTTTTACATATGTTTTCAGATAATTTTGATTTGGACTTCAACTTTAACATTTGTGTTATAATGTGTTGAATTTGAAAATACTAATTATATTTTATTACTAGCAGTTCCCGCGACTTCGTCCGCGTGGAATTTATTTTTATACTTTTTTTCCTAAAATTTTTTTTTTCTAAAATAAAAGTAGCCTAAGTTACTCCTTATTACATCAGCTACTTGCCAGAAGAAGTCCCGTCAAAATCGGTCCAGCTATTTCAGAGATTAGCCGGAACAAACAGACCGACAGACAGACAGACAAAAATTATAAAAAATGTTATTTTGGTATATGTACCGTATATATATTCATATGCATGTATTAAAAAACGGTTATTTCAATATTACAAACAGACACTCCAATTTTATTTATATGTATATATAGATAACTAGGGGACAACGCATTTTGGGTTCGCTAGTAATATTATAAATTGAACGATATATCAACTGGCCTAGCTTCCAGTACCAACTACTATAAAAAAGCAATTTACCTGCACCATTATTTAGTAGTAAAACGAGTCTCCTTAAATCTGAGGATCAGGAGGGATCGGTTCTGTAATTGCGGATCACTATCGGCCACTCGAAATTTTCTCATTAGTTTTTAAGCCCGCCATCATTGTAAATTCGAAACGCCAAAATTAGAACTTGAATTTATTAAGTTAGCGCAGCGGAAGAGTTCACTCATAAAGAAAAGTATTAAATGTTTGTTGATAATAATGTAAATAAATATATTTATGATAATAAAAGTTGTTTAAGATTCTCCTGTCTGAGCTATTCTAAGCTAGTCTAAATGATCAATCATCGATTCTCATTCCTCCATCATTAATGAATGATTAAGGGATGAGAATGAAATAGGAGCTAAATGAAGTCTAACATTATACATATTGTTCAAAATCTACCTTGTATCATCGTAAGCACAGATATTATATTATATTAGAGTCCGATAGTTTTCTGTTCCCGCGCGTTCCCTTCCCCTCCCTAACTAGTAACAAACGGACCGTACAGAGGCCTTGACGCGCGCGCGCATTGTGTTGTGAATTAAAATACATTAGAACTGTGAAACTTTGAAACCTACTGTGAAAGTGTGTGAAAGCTAGCGAAGATATCTTCGAGACCCTGAAGCCCAAGAAATCCGCAGAACCATACAGGTACGTGACCTACCGTTTTCCCTAACATTTTGGTAGCAGAGTAGTTTCCCAAACACATATACAAATAGTTTAAACGATCAATATTTGATTCTAATCATTAATGAACGGTAAAGCTCAACCCTTCATGAAATCGATTTTTATTTAATTTAAGTCTAACATTTTATATAACTAAATATTTGTAAACTAACAGCTGAAGAAGAGCAATCAAAATCTTCTGATTTATTTAACACTTGTCTAATCACTCATATATCTAAATATATATAACTCAAAGGTGACTGACATAGTGATCTATCAACGCACAGCCCAAACCACTGGACGGATCGGGCTGAAATTTGGCATGCAGGTAGATGTTATGATACATCATAACATCTACCTGCATGCCAAATTTCAGCATCCGCTAAGAAAGGATTTTGATTATTTCTACCCCCAAGGGGATAAAATAGGAGTTGAAAGTTTGTATGAAACTTTCTCCATTTTAAACCGTTCGGGCTGAGACTTTGCATGCATAAATCTACTCTGACGTAGGCATCCCCTAAGAAAGGAAACAAAAGTAAAGCCGCCAAAAACTATACCTAATTAATAATAATACTTCATAACGCGAGCGAAGCCGCGGGCAAAAGCTAGTTAAATCGTATAGTTAATTGTGGCGAATTGAGAACGCAAATAGCAAACCTACCGATGAACTAGATAGGGTTATGTTTGCTTTTTGTTAGTAATTAGACTAATATGGGAACTAACAATCTACTTATTTAGATAGATAGATAGATAGAATATACTTTATTTACAACATACAGTAAAAAAGAAGCACAAACAATATAACAAAGGAAACATGTTACAATAAGGCGGCCTTATTGCTAAAAGCAATATTATTTGTATATGAGAGAAACAAAAAAATTATAAAGATTTTTTCGTTTGCTTATTTGCTGTTATAAGTCAGCAGACTATTTATTATTGCAATATTTTTTTATAAAACCAAAATATTGGTTGCATAAATAATGTGCAGTACGTTCGTTTAGTAAATACGCTATATTTCATGCAATGGAATACTCGTCATATTAGCCGGTATTTCGGATCGGACGGGATCAATTACACGTGAAAATTTCCGGAATCAAGTATGAAGGTAACTAGTTAAATTTCCCCACTTGAACGAAATTGTACCAGAAGGGTCGAATGTGAAATATTTAAATTTGTTTTCCGGTACGTACGCTGCTAATGAAACATAAATTAACGTTACATTTAAACCCACTATAGCAATTCTGGTTGAACAAGTATTTATACTATAAATCAACTTGTAAATATAAATAATTCAAATTGAGTAAAATTATAGTAATAAATATTTCCTGTTGAAATAAATCCAAGTATTATCAGAAAAAGCGATACAATGTGTTATAATATTTATTAACAAATTAATTGTGACAACGACTCTTTTTTAATTGTTTCAAAACTCTTCATTCGATGATGGTTAATTTTACGTGTACAATATAATGTATAAAAAATAAAGCTTTTATACATTATCTTTGCTAAAACTGAACGGAGTTTTGTGATTCTACTAGTAATTTATGCTATATTTGCAATTGTTACTTCGTTATGTTGTTTCTATACCATTCATGATTGATGATAAATAATTATATTTATACAGATTGAAATTAGCATAATTAAAATTAAAATTTATCATAATAATAGCAGTTTCTAGTCAGTCAGTTCTCGAATCAAATTACCTGTCGAAGGTATATTGCCTGTAATACCCTCATAAATAGATATTTTGATTTGATTTGAATTTTTTTGCATAAATATCCAAACTAGAAATTTCCAGACTTCACCCAAGAATTCCATCGAATTGCCACAGTATATATAGTATTAACTAAACTTTGTTTCTGTCAAACGTACATACAGAATAGCTACAAAGAGATGTTTATTGTATAGTTTATTTATACGCTTCTGTCGACCGACTGTATGAGAATTGTGTGTGCATGCAAACATGGACGAATATTTAATACAAGAGTTAATTTCAACACAATAACCACTGCTGTTTGGGAACCAAATCCGTGAATCAGGTAGGTTCAGACGAGGGACCACAGAGTAAATAAAACGTTTCTGTAACGTTTCAAAAGGTTACAAGTTGGAGTATTAAATGAAGCAAACTTCGTTTCTGTGGATTTCATTTTGGGGTTATTTAATGAGTAATGTTTGACCATGTGTTAAAGGGCCTTAACTAATAAATACGGGTCTCGGTCAATATAAAAAATACATTTGTTTATAACTAAGAGCTAGCTAGCTATTTAATATCTAAGAGGGTTGTCATAGTTTTTTTGAGATATCCTCCCCTTATCTTTAAACTTTCACCTTTAGTACATCCTATTAATATACTTAAACAGGTTTTAAGAAACTACCAACAGCTATCAACATTGACATTAACTGTTACTCCAGTCAACTCGTAACCACGGCTAGTGCAAGCTAATAGAAACGTCGAGAGAGGTAAATACTTTTATTTACCATAGAATTATTCGTGTTAAAACACGTTTAACTATATTAATATTTATTTCCTGTGTTGTTTGTTTCATAATTCTTGAGAACAACAACAATGAAGAGTATTTATATAAGGTTTAAATTACTTATTCGTAAATTGTTTACCCCGTGCTTAGTACTATGCTATTAGGTCATAACCCAATTAGTTTAATAATATTTTGTTTTGTGTGACTGGAATGGCAAACAAGCTGGGGATCTGGATAACAGCAGAGACCCAAACGAACCACGTACAATTATAGTAATTCGTTATCATTCCAGAGGACTAAGGTATCATGCGTCTATAACCTGTAATTTCACTGCCATATCCCACTCTACAAATATTTGTAAACCAAGTTTCTTTGCAACAAATATGTATAGTCAAGACAGATTTGATCTAGACTTATTTGTATAAAGTTAACGTTACTATTATTTTATGTTTTATATTCAGCTCCGTTAAATTATATTAAATGACATCCATCCATATCCATCTAGAATAACGTACCTTTAAAATCTTACTAATATTATAAACATGCAAGTGAGAGTGGATGGATGGATGTTTGATACTCTTTCATGCAAAAATGACTGAATGAATTTTAATAAAACTTTACAATAATATAGCTTATACCTTACAATAATACATAGGCTATAAATGTCATGCAGGACCGTGTGCACAGTTAATAGTAAAATATTATTTTCAATAAGTACAGTGGTTTTGGATATAATCGTTCTCATACATACAGACAAAATTCGTAGTTTCATTTTACAACAATAATCCCGATATGCAAATTCCTTCCAAATAAACAATTCTTACTCCATTGTCACCTATAAAAAAACAGGGAGTTTTCTGGAAAAATATTTAAAACGAGAGAATCAGACGTAATTTGTATGATAATGCGTGAACGATGAATGAAAAGGATTTCTTGTCGAGGGACATTTCTCTATAGAATGAAAAATCTTTCTCAAGGCGAAACAAGGCGATCTTGTCGTAATGGCAGGCATTTAAAAGAATTAGAGTTGTAATGGTTTTAAATGTTATTTTGCTAGCATTGAAATATTATTATTATTATTATATATGTAAACAAACTTTTGTATAATAGTAGCAGACATCGTATGGTCCAAATTCGACCATAATTACTTTAAATTATATGTTCAAACAATGATCAAGGTTCTATTGTCAAATACTTGTATGTTTATATGTCAAATACATGGTAGCGTGCCTAACGTTTTTAAGATTTTTTTGGTATTTTTATGCCTCATCATAAAATAATTCTATTGATACTTGTGGTTGAAATTCGACCACAAATAATGTAACAATTAGTAAAACTATAGACAAATAATATTGAACACAAACAATATTAATCTATTCTCAATTTGACCACAGATTTTAACAATAAACAATAGAGTATATATGCGTATGTGTGTCAAATACATGGTACATATTTCATTTTAATATTTTTTATGTATATTTAGTCAGTTATTTATACAAATTATAAGTGTGGAAATTTCGTACTCCTCCATCCGTAATTTTCGTTAAAAGGAGTACAAATTTTTGCTAATTGCTTTTTATATACTGACTAGCTACTCGCCCCGGCTTCTCACGGGTGTACATGTATTATATATATATATATATATATATATATATATATATATATATATATATATATATATATATATATATATATATATATATATATATATATTATATATACATATAACTTCCTCTTAAATCACTCTATCTATTAAAAAAACCGCTTCAAAAACCGTTGTGTAGTTTTGAAGATTTAGTCATACACAGGGACGGACAGACAGCGACAGCGACTTTGTTTTATACAATGTAATGATTAGTCACATTATGTAATATTATATTATCTGTGGTCACATGTTGGAAAATATATAGATAATATTGTAGACTGTAATCAGCACAATATGAGCATGTCATAATTAACCAAAACCAAGCCAGAGGTTGTTAACCTTTTAAATCTTAGTGAGGAATACTCAATTAACTGTATAATAAAAATATTATGTTTCAAGATAAATAGTCGACTCGAAACAGTTACCGACCTCTCAGAATTGATTCTACACTGTACTTCCTGGAAATATTTTTCATTTATTCTCGTAAATTCACCACGAGCTACGGGACCTGATTATCTTTTATCTTCATCCGGCTATGACTGCGTGCTCATCTCACCTTCTACTGTTGTAATGTGAGAATTATTGTAACATGTGAATACATGTTAACTCAGACTGGTACATAATTTCATAGCCATACATAAAAATAACCCTCAAAAATATTTACGATGGTGGCATAGCAAGCATACGGCCCATCTGATGGTAAATGGTTATCGTAGCCTTTGGACGCCTAAGACACTAGGGGTGACACGTGCGCTCTGCCGACCCTTAAGAAACCTTAATATACCCTACTTGAAAAACCCCATGCTATAATCTCGTGAGAAAACTTCGGCAAGTAGTTCTCGTAACAATATCAGTTAATACTTTCATTGGTCACGAAATATAAAATTAAGATGTTGCTAGTGTATAAATGTATGTGTTATATTTTTTAGATTTATTTATTTTCCAGAGTAGATCAGCTATTCTGTTTATATACTTATGCTGGAATAATCTAATAATAATAATACACAGAACAAGTTATACAGTGTCATCTAATTCTAAGCTACGTAGATAATTAGTTATAATATTATTATTATTTTAAATATAAATATAATAAGTATACATTTAAGACACTCCGAGGCCGTGAAATATAATAACAATATATTCCAGCATAGAGTAGGTTTATCCGTTAAAACGGTCATAATCGCAACAATATCAAAGATTGGTCCTACTTTATACATTAACATAATGAAATCCTGAGCTTTTGAAAGAATTATATATATATATATATATAGTGTTTTTCGCTTCAAAAAAACTTACGTACTGATTTATACAGAAAAATATACTCCAATGTTTTAGAAATAAACCCGCAGTGTTTATTCAAGTAAAAATAGAGGGGTAGGGTCATTGTTAATAATGGGGATTATAAAGTTATATCATATAAGTATTAACCAAAAGTAAACTGACATTGGGACAACGCAACTGGAGACAAGTCACGCGAGTTTCAATGCGTTTGTAGCCCGGGTCCCCATCAACATGCTGACCACATTGGACGAAGGAGGACTACTAGCGGAAGGGAGTGGTGTATTGGCGCTGCCGTGGCAGATGGCCTGACGACGGGCCGTGACCAAAAACAATTTATATTTGTATCTATTTATATTATTATTACATATACATGTTAGTATATAAGTTGTTAATTTTTGGTGTAATATGGACAATAGTACCCTGAAATAAATAAAAAAATAAAACCGTTTGCTAGCAAAGTACCATGTTAAATTTACCTAACCATGTGATTCCCCTGGAAAGCGTCGTGATAAATAAAATTCCTGCTGAATTTTCCGATGAACTAAACTCACCTAACCTCAAGTACATGGTAGCATCCTCCACTGGTGCCCTGACACCGATGCGTTGAAATGGCAACGCAATGATGTAAAAAATACACATTTAGGGATTGGTATATGAATCAATACGAAAATAAATTTATCCGTAGCTATACATCTGTAAAGCGGATCCCAACTAACAACTTTAATGTTTTGCTAAAATTGGACTTCTAATCTGTGCTACAAAAACAGAACAGCCGGCATGTAATATCACGGTCTTAATTAACTACGAATATGTAATCAACCTACCAATTTGGGGCCCTAACATAAACAGCTAAACCTGACCGGTGCCTTTGTCAACATGTACCTACAATGTTTCGGTTTATTTGCATATTTGATTGAATGTATGCCAATCATGTCGACGCGCTGACTTTCAGTATGTAATAGTTTGAATACAGCCGTCACAAATATAGAATCCTTAATTTGCGTTCTATTTTTACTTTTGTCATTTTATTTAAGAGAAGGGCTGAAGATCGTACCTAGAAGCATGCCTTGGGAAAGGCCAGCAGTGGACTACTGTGAGCTGATGATGATGATAATGATGATGATTTATTTTGTATATACAGGTATAGTATTTACTTTTCAGCATGTATTTAGGTACTAGTTATTACCCGCAAAAGAATGTGCTTTTTAGACATGAAAGATCTTGATCTATATTCACATCAAATTCCATTACGATTCGTTTAGTTGTTTAATAGTGGATAGGCATATATTTGTAATATATGTATATATATAATGGGTTACTACAGGCTGAGTAAAATAAATAAAGGCATCCGCTAAGAAAGGATTTTGATTAATTCTACCCCCCAGGGGACAAAATAGGGGCTGAAAGTTTGTATAAATTTTCTTAGATTTTCGACTGATTGAACTGAAATTAAAGATTGGAGCTACAATGTCTACAACGTCTTCACACGTTCGCTTAAATAGGATTTTGATAAATTCAACCCCCATGGGGATAAAATAAAGGATGATGCAGGATGTAAATGTATTAGTTTGAATCTATCAGTACCTAATCCTTTAAGACTAAAAATCCTTTACAAATAAATTAAGATGAACAAAATAATTTTTAGTTGTTTAGGTTACTTTTATTTTAGAAACATAAAGTTAAATTCCACGCGTAGGAAGTCTCGGGAACAGCTAGTATTTAATAAAATTACACACAATTAAATTTAAAATGAGACTTTTATATGTACAATACAAATGCGGATACAGACTAATTTAAAAAAGAAATACAGTGGTAATTCCACAGAGTACTTATACAATATAACTTTATAGATTATCAAGAAGCTGTAGAGCCAGCCTCGCAGCAGCGGCAGCGCGGACGCAGGAGTACGAAATTTTGGCAGAGAAGAAGTGCAGAATGCTAATATATTTTTTTAATTATGTACTAAGAATAAATTCAATTATTAAAAAAAAACATATACGTATCAAATACATGGTAATGTACGTAACACTACCATGTATTTGATACGCATACATATATTATACTTTCTTGTTTATTGTCAAATTGTGTAGTCAAATTGAGAGTAGATTATTATTGTTTGCCTTCAATTTTGATTGTCTATTGTTTTACTTAATGTTAAGTTAATTGTGGTTAAGCTTCAACCACTAGTATCAATAGAATTGTTTTAATAAAAATAAAGTGTAGCAGTCAATGAGACGGAAACCGAGATCACGAAATCGGGAGAATTTCAAACTTGAAAAGATAATATCCACGACTGCTTGCCGGGAACTTCATCGGAATTCCGTCTTTACTTTATTCGTTCAAACGGAACTCCGTTAATATTGTCATTCTAATATCGTATATAACTCGTTTCACAATTAAATATTCTAAAAAACAATACGTAAATTGTTGTACATAAGCAATTAAATAATATATTTTTTATGTTATAGCAAACACGTTAACGGCCCACCTGATGTTGTGTTTTGTCCGTCTGTTTGTTTTGCTTACCTTTGAAATAGCAGGACCGATTTGGATAGGATAATCACTGTGACAGCTAATAAGGAGTAACATAGGCTACTTTTAGAACTTAATTAAATTATTTAATAGAAAATATAGTTAAACACCACGCAGATAAAGTACAGGTAACGGTTAGTGTATTATATAGAGACACAGTTATGAAAACAATTATTGCTTCCTGTCTTATTACAAGCACACAAGATTGAAAATAAATGAAGATCAATCAATATGAACTCGTACATACTGAAATCACAGTAGGCGTTTTTCCGTCGAAGGGTCTGTTGAAAAATGACTCTCTCTCTTAGTAATTGCTGATAGATATCACCAATATCGGATTAATGGTAGGCGAAATCGTCAAGTCTGCCACCGATTTATCTGATACGATAACGTTAACGAACTTCGCGTAAATTGATTTTGAATATCTATGGAAGGGAAAAATTTAGTAAAAAAAATCTTGAAAGTTTCTTTATATAACTGGAAACAAGCTGATTGCGCATCTGATGATAAATGGCAATTGTCGTCTATATACAGGAACAGTAGCTTCAAATCTCTAAGACTCACGGAACAAAGCAATAATACAGAAATATAACAAAAATGGCCAAATTTGCGAGTTGACTGTTGCGAAACAAACTACATATATCAAAATTTTTGAGTACACATGCAGGGTTTATAATATATTTATCTAAGACTTACATATACATATTTCGACATAATTACACTAAAACAATAACATGTATACTACTACGATTTATGATACTATAGATTAGATGCTGTTAAGTCAGTTTAATTGCCACGCAATTACAACGAATTCTCAAGATATTCAGTACTAATTTAGTACAAGCTCACTTTAATTAAATGTAGGTATAGTTATTGCTAAGTTTCTTACAAGTTCTTAACTGAAGCAGTTAGACGAGCAAAATGGTATGGGTGGTGATTAAATATGTATAATAGCGCTTAAAATGAAGGACAAAAAAAGAATATTATCCGACTCGAAGGACTAAATATTTAGTATTGGCATTACTACTAGCATATTTAATGCACTTGTCATATCACAAAAGTATTACTCAAATCAATACAGTACCCAAGTTTACATTCCTCGTAATAAAATCTATTCTCTCGCTCTTTATAACATAAATGTTTGCTAATATCAGTAATAAGTTAAATATAAACATTAAATTTGTTAGTTAAATTTGTTTATAATTTATTTGAAATTAATATCAAATAACCAATAAAATTTAAGTTATAGTTCTAAAATAATGTTTAGTTGTCTGCGTTTTTCGAATACGCGTATTTTAATATCGTGCATTATTTCTTCTTAGTTTAGTTTCATATTCTTTTCTCTATTTCTGCCTTGTCTATGCAAAACTAGATTTATCGATTTTACCCATATTGGTACTAAATTTCAGTTTTATAATTAAAAATTTGTACTTTGTATTATTGAACCATTTTTCCCAATTGTTTTATAATGATCTACAGCAGAAAGCGAATCATTTTAGATATTGGTATTTAAATTGCATCAGTATACACATAAAAATTATACATCTAGTACAAAATTATTCTTTTAATCTATTATTTTTATACTTCACTCATGTCCTAGGTTTTGCTATATTAAACGTCACAGTGAAAGCATAATTCTTTTCTTCTTTATTGTCTTTCAAATCGTTAACACAACTAATTGAATTGGACCGCAAATTTCTAATGTTAGTTAATTAACGAATCAATGACAAAACGTATTACGTAGAAATGTAAAGCTTCAATCTTGTTGGATGTAACACCTGTTCCCTTTGTGGTTTTACAACGAAATAGTATTTTAGGTAGCTGTTCCGTATACTTATACGCATCTATGGTGTATGGATCAAGTCTTAAGGGAAAGGTAATTGTAAAATCAAATTGAATGACGTAAGAACAAATACCTCCTTGCGATGGGGTTTTTAAACCTATATTGGAACCTTCGGGAAAGAAAGGCCAGCTACACACGACAAATTCAATTGTTACAGCGGATGCTCATGGACAGCGGTAATAGCTTACTTTCTGTTACAACGAAAATTCGTTTGTTCTATATACTACAAAAAAAATAATACTTATAACATGGTAACTATGGGAATAATAGTCAGTGACTAATCAATCATGTTCGTTAATTGCTAAAATAAAATATTTCATGTAGTTTTACTAAAACCACCGTTAAATAAAATTATTCCAAATTTCTAAATAGTGTTAATTAAAATAATATTATAACTAATATTAAGATAAAATAATGAAGTTGAAAACATTTCAGGAGAGATATAATTAAAAATAAATAAATAACTTTTTATTGCTTTTCCATAAATTCAACTTAATACAACTTTCATAAAAGACAAACTATACAGGAAACGTACTGATATTAAAGGTAACTAACACAGAGCAAACCAGCCTATTTTATTGTTTTTAACACTAAACTTTACTACACAAATTTACAAAAATCAATATCAGATAAGAATAGGGGGTCTACCCAAAACCGAAAAATATGGCAAGGGGTCTACGACACAAAAAATTTTGGGAACCTCTAGTTTAATGTAATGCCACTATAATATTTAATAAAATAATTCTTATTTAAAACCGGTTTCAGTTTTATACTTGCAAGTACTTTAGAATAGGCCAGTACAGTACTTACATTTAATTATATATAGTAACAGATACTTTGCATTACGGTGAATAAATTATATATAAAACCGAAAGTAGCCACATCCAGTTGTTTAATTTATTGCTTATACATATATATACTTGCTACCTATTAACTATATTAAACAGGGTTGTTATTCATTTATGGGAACGGGTATAAAATTTTACAATAACATACATACTCACTAAACGAATATTTTTTATTTTATTTTATTAGATCTAACCTATATAAGTTCAATCAGAAGATATATTATATATATAAAATAAAAATGATATAACGTAGGTACTATGTACGTATATTATTTTAAAAGTTATAAAGTTCTGAAATTTACATACAATCTGATTTAATAGGCGTGTAATTAGAGAATGCTTAATGATTGTAGGTATTAACTAAATTACACCACTAAATATTGCAATTATTATTTAACAAAGCACGTTTCATATAATAATATTTCATGTTATAATCCTAATGCTAAAATATATTATTTAAATTAAATGAAATTAATACGAGATTTTAATTTAATGTCAGACATAGACACCTATAGAAGCATACATGGTAAATTAAATGGCTTTAAAAAAGTCAATACAGTTTCTTGCCTGTTTTTCCTAATTGAATCTGTGTAATGAACTGGATGGTAGTGAAAAATATTAATTACTAAAAACATGACGTTCATAAGCGGCTAAAATGTTCTAAATAAATAAATAATTTCTGAATTTGAGTTTAAGTAATAATCACGATATCATAACATAACACAATTGTCAGTTTGTAATTGTTTGTTACTCGTATTTTGAGTAAAATTCAATTGTAAAAAACAAACAAATATTTATATTTATTCAAATGAACTTGAAATCAAATTTTAACCAACTTTGAATCGTACACATTTTTTTATATACAATTTATTCTGAATTAATTTTCTGTAAAAAAGAGAAACTTGCCTGTTGTCCTTTTAAAAAAAATGTTGTTCAAAATTTTTTTTCATAAATAAAAAAAATATGTATTCAACGATTCATAAGAGTTAAAATATATATATGAATATAGTGGTACATCTAAACTTTATGTCTATAATATTAAGTTTACTATTTATGGGAAGCAAAAGCTGGCTGCTGGTATACTAATACTATCTTTTAACATGAAAATAAATAGTTTAGTTAAACTAAAAAAATTCCTCATTCCAATTCAGATTGCGGGGATAGTTCTATAAAATCGGGCCGAGACAGTTGCGACGCGGAACGATGGCCGTTTGTTCTGGGATAAGAAACAAATCTTTTTGTTTTAAAGGAAACTTTTAAGAAAGTAGAGGAAGGAAGGCATTTATTGCGCTAAAAGCCCCGACAGAACTAACTTTAAAATGGATTCAACTTTGTCCGTTGCATTTAACTTTTCCTCGATGACACCGCACTGTAATATTACAAATGTACAGAGCCACTTATATACTGATAAGTAACAAATTTTTAGTTACAATCATTTATAGCACGAAATTAAAATTAGATTAAACGAGAAATAAAACAAAAGTTTCTAGTAAGGTACAAAAAGTGATCTTATCGCTAATGCAATCTTTTCCAGACACAAAAATATTTACTACCTATTTGTATTGTTATAGCACAAAGAAGTGTGAAACTGAAGTGGCAATGGACAGGGCACTTAGGTCGTAGGACAGATGGAATTAGATTAGTTTGTTGAAGCAGTAAAGTCCTCGAATGGCAACCGCGGACCAGAAGTCGCACCGTGGGAAGGCCTCCAGCAAGGTAGACTGTATCTGGTTACGTAAGTATGTAAGACGTTGGATGCGAGCAGCGCAGGACCGATCATTATGGAGAACTTTGAGGAAGGCCTTTGTTCAGCAGCAGACGTCTTCCTGGCTGAAATGATAATGATTAAGTATTGTTATTTACAACATGAAAATTATATCTCAATAATGTTTCATTCATATAAAGTTTCGCAGCCTGCATTATTAAACAATAATCATGAAAGTCTATTAAATATTGAACAGCTTTGGCAGATTATGGACAGTGATATCCTTCGTGGATAGTAATAAATTATATATTCATTTAAATAATATAAATTCAAAACAACAGACAGTCTGAAATCAAATCATTATAAAAGTAACATAATACGATTATTCTTTCAGTTTCTTAACATAAAAAAAAACAATAATTTTCCTGGAAGTGAGTCACTCTCGCAAAATCAGGTAATGAAATGAAAAGATATTTTGTTTTTACTTTTATTTTATTTTGCGTTAACTTTTATTTATGTTCGTTCACGCAAGTTTCTGAGTAACGTCAGATTCCTTTGTTGTTTCACTAAAACAATTTCCCCTGCGGCGGTACATTATAGATTAGGTTGTTTTAATGATTATGGATATAAAACGCCTCTGGTATTAGAATTTTGTATTACTTTACCTTTGTAGGTCACGGCTTGGTATTACATCATTGTTAAATTACCACAGATTAATAACACTTTTATTTATTTGCATAAAATAGATTACATTATTCATTTATATTGTTCATAGGATAATCCATATTTAGCTACATTTCGAGCATTCTCGTTAACTTCAATATTGATATTAAGATAGATTGGTCCTTTCTTATAAATACTGAAATTTATAAATGTAACAATAATAATATACTTCTAGTTCTGAATATAAAATATAATTTTTAAAATTAACAATTGCCTAAAATAAACACACACATAAAAATTGTGCTCAGATACAACCCATTACGACTAAAGTACTTTATCACTTGTGGATTGACTGAATGGGAAACAATTATTGACAATACAAAAGTATTACAAATAATTTGTGAATAATTTGTGTGTTTTTGAAAAATATGTACGTTTCTTGAAGCAATAAAAAAATATAGTATTTTGTTCTCAGGGATAAAACTACATATACATAGCACCAAAATTAGAGATAATGTTAGAGCAATTATAGTGGGGATAAATGGGCTAGGACTGTGAAATCGGCCACTGAGAAAAATAGTCATGATTTCGCTACACACGTAACGAACTAGCTAGCTATACAGAGTGTGTCTAACTGCTCCGATATTGGACCCGAATTTAGCGTTGTGTGTAGACTGTATAAGATTTCTAGTGAATAAAAGATATGTAGAATATAACATTTTATTTCTTAGAAGTAGCGATCCTTATTTTTACAAAGCTTATGTTCTGTATTGTACATTATGTAGTTCAAGCGAATAAGTACAGAATTCTACAAAATTATTTTATAATAATAATAATCTCGGGACAATTCACTCAGCGCCATCTAGATCCAAGATATGCTAGCTAAAGTTTGTGTTATGAGTACTAGATAACTGATACATATACATAGATTTTTTTTTAAATACATACATATTATACATAGAAAACTACCAGACCGATACAAACAATCATACTCTTGAATACAAATGTGTGCCGTGCGAGGTATCGAACCCGCAACCATCGGTCGTAAAGCTGTGTACTAGACTGCTAGACCATCAAGGTCGTAGATCGTCGTCGATTATGAATAGAAAATAGTTGTTAGCCTAGTAAAAATTGAAATCTGTATGAATTACAATATACATATTGTAGGTTAATTACCTACAAAATATGTATTCAGGTGGATTCATAGCATATTAATTTGTAGTCGTTAAAGAACTATATGTATAGAATATTCAAGTACCAATTAAAAAAAATGTTGACATGTATTTTTATACATGTCAACGTTTTTTATGATTATTAGATAGTTCTTTAACGACAAATTAATATAATTATGAAAAAAATAACTATTAATAACTAATTCATTTATGTAATTCAAAATAAGTTTTCATCTAAATAATTCTAAATTTGCGTGAAAGTAACCATGATTCTATTCAATTAAAGAATTTAGATAAAAAAATAATATTTATAAGTTATTATTAAATTTGTACACTTCACATATGCAGATTTTGTTAGCGCCATATTTTCAGTAGTAACTATTATTAATATTAATTACTGTTCGAGCGCTATCGAACATGAGTTATTGACAGCCGCTAGGCCGGGACACCTTTCACTTTGCCTTGCGCCTACGACGTCACCGCACGCGTACCTTATTAATTAGCTAATGTTCCTTGTAATATTATAACTCCTCGTATTAAATATAATAACCTACAGTCCACTTCTTATTTTATTTACGAGTCAACAACAAACTGGTCCATCAGACTGGCCTTAAGTAACCCGCAAGATTATACCAATACCATTGGAATTTCGTTGGAGTTTGAACTTGGGCATTGCAATAAGTGCTACGAGAATACGACGTGTCATCGCTTCTACGGCGCATCGAAGTCGCATTATATAAGGAGAAGAATATATCAATAATTATTCCCGAGGCCTTCAAAAGACAGTGGTGTAGAAATTCAAGACAACATTACAAATTGATGCATCCTGCCTTCACTTCGAGAAACTTCTATACATATACTGAGGATAATTCTTGTGGATAAGGACAACATCTAGTGAGTCTGTTCCAATTATTTCCTTTCTATATAATCTCCGCATACTTTCGTGCAATTGGTGCTTATTTTTCAATTATTCTTTTTTTTCCTTCTTTCACTACTTCAAAATAAGTCAATAGTCGCCAATACCTATATACATATTTAATATTTAAACGCATCTTGCTTACTTTTATATTATACACATTCGATTGTATTAAGCGTGCGTATAGATAAAATCTCGCATCAATATTCGTAGGTACATTTGGCTAACGATTGCATTATTGCACCGCATGGACTTTGCACTACGCTGCAGCTGACCGTAACTTCACTCGCGGTCAAGGTCGTGCTTATCTATTCAATAGAAATTATTTCTTTTGCTCGTGTTACTACGCAATTATTATAATTGAATAGCATCTTTACATATTTTATATACATAAATAACTTTTCTTTTTCATTTCTATATTTATTTTTCGATATTAATTTATAATCTTTTCGTTATATTAAGTTAAAACTTATTTAGCAATGGCAAATAACGAAGATTTATTATGTAGAAAACGCAGTGCTATGAAAGCTAAATTAACTAATTTTAGTAATTTTATTACTGTACTTCTCAACTGTGAATCTATTTCGGACCTCCAACGCATTGAGTTGGAAGGCCGTCTAAGTAAATTCGATGCATTGTTTGGTGAATTCGATGAATTACAGTTGGAGATCGAAGTACTTGCGGATAACCCAGAGGGAGCGTATGCAGAGCGAACCAAGTTCGAGGAACGGTATCACTCATTGGCTGCGCAGGCGCGTTTACTACTTGGCACTGGCAATGCTGCCTGCGCCGGTGGTGACGGCGGGTCTGTAGCGGGCTCCTCGAATAAAAACACAGGTCAATCGTTCCAAAATGGCTTTATACGCATGCCGACCATCAATTTACCTCATTATGACGGTAGTTATAATTACTGGCTAGAGTATAGAGAGACATATTTATCGCTTATCCATAATAGTAGCGCGATAGATGACATTAGTAAATTCCACTACCTTCGTGCGTCATTAAAAGGAAGCGCAAAAGAAATAATTAAGAATATTGATTTCAAAGGAGACAATTATCAAATGGCGTGGAGTTTACTATGTGATCGGTATGATAACAGTAGACTTTTAGTGCATAACCACGTGCAGGCACTGTTCAATGTTGATAAGCTGCAAAAAGAATCACATTTGTCGTTACGTTCACTCATAGATAGCATTAATAAAAATATTAGAGCGTTAAAAACATTGAACGAGCCCACGGATTCTTGGGATACGCTTATAGTGTATATGATGTCATGCAAATTAGATCCCATCACTAGTAGGAACTGGGAGGAGTATCGCAATACATTGGATACTGCACCCACTTTATCACAATTTTGTAAATTCATTAGCAACAAAGCAGATTTATTAGAAACATTAGAAAACAATAATCAAAATCATAAAATAATACATAAATTAGATAATAAACAAAAAAGCTTCATAGTTGCCACTAATAATTATAACAATCATAACAATAATCATAACTCAAACCAAATTTCTTACAATAAAACCCCATTAAAATGCCCCCTTTGTTTTAAACACCATCTATTATATACATGTGAATCTTTCAGAAATCTATCTATAGAATCACGAGTTTGTAAAGCAAAGGAACTCAATGTGTGTATGAATTGTTTACGCACAGGTCATATCACATCAAGATGTAGATTATCACGCTGCAAATATTGCAAAGGAAAGCATAATACTCTCTTGCATGTAGATGACCAGACCATGTCTACGTCTATTAATAATTCTATGCCTAGTAGTAGTAGTAGTGTCGCCCTTCCTATTGACATTGCCGGTATTTCTTCTACTAATTGTCCAACAGGCAATGTCGCTTTATCTTGTGACACTATCATACAGAATACTACTTCTTCTATTTTACTGTCCACAGCTATGGTGAAGGTTGTGAGCGATGACGGTGAGAAGTTCGACGCCAGGATCCTACTCGATAATGGTAGCACAGCCAATTTTATTACGCAGACGCTTAGTAACAAGCTGAGATTGCCTCGGCGGAACATTAACTCCACAATAACAGGTATAAATAGCCAAACATCAAATAGTACACAATCTTGTAATCTTACTATTATATCACGAGATGACAATTTTAAAATTAATATTGACTGCTATATTCTGCCTGAAATTACAAAACTGTTACCTCCAGCTTCAATTGACATTCGCAACATTCCTATACCTTCAAATTTACAGTTAGCCGACCCTTCTTTCTATTGTCCGTCAGCTATTGACATATTAGTTGGTGCTGAAGTATTTTGGGCGGTTCTCGGTAGTGCATCTATTAAACTCGGTAAAAACCAACCTACATTATATGCATCTAAATTCGGTTGGATAGTTACCGGTCCTGTGATTGTTTCATCAAAGTCTTTCTCAACAAAACAATCGCATTATTGTAATCTACAAACTAATGAATTAAACTTAAATTTAAATAAATTCTGGGAGTTGGATTCGGTTCCTTTAAAAAAATATAGTTTATCTCCAGAAGAACGAGCCTGTGAGGAAAGCTTTCGTACTAATACCACTCGAAACAAAGACGGTCGTTTTATGGTTACTTATCCATTGAAAGACAACTGTAACACGTTAGGTAATTCTTATGAAATGGCTAAACGTCGATTTCTTTCCTTAGAACGTCGTTTTCAACGTGATCCTAACTATAAAGAGAAATACGTTCAGTTTATGGCAGAGTACGAGCGCCTGGGACATATGACTGAGATTACTTCACCATTGAAACCGCATTCTAGTAGCGACATTGAGTATTTTTTGCCGCATCATGGTGTGGTTAGGGAATCCAGTACTACAACTAAGCTCCGGGTAGTCTTCGATGCCTCTGCTGCTTCCACATCTGGAATATCATTCAATGATATTCAGATGGTGGGGCCTACTGTCCAGGATGATCTGTTCTCCATTTTACTACGTTTCCGTCAACACAAATATGTAATATCTGGCGACGTAGAAAAAATGTATAGAGCAATTGACATCACTCCCTCCCGCCGTACTTTACAACAGATAATTTTTAGATCGAATCCCAATGAACCCTTAAAAACATACAGACTTAATACCCTAACTTATGGCACAGCTTCTGCCCCTTACTTAGCCACGAAATGTCTGGTTAGTTTATCGCCAGAATCAAGTAATGAAACCGTAAAGACTTCTATTGAACGTGACTTCTATGTCGACGATTATCTAAGCGGTGGTAATTCAATTTCTGAGGTGGTCAAAATGAGTAAGGAAGTAATTTCTATTTTATCTTCTGCAAATTTTCATCTACGAAAATGGCAGTCTAATTCATTACAAATCTTAACTGAAATTTCAGGTATTACAGAGGCTTCAAACAGTCTAGATTTTTTTGAAAAGAGTACTATTTCATGTAAAATGCTAGGTTTGCGTTGGTTATGCGATTCAGATACGTTAGTACTTTCTATCTATATAGATACAAACAAACAAATTACAAAACGCAATATCTTGTCAATTATTAGTCAGATTTTTGATCCGTTAGGTCTAGTCAGTCCGTGTATAGTAGAAGCCAAAATAATTATGCAAAAGCTATGGCTTAGTAAATATGATTGGGATGACATTATATCTGACGAGTTAAAAGATCTCTGGCTTTCTTTAATAACTACCCTTCCCTGTCTAAATAACTTAAAAATACCTAGATGGGTATTATGTGACAATTATGTATGTAACGAAATACATGTTTTTACAGACGCGTCTGAGGCGGCATATGGTGCATGCATTTATATTCGTTCTACAGATAATAAAGGATTAGTTAAAGTCCAACTTCTAGTGTCAAAAAGTCGAGTGGCACCGGTTAAGGGGGTCTTCCTATGTGATGGGTTGAAAAAATCGTTTTTTTTTTTTTATAAATTGCTCCTTAACATGTCTAGAATACGGTAGTAAAGCGATTTTAGAAAATTCGAAGTCGTTTTAAAGATACAGCAGGTAAAAGAAAGAGCGGTTCGGAGCGGTGAGTTGGCAGTTAGAGACCGGGCCTATTGTGTACCGTCGGCTTTATACCTGGCCTCCCTTTTATTAATATATTTGTTTATACAAGTTTAGACACGTTTCTACAGACTTAAACAGAAATTTCTATTGTTATAATATTTTACCGAAGTTATTTTAGTCTTGGTTGAACTTCGAAGAGAGCAACAGCTACAAATTATTTTTTTTCATAATGAGTGGACGGAAAGGAAGCGAGTGGAAATGTTCATCCTGGTCGTAGTAAAAAAAGAAACAGTTGGTGTAAATGGCGTAAGGCTGAAGCTAATAATGAACTGGACCAATCATCACGATAAACCACCTCTAATTCCGCAAGTCCAAAAAGCTATCAAACCGGTTTTCGAAGATTTATCGAAAGACGAATTATTAATTCGTTGTTTAGGAGCAGAGACACAAAACAATAACGAATCTTTGAATTCTTTGATTTGGACTTTCGCTCCTAAACATCTTCATTCTGGTCCCAAAGTTGTTGAAATTGCTAGCTACTTAGCAGTTATTATCTTTAATGAAGGTTTTCAAGGTATTTTAAAAGTTATGTCGATTATGGGATGCCCTGTTGGTCGTGAAGCCCAAGCGTATGTTGAGAAACGGGATGAAAAGCGAATCTTACGCTCTGAGCGGCGCGTAAGTGATGTCGTTAAACAAGCCAGGATTGACTCAAGAGCTGAACAATCTGCTTTAAAAGAGTTTCACGAGGAAGAGGAAGGAATACTCTATGGACCAGGCATCGCCGATTGAGAGTAAGTTGATATTTTAATAGTTTTTAACGGACTTGAAACTTTAAACGCGTTTTTCTCAAAACTGTGTTTTTCAAACTTTCCTCCATTGTATCTCAGAAACGGCTGGACCGAATTACTTGAAATTTACAGGGCACACTCAATATATGTAAACGCATGGAATGAACTATTATCAATCGAAAATTTTCAAAACTTCGATTTTTTAATAGCAAAAAACAAAAAAAAAAAAACGCCTAATTTGCAACTTTTATTTCAAATGTCTATCAAAAATCCAATTTTTTTTATATTCATTTTATTATAGGTCATTCCGTGCTTTTAAGCCTACAAATTAAAACGCCGTTTTTTTTTTTTTTCAGATAAGCCGATCAGCCGGAATCGTGGAGGAAGTGGGAGCTCTTTTTTTCGAGGCGGGGGTGTTCAGAGCGCTGTAACTCTAGTTTGACTGAATATTTTTAGCTGAAATTTTATATTTATACTGTCCAAATATGTGTTAATAAATGATAAAAAACTTGAAGCTCTAAATATTTACTGGTCGTAGAAAAAAAAATCCTAAAATATCCCTAAAAAACAGGCCGTCACATAGGAAGACCCCTTAAGCCCACTACAATACCACGTCTTGAGCTCTGTGGCGCCCTCTTAGGAACAAGATTGTGTTCTAAAGTGATGAGTTCTCTTACTTTACCTATTAGTCATTGTCGGTTCTGGTGCGATTCGACAATAGTGTTGAGTTGGTTATCTATGGCAGCTAATACATTAAAACCCTTTGTACGCAATCGTGTACATGAAATACAGGAAAGTACAGCAGGGCATACGTGGTATGTTCCGTCCACGGATAATCCGGCGGATTTTGTTTCTCGCGGGCTGAAGGCTGACCTAATCAGCAACTGTTCTTTATGGTGGTCAGGGCCGGAGGTTTTTATTGTTAAATAAAAATGATTGGCCAAAAATACCCAATCAAACTGTGAAACAAGATCCACCTGATGTAGTGTCATCGCATCGCTTTTCATCACTCGACCTTACATCAAATCCTCATTCACATGTATTAATAAAATCACAATATAATAATCAGTCATTATTTAAAACACTAATTCATAAATTTTCAAATTTTCATCGTTTGCATAGAGTAGTTGCTTATATACTAAGATTTGCTAACAATTTAAAAAGTAAAAACAATAAGTTGCATGGTTTTCTTACTAGTAAAGAACTTACTGATTCATTACAGCTTATTACAATCCATGCCCAAAAGGATATGTTTCCAATAGAACTTAGTTTACTTTCATCAAAAAAATCATTACCACGTAAAAATAGACTTGCATCTCTAAGTCTATTCGTAGATAATAATGGTATTATTCGCGTAGGCGGCAGACTAGACAATTCTCCCTACGACTATAATATAAAACATCCCATATTATTGTGTGCAAAACATCATTTCACTAAATTAATATTTATTAAATACCATAAAGAATTGTTACATGCTGGTCCCCAGCTTCTTTTAGCTAATATTCGACATACATATTGGCCTCTAGGAGGCAGAAATCTTTCTAAATTAGTAGTCAGGAATTGCATAAAATGCTTCAAAAATAAATGTTTAATAATACAACCTATTATGGGACAGTTACCGACATTAAGAACAAAATTAGAGTTTCCATTTTTACATTGCAGTGTCGACTATGCTGGGCCAGTGTTTATAGCTGACCGGAAAGGGCGAGGTTGCAAGCTTATAAAGTCATACCTGTGTATTTTTGTGTGTCTTGCAGTCAAAGCCGTGCACATCGAGCTCGTTACAGACCTATCTAAAGCAGGGTATATGTCTGCTTTAAACCGTTTTGTGGCTCGTCGAGGTAAACCTCAAAGTATCTTGTCTGACAACGGTACTAACTTTGTCGGCGCCTGCAACGAACTACAAACGTTTTTACAGAAATCTGATATTTCATACGAGGTCACCCAACAAGGTATTGAGTTTGCATTCGCTCCTCCCTATTCACCACACTTCAATGGTATCGCTGAGGCAGCAGTCCGTTCCACCAAACATCATTTAAGGCGATTACTGCAAGTAGCTCATTTTACGTATGAGGAGATGGCAACATGTTTGATTCAAATTGAGGCAGTTTTAAACTCACGTCCATTAACCCCTATTTCCTGTGATCCTTTAGATTTAACAGCCCTAACTCCTTCACATTTTTTAATTGGACGACCACTAATGTCGGTTCCACATCCACAAGTAATTGACATCAAAATTGAGCGTCTGGAACGCTATCACAGGGTGCAGCACATCAAACAACATTTCTGGCAAAGATTTCACCTCGAGTATATTTCTCTACTCCAACAGAAAACCAAGTGGACGTCTTCAACTGGCCATCTGTCTGCTGGAACACTCGTCCTAGTAAAGGATAGAGGACAACCGCCGCTACTGTGGCTCCTGGGGCGCGTCACTAAAGTTTTCCCTGGCATCGACGGGGCCGCACGCGTGGCCGAACTGAAGACCAAGAAGGGAACAATTTTGAGGGCTTTCAACAACCTCTGCCCTCTTCCTGTTTCTTGAATACTTCAACCCGAGGAGGATGTTCGAGCGCTATCGAACATGAGCTATTGACATCCTCTAGGCCGGGACACCTTTCACTTTGCCTTGCGCCTACGACGTCACCGCACGCGTACCTTATTAATTAGATAATGTTCCTTGTAATATTATAACTCCTCGTATTAAATATAATAACTTACAGTCCACTACTTATTTTATTTACGAGTCATCAACAATATCTATATTAATAATTCCGTCAAGGGGTACGGTAGGCTCGAACGAAACCTTATGTGAATAACAAAACATAAAAAAATATTGATTTCGAGTCTACCGTACCCCTTGATGGAATTATTAAGGGGGTCTTCCTATGTGACGGCCTGTTTTTTAGGGATATTTTAGGATTTTTTTTCTACGACCAGTAAATATTTAGAGCTTCAAGTTTTTTATCATTTATTAACACATATTTGGACAGTATAAATATAAAATTTCAGCTAAAAATATTCAGTCAAACTAGAGTTACAGCGCTCTGAACACCCCCGCCTCGAAAAAAAGAGCTCCCACTTCCTCCACGATTCCGGCTGATCGGCTTATCTGAAAAAAAAAAAAAAACGGCGTTTTAATTTGTAGGCTTAAAAGCACGGAATGACCTATAATAAAATGAATATAAAAAAAATTGGATTTTTGATAGACATTTGAAATAAAAGTTGCAAATTAGGCGTTTTTTTTTTTTTTGTTTTTTGCTATAAAAAATCGAAGTTTTGAAAATTTTCGATTGATAATAGTTCATTCCATGCGTTTACATATATTGAGTGTGCCCTGTAAATTTCAAGTAATTCGGTCCAGCCGTTTCTGAGATACAATGGAGGAAAGTTTGAAAAACACAGTTTTGAGAAAAACGCGTTTAAAGTTTCAAGTCCGTTAAAAACTATTAAAATATCAACTTACTCTCAATCGGCGATGCCTGGTCCATAGAGTATTCCTTCCTCTTCCTCGTGAAACTCTTTTAAAGCAGATTGTTCAGCTCTTGAGTCAATCCTGGCTTGTTTAACGACATCACTTACGCGCCGCTCAGAGCGTAAGATTCGCTTTTCATCCCGTTTCTCAACATACGCTTGGGCTTCACGACCAACAGGGCATCCCATAATCGACATAACTTTTAAAATACCTTGAAAACCTTCATTAAAGATAATAACTGCTAAGTAGCTAGCAATTTCAACAACTTTGGGACCAGAATGAAGATGTTTAGGAGCGAAAGTCCAAATCAAAGAATTCAAAGATTCGTTATTGTTTTGTGTCTCTGCTCCTAAACAACGAATTAATAATTCGTCTTTCGATAAATCTTCGAAAACCGGTTTGATAGCTTTTTGGACTTGCGGAATTAGAGGTGGTTTATCGTGATGAAATTGGTCCAGTTCATTATTAGCTTCAGCCTTACGCCATTTACACCAACTGTTTCTTTTTTTACTACGACCAGGATGAACATTTCCACTCGTACTTCCTTTCCGTCCACTCATTATGAAAAAAAATAATTTGTAGCTGTTGCTCTCTTCGAAGTTCAACCAAGACTAAAATAACTTCGGTAAAATATTATAACAATAGAAATTTCTGTTTAAGTCTGTAGAAACGTGTCTAAACTTGTATAAACAAATATATTAATAAAAGGGAGGCCAGGTATAAAGCCGACGGTACACAATAGGCCCGGTCTCTAACTGCCAACTCACCGCTCCGAACCGCTCTTTCTTTTACCTGCTGTATCTTTAAAACGACTTCGAATTTTCTAAAATCGCTTTACTACCGTATTCTAGACATGTTAAGGGAGCAATTTATTAAAAAAAAAAAAAAACGATTTTTTCAACCCATCACATAGGAAGACCCCCTTAAATACTAATAACACTGATAAACAAACTGCAGTCGCTATCTTTTCATGTCACTAGCTAACAACCAATCAACACATCGCATGTGTGTAAAACCACAGATAACATAATGTAAAACGAAAGCTCTTGCCGGAAACATGACGTTGTCGTTTCGCGAAAATATTGTTTTTGACACTTTTTTATGATAAAATCGTGTATCGTATATCGTGTGTATGTGTTCTTTCTTTAAACCTGAAATTGTCCGATTGCGAGACAAATTTGGCAATTTTGTTTTATTAATTTGTTTTACGGCTTTTACAATATAAATTACAAAAATTAAAGTCAATGTCAAATGTCAAATAATAATAAATGTCAAATGTTGTTTCTTTGTTCTGACGAACTTATTAAAAAAAAAAACTTAATAACAATCACAATTTCTTCACATTTTATTATTACACATAAGTTGCCAGGTATTTGCATTTTTTAAATAATGTTGTGGTGTGGCACTATCAGAAATTAAATTATTTACCCATTTTTGTAGGTTATACAGAAATAATGTGTGGGTGTTTATTTAAAATTAATAAAGTAGGTATAGGTATTAATAAATATATGGTTGTTGTATCAAAATAGAATTTTCTTATTTTTCACTAAAATAAAGACTAACTGCCTTTTTTATAAAACAAATGACCTTTTCATTGTATCATATATTATGAAAGTATTTAAATTATTTAGCTGATTGTAAGAAAAAAATTTTGGTTTGTAGATTAATACTGTAAAATTACTATTTGTACGGAAACGACAAAAACATATTTTTATGCTGCGATAAAAATAAATTATAAAATTCTGTTATGGAAACGTCATATTAAGCTTTAAAACTAATTTGTTAAAATAAAAGTTTCCGATTAAACAAATCGGTATCGCAGGTACACCACTACTCCACTGTAGATGGTAACATTATTTCAAAATTTGACATTTCAACCTGTCAATTTAGTCTCCGGGATTAAAAAACAAACTATTATAACCAAGTATGGCACTTATAAACTAATTCCTAAACTACTTGGTGTCCCTGTCGCCCCGCGCCCCGCATGTTTATGGGGGCTCGACCCCAGAGTGGGGGCATAGCAAATGGCTAACGCGGGGCGAGAGGGAAAGTTGAAAGGAAGAGGAAATGGATAGGAAGAAGGGAAAAAGGACGGTGGTGGACCAAGTCGTCGTACTGAAAGAGCGACAGAACTAGGAACTTAACAAGTCCCTGAGAGTCACGCGGACTAAATAAATAAAAGAATGAAAAAATAACTCCTATCCCCAAGTATGGCACAACGTGTAGTAAGCTTTAAGTAGTATTTCTTTATTTCTTTTTTTTAAGTAAACTTGCCCAAGTTTGCCACCCGGGGGTTGTTGTCCCCGGAGTAGATGCCGGGACAAAGGGGTCCCCGAGGCCCCAACCTTCACCTCCCTAGAGGGGTACGGAAGACCATACACACTATAACCATAACCAGAAAAGTAGAAGTTTTAGTTCAAATGTCATTATCCTTTAGTTTTGCATAGTGAATTACTTTATTTGGATTACACACATTATGCCGAAAATCGTAAGTATTTCATAAAATATTTCATTGCCTTTGTTTGGTCTTTTGTTTGATGATACCTGTATCATTTTGTTAACATGTGAATCTCCTTGCATGTGGTAAACATTGTCACAATTGTGGAAAGTGGGTGCAGCGAAGGACTTTCCGTAAAGATGGTGAGTAGTATTTTAGTAGGTCTGTATGTAGGCAGATTGTGTTTTTAAGTGAATTTTGTTCTATGTTTTTTTAAAGTGAATAAAATAAGTACTTATTTACTTCCAGTTGACGATCAAGAACGGGAAAGATGTTCGAATAAAGCAATTCGTTTTAAATATCTGCCAAAGTAGAGAGTGTTTAAAACAAAGAGGTTTACAGAAAATAAACCTTAAAAGTTATATGTTTTGTTAATTTATTTTGAATGTTGATTTAAAATAAAAATTATTTGTATAAATACTTTCGCACTTATTATTTACTATAGTATTTATTAAACACAATGAACGAAGCTTTACGAATTTATGCCTTGCTTACCTTTAATATTCTTTGAGGACCGATGACTACAGAAATATCTACTCGAGCGAAGCCGGGTTTTCATCTAGTGTTTTTATAATTGCGGTATAATTATTATTTTATATATTATATTATTATGTTACAATATTATATTATTTATGTTTTAAATGCAAAATTATAATTCAGTGTATTGTACAGCGGTTTCATTAACATACTTTTAAAATAATAGCGGGAATGTGATTTTTGGTGTGTTGCTTGGCAGGGTGTTCAGAGGGTTGTTGGCAACACGGTGTCTGGCTGAGGACGGATTCGCATTTAGTAGACACAGTTGCGCTGCGACGTGGCGGAGGGCACACCTCGCAGCACAAATGTAGCTCTAGAGAATAGCACAGTACAGCGGTGTACGGCCGCGTACATGCGCGTACAGCCGCGTACGGCCGCGTACAGCGGCAGCAGCGCTCACAGCTTCAAGCTGGCCAGCCGCGTGTCATCAACACATTCCGTTATCATTTTAAATATATGGTGTATTTAATCAATTTGAATATATTTAATTATGCCCTTGACTCAGGAACATATTCTAAAGACTAATTTCCTTTAGGCGGACAAAAAATTCTAAAATGTTTAAGATACATTATGGTTGAGAAGTAGCAAACATGTAAAAAAAATATAAAAATAAGGTTTATTTTTATATTTAATTATTTTTATGCATTATAACTTTAAGTATATTAGTATACTATTTCAGTTCTTGTTTAAGAAATTTATGTTAGCGGGTAACTTGGTCAGTCTCATGCTCACTAGATGGCGCCATAGGAAAATTTTGATGGCTCTACTTATGTTACGGCGGGCGATATTTGCCTTTTAAAAAATATATTTTATTTAATTAAAACAAATGAAATTATTAAAGTATAAAGTGTATAATTATGTCTAATGATCGAACAAGACTACTGTAAAAATATAACAATTAATAATTGGTGTTAGGTGCCGATTCGTGGTAATTTGCTGTTCCTGGTAGCGGTGTCAGCTTATTGTGCCACACACAGCAATTTACCAGGCGTTACGCCATGGTAACTCCTCCCTCCTTTAGATAGAACCGCGTCTCGCTGTTCTTCTGCGGGGATGGTCTAGCAATCTGGTCTGCGGCCATCTTCTTCCTTCGGGTAGTTATATATGTAATTAATTTCCAGCTCAAATAGCCTAACCCAAGGAGGTATAGGGCGATGGTAGTCCAACTTGGTTTTAGTGATATGAAAGTCTCATTATTATCCACATCATCTTGTATATAATGCGCTGTTTTTATGAGTTCATGTATATTGTCTAAGGAGATGTCTTCTAGTTGTATTTTTGCTTGAATTTCATCTGTTCTTATTGCCTCCTGCTTTGGTAATGGAATAATGTCTTCAATGGTTACAGTATTGCTATGAGTTTGTAGAGTTTTATTTAAAACTTGCACGTAACACTCGTTGGGGATTGCGATGAGATGTACTCCGTTGAGGGTGTGATACGTTATTTCAGTACCACATGTTGCTTTCAGGACCTCTTGAGTGTTGGTGATAAGAAGCCAGCTACTAGGACTAATATTTTGTAACTTTCCCTTCTTTATCATCATTTTTGCGTATGGACAAGATTCGTGGTTGATTTTATGTTCTATTGTTGCTGTGATACAATCTCCAGCGTCTTGTAAGGATTTCAGTAACAACTGCTTGCAGATGTGTACGTCTTCGGTGATGCTGCGACAATCTTCATCTATGTACGTGTACTCTCCCTTTCCAAGTACTAGGTATTTGGATTTGGGAATAATGGTAAGGTTGTCTTTGTTAGGAATAGAATACATATGGATAAGGTCATAGGCGGCTGTTTCTACTGAGGGTATTTCTAAAATGAAATTTAATGATTGTTCTGTACTATAAGCTTTAACCTCTATAGACTTTTCTATTTCGTGAATATTTTCTAGATAGATCGGTGCCACGGGATTGAAGCTATATTTACGTTTCATATCTAACATTTCAATAATTAAGTTTTTAGTATTTATTACACTGGGGTGCATGATACCTATTTGTGCGAATGCCATAGCGTCTTCTAAGATCATTAGCTTATCTAATATTAACTGTAAACTAAAATCTATTTGTATATGAACTTGTAATAAACTAAACTGCCTAAATACTATATTAGAATGCTGCGTTATATTTTGTATAATTAAACTTAACCTATTTTGATTTTGATTTATCTTATCTAATTGATTCGCAAATTCTGCAATAGTCTTTTGAGCTATTACAATAGATTTTTCTTGTATAGAATGTATTTTATTATTGAGATTAGAAATTTGTTGCTCTATTTTTACTGCATCATCGTAATCTAGATTGCCTGTAACTGTTTTTACTAAAGAACCTAATCCGTTAAAAATTCCGCGTCGTACTCTACTATGGGGTATTATAGCTATTATTTTGCTTTGTATCATCTGTATTTTATACTCTATTTGATCTGTATACGATTTATGCAACTCTCCTGGAATTATCTTATCATCATAAAACTTGGTACTTGCATATAGAGAACTCAGCTTTAATGTAGTTGTATATAAATAACTAATGTTGTAGGCACATACTAAGTTAAAAGTATCTATTTGTCTAAGGACTGACCCCTGCTTTAGCAAAAGTATACCATTAGAGTTATCAATGGGAGTGATTTTCACGGTGGTTGCTGATGTGAGCATGAGGGCTCCGGAGATGATCGTCCTGGAACAAGGTGGGGTCTTCGTAATAACTTGAAATGTACTCTTATAGATTTGGAATTAGGGTGGTTGCCTATTATTTCAGCCACATTGTTAGGGTGTAAATGAATAATTTTATATGGGCCTTTAAAAACTGGTTTTGTTTTGTCGTTTCTCGCTGTTTTTGCCACCTGCTTATAAACGGTTTCACCTACCTTCAGACGTATTTCCTCTGCTTCCTGGTTTCGCTTGTTTATTACCTGTTCTTTATTTTTAGACAGATTGGCTGCCACAGACTGCTGCACTGCTTCTGCATTTGTCCTATGTGTAAGTACAAAGTCTTGGTAAAACTCTTTGTTATAGTAGAGTTCTAATGGGTTTCTAGCCGCTGTATGTCCATAAAGTAATTCGTGTGGAGTATAACCTGTTGTGGAATGAATGGAATTGTTATATGCGATAACTGCATATCTCATAAGTGTTTGTATAGTGTCATCTTTGTTAGTCATGCGTTGAATGCGTATAATTTCGCCGATTGTTGAATGGAATCTTTCTATAGGGGAATTTGAGTTGGGGTTATATGGGGTAGTGAAGTGTATGTCTATATTATGTGATGCACAGATTTCTTTTAATATGTCGTTGTCGAATTTAGTGTCTGAGTCTGTCGTTATCTTTAGGGGCAAACCTAGTATAGCAAATATCTGTAGTAGGCCATCTGCAACGTGTACGCTGCTGGAGGCTTGTAAGGGCACAGCTTGCGCAAACTTCGAGAAATTGTCAATGATAGTGAGAAACGTTCCTCCGCCAGTAGAATATAGATCCATGAATAAGTGTTGCATAGGTTTAGTAGGTGTTTCCGTTTTCATCAATGTTGGTCTTAAAGGATTGCGTTCGTATTTACCTTTTAAACAAATGTCACACTTATTTACAAAAGCCTGAATTGATAGGAGCATGTTCGGCCAGTGATAATTTCTACGTAGATGTTTATACGTTTCCTGAATACCGCGATGTATATTTTTACCTTCGTGATATTTTTTTATAAGATTTTGTTGTTCTGTCTTATTTTCTACTAATGTGACACGGGTTGTACACCTAAATAACTTTGGGCCTCTTTCATTAAAGACTGTGGTGTATATTTTTGAAAATTCTAAATAAAGGTTTTCGTCGAGAAAGTAACAGTGAAAAACTCTATCTGCTACAGTATGCTCTTTTAGAAATTTTATTATTTCGCGTTCAGTATTGTTAATTGGTATAAATACATCTTTAATTGTTGTTTTAGAATTTGTGGACCTATCCTCTACTCTATATACAGATCCTGGAGTGGACCTTATGTAGAATTGTTTTTGCTGTCTTTCTATAGCGTCTTCTATAATTGGAATTCCTATATTGTCGTTATCTGGTTGGGTGTGTTTGGTAGATATGAGGTGACCTGGCTCAAATGAAGTTGTACTCATACTATCGGTTGATGTATGTGTTTGTACTGTAGGTGGGTTTATTGTAGGCTGTACATTTAAAGGGTTTACTTGGTTTTCAGGGGGATCAGCTTCAGCAGCTTCAGATTCAAGTTCCCTACGTGCGTTTTCAAATATACGTGGGATAATTTCGTCGTCATCGTTGTCATCGAAATTTACTAACAGGGATTCAATGCTATTATGAAATATTTTTGCTCTGGATAAAGCATCCGCATTAGTGTTCTGTTTACCCTTTTTGTATATAACTTTATAATCATACTCAGCTAATTTTAACCTCCATCTTGTTAATTTTGAATTTGGGTCTTTGAGGGACATCAGCCATGTTAATGGTCGATGATCTGTATAGATAGTAAATTTACGGCCGTATAAATATGGTCGGAAGTATTTTACCGCCCATACTATAGCTAGCAACTCTTTTTCAATAGTTGAATAGCGGGTTTCTGTTTCAGAAAGTGTCCTAGATGCATATGCAATAGGTTTGTCTGAACCTAACGGGCCTTGAGAGAGGACTGCTCCGAGAGCAAAGTCTGATGCGTCTGTGGTAAGTATAAAGTCCTTGTCAAAGTCGGGGAATTGCAAGAGTGGGTCGTTGTTTAGTATTTGTTTACATTTATTAAAAGCATCTATGAACTCAGGTGTATGTGTAACTTTGTGATTTTTTTTTAAACAAATAGTCATAGGCTTTGTTAATTTAGCAAAATCTTTAATGAACTTTCTATAATAACCAACTAAACCGAGGAAAGACTTAATGTCCTTCTGTGTTTTTGGGATAGGGAAATTTAAAACAGCTTTTATTTTATCTTTATTATGTTTAAGTCCGTCGGCTGTTAGTTCATGTCCTAAGAATTGTACATGTTTTTGTAAAAATTCTGATTTATCGAGTTGAATTTTGAGATTATGAGTTTTTAAACGATCAAATACTTGTTTTAATTTATTCATGTGCTCTTGTAGTGACGTAGAAGCTATTATAACGTCATCTAAATATGTAAAGACGTTATCGAGTCCACGTAAAATATGATCCATTAGTCTCTGGAATGTACTTGGAGCATTTTTGAGACCAAACGGCATTCTTAAAAATTCGAAATGTCCCCTTTCTGTTGAGAATGCTGTTTTCTCAATATCACGAGAGTGCATTTCTACCTGGTGGTACCCACTTGCTAGATCTATTGTACTGAAGTACTGTGCACGTCCTAGTCTATCGAGTATATCGCTAATGTTCGGCAAAGGATATTTGTCTTCAATAATCCTATCATTAAGTCGCCTATAGTCAATGACTAATCGCCACTTGACTTTGCCAGAAGCGTCAGGCTTCTTAGGGACTATGTGTACAGGGCATGACCATGGTGATATACTTTCGCGGATAATGCCTTGTTTCATAAGGTTATCGATTTGGGATTTAATTTCTAATCTTTGTTGTGGGGCTTGTCTATAACTACGTACAAAAATCGGGGTGTCGTCAGTTAATCTTAGTTCGTGTTTAACAGCGTGAGTGAAGGTTAAAGGGATGTTTTCGGAATAAAATAGATCTCTATACTGATAGCACAATTTAGTTATCTCGCGTTCCTCTTCTTCGTTCATATGGCTAGATCGAATTTTCTTTAAATTTTCACATAGTTCTTTATCAATATTTATATTACTTTGCATTGAATATGAATAATGAATCGGTTTTTCATTTTGCTTATATGGTTGTAATTCGATTGGGGATTTGTTTGTAATAATTTTCTTTTCTGTATTTGAATTAATGATTGATGTTAGGAATGTCCCATTATGAACCTTAACTATCGCCGCGGGAGATACTAAACCGGGTGTCCAACTGTACTCGTCATGGATATACTGTCCGTCTGTGTAGTTACATTTAATTTTAATTATTTTTTGGCACATCGGCTCTAATCGAATATTCTTTTTGGGGTAATCGATATAAATTGGTATGTCAGTAGTGTGGGTGCGAAGTATTTTATTTTTTAAATCAATATTACTCGAGAGTGATTTTAATAGGTCTAATCCGATTAATCCTTTATATTTATTGTCAAACTTAAAAATGAGAAATTTGTGAGTGATGTTCGAGTTAAAGACTGATGGTAGGGGCAAATGAGCGACATATGCATGTTGCGTCACCGCGTGAGCTGTCTTTACCTCGAATGGTTCGTAATCGATGCATTGTTCGAGTTTCGCGTATTGAATGACATCGGGCGATATCATAGAACGTGAGGCGCCAGTATCAATGAGAAACTTTCCATTAAACTCGGGGATTATTATGTACGGGAGATGATCTTTATCTTGGTGGTTTAGTTTTATCAACTCTGGTCGTCTTCGTCCTGAGTTTCGGAAAAATCCTGAGATGTTTCAATTTGTTCTTCTATTAAGTTAGTGTTAGGGTAGTAATTGTTATGCTGTTCGTCATGAGGGGAATAATAATCTAACGGTTTGCAATAATACTGAGGTGTGTCGGACTTATCTTCGTACGGAGTGTAGAATAATTCCTCATATGCATATTGTGGAGGTGTCGGTTTGTTAACCGATCGCATAGTGACGTCAGATGTAAGTTGATTCGGACTTACCTGTTGTTGTGGAACGTTCGGCTGTCTTTGCTGGTTATTGTTACTCCTAAAGTTGCCTGAGTTTTGCTTAAAATTACCGGGGGTTGGTCTATTCTTCCAGGGTAATAATGAATTAACTAACTGTTGCCGTTGTTCCGGGCTGAGATTATTTTGTTGAGGTACATATTGATTAAATGGCATTTGTCGTGAAAAATGTGGCTGCGTTGAAAAATTGAATGGTGTACCTACTTGACCATGAAATTGACGTGGAAAATTATTAGGTTTATAATTATCTATTTTTGTAGCTTTTTGCTGTTGGTTTTGGGAATTAAAACTAGAATTATTCTTATAAGTAACTGATTTCGTCTCCTCCTGTCGTGCGGTTACTATTGCAAGTTCCAATGTACCTGGCATCATAATTCTTACGCCTATTGATATATGGAAGTCCAATTGACTGATATATTGCTCAATAGCCATTTTCTCATAGTACGATTTGTCGGTGTGTTGCCCAACCATATACAGAGTATTTAAAAGGTCTCTAATCCTTTTACCGAAGGATTCCGCATCCTCGTTTTTATTCCGACGGATACGTGTGAGCTCTTGCATAACTTGAATCTCGTTCCTAGGTTCTCCTAGACGTGTTAGTAGAACGCGTTTTATATCGGGCCAACTGTTTAATGACTCCTCATAAGCTATCGCGTCAATCGCCGCACCACTAAGGCGACTTTTTATAAGACAAACTATAGCTAGAGAGCCTGCATCCGCTGTTGGGTGGATAAGTCCCATTAAATTATCAACTTCTCTTAAATAAAAGTTTAATCTTTTAGGGTTCCCATCGTATTTGGGCATGAGGTCAGTAATCATCTTATAGTCGGCTGCGAACTCCATCTTAATAATATTTTATATTTATGATAATAACTATACTACTATTAATACGTGTATACACACAGAATTCAATTGATTTTAAATTGACTTGTGAAATCTATAGCGATACGAGCCTATAGACAGATACACATTAAAGTTCACTTATAATTAAATACGAAAGGAAATAGAGCATAGGATGTACTTGGAAAGTAATAGAGTACTCACCAACACAGCATCTTCTGCATCTCCGTTTCGGGTCTCGTCGATCACAGGTCTCCAATTTTCCGGATTCCCGCAAGTCTTCAATATGCCGCCGTTATAGTTCTTATTATGATATCGCGGATAGTTACGATTAGCATCGTTCACTCTAGTTCTCAACACACGAAGAGTCTATTCGCGCGAGGACTTCTATTTGCAAAGTCCTAGAGTGCCGCGATCCTACCGACTGCGCCACTTATGTTACGGCGGGCGATATTTGCCTTTTAAAAAATATATTTTATTTAACTAAAACAAATGAAATTATTAAAGTATAAAGTGTATAATTATGTCTAATGATCGAACAAGACTACTGTAAAAATATAACAATTAATAATTGGTGTTAGGTGCCGATTCGTGGTAATTTGCTGTTCCTGGTAGCGGTGTCAGCTTATTGTGCCACACACAGCAATTTACCAGGCGTTACGCCATGGTAACTCTCTATTAAGATGTTTTTGCTTTTATATTCTTATATTATATTATAGCTCTACGCCCAGCCTTAAATGTGACCTACGGGTTTTGGCTATTTGAGACAAATATTTGTGGAAATCATATTTCAACAGTGCTGTGGCCAGCAGTATACTGGTAATAAACTAGATACCTACTTAATAATGTAAGATTATGAATATAATTGAGTATCTAATATGATCTATTTGGTAAATAGCGCCATCTAGTATTTATAGACCGAACCACGTTGTTTGTCAGAAGATAACCGTTACCTCCGCTTCTCTCCCTACTACACTAACTTCGGTCTATAAATATGGAGGTCGGTAGTTGAATAATCCTCTTTGGTTGGGTGAGCCGCGGCATTCAGTCAACGAGTGCAGAGCGTGCCGGTTGTGTTTTGGATACAAAAGTAAATTGTATTAGGAATGGGTTCATCCCAGTCTTAGTTTAGCCTGGGGGAAGCTGCAAGTAGTGAAGGTGAGTGTTAATGCATTCTAAAAGAGCCTTAAACCTACACCCGTGTCACAAGTCACGGGCGCTACTTGGGGTTTCCCTTGCGGTAGCCGGCTTCAAAGCCTAAGTCATCATCTTATACAAATACCACCCTTACATCAGAAGTGAGACAATCACGTCCATACATAAGTTGACATTTTTTCTTCTTTTTTTATTTTTCCCATAAATACTGATCGGTGAATTACACTCTTGATGAGTACTTTTTATTTTATTACTTATTGAGTACATATTTAAAATTACCCGGTAAGACCAAAAAAAAAACAAGATTGCGGGTATCCATGAAATAGATTCTGGTTCCTCCTGACGGATTATCTTCCCTTGAAATCCCTAAGTTAAGAAATGAATGTAAAGCCTGTCGACGGGTCGTTGTCAGATCGACAGGCCCAGGCCGGTGGGCAGGCCCAAGCCGGTCAACAGGCCCGAGCCGCTCGACAGGCCTGAGCTGGTCGTTGGGCGCGAGCTGATCGACAGGCCCGAGCTGGTCGACAAGCCTGAGCCGTTCACCAGCCCAGGCCGGTTAACAGGCCCAGGCCGGTCGATACGCCTCTGGCGCTCGACAGGCCCGAGCTGGTCGACAAGCCAGAGCTGTTCAACAGACACGAGCCGGTCAGTAGGCCCGAGCCGGTCAACGGGCCTAGGCCGGTCGATACGCCTCTGGCGCTCGACAGGCCCAAGCTGGTCGACAATTCCAAGCCGCTCAACAGAGCTGCAGACTGTCGACACGCCGTAGCCGATCAATATCACTTGAAACACCGCAGGTCAGTGGCTTCCGGACATCACAGTAACATCCGGACTCCGTCTGTTCTGGTTTAACTAGCGTTTTAAACAAGAATAGAATAGATACGTTTAAATTATACTAATGATACTAATAAAAAAAAAAAAAGAATAAAAACAAAGCAATACGATAGAAATATAATACAGGTATTTGATCCATTTTGATGGATTCGTTGAGGTAACGAGTCTGCTGAAATAGATGATTGCATGGAGCAACATATTTACATCTCACTTTGCATTGCCTCGTTGAAAGTTTGCATTCCATCAGTGGCTTCTGATCACATTGGTGGGAATGTTTAAAAAAAAAGCTTATAATATTAATTATTAACAAGGTTGATATACTGTCGAGATCCGTGCAGTTACCAGTTTCATAACTGGATAATAGATTTTTGTCTATGAGGGTATTTATGAGAACTGTGTTAAATTGTGATATAGATTCTTAGGAAGTATATTATATATTTTAGGTCAGTCCTAAAGCTCTACTAGATGATAAAGCAGTTATAACTGGAAAATGACATAATTTGTCTCTTACAATCTAGCTATATTTATTGAAAATAGACATCTCATAAATGTATACGGAGCCGAAAATATTTTATACTAGATGAAAACCCGGCTTCGCTCGGGTAGATATTTCTGTAGTCATCGGTTCTTAAAGAATATTAAGTAAGCAAGGCATAGATACGTAAAGCTTCTTTCATTGTGTTTAATAAATACTATAGTAAATAATAAGTGCAAAAGTATTTATACAAATAATTTTTATTTTAAATCAACATTCAAAATAAATTAACAAAACATATAACTTTTCAGGTTTATTCTCTGTTAACCTCTTTGTTTTAAGCACTCTCTATTTTGCCAGATATTTAAAACCAATTGCTTCATCCAAACATCTTTCCCATTCTTTTTCGTCATTTACATTCTTTTTTTTTATTTAGTCCGCGCGACTCTCCGGGATTTGTCGAGTTCCTAGTTTTGTCGCTCTTTCAGTACGACGACGTGATCCACCACCGTCCTTTTCCCCTTTTTCCTCTTTTTCTCTTCCTTTCAACCTTCCCTCTCGTCCCGCGTTAGCCAATTCCTATGCTCCCACTCTGGGGTCGAGCCCCCATAAACATGCGGGGCTTGAGGCTACAGGGACACCAAGTAGCTTAGTAATTAATTTGTAAGTGCCATATTTGGTTATAGTTTGTTTTTTAATCCGGGAGACTAAATTGACAGGTTTAAATGTCAAATTTTCTCCTGTAGCGGGGTAGCCATATCGATTTGTTTAATCGGAAACTTTTATTCTAACAAATTAGTTTTAAAGTTTAATATGACGTTTCCATAACAGAATTGTACAATTTACGTACATATACTAATGTTTCCACTACTGCCGTAGTATTATACAGAATAAATATATATTTTTGTCGTTTCCGTACAAATAGTAATTTTTACAGTATTAATCTACAAAACATTTTCTTTCTTACAATCAGCTAAATAATATATGACACTATGAAAAAGTCATTTGTTTTATAAAAAAAAGGCAGTTAGTCTTTATTTTAGTGAAAAATAACAAAATCTATTTTTATACAACAACCACATATTTATTAATACCTATACAGGTTTAAATGTCAAATTTTCAAATAATGTTACCACCTCGGCTGTATGGGCACAGTTCCCTTTACCTTTCCGATTAAGGTTAAACAGAACCAAAAAAATGTTACTAGCGGGGTAGCCATACCGATTTTTTTAATCGGAAACTTTTATTCTAACAAATTAGTTTTAAAGTTTAATATGACGTTTCCATAACAGAATTGTATAATTTACGTACACATACTAATGTTTCCACTACTGTCGTAGTATTATACAGAATAAATATATTTTTTTGTCGTTTCCGTATAAATAGTAATTTTTACAGTATTAATCTACAAACCAACATTTTTTTTTTACAATCAGTTAAATAATATATGACACTATGAAAAGGTCATTTGTTTTAGTCTTTATTCTAGTGAAAAATAACAAAATTTATTTTGATACAACAGTCATATATTTATTAATACCTACCTATACTTTATTAATTTGGTGTTAATGCTTTTTAAATAAACACCCACACATTATTTCCGTATAACCTATAAAAATGGGTAAATAACATTAATTTCCAATAGTGCCACAACCTTATTTAAAAAATGCAAATACCTGGCATTATGTGTGTTTTTTTAATAAGTTCATCAGAACAGAGAAACAATATTTGACATTTATTATTATTATTTGACATTGGACATTGACTAAAATTTTTGTAATTTATATTGTAAAACTTTAAGTTGGGCTAAAAAGGACTTGTATTCAGAGCCGTGAAACAAATTAATAAAAAATATTGTCAAATTTGACCAATTTAAAGAAAAAACACATAACTGTATACTCTTTTGTCATAAAAAATTGTCAAAAACTATATTTTCGCGAAACGTCAACGCCACAAGTCATATGTAACAGTTCTTTGTGATGGATCTTTGACGCGAATGCACAGTAGTGACATGAAAAGATGGCGACTGCGGTTTGTTTGTCAGTGTTTGTAATTAGAATTTAACGAAATACTCCATAATCCGAATTTATGTTGTCGACTCGAAATCAATATTTTTTTATGTTTTGTTATTCACATAAGATTTCGTTCGAGTCTACCGTACCCCTTGATGGAATTATTAATGTAGATTATTTACCCATTAAGACGATATCCAATAATAATAATTACCAAATAATAATAATAACAATAACATATTTCAGAAGGGATGAAACATAGTCATGATAACACGAAAGTGATTCTTTTAGGGTAGCAACTTGTCGAAGTCATTTTAGTACATACGTATGTAAATCGGTTTAATTTATTTATAAATTTGGTTATGTGTAAACCCCATTTTATAAATTTATCAATAGCTATACCTACCTACTCATGGTATTTCAATGCCATTACAACTGATTTTTAGATGCGTTAGTGCACTGTTCTATGACCGAAATGAGACAAGATTTGTTTTATTTTTATTTTACTAGCTGTTGTAACGTCCTGAAATAGATCCTGGGTGTCTTTTATGTTCATTTTGTAATATTGTTAGATTGTATCACATTAAAGCGACTTTTACTGAAATAAAAAAAAAAGAGAATGGGGCGGTTTACCCCTGAACAGCCTATATGGTTGTTAGGTTTACGGGAGTTTCATTGCTGTTGTATTTCTGGAATACACAATATAAAAGTAATGGTACATACAAATATAAACTTAGTTCTTAAATTTTTAAATCTAATTACTCTGAAAATGTGTTGGTCGTTAGATGTTTAGACAAGGAAATTTTATATGTACACATATACTACACTACTTAAACGCTATGTAAAAAGAAATGAGTTCAGAAGTAAAAGTTAAGTTTCTCAGATTTTCTTAACTAATGAAGTAAGCCTAATTGAGCGGTAGAAAAAAAAAGGGGGATATGTCATGTATTAGAGGCCGTAGGGGCCAATATGAATAAATATTGTTTTATTTTATTTGAAACATTACTACGAAGTGTTAGACGATTTACAGTGTTTTGAAATAGTTGATAATGGGTAATGGAAAATTTCATAAATAAAATAAAACATGTAAATTGCAACACATTAAACTTTACACATTTTAAATACAGCTGCGTATCCCAGAACTAGTCAACAAGTAGTGCGCTATAATCAAGTAGTACTAGGCTTTATTTTGTTCATAGACATATGTACGAATTAGGTGAATCCAAATGATGTAGCATAGACTTGAAACTTGGTGAGCATAAAAAGGGGGGTTAATTATATACACAGTCAAAAATAATGCTTCCTATATATTCGGGTCCTTATGAAACGTAAACGATGAATACGAGGTTTTATTGAGATATGAACTTTAGGAAAGAAAAGATATTAAGAAAATTTAATTAAAGAAATTTTAATAAGACATTAATAAGAAATTTTAAATTAATATGAAAATTAAAAATATAAGAAATTTTAAAAATTAAATTAATAAGAAATTTTAATTAAAAGAAAATATATAAAGATTTAACCATGCATTGTACTAGTCATGTATATACATAGGTACATGAAACTGTCAGTTCAGACGATAATAAATGAATAATGAACTGGAATAAGGATGTAATTTTATTATAAATTATGCACTGACTATCCCGTTTGACTGGATTGAGAAGATGTTACCTGATGATTGTTCCAGGTAATGTATTTTTATAATACCTGAATGTTGTCCCAGGTATTGCGGCTTAAGGGAAGCCTATAATAAACTTATTGTAATTGATTATATTTCCTGAAGAAGTACCAGGAATATTTAGTTGTTATTCGTATTACCTGATGATTGTTCCAGGCAATATATTTTTGAATACCTGAATGTTGTCCCAGGTATAGTGCCTTAAGTGAAGCCTGTAATAAATTTATTGTAATTGATTATATTTCCTGAAGAAGTACCAGGAATATTTAATTGTTATTCGCATTATAATCACTTCGCAGCAGATATAAATACACTATTTTACAAAAAAAGGGTCATTCGCACCATTTATGGTATGGGTTCCAGGGGATTTTTGCGAGAGTGTTTTGAGGAATCAAATATCCTTAACGTTGCTTCTCAATACGTTTAGGAAAATATCATGTATGCCAGGAAAATTATAGACATATTCAAAAGCGTTAGTGATTACTAACTAATAAAAGCTTACGTAATAATAACAAACTGGTTTTACCTAAAAGTTAGTAATTTGTTTTATGGCAATTGTGTAAGATTTTACAATAAACTGCCAATCTGTTCTAAATCTGCCTGAAAAAAAAAAAAGATTACGAAAGTTGTGATGCAATATAAAATCATTTCAATTTAAAAAAATGCGATCAAGTAAGATCGATTGACGGCAGCATAAATCATTTCTATCGATAAAACACTACTATGCAATTGCAGCGGAATATTGTTAATCCGACCAATTTAAAAAGTGAGTACATTAGATGGCTTATACCTTTAGAGGGATACATTTTAAATTATTACATTAGGTTAATACACTAGTTGGTTGATTTGAAATAATTTTTATTGCGTTCAAAAATTACAAATACCTAGGTAGGTACGTAGGTGTACATATAAATTTAAAATGATATGGGTACATCTTTTTAAATTTGTACATAATTGTAAAACCTTTAAACAAATCACAGAGCACCATAAACGTTCCGTATTCCGTTCATAGAGCACCGTATTCATTGAAATAGTTTTTTAATTATATTCATATTATAAACAACCCTAATTTTATATTAAACGTTTACTCTAGTTAATACAACTTTCTTTTTATTAATTTGGACTAACATATTTTATTCAATGTGATTTTGGACAAAAATGATATATCGAATTGGCAACACTGATGTCGTGTTGTGTTTCCCTGTGTAATCGTGACAATTTTCCCATTTTAATAAATTTAAAACCCTTTCACGACTTTCTACGTAATATTTAATATAATAAAAATATATGTAATACTGAAAATTACCAAATCAAGATAAATATTGCTGCTAATGCTGATATTTTAAAGATTGTAACCAAAAGAAACACCTTCTAAATTGTTTCTTATACTCTAAAAACTGTTTCAATTCCACGCTGTCATTTCGGCAAAATAGCGATTCCGTGACATTGCAACGAGGTTACTAAATCGATATTCGATAGAAATATTTTTATCGATATGTAAAGTGGCGTTTACGTTGCAATGCTAGTTGACAGCGTCAAATGGCGTCAATATAATCGTATTATTGACAGACGACGTAATTTCCACTACGTTACATACGAAAATCGTTGCGAACGAAGTTAGATAATTAGCCCACCGGTTTCCAACGTGATCTGACAAAGCAGATTTCAGTTATTACAACGCCATCTAGTTTGAGTGAGGTAACAACCACAATATATTTTTAATTAATTAATATGATTTATGCTTATAAACTTGAAGGTAAGATATAAATAGTAAAGGTTAAATCTAATTATAATTATGATATGAAATGAATGTTGTAGAAGTTTAATATGATCACGTTTATTAAACACAAGATATAAGTTCTGATTTGACCGTAATAGTCGTACCTACCTACTGACTTTAAAAATAGAACCACCATACTGTGTTGATAGCCCAGTTCGGTTTCAGCGCTCGAAGTGAAAAGTACATATAAGTGAAAGAAGAAGTTAATAGTCTTAGTTTATGCATTGCTGCTGCCGCTCCATAACACATGCCTCTTTCTTGTTGTTGTGTAATTGTTTATTTTAAGTGCATCTATCCAAAAGAGCAACACACTATTCTTTCTCGTTCTTCATGTGACGAGTCTGCGTTCCGAATGAGTGGTGGAATGGGAAAGGTTAATGTAATTGTTTATACCTGATTGTTGTCCCGGGTATAGTTGTTTAAGAGAAGCCTATATATAATAAATTTATTCGAATTTGTTGAAGAAGTACCAAAAATATTTAATTGTGTAATTAGTCCTTATTATGAAAATTGTTCTAGGACAATTTTTAATAATCCTTACTAATATTATAAATGCGAAAGTAACTCTGTCTGTCTGTCTGTCTGTCTGTCTGTCTCGCTTTCACGCCAAAGCTACTGAACCGATTTAAATGAAATTTAGTACGCAGATAGTCTACACGCCGAGGATGGACATAGGCTACTTTTTTATGCGAAAAAAGGTTTGTAAGGGGTTCAAAATGGAAATACAAGGTTATCTTTATGCGGTTGAATACATGGCACACTTATTCGTCATCTTTTCATTTCACTAGCTAACAACCAATCAACACATCGCGTTTGCGCCAATAAGATATCCATCACAGAGAACAAAACCACAGATAACATAATGTAAAACGAAAGATCTTGCCGGAAACATGACGTTGACGTTTAGCGAAAATATTGTTTTTCGACACTTTTTTATGATACAATCGTATATCGTGTATATGTGTTTTTTCTATAAACCTGAAATTGGCCGATTGCGAGACAAATTTGGCAATTTTTTTATTAATTTGTTTTATTTTAGCTCAAATAAAAGTTGCTTTACCTTTGAACAGTCAAGTTTTTTTTGATTCTACCGCTTATTCGGAATGCAGATTCATCACAAGAAGAATAAGCAAAAAACTTGTGTGTTGCTCTTTTAAATAAATATTGATTTACTTATATTTAATTAACAACAAGGATTAGGCATGCGACAATCAACATAGAAACCGCTACGCACTTAATCTCTGTTCAATAAGATAACATTGTCAGCGCTATGAATTTTAAGTAATATCATTTATAAATTCTTCAATTTTACAATAAGCTTTTTTCAAAGAAAATATTTTATACTGCAAGATTGTAGTAAGGACGATCACAATGGAAAATTTGATACACCTCGATGGAAGTGACAACGGCCACTAGTCAAATGACATATTCCTATTACAGTGAGATGTGGCGCATATAGTGTTCATGCACAAAATATAGTCGGTAAATATATGCGATGAAGAGTTGTACATGAACGAATAGATCTGAAAGATTAAGGAATGCTAGTGATACAATGATGAGTTACAATCGATGACAAGCTGAATTATGAGCAAAATGGCTAATGGAACGGGCGGTTGATATGACAATGAAAAATGATTTGCAATACTTTGATGAAATTATGAGATTAATATAATAATCATATGACTATGAATACGATTTATGGATTTTAAGGTAAATGATGGTGATTTAGATTGGATGATGTACTGATGAGATGATTGCGCTGAGATCGCGGCTGATGGTTCCGTTTACCTTAGTTCACGGAGAAAATGCGGATCCGCGTGTGCTCAATGCGACGTACAACGAACGACTCGCTTTTTGTGATATTACCCAAGATTTGGTAGATAATAATAGGCGTAGGGTATGGGGTAGTAATATATTGCAAGTTCGTTCAGCAATTGATAGTTATATATCAACCAGATATATAATTCGAATTTGGTACATAATTAAATTGAATTAACTTATGTTTAATGTTATATAGTCCTTTAAAGGGTGGAGAAATAGTAAAATGGAACCACTTAATCCAGTTCTTAAAAAAAAAATGTAATAGAATAAAAAGTAATAGTAAAATTTGATGGGAGCGCATATAACACCATAGTTGAGTTGCAATGTAGAGCACATGAGGCTGAAGTAAAAATAGCATAGTACCATAAAGAATATGACTAGTTGGAGGCCGTAACTCCTTGCGTGCGCAAGCGGTGAATGCCTCATTGAGAAAATGACCAGTTGTTAAATATTTGATGTGTTTCAGTTGGAGGCCGTAGTTCCTTGTGGCGGCAAGCGGTGGCTGAGTCTAATGAGAATCTGACCAGTTTGAGGCCGTAGCTCCTTGTGCGGGCAAGCGGTGGCTGAGTCTAATAAAATCCAGATCTGTTGAGACCGTAGCTCATAGTGGGCAAGCGGTGGCATTTTTTTAATATTTGGTTTTAACATGTATTTCACTAATTAGCTAGGCAGCCGTGTTTGCAGAGATGCTGACTAGTACCTGGTGTGAAAAGTTAAGTGATACAACTTAAGGTGAAAAAATAAACTTTTTTTTTTTGGCGGGTAGTTGCATAGTTCAGTCTATTAAAACAGCACTCTCTCAAAATTAATTAAATTTACATATTTCTAATTAAATATCAATATTTTTTATTATTCTTATAGTAATTATTATCATCTAGTGTTTGTAGCCGTTTCTATGTATTTATAGTATAATTTATTTGCACTAACCCACCTGCCACTGCTACTATTTTAGACATCACAAGTTCACTGTACTCCAATATCACTTTATCATCCAACTGGACATCATGACAAGTATTGCTGATGTTGCATCCATCCAGAAAACTATGGAAGCTACACTTTTTAAGAAGATGTCTGAGCTAGAGTGCCAGCTGAAGAATGCATCTTCCCCGAGTCCAACAACCAGTCAACTGTAGCAAGAATTCCGTGAGTTTAAAGAGTTTATGCTCACTATCTTCACACTTCTCAGGCAGCAAATCACGGAACTCAATATATCTAATGATGATATTGAAATGCGTCATCGGGCCAAATACCTTGTGCTCAGCGGTGTGCCTGAAAGCACTAATGAAAATCTAACTACCACCGTGACTGGAATACTGCGAGACCACGTGGGCCGTTCTCTTGGGGAAGCTGACATCATTAGCTGCTATCGAATGGGTTCATTCACTGAGGGTCGGTGTAGACCAGTTGTTTTCCGACCTATTAATTCGGGTATCAAATTAGACATATGGGCAAAGAAATCGCGTTTAAAAGGAACCCAGTTTGTCCTATCTGAATTTCTGACTAGACGGAGACAGATGTTATTCCTGGAGGCTCGTAAACGTCTAGGTATTCGACGGGTATGGACTCATAATGGCAGTATATTTGCGAAAACCGCCTCTGGCTCACGTCAGCGTATTTCAAGCCTGGAAATTCTAGAGGGCATTTCTGCGGAGTCGAGTCTGCCTGCATCAGAGGCTGCTGATGTATCTTCTAAGCCCGCTCAGGCGGTTGATGTCGCAGTTAAGCATACACAAGTAGCTGCTGGCGGTCCTGCGCGCTCTAAGCGTACTGTGAAAGCGAAACAATAGTATAGGATGCATATTTACTGTTATACCTTTAGTTTTCTTTATATTTTTATTTTTATTTCACCCACTTTTATGTTTGTATTATTATTAGGTTATAAAAATGTAATGTTTACGTGACTAGATTGTCATGTAACACTAATGACAGTGACAGATTCATTTAATAAACATAAATGTCATTCATTCATTTTATGAACTAATCTGTAATCGGTGACGTAACCGTCTGTTGTCATAAATTTTTAACTATTGTTGGTGACTGGATACTGAGTTTATTCAGCTATATTACTTTCTTTTTTTTTTTTGTTTTTTTTTCTCGTACAATCGATAATATGTAGTATAAGTGTTATTTGTATCTTTTCAATTCCTATAACGCAATTGTGAACTTGTGATTATTTTTCAAATTAGTTATTAGCTTTAACAGCAGTTGGCCGCCGGTTTGTGCATTGCATCATTGTCAGCGATACGCTTGCAATTTTTTTTTTTTTTTATATATCGTGCCTTGTATATTATATTATATATATATATTACTATTATATTTATTCTTAAATGTCTGATAATGATTCTTTTTGTACAGCCAATAGTTCGAATGATTCTTTTCAGTCGCTTGATGGATCGATACTTGAACCTTCTCTTTCCACCTATCTCAGCCGAGAACTTGTGAGCACCGGTCGTACCTTGAATATATGTCATATTAATGCGCAGAGCTTACCACAGCACCATGGAGATCTAATGAATACTTTTAGTACGAATACAGTCGATGTGATTCTGGTATCTGAAAGCTGGTTAAATGCTACTATTCCCTCCGCCTATGTTAGTTTACCTGGTTTCATTTTGCTACGTAATGATCGCACTGATAGGCATCTAACATCTGTCTCCGTCTAGTCAGAAATTCAGATAGGACAAACTGGGTTCCTTTTAAACGCGATTTCTTTGCCCATATGTCTAATTTGATACCCGAATTAATAGGTCGGAAAACAACTGGTCTACACCGACCCTCAGTGAATGAACCCATTCGATAGCAGCTAATGATGTCAGCTTCCCCAAGAGAACGGCCCACGTGGTCTCGCAGTATTCCAGTCACGGTGGTAGTTAGATTTTCATTAGTGCTTTCAGGCACACCGCTGAGCACAAGGTATTTGGCCCGATGACGCATTTCAATATCATCATTAGATATATATACAGTTATAGGTTCAATAAGATCCTTTCAACTTAAATCTAGTATACCCATGTACACTTTTCAAAGCTAACTTTAATGTTCATACATTTAACAACAATCAATTCTTAATCCAAATCAAACAACCAAAATCTATAATACCATTATAATTAAAGAATAATAGGCTCAATGGCTCAGCTCGCAAACATTTTCTCAAACAAATAATTCTCTATAACATGTAAAACTTACAACTTAGACCATGCAGTATTTATTTTTCATTCTACATATATGCTATTCATAAAGTAGTTTATTATCCATCAGTCAACCATATAAAAATCTCATAAATTACGCCAGTATCCATATTCATAAACCAGCTCGTCCATACTGACTATCCACGCCTCTCTCTCTCTTTCCAACCCATGTTCCCAGTTTATCTGGGGTCGGACTCCCTGTACTGATATCCAAGACAGTCAAAATAATCAATTCCAAAACTGAATACCACTGATTACGAAAGAGAACCCTCGTTGTACTTCATAACTCAACACGTGCTACAATAAAAGCTACCACGTCACCTGTCAGTATTAAGCAAGTGTTGCACCTTTTCTTATTTTATTATTGCTTTAACATCCTCCCATAATATTTTACAAGCATTTTTTTTTCTTATTATATGGCTCTACAGTACAGTAGATTCACAGAAGGTAATTGGAAGCTTGGCACAGTATAGGAGTGCTATCTTCATAAAACCAACTAACTTCAGTCTCATCCTCTTTGGTAACAAAGTTATATTAAATAAAACAAACCACATGCTTATAAAGGCATAGCATAAAACACCAACAATCAGGAATTCTCATAAATATATAACAGTTGTATAGAACGGGAAACGAATTACCGTGCATGGAAAGTTATGCAGCCTATTAATAACCACATTACCAAGGTCATCAGGAAAGTTTTCTAGAATATCCATATCTCTTTACTCTTCTAACAATCTTGTCTGTCTGTGTATCATAATTTTCCTCTATAATAATTTTAAAGCTTATGTACTTTGAATATGACGACCTCGGTGGTCTAGCGGTCTCGCACACCGCTTTACGTCCGATGGTTGCGGGTTCGATTCCTCGCACGGCACAAGCATTTGTATTCATGAGTATGACTGTTTGTATCGGTATGTATAATATGTATGTATTTACGAAAAAAAAAATATCTATGTATTTGTATCAGTTGTCTAGGACCCATAACACAAGCTTTAGCTAGCTTAACTTGGGTCTAGATGGCGCTGTGTGAATTGTCCTGAGATTATTATTATTATTATTATTAATATGTTATAACATTGTCTCCCACAGAGACTATTTAATAATAACTAATTAATATACAGAAACTTCATTAGTCAAATCATAAAATATTTTATAATCCTGTAGCAAACTGTTGTATACAAATACATAAAAGGTATGTCACATAAACCTTTTAACAATGCTATCCAACCTTCCTTTCTCCTCTAATTTCACCATATCACAGTTTACATGTATTCACTTAATTCTCTCCCATCTGTCCAAACCTATATACAACAAAAGAGTGCTACACACTCATTTATTTCCATTTTCCTGCCATAATATCTGAATTATAAAGTTTATTATCCAAATTTCACAATTCTAGACCACACTGATTGACACAATCCATGTGCTAACTTCAAGATGAGTTCATTATTAACTCATGAATACTTTAAATTAGTTATCTTCTGGTATACATTTATTTATATTAAAATTCAATAATATATTCTCTTTGTTTTTTTTTTATTACCTGTACTTCACAAATATATAATACAATTTGAATTTAAACAATTATGATTTCCTCCTTGGTTCACATTTCAATTCCAATACAGATTTAACAATGAATCTGTCCACTTTATAGTTTCTTAGTACTGTCATTCTAGAAATGACACTAAATAATGAAACTCAATGGATAACTTAAGCTCAGATCCTTGCAGCAAATCTTCAGTTCATTAGCATATGCAGTACACAAGATTGGACAATATAGCAATATATTACAATAGTCTATTTTCGTTATTGTGATAACAATTGTCTTATGAAATATGGAATATGTGAAACATCATGGGGAAAAGCAGCCATATTATACATATTCATATTATAAAATCATGACATTTTGTGCAATTTACTGTATGGAGAGTTATAACTCATCAAAAGGCAAATACTCTCACTGTTGTGACTCAATATATATATCCAAACATTCTGTATTTACACAAATATTAACTTATTTCCAAAATCTTTTATTCATAACACTAATAGTAAATTTAAAGACAAGGTTGTTGCTCAAGTATTGTTTAGAAAGTTCAACAGGTTTCTTGTAGAATCAAGACCCAAATACATTCATTTCTGGCTTTACCAAAAGCCTTTCTTTAGGTTAAAAGACAACCTCATAAATTACAAAACTAAACTAAAGTGAACAGGTCTTTTGTACAATCAAGACCCAACAACATCCATTTCTGGCTTTACCAAAAGCCTTTCTTTAGGTTAAAAGACAACTTCATAGATTACAAAACTGAACTGTGTAAGCATAGTCTTTCCTGTAACCTGTCACTTTCTAACATGTCACATATTAATTTGGTGCTAATAAATTTCAACAATCACTTACTAAACATTGTCTCAAATGACAAATGTACATAGCTACAGGTATCTGCACAGGACCTTTACCTTTATTGATCAACAATGGCTTATCATAATAGTATGCTAAGGGCCATTATAATGAATTTCAAGAGAAGCGTCAAAGAAGTGAACCAATTGCTCAAACATAGAATACATTCAATATGAGCATACATATAATATATAATTCCAGTATAATATGACACCTTCGAGGAATTGGATATCAATCTCTAGGTGCTTTTTCAACACATTAATAATCAATATCATATGATTATGATAACCTTGAGGATCCTAATAGATCTCAATTGGATTTCAAACTAATTAATAATTGAATAAGGTACTATTAATAATAATAGTTTACAGTTATTCAGTTTTTCTAACATTGGAGTTTACTACCAATTGTTAGCAATGTATAAAATTCAAAACACAGCAAGAAATAAATATAATAATTTTACTATCAGAGTTAAGTACTATTTTCACTGAGAGCTTCACAGCTAATCATGAGATAGCATCTAAAATGTCTTTAATATGTAATATTATGAAATATAACATGTTATGTTGTTTGTATCAGTTTATGTCAACAATATACTGTGTCTATCTATATTAATATGCTTTATTAATTCATTAATAAACACATATCAAAGTATCAACCAACATAATATATATATATGACAGTATCTCAATTTGGGAATATAGCCACCACCAAGACATACCTGGACTATGCTTGTGATTGTCATTTATCTGAAATGGGATTACCAAACATGTAAAGGAATAATAACAATTCTTCAATTCAATTCACGTAGAACAAACAGACAAAACTGAACAGTAAGTTTGACTAATTTACTGTGAATACTTCTTTCTTATATTGTATACCTCAATATCGTGCTACATGTTTAAAGTGGTAGAGCAAGCTGTACGACCACACGTGGTTGTTCAGCTCGATTGGGCCGCTCGAACCGGGAAATACCACACCTCGGCAGAAAACCGGCGTTAAGCGATATCGCGTTTCGCATGGTGAGCTGTAGGTTCCGGACGCCCCTCCCCCTCCCCCTATCCCTTTCCTACTTCCTTCCCCTACCCACCCCTTTCTTACATACCATGGCAGCGGATTATAAGGGATTTTTACCCCAGGGTGGTACCAGTAACCATGTTACTGGAGAATCCACCCCGGAGATATCACACTCAGGCTGTCCTGCGTATTCTGGGGTGGGCAATTCTCCGCTCAATTTGGCCAGAAGGAAACCGAGCAAATCTCCATCGGCGTTTCCCTTGCTCATAGTCAGTTTTTGCAACATCAGGGGAATTCATTCCAATCTCAACGCCGTTCACCACCATCTTGAGACGGCGAGGCCGGCTTTGCTCTTCCCTACGGAGACGCAAATATCCTGTCCCGACGAAATTTCGTACCTGACCTACCCTGGATATAAATTGGAACACCATTTTATTCCACGGGCCGGTGTGTGCGCTTATGTCAGAGAGGATATTTGTTGTCGCCGTCTTGGTACACTTGAAAGTACTGACCTGTCCATTTTATGGTTGCGTGTAGATTGCGATGACCACCCCCGCATCTATGCATGCTTATACAGGTCCCATAGCGGTAACACCGAAACTGACCGACTCATTGAACACGTCCAAATGGCTACAGATTTTTTGTTCCAACAGATTCCCTCCGCTGAGGTCGTGATTCTAGGTGACTTCAACGCCCATCACACTGAATGGCTCGGTTCACGTACCACCGACTATGCGGGGAGATCTGTTCATGGCTTTGCTTTGGCATATGGTTTGACGCAACTGGTATCCTCGCCTACGCGAATTCCTGATGTTGTTGACCATATACCTTCACTGTTGGACCTTCTGCTGACTTCTCATCCGGACGGATATCAGATCTCTGTGGAAGCCCCACTGGGATCCTCTGATCATTGTCTGATACGGAGCGAAGTGCCTCTCACGCGTCCTTCTTTGCCGCGATCTATTGGTTTGGCGTTTTAAGTCGGCAGATTGGGATGAGATGCGAAGTTTTTTTGCATCTTACCCATGGAGTTTGCTTCGCACTGGACGATCCCGATGCAATAGCTGAATCTGTCACCGATGTAGTACTTCAGGGAATGGAGATGTTTATTCCAAATTCCCTGGTACCTGTCGGTGGTAGATCTCAGTCCTGGTATGGCGGATCCTGTAGATCGGCGTCTCGCCATAAGCAGGAATGCTTCCGTGCCTGGATTGCAGCTGTGAAGTCGAGTGATCCAGATACCAGTGCCCATAAAAGGAAGTATAACTCCGCTTCCAGGTCCTTCAAAAGAGTTATAGCCACAGCAAAGTCGGAGCACATCAGCAGAATTGGTAGGAGACTGAACAGTCTTCCATCTGGATTCCAGGCTTTTTGGTCTCTTGCCAAAGCTGCTCAGGGAAATTTCTGTCAGCCATCTTTTCCACCACTGCGCAGAGAGGATAACTCGTTGGCCCAACATGCTAAAGAGAAGGCCGATCTCCTTGGGTCTCTTTTTGCATCCAACTCGACACTGGACGATAGGGAGCAATCACCGCCGGTCATCTCGCGGTGTGAGACTTCTATGCCAGAGGTAAAATTTACCCAAAAGCTGGTACGTAAGTCTCTTTTCTCCCTAGATATTCACAAGTCGAGTGGGCCCGACGGTATTACTGCTATTGTGCTCAGGACGTGTGCACCTGAGTTGGCTCCGGTACTAACGCGTCTTTTCCGGTACTGCTACTCTACAGGTGTAGTCCCGAAACTTTGGAAGACGGCTTTGGTTCATCCGATCCCTAAGAAGGGAGAACGCTCAGATCCAGCTAACTATAGGCCCATAGCCATCACCTCCTTATTCTCAAAGATCATGCAGTCGATTGTCAACCGTCAACTCCTACGATACCTAGAAGTGAACCAGTTGATTTCTGATCGTCAATATGGCTTTTGCCAGGGTCGGTCGGCTGGTGATCTTCTAGCGTATTTGACACATCGATGGGCAGAGGCTATTGAGAGTAAGGGGGAGGCCCTATCTGTTAGTCTGGATATTGCGAAGGCCTTTGATCGGGTTTGGCACAAGGCTCTTCTTTCAAAGCTACCATCCTTTGGGTTGCCTGCGAAGTTATGCAAATGGGTCGCCAGCTTTCTCGCTGATCTGAGCATCAAGATCGTTGTCGATGGTGCTTGCTCCGACCCACACTCTGTGAATGCTGGTGTTCCACAAGGCTGTGTGCTATCTCCGACTCTGTTCCTTTTGCATATCAATGACATGTTACAAATCAACAACATTCATTGCTATGCGGATGACAGTACCGGAGATGCCTTGTACAGCGGCCATGCTAATATGTCGCAGGCAAAAGTTATAGAGTACCGGAACAAACTTGTGTCCGAAATCGAAACTTCACTCCATCAAGTTTCGGTCTGGGGTCAGGAAAATTGTGTTCAATTCAACCCCATGAAGACACAAGTTTGCGCGTTTACCGCTAAGAAGAATCCATTTATCGAATCTCCTTAGTTTCAAGACATCCTCCTTGACCCAATGGCTTTGCGGCGTGATATTGCATCTCTGTGCATTTTCTACCGCATATATCACGGGGAGTGTTCTGAGGAATTGTTCGAATTAATACCAGCTGCTGAGTTTCACCACCGTACCACCCGCCAGAAACTGAAATACCATCCTGATCATCTGGATGAATGGCGGTCTTCCACAGTACGGTTTTCTAGAAACTTTTTGCCTCGCGCAACCACATTGTGGAATCACCTTCCAGCAATGGTATTTCCGAACCGATACGATATTGAAACCTTCAAGAAAAGAGCTTATTCCTTTTTAAAAGGCCGACAACGTACTTGCAATTCCCCTGGTGTTGCGGGTGCTCATGGGCGGCGGTAATCACTTACCATCAGGTGAGTCGCATGCTCGTTTGTCCCCTGTGTTATAAAAAAAAAACATGTTATGTCATTACTCTCGCAAGTTATCGTACATACTAAATCTATTTAATATGTAGAAAGCAATTCATCGAAAAGTTCAATAAAACAAGTGAGATACTGCGTTTTATAGTATGCGTGTTATTAAGGTAAATTCACTTACCATAGTTTCTAGTCAGAATTACCTTACGATCGAATTTGTAGACGGGATTGGTACCGCTTCTGAACTTTTATAATCACTAGTATCTTGACGACTTAGGCGTAATGCCGGTTGGTCAGGGAGAGAAACATCTCAATGCCTACAATATTCACAATTACCTATCTCTTATTTGTTTTTATAACAATACTAGATGAAAACCCGGCATCGTTCGGGTGAAATGTGGGTAGATATTTCTGTAGTCATCGGTTCTCAAGGAATATTAAAGGTAAGCAAGTCATAGATTTGTATAGTTTCGTTCATTGTGTTTAATAAATATAGTAAATAAAAAGTGCAAAAACAGATAATTTTTATTTTAAATCAACATTCAAAATAAATTAACAAAACATATAACTTTTAAGGTTTATTCTCTGTAAACCTCTTTGTTTTAAGCACTCTCTACTTTGGCAGATATTTAAAACCAATTGCTTTATCCGAACATCTTTCCCATTCTTGGCCGTCAACTGGAAGTAAATAAGTTCTTATTTTATTCACTTTAAAAATAAAACATAGAACAAAATTCACTTAAAAACACAATCTGCCTACATACAGACCTACTAAAATAGTATACTATATAATATACTAACTCACCATCTTTACGAAAAGCCCTTCGCTGTATCCACTTTCCACAATTGTGTGACAATGTTTACCAAATGCAAGGAGATTCGGCTGTTAACAAAATATATATAGGTATCATCAAACAAAAGACAAAACAAAGACAATGACAAGACAAGACAAAATATTTTACGAAATACTTACGATTTTCGGCATAATGTGTGTAATCCAAATAAAGTAACTCACTACAGTAAGTCATAGTGACTTACTGTAAAAACTTGTGCAAAACTAAATGACAATGACATTTGAACTAAAACTTCTACTTTTCTGGTTATGGTTATAGTGTGTATGGTCTTCCGCACCCCTCTAGGGAGGTGAAGGTGGGGGCCTCGGGGACCCCTTTGTCCCGGCATTCACTCCGGGGACAACAACCCCCGGGAGGCTAGATCAAAGACCCTTAACTTAAAGAATACTAATATACTAATACACGTTGTGCCATACTTGGGGACAGAAGTTATTTTATCATTCTTTTTTTTTATTTAGTCCGCGCGACTCTCAGGGACTTGCTGAGTTCCTAGTTCTGTCGCTCTTTCAGTACGACGACGTGGTCCACCACCGTTCTTTTCCCCTTCTTCCTCTTTTTCCTATCCATTTCCTCTTCCTTTCAACTTTCCCTCTCGCCCCGCGTTAGCCATTTGCTATGCCCCCACTCTGGGGTCGAGGTGTCCCTGTCGTCCCGCATGTTTATGGGGAAACATGCGGGGCGCGGGGCGACAGGGACACCAAGTAGCGTAGGTGCAGGTGTAGGTGTAGGTTGGACTCCATTTTCCGCAATTGGCCTCTCATCTGGGCCGTTGTGCGTGTTGAGCCAGGCTACGAAATTAGTCAGTCCAGCTCCTCCCAGAAGCGCAGAAGTCTCCTGGTGTCTTCGCAGGCTTCACGGAGCGACCTCACCGTTCCGAAGATTTGATTACGTTGTGTGGCCACTGCTACGCATTCCAGGATTACGTGAGCAGCCGTTTCCTCGGCTACAAAGCAGCCCCGGCATAGGGCAGTCCCCTATGCCGGGGCTGCTTTGTAGCCGCTCTGTAGCACCTATTGTGTACAGATGTTTTTTTAAGGGACAGTGGCCCCTCACTGTCCCTATCATTATTTTTATGTTGTGCCTGTCCAGATTTAGTAGGCGTTTTGTCATTCGTTGATTAGTTCTGGGAATTGCCACTTTTGATTGTTTGCAATCGGTGGTTTGTTTCCATCTTTGGTTTTGTATCTCAGTGGATCTTTGGCGAATCCAGGATCGAAATTGCGAGAATGGTATTGGCAAGAGCGGGAGGGGGCCTGCTACCGTCATGCCTGATCCTCTCTCATGCACTATGCCCTTTTATCCACTGGATGGTTACACCGTTGTGCTCTGCAACTTTATCCATGATATTGTGATATTCGATTATTAATCTGTTGGTCGATTTCCTGTTCTGTAGTGCTTTTAGCACGGCTGCACTGTCTGATATAAATTTTATGTTGAAGTTGTTGACAGCTAACCTTTGCACTGTTCGTGCTGCCTCAGTCAGGGCAACGCATTCACATTCAAAAATCGAACTGTGTGCACCGAGTGGTATATATACATTCATGTTGAGGTCAAGGGAGTGTGCTTCAGCTCCTGAACCGTTTTGTGTTTTGGAGCCATCTGTGTATATGCATAGTTCATTTACTGCAGATTGGTCTTGTTCCTCCTGATTCATTTGTATCTGGTATTTTCTGTTAAATGAATGATATGTTTGAGTTCTTTCACACGGAGCGGCAATCAAAGGTTCGTGTTCGATTGCTTGGTGCAGGATGTAAGTGTGAGAACTATTATGGTTTTTGCCCCATAGACCAAGATGGTATAGTCTTATGGCAGCTATGGCTGCCTCCTGTTGTATGTATAAATCTAGGGGTGTTATGTTTCGTCCTTCATCGGCCTCGTCGACGCGCTCGACGCGCTCGACGCGTTCGATGCTGGTGGAGGACGAGCAGTCGGGTTGCCTTGTGTCCAGCGAGGACGGGCTAGTGAAGGCGGCCGTTTCCAAGCGGCCACATGAGGGCGGATCGAGCCCCTCTGGGGCGGTGGGCGGAGGTATTCGCCCATCTAAAATACCCTGCCCACCGACTCCAGCGGGAGCGTCCCTCCGCTTCCATGTGGACCAGGCCGGAAAGGGGCCATCGACGTCGGCGGAGTCCCGACGGGCGGATGCGTCGGATGACGACGTCGTGTTCGTCCGTCCGCAGGAGGTCTCGAAGGGGAAGAACGCTCCCAAAAGTGACCCGATTTCGGTGGTCGCCTTCTCGTCGGATGCCAGGTACAGGTTGTCGCTAGTCCTCAACAGAGTTAAGAGGTGCGGCAACCTGAAGGGGACCGACCAGAGGGCGATGACGGAGGAGATCGGGACCGTCATGGCATTGACGGAGGCCTTAGACCCGAACTCCTCCGTGGCCGGCGAATTCTCCTCGGTGGCTGTCGTCCAAAAAAAGATGGAGGCGGAGGCTAAGGAGCTCCGCAAACAGAATAAGGAGCTCCAAAGCCAGATCCGGCAGCTCCAGGAGCAGATTCGCCAACTCGCCGAAGTGGTGAAGTCGGGGTCACGGACTCCTCCGACTCCTTCTCCGGCCCCAAAGGGATCGGCAGTAGGGAGCGCTTCTGGCCCGGCCCCTGCGCCGGGCGACACAGAGACCCTCAGGGCGGACATAATGAGGGCGACCGGGGTCATGATAGAGGCCCGAATAGGAGAACGCATTGAGCAGGGCATCAGGGAGATCAAGGCTGCCCTGGGCCTCAATTCTCCGGCGACCTCAATCCGCCCTGAGCACCGCCCTCCGCTACAAAGCGACGGGCAATATGACGTCCTGTCTAGGATCCCCGGCGCAGGGGGACCGGGATTCAGGGACGCTCCCCATCTGCGGGGGGCGCGAGGTGCGGCGTTCCCGCCGTTGGGAGCGAGTCAGCCCGTCAGCCGGCCTGCCTCCGGGCAGCCGGGGCCGTCGGGCATGGCGCGCCAGGACGGATGGAGCACGGTGGTGAAGCGGGGCGGCAAAACACGCAACGTCCCTGAGAGGCAGACCCAGAATACGCAAAGTACTCAGAGGAGTTCTGGGACTCCCTCTCAGGGGAAGAAGGGTAAGGCGGCCCCGCCGTCACCATCGAAGCTGCGCGCGCCGCGATCGGCGGCCGTGGTGGTCACCCTGTGTCCGGAGGCAGAAGCGGCGGGGGTGACTTACTCCGCCGTCCTCAAGGAGGCGAAGGATAAAATCCTTGGGGATTGGAAGCTTACGCTTCAAGACCGCGGCTACTGGGGCCCGGATCCTGGAGATCCCGGGGTCCCAGACGGGAGACCAGGCTGACGCGCTCGCGTCGAAGTTCCGGGACGTGTTCCCGGACGGTACGGTCCGCATTGCCAGGCCCACCAAGACCGCAGAGATGAGGGTCATGGGCCTGGATGACGGTACCGACCGGGAAGAGGTGGCGGCCGCCGTGGCACAACACGGCGAGTGCACGGCGGACGCCGTCAATGTCGGGGAGATTCGGCGCGGCGCGTCGGGCCTGGGCACCTGCTGGGTGCGGGCCCCATTAGCCGCGGTGAAGAAAGTGACGACGGCAGGGCGGATCCGTATCGGCTGGGTATCGGCCGCTGCGGAGCTGCTGCGGCAGAAGCCACTCCGGTGTTACAAGTGTCTCGAGAGTGGGCACGTGGTGGCACGGTGCTCGCACGAGGAGGACCGGAGTGGCCTTTGCTACCGGTGTGGGGCTCCCGGCCACAAAGCGGCCGGATGTTCGGCGGCCCCACACTGCGTGGTTTGCGCAGCGGCGGGTCGCCCAGCCGATCACCGGGTGGGGGCCAAAAAGTGCCCCCAATCCCGGTCCAAGAGAGCGAGGGGATCCGCACTGTCGTCGGCCCGCGGCAATGGCCGCCGGGGAGAGGCTGAGGTGATGGACACCGGTCAATAATGGCAGTCCATCGCCTCCTGCAGGGGAATCTCAACCACTGCGCGCGCGCCCAAGATCTGCTTCTGCAGCGCGCGGCGCTGTGGGGAGTTGACCTTGCAGTGGTCGCCGAACCATATCGTGTCCCACGAAGTGACCATTGGTTCGGCGACCCCTCTGGCCTGGTGGCCATTGTCGGCGCGGGCAACCCCGCGACCCCGCTCGTCAGCCGCCTATTCGGCGGAGCGGGGTACATAGGTGTGAGTTGGGGGGAAACCGTCGTTGTCGGGACATACTTCTCTCCGAACAGGACTCTCGCCGAGTTCGAGCAGTTCATGGACGGGCTGGGGGCCGCTATGGAGCTATACTCGGCCCGTCCAATGTTGGTGTTGGGGGACTTCAATGCCAAATCCACGGCATGGGGCTCCCCCATCACCGACTCTCGAGGCAGGGTCCTGGAAGACTGGGCGGCCGCGGCCGGCCTGGTGGTGTTGAACCGAGGGTCGGCCGCCACGTGCGTGAGACAGCAGGGGGAGTCGCATGTCGACGTATCCCTCTGCAGTCCAGCGATCGCACAGAGGGTGCGGAGCTGGCAGGTGTTGGATGAGGTGGAGACGCTATCCGATCATCGTTACATTCGGATAGACGTTCTCCCCTCACCCGTAGCTCCGCACCCCGGTCGCCAGGAGAGGAATGTCACACAACTCCCCAGATGGGTGTTGAAACGTCTGAATAAAGACGTGCTGATGGAGGCTTCCATCGTCCAGGCCTGGGTTCCCATACCGGAGGGGCCTGTGGAGGTCGACGCAGAGGTGGGTTGGTTCGGTGAGGCTCTGTCGCACATTTGCGACGCGGCGATGCCCCGAGCCGGCCCTCGACCTCCTAGGCGTCAGGTGTACTGGTGGTCGGAGGAGATAGCGGCGTTGAGGGAGGAGTGCTCCGCCGCCCGCCGCCGGTACACCAGGCACCGCCGACTCCGGCGGGGCCGCGACGCCGACGAGGAAGCACAGCTGTACGAGCAGTACAAAGAGAGGAAGAAAGCTCTGCAGCTGTCCATCAGCAGGGCCAAGGAGACAGCCAGGGAAGAACTCCTGGAGACCCTGGACAGGGATCCATGGGGGCGTCCTTATAGGTTCGTCAGGGGCAAATTACGCCCCTGGGCGCCCCCCGTGGCAGAGGGTCTCCAGCCGCAGCAGTTGGAGGAGGTGTTGGAGGAGCTGTTCCCGAGACAGCCTCCCTTCACACCTCCTCCGATGATGCCGCGTGGCAGTGATGGAGAGGCCAGCGGCGTCAGCGCTGCTGCGGTTCCTGCCATCACCGTGGAGGAGTTCGCCGCGGCCGTGGATAAACTCCGGGGCAAGAATGTCGCCCCGGGTCCGGATGGTATCCACGGCCGCGTCCTGGCCTTGGCCCTAAACACCCTAGGGTACCGACTCCGGCGCTTGTTCAATGCGTGTCTGGAGTCGGGACGGTTTCCCAATCAGTGGAAAGCGGGTAGAGTGGTCCTGCTCCGCAAAGCGGAGCACCCCGCAGGTTCGGTGGTTCCCTCGGCGTTCCGCCCCATAGTGCTGTTGGACGAGATCGGCAAGCTCTTCGAGAGAATCTTGGCGGGCCGACTCGTCCAACACCTGTCTCAGGTAGGTCCCGATCTCAGCCCGAAGCAGTTCGGGTTCCGAGAGGGGCGCTCGACGATAGACGCAATCTCGCGTGTGCGCTCCCTCTCGGAAGAGGCGACGTCCCAGGGTGGGGTGTTGTTGGCGGTCTCGTTGGACATAAAGAACGCCTTCAACACCCTGCCCTTTGCGACTATTAGGGAGGCGCTGCAGGACCATCGCGCGCCTCCCTACCTTCGGGACGTGATCGGGGCCTACCTGGAAGACAGGTCTGTGCTCTGCACGGGGCGGAACGGCGTTGTAGTGTCGAGGGAAATGCAACGCGGTGTTCCACAGGGATCGGTTCTGGGCCCGATCCTGTGGAACATCGGGTATGATTGGAACCTGCGGGGCGCCCTTTTAACGGGCACTGACCTCGTGTGTTACGCGGATGACACCTTGGTCACTGCCCGGGGGCGGGACCTACGGGAAGCTACCCGCTTTGCCACGGCAAGCGTGGCACTGGTCGTCGGCCGAATAAGGAGGCTTGGGCTCCAGGTGGCGCTGGAGAAGACCGAGGTCCTAGGTTTTCATGGGCCTCGGCGCGCGCCACCTCCGGATGCCCAGCTGGTCGTCAGTGGCCAGAGGGTGGGGGTCAAGTCCTGTATTAGGTATTTGGTTCTTGACCTGGACAGTCGTTGGAGCTTCCGCGCTCATTTCCGGAACCTGGTCCCTCGCCTTATGGCAGCCGCCGGCGCTCTTAGCTGGCTGCTGCCAAACGTTAGGGGCCCGGGAGAAGGTTCCCGCCGCCTATACCTCTACGTGGTGCGGTCCATGGCCCTGTACGGGGCCCCCATCTGGGTGGGGGCCCTTGGCAGGGAAATTGTGGCCTGTCTTAACAGGCCACACAGGGCCATGGCCATCAGGGCCATTAGAGGCTACCGCACCATATCCGGGGAAGCGGCGGGTCTGCTGGCGGGGTCTCCTCCGTGGGACTTGGTAGCGGAGCTCCGCGCGTCCGTGTATCACAGGCGCGCGGAGCGACGTTCCATGGGGGGGCACCCGCTGGCCATGAGATTGGAGCGCGGAGATCCGACTTTCGGCGGATCCTCAGGATCAGGTGGAGAGAAAGGCTGGCCAGTCCATCGGCCGGCCTGAGGACCGTCGAGGCTGTCCGTCCCATCCTCAAAAGATGGATGAATAGGAGATGGCCACTGACGTACCGCATGACACAGATACTGTCCGGGCACGGGTGCTTCGGGCGGTATCTGTGTCATGTGGCGAGGAAGGAGCCGACGACCGGCTGCCACGAGTGCGGAGGTGAGGAGGACACGGCGCAACACACGCTGGACGAATGTCCAGCGTTCGAGAGTGAGCGCCGTGTCCTCACACGAATAGTGGGGGACGATCTCTCGCTGCCGAATTTAGTTCGGAGGATGATCAGTAGCGAGAGATCGTGGCTGGCGGTGAGCTCCTTCTGCGAGGAAGTTATCTCGCGGAAGGAGGCGGCGGAAAGGGAGCGGGAGTCAGATCGTCCCGCTTCCCTCCGCCGCAGAAGAGCCAGGCCTAGAGGTGGGGGCGTACCCAACTCCGCCCCCCTCTATCACCCACAGGGGCCGGGGTCACTGCCTTGAGGGAGGCAGTCCCCCAATCCAAAGGCCCCGGAGGTGTGCGCGTGTACCCACACGCCTCCACAATGGAGTAGGGCGAAATAGGTCGCCCTAACCACAAAACGAGATGGAGCCTGCCCTACAACATCTACAGGGCGGGCCGTCGCCGTCGGAGCTGGGGTAGAATGCACTTGCGAATCCCCTGGCTCCGGCATAGGCGCTCGTAGGTACACCGTGTGGTTTTTTAGAGTCCCACACACCACCTCGCCATCCCTCCGGCGGGGTGACGGTCTTTTGAAGATTTTTCCACACGTTAAAAAAAAAAAAAAAAAAAAAAGGGGTGTTATGTTGAGGGCTATTTCAATTGTTGTTGTTGGGGTAGTTTTCATACATCCAGTGATTGAAGAGCATGCAAGTCTCTGAAAGGACCTTAGTTTGTTGATTGTGGTCGTGAGTTTCGAGCTTGTCCACCAAACCAAGGCCCCATACACGAGCATTAGTCCTATCACTGCTGTATATAGCCAGAGTGTTATTTTCGGTGTGATACCCCACTTGTTTCTGTTATAAGTATAGCAATATCGTCAGCGTAACCTACCGTGTAGAGGTCGTTGTTATTGAGCTCCTCAATGAGTTCGTTAACAACGAGGTTCCAAAGAAGAGGTGATAGGACCCCTCCTTGTGGACATCCCCTGCTACCTCGTGTGGTAGTGTTTACGGTAAACTGAATTGCACGATTCTTTAGCATGTTGTTTATCCATTCTATGATAGTTAAAGGTACTCCATGTATGGCATGTATGGCTTATGCTGGTAAAATTTGTTTTATCAAAGGCCTCTTCGATGTCTATAAAGGCACCTAGTGTTGGCTGCTTTGAGTATAACGAGTTACCAATTCGGGTTACTACGCTGTGGAGTGCTGATTCCGTTGATTTGCCTTCGCTGTAGGCATGTTGGTTAGGATGAAGTGGTTTGTTTATGGACACAAGGTCTCTGATTTCTTTGTCACAAAGTCTCTCCAAAGTTTTTAGTAAAAACGATGTGAGACTAATTGGTCGAAAGGATTTAGCCTGTGTGTAATCACCTCTGCCTGGTTTTGGGATGAAGATTATTTTCAATTATTTTCATTTCAAAGGTATATATCGGTGTGCCAAACATGCTCGAAAGAGCTGAACGAGTTGTTCGGCTATTATGTCCCCGCTCCATTTTAGGAGGGCCGGAAAGACACCATCTAGTCCCGCTGCTTTGAAAGGCAGGAATGTGTTGATTGCCCATATTAGTTTTTCTTTGTCTATTATTTTGTTAACTACCTCCCAGTCCGAGCTGCTGGTTGTCCTGTCTTCCTGTGATTTCCATGAGTGCTTATTGTCCATAAGATATCCTGGAAAGTGAGTTGACAGTAGTCGCAAGTTTCTGTGTCATTTGTTGTGTAGCTGTTATCTGGTTTTTTAGACAGCCTATTGTGTGATCTTTCTCTTTGGAGAGACACGCTTTTACCTTGACTGCTTGGTTGTTGTTTTCCATATTTATGTAGAATTGCCTCCAACATTCCTGTTGTCTTTGGTGAATTAGTTTTTTATATTGTTTTCTCGAAGTTGTGTATTTGTCCCAGTCACTTTGTGATCTACTATTCATAGCTACATTGACAGTTTTCCTCAACTTCCGGCGGTGTTTCTCTAATTCGGGACATCACCAGTGTTGTCTACCTCTGATTTTGGGTACGGTGAGAGGGCAAGACTGTTCATAGCAAGTTGGTAGTATGGACGTAATGTTGTTTGCGTGGTTGTCTATTTCCGTTTTGTCTAGTTTTACTGAGAGTCCGGATCGTTTAGCTATGTATGTTCTGACCAATCCAAGGAATTTGAATTTGTCAGTATTGCGAGGAATCCGTCTCGGCTGTGGTTTTGGTAACTGCATGTCGATTGTAAAACGGATCCATCTATGGTCAGAGCATGATAGTTCGTTGGACACGTGCCAGTCACGAACATGCTCCGAGATGCCTGTCGATGTCAGTGTTATGTCTATGATGGTTTGTGAACGAGCGTTAATGAATGTAGGTTCGGAACCTTTATTGGGCAGTGTGTGTACACCAAGTAGCTTAGGAATTAGTTTGTAAGTGCTATACTTCGTTATAGTTTGTTTTTTAATCCCGGAGACTAAATTGACAGGTTGAAATGTCAAATTTTCAAATAATGTTACCACCTGTAGCGAGGTAGTAGTGTACCTGCCATACCGATTTGTTTAATCGGAAAGTTTTATTTTAGAAAATTAATTTTAGAGCTTACTATGACGTTTCCATAACAGAATTTTATGATTTATTTTCATCGCAGCATACAAATATATTTTTGTCGTTTCCGTACAAATACTAATTTTTACAGTATTAATCTACAAACTAACATTTTTTTTCTTACAATCAGCTAAATAATTTAAATAGTCTCATAATACATGACACAATGAAAAGGTCATTTGTTTTATAAAAAAGGCAGTTAGTCTTTATTTTAGTGAAAAATAAGAAAATTCTATTTTGATACAACAACCATATATTTATTAATACCTTTATTAATTTTGTGTTAATGCTTTTTAAATAAACACCCACACATTATTTCTGTATAACCTACAAAAATGGGTAAATAATTTAATTTCGGATAGTGCCACACCACAACATTCTTTAAAAAATATAAATAATAAAATGTGAAGAAATTGTGATTGTTATTAAGTTTTTTTCAAATAAGTTCATCAGAACAGAGGAACAACATTTGACATTTATTGTTATTTGACATTGGACATTGACTTTAATTTTTGTAATTTATATTGTAAAACTTTAAATTGGGCTAAAAAGGACTAAAAAGAAATTGCCCAATTTGTCTCGCAATCGGCCAATTTCAGGTTTAAAGAAAAATACATACACACGATATACGATACACGATTTTATCATAAAAAAGTGTCAAAAAACAATATTTTCGCGAAACGTCAACGTCTTGTTTCCGGCAAGATCTTGTTTTACATTATGTTATCTTATTGGCGCAAACGCACGCGATGTGTTGATTGGTTGTTAGCTATGTGTTGATATATGTTGTCGATTCGAAATCAATATTTTTTTATGTTTTGTTATTTACATAAGGTTTCGTTCGAGTCCCCTTGACGAAATTATTAATATAGATAAGTGTGCGATGTATTCAACCGCATGAAGATAACCTTGCATTTCCATTTTGAACCCCTTACAACCTTTTTTCGCATTAAAAAGTAGCCTTCCTCGGTGTCTATACTATGTGTGTACCAAATTTCATTTAAATCGGTTCAGTAGTTTTGTTGTGAAAGTGAGACAGACAGACAAAGTTACTTTCGCATTTATAATATTAGTAATGATAAACACTCCAACTTTTTCACTCCAAAACTCCCGCTGCCTACGTTCAATCATCCGTCATCTACTTGTCAATGTCACACAGATTATTTTGGCTCTGGCCTCTGACGTTCCGTTTCAGGTTACATGATTATTGACTTTACCATTTTTAATTAATGGTGCGACACACGATAGTTAACTCGACCAACAACATCGTATCATTTACCCGCAACAGTGGTGACCCCGACGTGATCCAATCGGCAACGAGACGTTACCTGGGAAAACGACGAGATCAAGCAAGTGATCTCTGTCTGACGGCATCCTGCGCACCAACAACGATTGCACATTTCCACCGGCTTCCCAGAAGCGGGTCTCACCGGTTCGGAAATTCAAGAGGCATAAAAGTCGTTTGCAATACTGCGCAACAAGGAACCTGCCGTGCTACTGACCCCCAGTAAACACTACTGCCTGCTGGATATAAGCTCTGGACGAAAAATTGAAGCTGGAAAAATAAAGCAAAAATGCTGTCTACAAAAGTACAGCCAACAGTCACCGCCGACGTCATTGCACACCTATCGTCACTAATTGCGACAGTGCGATCAGAAATTGCTGTTATACGTGAAAGTCGCTCGCCACACACAAATAGAAGCAGCAACTACCGATGTGGGTCAAATTCGCACTTACAGTCACTGCATAGTCAGAATAATGACTATTATTTATATTATAGCAAATATAAAGAAAAGGCATACAAATATGACATGCCGCGCTCCTATAGATAGCCGTCGGAAAACTAGATTCGACGCAGAATAAGACGGAACACAGTGCTGTTCATCCGTCTAACCGCCTAGCTATAACCGACTCTAACAGTGGCTATAGATTTTTGGTGGACACCGGAGCAAAAATCAGGTTGAATAAAAAACAAGCACAAACCAAAGAGATTGTTAGCGAATTTAAAAATGAAAACGAATGAAAAAAAAACCACAAGGCCTACATCGATGAATATCCCCATACAACATCACATCATAACATGATGGAAAATGGTAGAAGCAGCACATCAAGCAGTCCATGGGCCAGGCATAAAACTAATTTACTCGTATAAATGAAAATTACAATTAATATGAGCAAATGCGAGTTCTTCACAAATGAGTTAGATTTTCTTGGTTATCATATAACGAGCCATGAATCCGATGATGAATCCGAAGCGATGAAACCGACGCAAGAAAAATGGCAAGCAATCGACAAGTACCCTAAACCCACGACAGTTGAAGATTTACGTCGTTATTTGGGTATAATGAATTTTTATTGTTACTAAAGTGCATAATATCTTAAATTTTACAGTTAACTTTTATAGTTTTTTTGTGTGTAATATTTTTTTTTTCCCCTCAAGGGGGGAATATTTATGGGACACAGTTACCTAGATACATCAAAATAATAATTGCATTTAATAATGTCTAGTAAGACAAATTCAATATTGTCTACTAAGCACTGCTGTGTCTAAACTGTGTCACCCCACCTTACATTTTCCTATTGTTATTTAGTATATAAGATCATTATTTCTATGCATACATAGTATCACTTACCTGCAACAGGTACATTCGGCATAATTATGACAGTTATTATTTATTGTTCGCATTGCTTTGCATTTTGTTAGGTACATCTTTTATATTTCTATAATACTTACCACCTCTATATATATTTATTAAATTTATAAGAGAAAATAGAGGTTATATCTACCAGGAATCAATAAGCTATTAGGAGATCACTCCGATATTTCCTCCATGAATGAGAGAACAACAACAACTACTGGATCAATACGGAGAGAAGCGATGAAAATTTTCGTCCGCTGTCGTATTCCAGTTACCAAGACTGTATAAGCTACGGAAAGTCTTCAAACCTATTAATGGTGTGACGTACATAGAAAGCGAAAGTAGGAAGTGTTCGTGTAGCTTCGTATTTCAGTGATCAAGACTATATAACCTTATGAAGGTTTTCTTCCAGATACAAGTAGGTATGACGTATGGCCCCTATATTTTTATCCTTGTCTAACTGAATTTCGGTCAACACATTTATTTAAAGAAGGACTGAACTTTTAATATTTTTAAAATATTAATTAAATGTAATTAATAAAATAATTAAATTTTAATAAAAAATAATATATATATTTTTATTCATTAAATTTAACTAATAAAAATAATGTGTATCAATTAATAAATTTGCATTACTATATTGTTTTACCATACATTTTATACATACACAGAGACAAACTCAATTTAGTTTTTCATAATAGAATGGTAGACTTTCGACGGATTCTTTGTCTGGATTTAAATAAACTTCCTTACTTCTTCATCATTTCCTTGTCTTTGACTCATTTCAGCGCAGAATATCATCTTCTGCTAGATCCTTATCGGCCGTCAAATTTCTGGTTCAGAATAACGGTAAATTTCAATTATTTTCTTTAGATTGTGCCTGATTGTGTTTAGTATTGGGACATCATAAATATACAAGGTTAACAACACGAAGTGAAACGTGATCGTATGGTGTCGTACTGCAGGCACTAGGACTATATAATCTGATGAAGTTATCACGCTACAAGTTGGTGTGACGTAGCGCTTGCCATTGCAGTTTGCATCCTTGTTTATCTCATTTTACCTCTCTATTGATTGTGTCGGTCGGCACACTACTATTGCACATGTGTGCGACATAGAATACGAACCAAACTCGACATAATAGTACATTCATGTATATTTAAATTTTTCGCATTATTGGACACATTGGATGTTATGCCCGTTTTATCTAGAATATAAATTACAATTTACAATATATATATGAATTAAAAGTAGTATCATATAATATTAATTTTGATTATTATCGAATTTTATTTTACAAAAAAATCTTTTAAGTCTTAAAAATTGTTCTTATTAAGGCCATTCATACAATTTCTTTTTAAATACATATAATTCACGGTTTTCATGTTATTATGTAATAATTATATTTGTAAGGAATCTAAATAGTTCACTAATTTCTGAATCTGTGCTCACCATAGAGATAAGATATGCATTATTATACTACTAAGACTCCATAAATTAACTAAATATTGATTAATTTATACAATACGAGGGGAAACGGTCAGAATTTTCGTATGGCGTCGTATTACCATTACTAGGACTACATCAGCTGATGGAGATCGTCCATAGTCACGTATTTCTCGCTATTGCAGTTTTTATCCTTATCTTACCTCGCTTTATGTCGATCGACACTATCCACGTACAACATAGACGTAGCATACCTCGATTCTTATGACCTTCACGCTTACGTCCAGCTGATTAAGGTCGGATTTTTCCATTTACCTGTCGAAGAGGAGTCAGTGAAGTATACTGCTTTTGTAACAAGTAGTCCAGAGGGACAATATGTCCAAAATATTTCAGTAGATTTATCAGTATAATTTTTAGAGATTTAATAGTGGCAGGAATTGTTTTAGTTTTCATCGATGATGTTATTATTTTGGCCACAAATGAAAAGCAAGGTTTAGAATGGCTGAAAATGGTATTAAAAGTTGCATCGGAATATGGTTTAGAGATAAATTGGAAGAAAACCCAATTACTGCAAAGGAAAGTAGAATATTTGGGACATGTGATTGAAAAGGGGACAGTTAGACCTTCACCAACTAAGACAGACGCTATTAGAAATTTCCCTGTACCAAAATCCATAAAACAAGTCCATAGTTTTGTAGGGCTATCTTCATATTTCAGGAAATACATTTTAAATTATGCGGTGATTGCCAAACCTCTAACAGATATGCTGAAAAAAGAAAGACAATTTTATTTTGGAGAAGAAGAAAGAATAGCTTTTGAAATTTTAAAAACTAAATTATGTAGTGAACCGGTGCTAAAGATTTTCCAAACAGGATTACACACTGAAGTGCACACTGATGCTTCAAAGTATGGTTATGCAGCTATTTTAATGCAAAAAGACAGCAGTGATGGAAAATTACACCCAGTCCATTATATGAGTAAAAAGACCAGTGAGACAGAACAAAGACAATACAATAGCTATGACAATAAAATAGTGGCAGTTATTGAAGGGGTAAGAAAGTTCAGAAAATATCTATTTGGAATACATTTTAAAATTGTGACTGCTCAGCTTTTCAGAAGACACTGTATAAAAAAGAGGTGTCTGCTAAGGTGGCAAGGTGGGTTTTATTTTACAGGATTTTGATTATGAGATTGAACATAGGATCGGTAAGAAGATGACACATACAGATTCATTAAGCCGAAACCCTCACATATGTGTAATCCAGTCAGAACTACATGCAAGGATAAGTAAAGCTCAGAAAGAGGATGACAGTTTAAATTTATTAGGAGAAGTATTAAAAGAGGAAATATATCAAGATTTTAGCATGGAAAATGGTTTAATTTACAAAGGTATAGAGAAGAAACTTGTAATACCAGAAGTTATGGATATTGAAATTAATTAAAAAGCTCATGAAGTTGGACATTTTGGGAAGAAAAAGACAATGAAAATGGTGGAAAAGGATTATTATATAAAAGATTTAGTTAAGAAAGTTGATAAAGTAATTTTGGGATGCATTCCATGTATATTAGCTAATAGAAAAGAAGGGAAACAAGAAGGACTACTTAACCCTATAGAGAAAGGAGAATTACCTCTTGAAACATTGCATTGTGATCACTTTGGACCATTGAATGTGACTAAGAAGCTGTACAATTATATTTTGACCTTTTGCATATACAAAATTTCTTTGGATTTATCCCACAAAAACTTTGACATCTAAAGAAACAGAGGAAAAATTAAAAATACATCAAAAAGATTTTGGAAACCCATCAAGAATCATAACAGATTGTTCAAAATCTACCCTATATATATAGCTGTTTAGAGCGGGGGCTATGTTCAAAATCTACCCTGTATCATCGTAAGCACAGATTATTATATTAGAGTCCGTTAGTTTTCTGTTCCCGCGCTTTTACTTCCCCTCCCTTACCTAGTACTGAACTGACCGTAGGCCGGCCATGACGCGCGCGCATTTGTCGTGAATTAAAATAAATTAGAACTGTGTTAAACCTACTGTGAAACTGGAAAGCTAGCGAAAATATCTTCGAGACCCTGAAGCCCAAGAAATCCGCAGAACCATACAGGTACGCGACTGACGCTTCCACCTATATATATACATAGTGAATTCCCTAACATTTTGGTAGCAGAGAGTATTTTCCCCTTACATTTTGGTAGCAGAGCGTGGTTTGGAAACCTCTGATTACATTTGATCTGGCCCGTTCCGTACCCGGAACACCCTATTAATTGTTTATTCCAAATAAATCTGTGCTTAGTTTGCCTTAAAGTAAATTAATACTATTACATTCCTCGTCTTGACCTTTACCTATAACTTGTGATCGTGTTTAACATCGTAAATTAAAAGTACTATTTGCGTATATAAACCTAGTATTTTGTTGAGTAGGTGTTTATTAATAATTAATACATTTTTAATAAAAGTTATAAATGTATCATTGCATATTAGCGTAATGTATTGATATAAATTGAGTGAATTACCTCACGGTTACATCGTACTACCTACTAAGTTGTCAATATAAAGCGGCCTGTTAGAATTCTTTCGCTTGGTACCTACATTCTTTAATTGTAACATCCCTATTCAGTGAAGATAACCACTTGTTGTGATTTTAAACTGGTTTTCTGTGTGCGAGAATATTGTGTTTATGGTACTTTGTAGGCTCACTCTGTATTAAGTAATATTTAGGTACATTCTTGATTTGGTTGAAAATATAGTTGATTATTGATAATATAATAATCATGTTTATTATTATATTTTATTTGGCCGTTATAAATACTCGTGAGTTATATCTTTATATTTTATTAAATATTTCTTTTGTTTGTGGTAATTAATATTTAAAATAAAGATGTCGAATCCTAATGATACGGTGAAAGCGTGTTTATTCAGTGAGACTGTTGAGTATCGTCAGTCAATGGGTACTGTTCGATTAATCAGTGACTGGATTACGGATGCTTATACTTTGCTGCCTTCTGCGTCACGTGATAGGCTTATCGTGCGGCTTTCTGAACTGAATGAGAAATATGCTAAATTTAATGAAGCGTGTTCTTGTCTCCTTGGCGGTTTGGACCCGGTGATTGATACGAAGGAGTATAAAGATACCCTAACCTTATCTTTTTTTTTAACGTGTGGAAAATCTTCAAAAGACCGTCACCCCGCCGGAGGGAGGGCGGGGCGGTGTGTGAGATTTGTACTCACCAAAAACCACACGGTGTACCTACGAGCGCCTATGCCGGAGCCAGGGGATTCGCAAGTGCATTTCTACCCCAGCTCCGACGGCGACGGCCCGCCCTGTAGATGTTGTAGGGCAGGCCCCATCTCGTTATGTGGTTAGGGCGACCTATTTCGCCCTACTCCATTCTGGAGGCGTGGGGGTACCCGCCCACACCTCGGGGGCCTTTGGATTGGGGGGACTGCCTCCCACACGGCAGTCACCCCGGCCCCAGTGGGGGATAGAGGGGGGCGGAGTTGGGTACGCCCCCACCTCTAGGCCTGGCTCTTCTGCGGCGGAGGAAGCGGGACGAGCTGACTCCGCTCCTTTCCGCCGCCTCCTTCCGCGAGTTAACTTCCTCGCAGAAGGAGCTCACCGCCAGCCACGATCTCTCGCTACTGATCATCCTCCGAACTAAATTCGGCAGCGAGAGATCGTCCCCCACTATTCGTGTGAGGACACGGCGCTCACTCTCGAACGCTGGACATATTTCCCAGCGTGTGTTGCGCCGTGTCCTCCACACCTCCGCACTCGTGGCAGCCGGTCGTCGGCTCCTTCCTCGCCACATGACACAGATACCGCCCGAAGCATCCGTGCCCGGACAGTATCTGCGTCATGCGGTACGTCAGTGGCCATCGCCTACTCATCCACCTTTTGAGGATGGGACGGACAGCCTCGACGGTCCTCAGGCCGGCCGATGGACTGGCCAGCCTTTCTCTCCACCTGATCCTGAGGATCCGCCGAAAGTCGGACCTCCGCGCTCCAATCTCGTGGCCAGCGGGTGCCTCCCCCATGGAACATCGCTCCGCGCGCCAGTGATACACTGACGCGTGGAGCTCCGCTACCAAGTCCCACGGAGGAGACCCCGCC